>NC_085841.1:141469038-142071731 GCF_035594765.1 Anolis carolinensis
GCAAAACAACAGTTCCTTTTATCCATTTATTCAACCTGGATACCTGTCAGTCAAGGGAAATGTATTTTACTAATCATTCTCTCTGTGTTTCCTCTATAGCAAAGATCTAGGAGAGGTATGAGATAATAAGGGCTACTCTGCTCCAAGGGTGACTAAATTCTGGTTAAACTTAATGTGGAGAGGGCTATTGTGCTCCAAGGATGAACAAGGGTTGGGGGTGGGAATAAAGATGTTTTGGTATGTTTCATATCCTGTATCGTCCCATGGTATGTTCTAAGCCAGAGGTAGGGAAGATACCTTTCCAGATCAACTGCAATCAATCCTTTGGACATAGCCAGAGGAAGCATGACAGAAAGTTGTCATCCAGTAAGGCCATAGGTTCCACTTCCCAGCACTGACAGGGAGACTCATGATCATAAAACTAATAATAAGAGAAGAAAGCTAACACTTCTTTGTTTGAAGAAGGGATGTTTGGGTGAAATTACACTGGATGCTAAAATGTGATTGCTTAAACAAGGCAAAAGAAATATGATTGCTCCTTAACATTTGTCTGAATGCATTTTCAATAGGAAGGTTGTTGTTTAGCATGCAAAATATGCTGACTTGGAAGAGGTTTCTTGATGCTAATATCTTCTTGTACAGCATTTAGCTATAAAATCAATAAATAACCATCTTGTGCTTTTCTCTCTTTAAAAATGCTTCTTATCACATAGTTACTAATGCTTTGGGAGCAGCTTGTATTTTTTGATACGACTTCAAATGGGATTGGCTTGCATTTTCAAAATGTTCAGACCTTGCCAGAAAAAAACCCCTAATTGGTAGATCTTTTATAATATGGATGATATTGTTGGTGAATATAGTACATGGCATTTGGACTAATAGGAGCCGTGGTGGCACAATGAGTTAAACCCTTTGTGCTGGATGAACTGCTGACCTAAAGGTTGGCGGTTTGAATCCGCGAGACAGAGTGATCTCTTTATCAGCCCCAGCTTCCCATGTGAGGACATGACAGAAGCCCCCTGCAGGATGGTAACACATCTGGGCATCCCCTAGGCAACGTCTCTGTAGACGGACAATTCTCTCATACCAGAAACGACTTGCAGTATGTTCTCAATTTGCTTCTGACATGATAAAAAAATTTTGGACTAATTATTTGATGTTTCTCTGAAGTCTTAAGATTGCAGTCAGGGCATGTTTAGTCACCAAAAGTAAAGTTCAAGAGGTGAAAGGTGCCAGACCTGTGATTGCTTTTCCCAATATCTGTTTTTGGATCTAAAAGAAGATACTACATTCAGTGTAGACTAGTGGTTTTGATATCAGTAGGACAATCAATTAATTTTTAACATGAGCTTTACAATGGCTGCACCATATCATCCCAAAATGAGGCCCAGAGAACTCTTTCAAAATTCAGGGAAAAAAGCCATAGCAGATTTGCCATACCATTGACATGCATCATACTCCAAACTCCTCTAGGCTACATGGGGTGACTATTAGGGCTGTACAAAGTTATCGTTAGTCCTTGTAAGTCGGATCAAATTTGTTAAATTCAGGCTTATGACATGATGTCTGACATGTGGGTGTGGCCTGCACCAAAAACTTAAGAATTGAAACTTGCCCAATACTTTTTCGTTTGAATTTTGAAAACTACAGAAGTCTCCCAAAGTCAGATTTATTTTCAGCACAGGAAAGCAAAGCAAAGCCAAAAGGTTACAATTCCTCTTTAAATTAATGTCCTCTCGCCATTAGGAGAGGGAAGCAGCAGGGAGAAAGCAGAATTTACTGGGAAAGAGACTGAGAAAGCACAGAATTCTGGGAAATGTAATTTAGGAAGAGGAATCCTATGTCAGAGAATTCAAAAGACCCTTTCCTAAACTACATTTTCCAGAATTCTGCTCAACATCAGAAAGCCTCAGTCAGGATGCACTATCTCCTTGATTTTTCTACAATGACACAAGATAACCAAGGCATCATTCCCCCCAAATTTCAGAAAAAATTGCACATCAACTGATTTTTGGGAAATTTTTAAAGCTTTAACAAAAACCTTTTTTTAAAAAGCCACAACAGGTCTCTATATGACACACAACATACCAAAGAACTTCAACTTTCCTCCCAGTCCAGCACAGATTTATTCTCGGTTCTCTTGGCAGATTCAATAACTCTAAACTGTGTGGTTGGCTGCTGCTAAGGACTGATAATAGCTCTCCCCTACCTCATTGAAGTTTTCTGGTGCAAGCAGAATTCTGGGAAATGTAGTTTATGGCAGGAGCTTTTGAATTCTATGCCACAGGAGTCCTCACCTTCCCAAACTACATTTCCCAGAAATTCTGTTCACATCAGAAAAAAGGGGCTGCCGGCTGCTTTCAAGCCTTAATGTGTCTCTCTCAGTCTCCCTCCCAGCTCACTTGCCCTCCCACAATGGCGACAGGCAACCTGGCTCTCCTTGATTTAAGGAGGAATGATCTCTTTTGCTTTGCTCCATTGATACAGTTTGCTTATGCTAAAAATGAAACTGACTTTGGGAGACTTACAAGGCTTACTGAACTGTAACAAAAAGTCATAGGTGAGCATTTTGATTCTTAAGTTTTTTTGTGTGTGTCCCTTGCTTTTCTTAATAGAGCCTTGTATGTACAGATCTTATGAAATAGATCTAACATATTAGGCAAAAACAACAGCCCTAATACACACACTCAAGCCCTGTACAGATCTGGGGAAAAAGTATGCCATCCCCCAGCACATATACAAACCATGACTTGAAAAACAAAAACATTTCAGGCTGATGCTGTTTATTATTAACTGAGAAAGCTAATAATAATGCGTAGGGATTATATTGTACTCACTTTGAACATTGCATGTACTTCGTGTACATTTGAAACTCAGCATCTGGAAATTTTGTAACAATATCTTGGTCGAAATTAGTCAGAATGAGCAGCCCAAACATTCCATTTGGAGACATGTCAAAATGCAATTCGTTTTGTTGCAGTGGCTGGTGGGCCATTACAAAATGGATTATATATTTTCAAATACAGTAGAGTCTCACTTATCCAAGCTAAATGGGCCCGGCAGAAGCTTGGATAAGTGAATATCTTGGATAATAAGGAGGGATTAAGGAAAAGCCAATTAAACATCAAATTAGGTTATGATTTTACAAATTAAGCAACAAAACTTCATGTTATACAACAAATTTGACAGAAAAAGTAGTTCAATATGCAGTAATGTTATGTTGTAATTACTGTATTTACGAATTTAGCACCAAAATATCATGATATATTGAAAACATTGACTACAAAAATGGCTTGGATTATCCAGAGGCTTGGATAAGTGAGGCTTGGATAAGTGAGACTCTACTGTATCTAAAACAGCAATCACGCTCTTGTTTAGATAAATAGGATCCTTATTGTGTAATGTGATGCTGCTATTTCCATAGGTTACTGCAATGACACTTTTTAAAGGGGTAAAATAGGCAACCTATGGCATCATGGTTTCCTACTTACCATGAAATATCAAATCTATAAATAAATACCAAATCTCATCATGTTAATATCAAGAGACATAGTGCAAAGCTCAACACAATGTTCAGTGTAAATCTCCTTCCTATAGCATATGAATCCTAAAGAGTACAGGAATTGATTATACAGAACAAAATCATTTTGAGAAAGGATTTTGGTCAACCATTTTTCTGGTTTAATGAACAGATGATGGATGGATGGTAGATAGATAGATAGATAGATAGATAGATAGATAGATAATAGAATTGCTGCTTTTTTAATGTAACGAGGATCCCCAGATACTGCTCACTTGTCTGCTGAAATTCCTTTGAGTAATGTAAATTAAAATGGTCTGCTGGATTATAAAATTAGTTCCAATGCAAATCTAGATGCAATGCAACAAATGACAACAAACAAATTAAAAGAGGACCATGCTTGCAAAAAATAAAATAACTCCCAAACCAAAACAAGAAGACTGGGTCTCGTTTAAAAACACTTCTTTCTCAATCCATAAAATAGGGATCTAGTGATAGATTCCAAGGTCATTTACAAATGAATTCCTACTGCAGAGTGGACTCATGTTTGTAGTAGTTGCCCTTCTGCTGATTACATTGGTACCAAAATACAAACTTATGATAAAAATTACCAAATACAGAGTTTTTTTTATTCCTTATACTCCTTTGAATGTCACTTTTTGCAGGGCTGTGAAAAAAATTTGTATCACTAGATGAAGTACAAAAAAGAGGATCTATAGTACTGTTGGTTTTAATAACAGTCCTATGTCTGTTGCAATAGCAGCTGGTGTCTTCCATGTGAGGAAGATGATGAATCTATTCTAGGGACCTCATCACATTTGCCTTTTTCACCATCCTAAGATGCTGCTAGGATGCCAGGAGGATGAAACCTGCTGCATCCTATCAGACAATGCTACTTCTGCTAGGGCTCTGTCCTCTCAGCACCCTGGCAGCATCCTAGGACGCTGCCTAGAGAATACTGGAGGCTTCCCCTGTTCTCATTGACAAGAACAAGGTGACTGTGGAGGTAAGCAGGGCAGTGACACTTTCCCCTGTGGGATGGGAAAAGTGCCAATGTGGGCAATGTGAGGCATAGGACAATGGTTTCCCCCTATTGTAAACCAGATTTGCCACGCTGCCTGGTGAAGCCCCCTACTATCACCTGCTTTTTGGATCTCAATGTGATCAGTCCTAGGTTTTAGTCTGAACCTTGTGGGAGCTGTTTAAAGTGTGGATCCCTTATCCATTAAAAAAAATCTCCAGTACCTTAGATTGCTGTTGCTGTTGTGTGCCTTCCATTCTTCCATTATGGTCACCCTAAGGAAGACGTATCATGGAGTTTTCAGGGGATGAGAATGTTTGACTTACCCAAGGACACCAAGCGAGTTTTCATGGCCAAGCAGACACTGTAGAAAACAAATTGGAAATTGTACTATTATTCTTCCCACGCATCTACGTCTATGACCACTAGGAATGCTTATGAAAATTGTAAATTTTCAAAAAAAAATTTATTTGAGTATTTCTTTGTGTAAAGAACAACGTTTTGCCTAAATGCATTACTGTATTTTCTTCTCAAAATACTGTCTTCTCCGTAAAAAATCACAATTTCCAGGAAAAGTCTGACAATATGAAACACACTGAGCTTCTCTTCCTCCACCACTATGAAAACACAAATTTCATTAAAGCTTCCCCAATGTGTAATCAATTTTTGATGGCATATCGTGATGTGTCAGGGCAATCTTTCCTATTAAGGGCAATATAATTTCTGAGCATTCTTGAATAGGAACAACTGGGCTTCCAAAAAGATGTGACAATTTTTACTTAAGTGCCAAACTACAGGAAAGGAGATTTCACCTGAACATTAGGTAGAACGTCCTCACTGTGAGAGCTGTTCAGCTGTGGAACTCTCTGCCCCGGACTGTGGTGGAGGCTCTTTCTTTGGAGGCTTTTAAGCAGAGGCTGGATGGCCATCTGTTGGGGGTGCTTTGAATGTGATTTCCTGCTTCTTGGCAGAATGGGGTTGGACTGGATGGCCCATGAGGTCTCTTTTGAAACAACATTTTTCTAAAACGCTAACAGAATGATGGCCATGCCTCTGCCTCCCTCCCTCTCCTGCTCTGATTGGCTTAGCACAAGGCCTCTGGGAAATTGAGTTTTATCCAGGCCATGTCTGCTGCTTGCTTCATTTCCACTTAAATAAATGGAGAAAATTCAGAGGCTTCGTTCTTCTGCTTTTTGAAAGCTTTTGGGATATAATTTGCCTCAATCAAAGCAAAAATTCACCATTCTTTGCCTATCAAGTTTCATAATGTTTAACCCATCCACTCATTTTTGGGGCATTTTGAAACAACATTTTAAAAAAAAACGCTAGCAGAATGATGGCCATGCCTCTCCCTCCCTCTTCCTTCTGCTCTGATTGGTTGAGAGGCATGCCAACATGGCTCCCCCTCTCAGAGGGGCTACAGCTACATCCGAAGACATCAGAAACAGATGAAAAAAGGTACTTTTTGATTCAAATTCGTAATATTAGGAAGGCAGTGAGCAGATGTTTCAAAAATCACTTCAAAAGTGCTTTCAAACCAAATTTTAAACAAATTTAACGGTCTAACGAAAAATTTGCTCAACCCTAATATCTACCCTGGGTTAAATCTAGCAACATAACCAGGTTCCTTGGAAATGAAACAGAATGAAAGCATCAAAGCAGTAGCAGAGTGTGACAAAATAAAGTAAGATTGTGGTCTTCAGTAGATGTTACAATGACATAAAATTATGGGAACCATGTGCTTCATGTAACAGTTTTGTTTTTGGTTCATGCATTTGTTAAATGTACTGATTCACCCTAGACTGCTTGGGTATCTGTGAGGTTTCTTTTGGAATTAGGACTGAATAAAGCATAACATTTGGACAGTTAAACTTTTTAATAGAGCCATAAAGTTGGAAGAGATCACATGAGCCACCCAGTCCATCCCCCTGCCATACAAGAAAAGCACAAGCAAAGCACCCCCAACAGATGGCCATCCCGTCTGTTTAAAAGCCTCCAAAGAACGAGCCTCCACCACACTCCAGGGTAGAAAGTTTTACTGTTGAACAGCTGTTATGATTATATGTCTGGTGTTAATGATGCCAAACATTGTTTTAAAGTTTAAAATAGTGGGCTTGTTTAGATACCACATATAATGTGTATAAGTGTTCAAAATTAAATTTATATTGTGGGGTATTATTGACACCTATAAATAATGTGTATGTGTGTAGAATTTATTTTAAAAGGAAGATCTTTATAAAGACATGTTTTCTAAAAAAGAAAAAAGACACAACTAGTATTATGTCTGATTAACTTGATCTGTAACATTACAATTATTTTTTAAATCATCTAATGTTTTTACTGACAGAATAAACTACCCCCTTCCCCCACCGCAGAGCTGGGGGAGGGAAGTGGCATTGCCCCCTCCCTCTGGAAGAGAGGGTTCTGAAAGGGGCGGGGCTTCTAGGAAGCAGCCAGCCCCCTTGTCACTTGCTTCTTGAACGTCGATCCACCGCTAACAGTATAACATGTTGGTCGCCTAGTAGGGCCAGGTAGGAATTTTTTCACTCTTATGTTCTAGGAGGGGTTTTCACCTAACCTATACTGTTTATAGTGGCAGATTGGGAGGTGTGGTCATTTAAATAGGGTTGCCATTGGAATTGATAGGGGAATCACATCATTTGGTGTACATCACAAGGCACCTCAGTTTTGGTGTAGGCCAGAAGCGGTAAACCTCGCCTAGGGTTCAAACAACCCTGGCGAGGGGCCTAGGAATGGGAGACTATGACCTTAATCTTCCTTGGGGCAGAACTCTACACCACATTCCCTTTTAGGTCATCCAGGTTTAGTTACACTGGGGACCTGGTGTTTCGCCCTAAATTCAGTTAAAGGGTTGGTCGGAAAGGACTACTAATATGGGCTTATGCCTCAACAAATACATAGATGACACTTGAGAGTTAGATTCAAGTTACAAATTTAAGATTTAATTAAGTAACATTTAATAAAGTTGCCTAGTTTAAACCCAAGCTTATTGTGTTGGCTCGTTATTTGGGGGGGGGGGGTGGAGGGCAAAATACCCTATTTCTATCCTATCTGTAAGAAGAAGTTTGACATTCATTGAGAAGATGTCAAGATCTATTTTTATTTCTACCTGGATTATTTTTTTTAAAATGAGAGGGCAAAATATACAGCACAATCACTGTATCAATGAATTATATGTTGTGTGGATTCATAAAATATGGATAAATACCAACCCCTTATTTAACAAATGATTTCCAGTCCAAGACTACTGGTTGACCTAATAGATCATATGTCTAAAGAGGCAACATTTTTTTTCAAACATGGATAAAAGAAATCATGGGTGCTTGTTGTGTGGATATTGACATTGTATTGTACATCTTGTTCTTTAGGAAATGAGACGTGTGCCAAATCCCTAGAAAAAGTATGCTTGAACTAACCCGACTTTGCAATGTCTTTGATTTGAATGGGAAAATAATACTTAATGCTCTCCCCACCATCACCCCCAAAAGGTGGAAACTGAATATTAGATATGGTTAGATCGTTAAATACTACTATATATTTCTTAGATGTCTATAAGGTGATAAATCCCATATGGACTTCAGTTTTTGACAGATATCTTCAAAGTGCCGAAACCTTTCCTCCCAATGGGTTCAACACCTTAAAGAGCTTCTTTACAGCTCAGACTGAAAATGAAGCTGGTTCGCTGCCTTATTCAAATGGGAGACACCAGCCACCACTGTATCTATCTTAATAACATATACAGTAGAGTCTCACTTATCCAAGCCTTGCTTATCCAAGCCTCTGGATAATCCAAGCCATTTTTGTAGTCAATGTTTTCAATATATCGTGATATTTTGGTGCTAAATTCGTAAATACAGTAATTACAACATAACATTACTGCATATTGAACTACTTTTTCTGTCAAATTTGTTGTATAACATGAAGTTTTGGTGCTTAATTTGTAAAATCATAACCTAATTTGATGTTTAATAGGTTTTTCCTTAATCCCTCCTTATTATCCAAGATATTCGCTTATCCAAGCTTCTGCGGGCCCGTTTAGCTTGGATAAGTGAGACTCTACTGTACAATAAAACTATTCTCAGCCCAGTTAACATCATTTTTTCTACACAGAATTCACCTACTCAATTTGATTCAATGAAAGTTTCACCAGTGTATTTTGCTTATTCTCTGTCCTTCTGCATATAGCTTTACCTACCTGCTGGCCTTACCTCCTGGCTTGAAACATTATGCTGGGAGTTCCAGCTCCCCCACCCACCCAGACAATTATTTGCTGACATGGAAAGTCTTAGAATGAAGGGATTAGTCCTCTTCAATAATCCTGTAAATCTATTACTACTGTGATCTGTAGGCAGAGGTTTACTGTCCTCTGCAGACTTGGTAATTATGGAGAGTGTGGGCTGCTTCAGAGAGAGGGCTTAACAAGGCAGAGAAATGAAGACTGATATCATATTTGCTGCTATATCCACCTGCCTCAGTTACAGTCCTGAAGATGATGGAAACCATCTTTGTGTGTTTGTGTGTACACATATGGATGAACCCAAACACAATCCTTTCCCTCTTATATATAGCAGGACAACCAGAGCTCCAAAAGAAATTAATAGTTGGAAGAGACTGGAATGTAGTTAGTTACAATTATAATATTGATGTAAATCCAATAGCCTGTCTGAAGTACAGCAAGGTTTCCTTTGAATCGATGAAATTTGCATAAATGTTGACAAGCCATTTGGCAATTGTCTTGATGGGTTTAATGGAGCTGGAATTTGTAAATGGATTTAGCCTATAGGATTTCAAAATGACTCTTTACTTTGCCATTTCTCAATGGGACTATGTTTCTGAAACCACCTGAATACTACTTGCTCAAATGCAGGCTATTACAGAACATAGTAGCTCATATGAACCAACCTGCATTCTGAAATCTTCTTGGGAGGTCCTTCTCTCTCCACTTTCACAAGTATATCTCATGGAAACACAGAAGAGGGACAGCTCTTGAGTGTACATCTATACTGCAGAATGAATGCAGTTTGACATCACTTTAAATGCCACCCCCTTTCCCTGAACCCATCAATGCAAGGGAAATGGTGACAATGATAGTGGAGCACGCCAATGTGTTCCATCAGCATGGAAATCATCTATTGGACAGATGGCAAGCTATTTAACCTAAGCAGACTGAAAACCAAAACCAAGCTCACAACAATATCTGTTATAGAACTCCAATATGTTGATGATAATGCAGTCTGTGCTCAGTCAGAAGAAGACCTACAAGTGCTCTATCAGCAGACACCAGCCAATCCCTCTGCAATGCCAGAAATACATCTTAATGGTATAACTTTAGAAAATGTTGACCACTTCAGCTATCTTGGCAGCCACCTCTCCACAAAAGTCAACATCAACACCAAAATACAGCAATCTGTGAGTGCAGCATTTTTGAATGAAGCAGAGAGTATTTGAGTATCAGGATATTCATAGGAATACCACAATTTTATAAAGCTATTATCCTCCCAACCTTGTTATATGCTTGCAAAACATGAACTGTCTACAAATGCCACTCTCAACCTTTGGAACAAGTTTATCAGCATTACCTCTGAAAACTCCTGAAAATCTGTTGTCGAAGGCTTTCATGGCCGGGATCACAGGGTTGTTTTATGTTTTCTGGGCTGTATGGCCATGTTCTAGAAGTATTCTCTCCTGACGTTTCGCTCACATCTATGGCAGGCATCCTCAGAGGTTGTGAGGTATGGAGAAACTAAGCAAGGAAGGTTTATATATATCTGTGGGAAGTCCAGGGTGAGGGAAGAACTCTTGTCAGTTGGAGGCCAGCATAAATGTTGCAGTTAATCACCCTAATTTGTATTGAATGGCTACATCTACTAGCTACTTTCTGCCTGGGGGCATCCTTTGTTAACTGCCCCTAGTTCCCATGTTTCAGAGTGTTGCTTCTTATTTACTGTTCTGATTTTTGAGTTTTTTAATACTGGTACATTTACATTTACACAATACATTTACGCTGGCCTCCAACTGAAAAGAGTTCTTCCCTCACCCTGGACTTCCCACAGATATATATAAACCTTTCCTTGCTTAGTTTCTCCATACCTCACAACCTCTGAGGATGCCTGCCATAGATGTGGGTGAAACGTCAGGAGAGAATACTTCTAGAAAATGGCCATACAGCCCGGAAAACATAAAACAATCCTGAAAATCTTTTGGGAAGACAGACAGACAAATATCAGCATTCTGGAAGAAGAAAAGACTGCCAGCATTGAAGTGATGATCTTCCACCATCAACTTCTCTGGACTGGCCACATTGTCTGAATGCCCAATCGCCATCTCCCAAATCAGTTAATATACTCTCAACTCAAGAACAGAAAACAGCATGTCGGTGGACAGCAAAACAAATTTAAAGATAGACTTAAAACTAACCTTAAAAATGGTGGCATAGACACTGAGAACTTGGAAGCCCTGGCCCTCGAGCATTCTAATTGGAAATCAGCTATTACCAATAGTGCTGTGGAAGAGGCATGAATGGAGGGCGAAAGGGGGAAACATGTCATGAGGAAGGTACGTCAAACCAACCCTTGTCAGGACTGCTTTCCAGCTGGAAACTGTTATCCTCACTGCAAAAGTACATGCGGATTAAAAATAGGTCTCTATGGACCCACTTGGAAGGCTATCATACTTGGCTGGCTACGCGTGATAGCCTAACCTTTGATGATGATGCACTCTGAAGCACTGGATTAGTCAGTTTTACAGCAAACTCTAGAGTCTCCCCAGACTTTGCCATAAATAGCAAAGTCTGAAAAACCTAGGAAGTGTACACCATTGCCACTGTGCAATGAGAAACTGCCAGCAATTTCTTTAAAGTGAGTATGGGTACTTTGGTCAGTGTAGACAAGTTCATGGTTTAAATGTGGTTCTCAATCCAGAAATTTTGGCCTGCAACTCCTAGAAATCCCAGACAGTTTACTAGCTGTTAGAATTTCTGGGAGTTGAAGGCCAAAACATCCATAGATTGAGAACCACTAGTTTAAATTAAGGCCTGCTTACATTGTAAAACTTAGTTGGAATTGCAGTGTACTACTTTGTAATGAAGTGAAGGAAGAATTGATAATTGAAGAAGGTTAATTTAGGCTTTTGAGATTTAGGTCAAGATTGGTTAGAATATTTTGCTTAGTTCAGCATTAAGTCTATGTCCCCAAACTTACGAATAATATAAACATGGAACCATTTGCTAAATGCTCTTTAAGGCTTTATTATCCATCTACTTTGATCATTAGAGGAAAGATATTGCATTGAAAGGATAAATTGCATAACAATTTTCTCTTAGAACTGAAGATTACTAAAAGGATGTTGCATTTGTTATTATAAGCAAGTCTTCCCACATACCAAAAAAGTATTTTCTCACCTGCTTACCTAAGCTCAAAATATTATTATTATGATGATGCTGATGATAACCAAGATAATGATATTCTTTTATTTCCAAATACTGGGACTCAAAGTGGCTTACAGAATATTTAAACCAGAACACATTAAAACATATAGCATTGATAGACCAGTATTTTATTTATTTATTTATTTAAAACATTTATATGCCACCCTTATCACTCCGAAGGGGCCTCAGGGCAGAGCACAACATATATACGAAAAGCATTCCAAGCCGGGACATAAAATAACTATAAATATACACAAACATTAAAATCAGTTATATCTACTTTAAAATTAGCTGTTTAAACCAACTCAGGATACCATGCTGGCTCTGGTCAGCAGAATAAGTTTCCTATTATTGCCTCATTGTGCTGCGCCAAATGCTTGGTCCCACAGCCAGGTATTTATCATATTTCTGAAGGATAAGAGGGAGGGTGCTGATCTAATCTCACCAGGAAGGGAGTGTTGAATCTGTCAGGTGAACCTCAGGTTCGGCGTGTTCAGCCTGTGATTGTCCCTGCTTCTGACTCTGTGATTGTTCCTGCACCTGACTTGTCAAAGGATTCTGGGTTTGGGCTTGAGATTCCTTTGCAGCTAGAGTTGGGTGAAACTGCTGTTCCAGGCCAGCCAGAATTTGGCTTGGAAGTTCCTGGGGACAGGCACACAATGGTTTCAAGCCAGCAGCTTGAACCGCATTCCTTGAAAGAGTCAAGGTCGAACCTTCCTTTGCCAGATAGGCATTCTAGTTGTGATAGGGCTAATGAGCTTGGCAGAAAGAAAGTGATATATCAGCAGAGACGAGAAAGGGAGATTTCCAGACACAGTAAAAGGTGATTATTGAGAAAGAGTTTTGAGCAAACTTCCCACAGAAAGAGACCTTGAGCTTAGCCTTAAGAGGAGCTGCTTCTGAGAGAGATTTTCAGAGGTGGTAACTTTGCTCATTGAGAGAGAAATCCCTGTTTCATGCTTCATAGAATCCTGTTTCATGTTCCTGTGGACTTCCATGTCAAGTTAAGTAGCCTTGCATCTTGAGTTTCATTTCAGTCTTTGTTCCTGCTCTTGGGGATTTTTGGATTATCCAGTCATTGTTCCTGTAAATTTGAAGTTTGGATTTCCTGCTCCAGTTAAGATCCTGACTTGTGTTTCAGCATTGATCCTGTTATTTGGACTAATTTTGTTGCCTTGATTCCTGCATCCAAATTTGATCCTGTGCCTTGAACTAATTTTGATACCTTTTTTGGACTAATTTTGATACCCTGTTTGGACTCTGTTCTTTTGAGTGACTTTCATGAACTCTTGCTTCAAGATTATCAAGTATTTTGTACCTTGGGGGCTTAAGCCTTATTTCATTGGCTTTGAACTCTGATTTGCTCATGCTTGCATATAATCTTCAATAAACAGCTTGCTTGCTTATAACCTGGGGCTCCAGTGTGGTTTTGAGGTGTCTCTGCAGCCTATGGGTGCAACAGATAGTTCCATAGCCGGAGGGCAATCACTGAGAAGGCCCTCTCTCTCGTCCCTGTCAAACACGTCTGTGACGGTGGTAGGATCGAGACCAGCACCTCCCCAGACAATCTTATTCTTCACAGTGAATGTTTTAAAGAACAAACAATATGCTACATTAAAGTTATTAAAAGATAGAATATAAAAACAGTAAAACAACAAATCAGTTAAAAGTACATTGTAGCCAATTCCTTAAAAGCCTGCTCAAATAAGAAATTTTTCATTTGCTAGCAAAAGAAGAACAATCAGGGGGTTTTCTGATCTCCCTAGGATGAGATTTCCCAAATCTGGAAGAAGCCACTGGAAAGGCCATCTGCTTTCTATCCATCATACATACCTGGCAGGGCAATGGGACAGGAGCTTATCAGATTAAATACTAGATTTGCTACAGATCATGGTGAATCCAATAGGGCCTGGTGGGGGGGACCCCGTTGCCCCATGCCCCATATTGCCCACCTTGCCACTTACCCCATCCCACCGGGGTGTGGGTGTGGAGGGGAGTGTTCAACACCCAGCTTATCTCCATTGTTCCTTATGCAACATGGGAAGATGGGTGAAAGCAGCATAGGACAGGCAATTTTGGGCATCTAATGAGACCCAATCATGAGAAGAGTCTTTGAAAGATGGTAGTGCTCAGACTGGCTTATATTGGTAAATAGAGTTCCTCAGATCTCCTGGATATACACTTTAGTTATTGAACTAAACATGTGGCATAAAGAAATTGGTAGATATTTTAACTATCATATATTTGACACCTGACCTAAAAAGTGGTGTGCTAAAAGATTTATGAAACCAAGCCAAGCATGCCTTTCTTAGCTGCATTGCTAATGTTTGTTGATGTATTGTACATAACCCTGGTGCATGTGGGCAATAAGCTGCCTTTCAGTGGGATAAAATAATATATTCTCCCACAGACTATGGATGGGTTAAGCAGAAGATGAAATATGACTTCAGACGCATATTCAAAGGAAGATCCGCTAAAGTCAGCATCCTCAAGCTAGATTTAAAACCAGAGGTGGAGGTAATTCTACACCAAGAGCAGCAAATAAAAGATACTTTATAAGAGGAGGATTAAAAACAAGACATAAAAGGACCGCGATGCCCTCTTTTCAAGTAACAGAACAACCTACATTATGAACAGCATTTTGAAGTATACATCAAAATGATTCCTCCCTCCTTTATCCTTTTTAATCTCTACCAGATGCACTTTCTTTAAAATCTGGTTTTACATTCCTAACCACAACTTGTCTCAACACACTGGAAAGATCATTGGGAGAGAAATTAGTGGTGTTTTCCCTTTTACTACCTTTCCACCTTTAAAAAAAACACCCCACTGAAGGCTTAAACTTCTTAAATGTCTCAGCTTTGTAGGACTGTGTTAATTTATTTTGATCCTCACTTCAGACACTTTTTTATTTCGTGTTTTACAAAACAGAAAGGTAACATCAGGCCAGAACGATATAAAAAGCTATGAGGCATCCCCCAGCTAATGTTAAGCACTTAACAATCCCATTTATTTTATTAGGAAACTTAATGCACATCCAATACACATTTGTCAACCAGTTTAGTCAAGTGATGCCATATAGAAATTTAAAAATAAGGAAAGAAACTGAAATGTAAAATCAAAGAATCTTGAAAGGTCTCAATTTAAGGCTAGGTCATGTCCACAATGTTTACATTTTCTGATGATTGCACAAATTTCAGTATTTATTATTCTCCACTAAAATTCTTTCTCTTCCCACCTTACCCTCACTCTTATATCAGATTGTGCATTACTGCTATTAACATCTTATTTAATGAAGGCTGTTGAGAGTTATGTGTTTCAAGAATTTTTGTGTTTTCCTTATCTGGAGGGGTTATGGTTGACTATAGCTTTTGACTGTAGCTAAGTCTCTCAGATCATTTTTAGACATTACGGTAACTTGATATGTTCTAATGATGTTCAACAGACTTCACAAAAAAGCCAGCAAGGTTTGGCTGCTGACCCTTTGCTGTAAACATCAGACTTTCCTTCATTCTTTTAAAAATATTTGTGAATGCTTACATCTATGAAGGGAAATAAAACAACTGTATGAGCTTTAAGCATGCTGTATGAATATGAATGGAACAAAAAAACATGGCACAAGGATACAGTGTATTTTCTAAAGTTAATGGCAAGATGCAAAGATAAATTACAGAAAATATGGCTTTTCCCTCCCCCACTTCTTCCTCCTCTCCTGTTTCCTGGTCTAGCTTGGGATGTCTCTCTACTTACACACAGAGTGGATTCGACTATTTTCCTCTCCTTCCTTTTCCCTTCATGTTTCTAATTCGTGGGTAAAGAGCATTTGCCTTTCCCCCAGCATGCATCACTCCAGTATACCAGGGAGTTAGCCTGGGGCCATACCTATATATCTGATCCATGCATAATGAAGCATGAAGCTGCCAATTGCCAAGCGCGTCTGCTGTGTCAGAGACTGATAGACATTTCATTTGCCGAACTCCCGAGGGCCCACCACACATCGCAGGGTTCATCTAGTATTTATTTTAGGCCCTCACATTTCTCCTCTGTGAACTTCACACCATTCTTTTGATGAGCAACACACACATGCCAGCATTTTTTACTGAGGGGAAAGAGCTCTCTGGATACTATTAAATGTAATGCATCAAAAAGCAGGAACATGGCGACCACTGTGGAAAAGAGACTTGCATGGGAAATGAAGGAACATTAAGCTGCCTGCATACGACAGCTGTGAGAGGTTTTCAGTGCCGGATGGCAGCCCTTGCCTCTTATTCTAAGCAGGGCATGATTCAAATAAGGCCCTCAGTTTAATAAGGAGACTATTTTGCATAAGGGGCCGTAGGGATTGGGTTATGCCGAGCAGCAAGCTCTTGGGTGCTTTGAAAAGATTGTGACAATTCTGGGGCATTGTCTATCTGTCTATGTTTGCAGAAAGTGGGAGTCTGTGCATGGAAGGACAGGCTAATCTGAGCAACAGCAGGCCCCAAATTCTGGGCTCCTTTGAAATCTGAGCAGCGAGTAATGATCCTGAAGTAATTGTTTAAAAACGATTGAAATCTTGCATATACAAGCAGTCCCCAAGTTATGAACAAGGGTTATTCTTAAGTTAAATTTTTATGTAAGTCAAAACAGGTAGATTTTTAAACTATAACACCAGCCTCTCTCTCTCTCTTTCAGCTCTGGATAGCTTATATACACATACACACATATATGGATGGAAGGGGTTTTTTTTGCTGTCTGTGCCTCTGTTCAGAAGATTTTACTTTTTTCCCCCTGTGATAATGGATTTTGAAAAATCTGGCTTGTTGTGGAAACAAGGGTTGTTGATCAAGCTTCAGTGGAGACACTTTCCCCCCATGATAATTCTTTCAGGAGTGAACTTCCCTTCCTAGGGGTAGATTTCTCTCACTTCCTGTTGTCTCATCCCCATTCTTAACTATGAGTTGCTTGTAAATCAGATGCCTGTACTATTCTATCTGAATGAAGACTAAGACTGGTTATGCATATGTGTATTTTATGCAAGAAGCTGTGCATGGAACTATACAGTTGATATGGAATCAATACATACTTGTAGATGGACATAGCATTTTATATGTGAGAGGATGGGTGGGACTGTTACATTAGGAATGCTGCTGGGCTTCTATACTTTCATTTTAGAAAGTATAGAATAGTATAACCAATTCACTGGGAAACACAATTTTCATTGAGTTAGATCTGACACTTGCTTTTGACTAATTTTTGGCACCTGAATCCAAAAATGACACCAGGTTTTTTTTTCTATCACATCAACTTTTTAAGGTACAGGATACCCTTCCTTTGTCCCCAAAATCATACAAAATGTACATGCAAAGAAAAATAAAGAAAAAATTACCTGAATATTTGGTCTGTGCACATTTTTTTTTTTTGAAAATGGACTCCAGATGGTTCGGAGGATTTGGTTGCAAAATCCATGATAATGAGCCAGGTGAGGTTCAGCTGAAGTCTTAGGTGGAATAGATCACAGCAGCTGGATTTTTTTGGCTAATGGGGCCTAACAGGGACCAATGGGGCTGAGTGAGTGGCACTGGTTCTACCTGAGATGGACACGGCAGCATGTACAGAGCAGCCTTGCTAATCAGGAAAGCTGATGCTCTTCCTTTACTTTCTTCCCAGCAGCCTCCTCCATCCCTTCCTAAAGGCCCTCCCACCCACGCCCGCTTGAGGGAAAAAGGAACTCACTTTCCCAGCAACACTTTGTGCTATGCAAGCATTGAAGGAGTATTGTGTTTCCTCCCGAGGCATGATGGGAGTTGAGGTTTTTCTCTCTGTGTGTTTCTCACTTTCTTTCTCAGCCAATTAGAGACCTGGGTGACTGCCCGTTCTCCTCCCCTCTTGTGGCATGCGCTTGGGACTTCAATTCCCAGAACCCACTTATTTGCATTTTTAAAAAATATTATGATAAAAATTTTAAAATGTCCAAAAAATTAGTAGATTGGTGAAGCATTCTGAAAGTTTGCAGGCTTGCAGAAGTAAATGTGGACTACAACTGAGGTATATTTCATGATGATAGACCTAAAAACGACAGAGAAATGAGCCTCTAACGTTTCCCCATTTGCAGCAATGGACTAAATCTTTTCGGCATGAAAACAGAAACCCCTCCTGAATTGGGGAAGCTCTATAAAAACAGAAGAGGGGGGCAGCTGAAAACCAGACACCAAAAAAGGCATGGTTTTCTGCCGAATTACACACTACTAATGAATATACTGTTTATTTAGAGTTATTTTATTCACACAAATACTATATATTGTTACTGTAAGTCAAATAGTGTACAAGTAGTAAAGTTCCGCAACCAAACATACATATTAAGATAAAAAATTATACTTATGGTTTTGCCCCTCTTTCATGCAAGCTTCTTGTGCAGTCTTGATGCTAGCAGTTCTGAAGCCTTTTTGGATAGTTGCAAATCTCATGCCAAATAGTTCAACTCATGCTGATCAAATCCTTTACGAACTGTCATCTTCAATTTCAAAATCTTCATTGTTGTTGTCACTTAATTCTTCACCATACTCCTAGGAGTATTAGGAGTAGTTCAAGGAAAACTGACAGTGGGATTTCAGCTGAATGAGGCACTGGGCATGATGCTGATGGCAGACTAGGTTACTCTCTTTTGCATTTATTTTTCTTTTTATTTCCTGATATTTTCACTATACCAAAGTAACAGTCATGTGAATGGTCTCTGGGCTCTTACCAAATCATAGTTATGCCAAATAGCCATTTATCACATTTCCCTTCCACATCAATAAACTCTTGACACAATGCTTGCACATCTTGTGAGGAGCCCAAGACTTATCTTGATCACCATGTTTTACTTGAAAATATGCAAAATAGGCTTGCCTAATGAATGCACCAATCTCGATAAAATAGTGAATAGTAGAGACATCACACTGGCAACGAAGGTCTGCATAGTTAAAGCAATCACATTCCCCATAGTAATCTATGGATGTGAGAGCTGGACCATAAGGAAGGCTGAGCAAAGGAAGAGAGACGCATTTGAACTGTGGTGTTGGGGGAAAATTCTGAGAGTGCCTTGGACCGCAAGAAGATCCAACCAGCACATACTCCAGGAAATAATCCTGGCTGCTTACTGGAGGGATGGATATTAGAGGCAAAGATGAAGTACTTTGGCCACATAATGAGAAGACAGGAAAGCTTGGAGAAGATAATGATGCTGGTGAAAAAAGGAAGGAAAAAGGAAGAGGGGTCCACCAAGGGCAAGATGGATGGATGGCATTCTTAAAGTGACTGGTTTGACCTTGAAGGAGCTGGGGGTGGTGACGGTCGACAGGGAGCTCTGGCGTGGGCTGGTCCATGAGGTCACGAAGAGTCAGAAGCGACAGAATGAATAGACAAAAACAACAAATGCACTGATGTTTGTCCTTTGACTGGGAATGGTGAAACTGCCACAATATAACAAAATCAATCATGATTGTTTAGGTACTTTCAATGAGAAATAGCAAAGGCAGGCATGATCTGAAGGAAAGGAAATAATATGCATGTAAATAAAAAACATAATTCTGCTAATTACTTGTATATAGACAAGAACTTGGACTACACTTCAGAATACACTATATAGAGTGACACACAACCTCTCACCACACTGTCTCATGTGTAACTGAATAGCCTAGATGAGTATGAACCTTTTCCTGGTTTCCAAGGTCATCCCCCACCCTTCCCCACTCAAAGGTGTTTGTTCTTAGCCAATAGGAGAAGATCCAGCCTCGAGTAGTCACATTAAGATAATATGTAGAGAAAAAACTTGACATGAAATAAGAAAATTAACTTCGGTTTTGAAATCAGTATGCCTATTTAAATCTAAAGCATCTGAAAAATCTAACTCAACAGGAATTATGTTAAAAATTGTCCCCCCACCCCACCCCCCGTGTACTTTCTCAGATGGTATGAGTGCACTAGTGAAGCCAACCATTCTGCAAACATACTCCCTTCTCGATTTAGGATTGGTAAATGGAAAGCAAAGCGAATGGGCAGTAGGTGAGTGGTACAATAAATCTTACAGAAATTCAGAAAAACTAGCGATAGATCCACACTATAGAATTAAAGCAGTGTAACATCACTTTAACACTTGAACAATGTTGAATCATAGAATTTGTAGTTGGGTGAGGCACCAGCATTCTTAGGTAAAGAAAGCTAAAGATCTTATAAAACTACTATTCCCATGATTCCATAGCATTGAGCCTAAAAGTGTATAAGATTGTGGCCCACTTTTCTGAGATTGATCTACAGTTTACAGATTATAAGCAATTCAATTGCTGTTAATACTTTATTTGGGTGATATGGGAAGTACAATATTGACATATCTATGTAGTAAGTAAGTAAAGTTTTACTACAGTCAATGACCAGCTCATATGACATATCTATGAAATATAGTAGATAGTATGATTGTGTAGCAGGTAATGCTTCCTTGTTATTCTGAAAGCATTGGTTTTAGGGGAATGTTTGTCCTTCATTCAAAAGTGTGATTTTAAAACACAAAAACAACTTACTGGTATATTTATAATACAGTACCGATGCTTTTGTAACATACTGTCAAAATAGTTCTTCAAGTAACAAATGAAATTAACGAGTTACTTGCTATCAATGTAGCAAGTCATTAATTCCTTTAAAAACAAACCTCCTGGATTGCCACGTAATATGCCTTTGCAGAGCTGCATGTTCTATGTTTATATAAATATTTATGGAGAAGAGAATTTGAATGTCAAGACATCCAGTATGGCTGCATGGATTTGCTATAAGCACCTTTGCCTGCTTTGATAATACACAAAGACAATATTGTGAAAGTATATTGATGATGATACACTTAAAACAAACACTAACAAAGTACTCCATGATCATTCTTCTCTGCTGTGTCTTAGTGTGTGGATTCTTAATCTGTTTTCATATCTATGTGACACGTACATGTATTGGTGATTTTTTTCAGCATGGGTTCTTTTTATTGCAAAGAAGTGAACTTGAGGATCAAGGTAAAAAACCCCTTGTTTTGCTTCATATGTCAAATGCAGCACAGGAGACTGCCATGCAGGCCTTCTTAGATGCTGCTGATGGAATGCAGTCCTAATGTGAAGGGACCACCCTCTAATGGAGACAAGCAGTAGTTCTGCTTTGCCCATTCTTTCAACACTGCCTTTCAACTGTGCCTTCACACGATGACGCAATGAAGCAGAGACCCCAGTGGTGCCATTGTGAGGAAGAAAATTGCTATTTGGACAATAATTTAGACATTGTCTCTAAAGATGTACTGCAGGAAACAACGCCTTTCCGCCTCCATTTGTATTGTTCTGCGCATGTCTATCTCTCAGGGAAAATGTCAGAGTTCAGATAAATGGAAGGCATTCCCATGAAATGCCAAAGTAACAAATACACCTCTCCTTTATAGTAATCCAGAGCTATTTGGCTCAAAAATACCTTATCAAAAGGAAAGAAAGATAGATAGATAGGAAGGAAGGAACCCTTTTACCAACATGCACTTTATGTTTATCCTTTTGAAGTAATTTTTATTCAAGGAAAAAAACCCAAAATAAAATGCACAATTTTGTAGCTATATAAACTAAACATTACCTAACTGCATGCCATCTACTCATACAAGATTTCAACTGACTATTAAGAATTAGAAAATAGAAAGACACCCCCCCCCTGCTCTCATTGTTTTTCTCACTGGGTCAAGCTTTTCTTTTCTTTTCTTTTTTATAAAGCTCCAATGTTACTAGTATTATTAAGGTTTTTTTCTCACCTCTCAATGGAGAGTGTCTCATACAACTCCAATTGCTCTTATTTAGAATGCCAAAAGCCAAAGTTGTTTACATGGGTGGCTGAGATAACGAAACTTTTGCTTGCTCATGGTTCAGTGTACACGAACATTGCTTTATGTGTGAAATTACTTGACAATATTGTATAAATTTACATTCTGGCTATGTGTATAGCGTGTATATGAAACATAATGAATGTTGTGTTTATACCTGGGTTCCATCTCCAAGCTATTGTATTATGTACATATATGCAAAAACAGCCCCAAAGTCTAAAATACTGTGGTACAAACTGTTTCAAATAAAAGATAATCAAACTGTAGTTGATTAAGAAAAATATCTACAGTGGGCCCTTGGTATCCACTGAGGTTTGGTCCAGGACCCTCATAGATATCATGGATGTATGCTTGAGTTTCATTATATACTATAGGAGCCTCAGTGGTGCTATGGGTTAAAGCCTTGTGCCAGCAGGAATGCTGACCCATAAGTCAGCGATTCAAATCCAGGGAGAGTGGGTGAGCTCCCTCTGTCCATTCCAGCTCTCCATGCGGGGACATGAGATAAGCTTCCTACATGGATGGTAAAACATCAAACATCCAGGCATCCCCTGAGCAACTTCCTTGCAGATGGCCAATTCTCTCACACCAGAAGTGATTTGCAGTTTTTCAAGTCACTCCTGACATGAATATATATGACTTGTGCGATTTTTTTGTATGCTCATTAAATCCAGATCTAATTCTCATGTAAAGCACTTCTGAAGCGAGTTCCGACCCACCTGCTCACTGCCTTCCCAATATTAAGAATTTGAATCAAAAGGAGCCTTCGTTTCTTATGTTTCGGATATCTTTGGATGTAGCTTTGACCAAGCCCCGCTGAGAGGTGAAGCCAAACATGCTGGCATGCCTCTCAGCCAATCAGGGCTGACAGAGGAAGGAGGGGGGAGGCGGAGGCATCGTTCTTGTAGTCTTTTTAAAAAATGCTTTAAAAAACTTTGAAAATTCACAAAAAATCAGTGGATGGGTGAAACATTATGAAACTTGATACGAAATGAGTGATAAATGTTCTGCCATTGTAGCAAGTTTCACCCCAATAGCTTTAAAAATGAGGGAGGTAGCAGCCTCTGAAGTTTCTCCAGTAGTAACGGAGGAGCATGCCTGCTTTACAACTACATTTCCCAGATGTCCCACTTCCTCTCTCCTCTTAACATTCCCCACCCTCTTTTGTCTTCACTCTTTCCTTATTAATAACATTGACCATCTTGATCAAACTTGGACGTTTTCATCTGTGAATTCTTGGAAGGTATGAGAAGTTTGAGAGAGAGGGGGAGAGAGAGATGGAGGGAGGGAGGGAGAGAGAGGTTTGAGAATTGGACTATGATTGTGGCTTGATTCTCCACTCAGCCATGGAAATCCGCTGGATGATCTTGGGCAAGTCACACACTCTCAGCCCCAGGAAACCCAATCAAACAGAAAATAACACTTTCAAACCAGGAACAGATTTCCTTATTCAGAGGCTGATGGCCATCTCCCGGGAGTGATTGAATGGTGTACTATGATTTCTGTTCCTGGGTGATAAATGCCATTTCCTAATTGGTTATGTCATAAAAACATGACAAAACTTTATTACACTGTCAAAACTTTGTCTTTGCGCAAAGGACATCATTCTATAAATAGCACATTATGGTTTGTTGAGTCTTCACCAGTTTAACAAAGTTTCAGCCACAAAAACAAAGTTTCTGAAGTAGAACAATGACTTTCAAAGTAAAAACAACCCAATAAAAGAGGAAATAATACTTTCAAACCAGGAACAGATTTTTGTTATTATTTAAAAAGTTTTTTATAAAAACTTTGAAAATTCACCAAAATCTGAGGATAAGTCAAACATTCTGAAATTTAGTGAGCTAACAGAGGTAAATGTGCTCTACCACTGTAGCAGGTTTTATCGGGATAACACAAAAAATGAGGGAGAGAGAAGTTCCTCAAATTTCCCCATTGACAGTAATGTTTTCCTTCACGCGCATGCACGTCCGCCATTAACGAGGTACATACAAAGATTCAAAAGTTTCAGAAAGTTTTGAACTTTTTGGCTTTAAAATTCGGAAATGGCTTTAGAAATGAAGCGCCAGCGCCCCCTACTTTTGAACAGAGTTTAGAACCATTTTTTTCTTGATTGCACATACTATATATATATATATATATACTCATACACACACACACAGTGATGAAGTCATAGCAAAATTAAGGTTTGCTTTTTGGAATATATAAACAGGCAGTCCCCAGGTTACAAACATCCAACTTAAAATGACTCATAGTTAGGAACAGGGGAAAGACCACAGAAAGTGAAAGAAATCTATTGCTGAAAAGGGAAATTCATTCCTGGAAAGGTTATAATGGGGAAAAGGTGTATCAACTGAAGCTTTATCACAAATTGTTGTTTACACAACAAACCTTTTTTAAAAAACTCCTCACAGCAATAGAAAGTGAAGTGAAATCTTCTGAACAGGGGGACAGACAACAAAAACAACACTACAGGGGTGTTGACTCTTCCTTATGCTGTCCAAAGCTAAAAAAATATTAATTGCATTGAACTGGATTACATGGCAGTGTAGACTCGTGTAACCCAATTCTGCATTCTGAAACTGGATTATGTGGCAGGGTAGATCCAGCAAGAATCTATGAATAGGAAGGAATAACTGCACACAGTTTGAAAAGGCAAATGTTGTGTTATTATTAACAAAAGATATCTCAAAAGTTTGCTTAGGATTTGAAAATGAGTGGGCAGACATGGAGATTCATATTCGTGGCTCATGGGAACCTTTGTCAACTTCTCCAATCTCCATTGAAGGACTAAAGGAAACCCCTATCCAAGGGGCACTAGATCAGCAGCAAGCATGCTTTCCACAAGAAAGAGTTAAGCCTTATTAGAGAATTTATTGAACTTTTAAACAACAACACAATCTTATAAAACGTTATAGTGTTTCTGCAGGCTTCTGCCTCTCTATGTGTGAATGATTAAATTGGCCCACCTGCAGGATATGCAGAATTGTTAAAATGGGAATAATTTTCAGCACAAGATCAATAAACACCTAGTTATCATCATCTGAATAGACAATTATTCATATTCTCCCTAGCTGAAATTCATCTGATTATAATCTAGTGATTCTACCCTCAAGCTATCATGTAGTGCTGCTGAACTCTGTTCAAAAGGAAAAACAATGTATTTTAATGGAAAGGTACAAAGCAAATAAGGTGTCATTACTGGCTCACCTTGCCTATGTGGTGGCCTATCCCTGGGGCTATACTTAACAGGTGAGATTTAGGACTTTGATTCTGAAGCTGCAACCAGGGAATTCTGTATCAAGCTTCAGTACTGTGAATCACAAAGAAACCCAATGAGGATTGGTTGTGTATTTCCAAAACAAAACAGTTCCCAAAATTCCCTGTTCAACCTGAGACAGGATTTTCTTTTACTGGTGGAGAAAAGTTAGGCATCTTTATGGAGATTTGGTGGTTATACTTTTTCAAGGACTTCAGCTAGAATTAAAAAAATAGTCTGACCATTTCACCTAGTGCAAATTAAATATTTTCCAACAGGTATGATTTCTACAACATAACCCAAATACAGCCTTTAACCTAGTTACTGTGATCTATTGATTATTCTCAGCTTGCATAGTGGTAAAAAATTGCGACAGTGATATGTGTATATGTATGGTGGGATGTGACCCCCTTAAAAAGGTAAAGTAGCCCCTAGCTTCCTACAGTTATCCATTCCTGCCTTACAACAAATTTACTACATTTCATTCATATTTGTTAGCCTAGGTGAAATTGGGTAATGTTTTAAACTATTTTTAAGTCAATATTTTAAAACATGGCCAAACTGATCTCATTTACTTCATGAATACTAACTCTAATTCATATATATATAAAATCATTTTTATGTATTAGTCGTTTTCTGAAGCATTCATCCAAATAGGGACTCTAGCCTCCTTGGGTCTCTTTTCATGAATCTGACTCTACACTGTCATATAATGCAGTTTCAGAATGAAGTTAACTGCACTGAATTGCATTGTATGTCAATGTCAACTCTATAATCCAGTTCAATGCTGTGAAACTACATTTTGAAAGTGCATTAGTTGACAGTGTAGATCCACCCTGAGACTGAGAACTCATTTACATTGAGTATTTAATGCCCCCCCCCCCCCCCCCCCGTTGTACTAATTGGAACTTCCGGACAGTCTTCAAGGGCAACCCCACGTACAGTGCATTTCACTAATCCAAATGAGATGTAACCAGAGTGTGGACCACTGTGGCCAAGTCAGACTTCCCAAGGTATGGGCGCAACTGGCACACAAGTCTTAGTTGTGCAAAGGCTCCCCTGGTCACCGTGGGGACCTGGGGTTCTAGGCTCAGTGATGAATCCAGGAGATCACCCAAGCTGCGAATCTGTGTCTTCAGGGGGAGTGTGACTCCGTCCAACACAGGCTGCAACCCTATGCCCTGTTCGGCCTTGTGACTGACCAGGAGAACCTCTGTCTTGTCTGGATTCAATTTCAATTTGTTCACCCTCATCCAGTCTGACACAGCTGCCAAGCACCAGTTCAGGATCTGAACAGCCTCCTTAGTGACAGGTGGGAAGGTGTGACAGAGTTGGACATCATCTGTGTACATGTTGAGGCACAGGAGTAATCATGAAATGGTAGAAGTCAGGCCATATCAACACTGCCATATAATCCAGTTTGAACTGCATTATACTAGTCAGTGTACACTTATATAATGCAGACTGAACCCCATTGAAGTAGATTAAATGAGTCTACACTGCCATATAATGCAGTAAAAAGGTAAAGGATTCCCCTTGACATTAAGTCTAGTAGTGTTCGACTCGGGGGGGGGGGTGCTCATCTCCATTTCTAAACCAAAGACCTGACTTTGTCTGTAGACTTCTCCAAGGTCATGTGGCTAGCATGACTGCACGGAGCGCCATTACTCCACTTCCCGCTTTCGAACTGCTGACCTTTCGGTTAGCAAGATCAGCAGCTCAGCAATTTAACCTGCTATGCCACCGGAGGCTCCAAAATAATGCAGTTCAATGCAGCTAATCTGCAATCTGAAACTGGATTATATGGCAGCATATATGGGGTCACATAGTTGGATATTCCACACAGTCTTATTGGTTTCCCTCAGATGTGGTGGGAGGAAGTTTCCCTCTTTTCTAATAAGAAAAAAGCAGCAATTTGGGATTTTCTAATTTGTCAGTAATGTCAATAATTGACCTCAAAATGCAACTTTCAGATTTTAGCTGTTGCACGTCAGCAGTAGAATATTTTTAAATGGCCATTTCTTTTGAGGATGCCAAATATTTAACATTGTAGAATATTCATCAAGCATTTAATACTCAGTAAATATTAATACTCACAATTTACAAGGTAGTTTGGGGAATCTGTTTAGAGAAAATTCTTCTTCACTTCTCTCCTGATTTTTTCAGTAAATATTGCTAACCTCTTATGCTCTTTCCGTTTCACATAAATTCAGATTGCATAGTGTTTCTTCCTTCTTAATGTTCTTCATATATCTATCCCCCCCTTTGCTGTAGATAAATTTATGTCAATAGTATAAGAGCTTTAAAATTATGCTGGACTTGAATGTGAATACATTTAGCCTCATATTAATATATACCTATCAGACTGTCTTCTTTTCCTTTTGATCTCCTTTTATGACTAGTCCAACAGGAATGTACTTGAAATCTTACTCTGGTTTAATGTGTTGCTGTAATCAGAGCTACACTCTATCATTATTTGAAAGTTTTCAATGAATTAAGAGCTCTTTCAAGTCTTAATTTATGGTTAATAACTTCCCTATCACAAAAATAGTCAAAACTTTATTATTTGTGTGTACTTTGCCTTTAAATCATGTTTATTAATTATGCCTGCTGGTAGAATTGAGCATCCAAGACCTCTCTCCCATTTTTTCTTTTTTTTTCCCCATCTCTCCATTTTCAAAGCATTGCACTTTGTAATTACTTTGCATGTTGCCAGACAATTGAGAAAGTACATCAAATGGCCCCAGTCTCTTCAAATGAGCACAGAAAAAATTTGCTTTGCAGTACTGTAAATATCTACATGCAAAAAACATGGAGGGGGTACACACAGTTGAACGACACATTCAACACACAGTTTAGCAGGCTTAATTTGTGTTGGCTCAGATTACATTGGTTTATTTTGTGTTGGAGGCTTCATTCTGCTCATGTAAATACAGATAGGGTGATTCTCAATGTATTTATTTGTGACTTAGGGGGTGTTTTCCCAAAGTAAACTTATGACTTTATTAATTATGACATATTTCTCAATAAGGAGAGCCAGCATGGTAAGGTGGTTTAAGTGTTGGATTAGAGTGCCTTCCAGACAGGGTCCAAAATGTGGGCCTGAGTCTGATGAGGTATGAGCCTTGTGGGGACTGACTACTCAGTAGTCTTGTGACTACCCAGGGGTCAGTCCTACAGCCCATCTCAGTTCTTCAGGCCCCATGAGCCTGAAGAATTGAGGAGGGCACTCCACTCCCCAACCTTCCTGTCCAAAAAGCCCTTAAAATAAGAAAAAACTTATTGGGGAGCCATGATGCCTTTCTGGAGGCCTCCTGGCATGGAGAAATTATGTGCAAGGAGGCAGGGGGCCCAAATTTCTTCTCCCCTGCCTTTTGGCGCGTGATTTCTATGTGCCAAGAGGCCTCCAGAGAGGCGTCATGGCAGCTCGGTAAGTTTTTTCTTATTTTATTTTCTTATTTGGGGGGGAGGGGGGTGGCCTCATGCCATCGTGTACTTTCTTCAATGGCATGGGGACAGCTGCCCAGGAAAGCCCAGTTTTTGGGAGAAGGTGTGGGGACAGAAATGTACACCAAAGCGGGTTTTTAAAATCCATTTTGGCACACATTTCTGTGAACTCTGGAAGTGCTGTAGGATTATGTGAGGCCAGTAATGGAAACTCATTTACCTTTGGTAAATCACATTCTAACTCTCAGAAGCAATAGAAAACCTCATCTGAATAAATCTGGCCAAGAAAATCTTGTGATAAGATGGCCTAAATCCAAGTCAGACACATAGATCCCATCTACACTGCCATATAATGCAGTTTCAAACTGCATCAGTATATCAGTACAGATTCATATGATGTTGTTCAATGCAGTTAAACTTCATTATATGGCAATGTAGATGTGGCTATACGGTGGTCCCTTGGTATCTGCTGGAGTTTGGCTTCAGGACATCTGTGGATACCAAGATCTGTGGATGCTTGAGTTACAGTATATCCAATGGTACAGTAAAATGATGATCTTTATATCAAATGGAAACAGCAGCCTTTTTTCAGATTTTTTTTTATTAAGCAGTTGATACAGAATCCATAAATACATAGGGCCAACTGTAACAACAGTTTATGAGTCTAATATAAGTAGGGATGTTTGCAATTTATTCACAGGTGATTTGGTGGCTATCTGTTTTCAGTGCAACCTTGTCACACTGATATGCTGAGACTTCGGTTTTGTTTTTTCATTCCTGTGGAGAAATATACATGGCTTTCTAAGTGCTAATTGTAGGCTTTGCTCAACATACCCTGTTACAAAGAGGGACATGCTGGTGGCGTGTGTGTATGTGTGCTGAAAACAACCACAAATCTGGACCTGAAATCTTGCTGACAAAAACATGTGGATCCCTGAAAACACTGCTTTTTGTGCAAATATTTCACAATCCTCATATCAACACCACAGAATAATTTCCTAACACGTTAAGAATTTGAATACCAGGCAAGAACTGTGCAGAAATATTTTTCTCCCCAGTGAGAGAGAAAACTATGGAAATCAGCAATCTTCACTCATGAGGAAAAAAAACTGTTAAATTTAACATCCCTACTATTTACCCTGTTCAATAGGTATACTTTACTATTTCTTGTAATGTCACCATTTGGGATGATTATGTAAATGTCATCCAGGACAAACTGACATTGTTGGAACTATTTTACAAATAATAAAATAATATTCTGCTTCCTCCTAGGAAATCAATCAATATATAAACATGGGTTGGATAAAGGGGGTGGTCAAAATGATGTCTAAAGAGTTTTAAAAGCAAAGATACTTGGTGGTAGTATTGGGGCAGGAAATGTTTATGAATGGCACAGATTGGGAACTATCAAGCTGAACCTATAGCTTGACAGATGTCCATTGGTTGATAGTACTTTAGTCCTCACATTATTTCCAGATTATCCACCACATCATCTGCAGTAAAGCTGAATAGCAATTGGAGCAATGTTATTTATTCATTTCACACTGAGTCCGAAAGCCATAAAGCATTGCTCTGATGGATGTAAATAGTCTCAGGCAATTAGCTCTGGCTATATGATAGCAAATGCCATGTCTCCGCAGTTTAATAATCAAGATGCCTCAGATTTCCTACCAACATTTTAAAACAAACACATATAACAAAAGAAATGGCTTGTGCCAGACAAACAGATGTATAATGTCCAGGGTGTGACTGGAATGCATTCTTCGTCCTATAAATCTGTGAATGAGGACATTTTGCCCCATATAAGATCTACTAATCAATGGAACAAATGTACATCTGTTGTAGTTTATTGGCTGCTAACCTGTTTTTAAATAAGCAGAAGATGGTGTTGCCTTGTTCCTTATATTAACTCCTGACTTTATTGTCTCATCTGCATTGCCTTTACAGAGTGTGATGGATAGAATGTTGGATTTGAATCAGGAAGGACTGGATCCAAACATCTAGGAGCTATCCAAGGTTCATCACTTACTTTTACTTCAGAATTGAGGGTTCACTGGGATAATCCTACATCCTGCACACTTTGGAAGAAAGGAATCAAAAGGAATAAAGGAATGTTAAGATGATTACAAAATGAAACACATTCATTGATCCCTCAGAACCACTGCATAGAATACGGATGGATAATGGATGAAACCATTTGGTGGTGTTTGGGTTTGTTTGTTTTCTCAACTGGTACAGTAAAGTACAGGTTCAAGGGGCAGCTGTGGAAGACAGAAGGTCTTGAACACTCAGTAGTATTCACACAAGTACCCAAAGCTCCCAACCCATCTAGGATTTTGTACCTATATTAAAGGCAGGAACTACTATATTGGAGCCCTATAAAATAATTTACATTATAAGTACAGGAGAAGAAGCATGCTAGTCCTGCCTACATCATATTTTCTGATTGCAGTACTGTTCCATTATCTGAGCGGAACCCAAAAGGGGACCTAGACAAAGCTGGCTAGTCCATTTTATTGATGTGTGTGTGTGTGTGTGTGGGGGGGGGGGGGTTGAAGGAGCATTTTCTTCCTTTTTGCTGGTTATTCCCCACTCCCTCACTTCCCATTTGTTTTAATGATGGGGACATGGGTGAAGGGAATGATGCAATTTCAGAATGCAGTTTATATGAGTTCACATTTCCATATAATGCAGTTCAATGCAGGTAAACTTCATTCTAAAACTGCATTATATGGCAGTGTAGATTGGGTCTGAGAGTGCATCTACACTGTAGAATGAATGCAGATTGATACCATTTTAACTGCCATGGCTCCATGCTATATAATCCTGAAAACTGGAGTTTGGCAAAGTTCCAGCAGTCTTTGGCAGCAAAGGATAAAGACTTTGTAAAATTACAACTCTCATGATTCCATAGCATTGAACCATGGCATTTAAAGTGGTGTCAAACTACATTAATTCTACAGTGTAGATGCACCCAATGTCAGAGGAGCTAAGTATATCAGATAGAGAATTGAAGTAATATTCACATTGTTTCAAAAATATTTTATACAAACATTTTTATGCAAGTAATAACGTTTTTGCACAAAAATTGTGCATATGAAAATCATTGGGGTTTTTTTTGCACAAAATGTGTATTCACATGAATGCATATGAGCAAAATTCTCATTTCTGTGTTATTCTTTCTCACCAGGTTTCTTAAAAGTCAGACCCCCCCCCTCTTTTTTTTGGCTGAGAATCAAATAATAATGGAAATTCTTTCCATCAGTGAAGGGCAAAATAGCATTCTCCATTCCAAGTAGAGAAGTCAAGTGCATTTTAATTGTTCTTCAATATCTGCAACATCTTCTATCATTCCTCAGGGGAACTAAACCAAGCAAGCAGAGCAGGCAGGCCTCCAACAGAGATCAATGGCCAGGAGTCACAGGAGGAAAATCCAAAATGATACCATTACTACTCCCAAGCTTCTGCTGCTTAAGCCAGTTAATTCTGTCTGCATAAAGGTAGGGTCAGTGCTGTGAATACATATTATGCACCTGTCTAGGTTGCAAAATGGGGCAGCCAAACTTCTAAATGCATCTCTCACTATATATATTATCTCCATTAACTGGAACTAAAAAAAACAAAAAACTGGAATTCAAACAAGCAACGGCAAAAAAAATCAAAGAAATAATACTTCAAATAAAAATTCAAATGTATGTATTACATGTGTTATATTAAGTTAAGTCTATTTTTATTTGTCTTAAATTACTCATTGTATTTTACTATTGCTATCAAGACAATACAGAGTTTATAATATGATATAGTATGGGGTATCATATTAATTAGGCCTATTTTAATAGTAACTCTCAAGCAACCAAAAATTCCATATAGCTGGCATCTACCAATCCCATGGGTGCCTGTTAACTGAGAGTATACTGTTTCTATATCTAGATAAATAGGATATCCATACACATGTAGATAATGTTTGCCAATATTCTAATGTTCAATGAAAAGAGACTCAATATATTAAGATACTCCTGTGAAATGGAAAATAGGAAGTCCTCCCATCTCTATTTTGAGACACATCTTCAAGCTTCAGGAAGGGATTTTTTTGTCAGAAATGTTGGACTTTCAGAATAATCAATACATTCTGCACAAAACACTGTATTTTGTACAAAATGCAACTTTCATATCAAAAGGGGGTGGGATATAAATACTCTAAATAAATAAACATCCCTTTAAACAATTTTCATGAAAAAGTCCCAAAATGTGAAATGTAATTAAAAATGCATGAAGTCCCTCGTAAATCTTAGACAGTGGTGAAGAAACACTTGCTTTTATTCTTCCTTCTCTGTAAGAATAAAATAGGCACCATTTTACATTCTATAGTCCCCATATGTGATAGTGTATATTAGCACATATAGGCTCAAAAGTTGGACAGAAGATCTGAAAGTGCCAGTTTTGTCTCATTAACAGCATTGCATTTGGTAGTTTTAAATGTCACTGTGTCACAATCTTTAGTCTGTTTCTAAAGATAGCTTTTGTAGGTTTAGCTCAGGTCCGAAATATTCAGCTGAGAAATGCCAACATCTTGCATCCTCCCCAAGAAGAGTTATAATGTGACTGGCAATCTTGTTGATGTGTGAGGCCGAATGGAATCCAAGAGTATGAACAGCTGTTAAAAGCAGATTTGTTTCAACCCAAGCCCCAAGTTCTGCTTCCAAGACGCAGAGGTCACAGATACGGTGATGAGTAACACTGTGCAGTATTTACAAAGTATAGCATTACAGCTTCTCTCCATCTAAAACATCTGGGAAGAACCCAGTGGGAGCTGACAAAGTTGGCTTTCCACCATATTTCCTGAAAATATTTAATGGATTCAAAGCAAAGATGAAAGGCAAGTATCAAGTTCAGCTTTTTATCCACACTCTGCTAGCATTTGTCTGCCTGAAAACCAAAACCACAGTCACAGCACGTGGCCAAGAAATAAACTTGATATAAATAGTTGTTTCTGCAGCATATATGGCAGAGTTATTCAATGGGCATACCCACAAGTATTTGTACAAGTTATAAGTATAAGATAGGAAGGTGGGTGTGGTGAGTGTTTTATGGAAACCTGTGGTTCCCACGTAGTATTGTTTCCTACTAGACATAAAACATGACTACTACCTGGTATTTGTAGGGGAGAAGTAACAGGCAGGGATTCCAGGTAGTTCTTATATTCCAGAAAAATATGAAGGTAAAATATCCTCAGACAGACAATTTCAATGTGTTGGGGGGCGGGCGGTGTATGTGGCAGGTCTGTGGGGCACCTTCCAGGTCGACTGCTAAAAGACATTTCTAAAGTGCCTGGAAATCAAGTTCTGATTTTAAAGAACATGGTTTTTGAAATTTACATACTGGGAGAAAGAAACTACAGTAGAGTCTCACTTATCCAACATAAATAAGCCGGAAGAACCTTGGATAAGCGAAAATGTTGGATAATAAGGAGGGATTAAGGAAAAGCCTATTAAACATCAAATTATGTTATGATTTTACAAATTAAGCACCAAAACATCATGTTTTACAACAAATTGACAAAAAAGGCAGTTCAATACATGGTAACGTTATATACTAATTACTGTATTTACAAATTAAGCACCAAAACATTGCAATGTATTGAAAACATTGACTACAAAAACATTAAATACTAAAAGGTAGACTGCATTGGATAATATAGAATGTTGGATAAGCGAAGGTTGGATAAACAAGACTCTACTGTATTTAAAAAAGAAACTACTTTTTTCCAGAAAAAAAAATCTGGATGGGAGTTTGAGAGCTTTGGAAATGGTTGAAGCTCACTTGGAGTTCCAAATTGTCCATGGTTTCAGAGGATGCAAGAGTAATGACGTAATCTTGAAATAAGGATATTTACATTTGGAATCATGATTATTTAAATAATTTGGTTCAAAGTTCTCAAAGAAAGGGAAGCACATTCTAGTGAAGTCCAATACATCTCTTCATTCGCCATCCAAAAATGCTTTGGTCTGGGTCAGAGGTTATTCCAGAACAAGCCCAGGAGAGTGAAAGAAAAGACACAGGAGGGAAGTGCAGAAGGGGAATTATGGTACACGAATATGCCTGTTCCTAATGCATTCTATGAATCTGGGATGGTATTCATGATCACAATTATAGATGTTAGTTACACACTTGTGACTGGTTCATATTTATGATTCTTAAATATTCACGATAGAGGGGAATATGAAGTAATCATACTTAACTACCAATATAGAATCATGACTCTGGATATTTTTTAAAAATAAGGACTCATAAAATAGGAGTTGATTTAGGATATTTATTGCACAAACAGTATATCAATCTAATTTTGAGACATCCCCACTGTGTTCAGCAAGATTTCCCTGATCATCAGAGTAATTGTACTATTTTCAGTGGGCTACTGTCAGAGGAAGAGGGGACAGAAGTCCCTTCCATTGGCCCCATGCCATGCCCCTAAATCTGGTTCCCATCCATATTATATAAACATTTTAGATTTGAGGAAACCATTGTTTACCATTCATGTTAACAAGGTTTATGCAATGGTAAAATTTAATTTTCAAGTAAATTTCCAGATATTAAGCTACACAGAAACTCGGGAGGCTAACTAAGGAGGTCAAGAGGATAGGAATCTGTGAACATTGGCCAAATCAATACTTTTTTGTATCCATTTTGAATATGCCAGCAAAATTTTCAGATGCAGATCCCCAGTGCTGTGTTTAATTAACTTAGAGTTCAACCAGAAAGTGCATGCTAGTAATTGCTTAAATGTTATGATACTGGATACCTGAACTGCAAATTGATATTTGTTTATTACCTTATGCTTTTTGCATCAATAAGCTCAAAGGTTATATGTTATCCTTTTGTTTTCCTTTAAGGCACAATCAGCTGGGCGTTTTGCTCTGGCAAGTCCCATTGAAGTAAACATGAAATGTGCAAGAGGTTCATGCTTATTTCCCATTCATCACACACGTGAACATGTGATGGTGAGCTGTTTGTACTAAACAGTGTATTTTTATTTTGATATTACTATTTACTGTACTAAACATCTATGACCAACCATCTTAGATAAACTGAAATATTTATGTGTACATTTCTTTTAAAAAAAAGATCTTGTAAAGTATATCTGTTTCAAATGAATATGATTGTTTCTCCAGGTAACAAATAGTGACCTGCTTGCCCAAGCTGTGATGCATATGATGTGGTGTCAAAGTTGTAATTAAGTACATCGTGACACAAATCAGGTCCTTCAAATGTTAATCTCATTATCACCTTCTCTGAGATGCTTGCCAGAGAAGGTAACAGCCGTTACAGCTTTGCTGCTCATCCAATCAGAATATTAAATTAATCAGTATGATTCTGACACAAATATTGCCAGTGCAGTTAATTTTGCTTTGTACATAATGCACTGGATTGGAAATAGGGGTTAGAGAGTATGATGCCGAGCATTAAATTTAAACAAGTAGCATTTTCTTTAGATATACAGTTGGCCCTCGGTATCCATTACCCTGCATCCTTGGCTTTCATCATCCATGGCTTGAAAATATTTCCAAAAACTAAGTTCTGAAAAGCAAAGCTTGATTTTGACATTGTATAAAAGAATGAAAGCTAAGCATATACATTAATACAGGCTGGCCATGTTTCCAAAAATTATTTTCTTGAAACTAAAGTTTATACATTCATGTACGTCTAAGGCAAAAAGTTATTTGAAACATTGAACAATGTTTGTTGAATCCATCCTTCTTTTGAATATGAATAGGTTTCTCTTTTTTTTTGCAATAGTAGAAGTAAAACAGGATTTGACGGCATCGACCGCAGTTAAATTCCACATCCCAGGAATGTAATTTAAAAGAACATGTGCACCTATAAATGCCAAAGATTTTTTTCTAATACAAAATTATTATGTTGTAACACATCCAGCCCCAAATAAAAACCACTGAACATATCCACAGCATATGTCAGAAAAAGCATTATCTGTATTACATTGCCAAAATGATATTGACAACCTAAAACCATGTCTGCCCCAACAATAAAAAATGATGTTTTGAGTGAATGGGACATCACCTTTTCACAAAACAAATGTCTTCTAAACTAAAGACTGCCAATGTGAAGCATACTTTTTTGGATGACATATGCCATCTTTTTAAAATTGTAACCTGGCTTGAGTCTGAGCTTTGGGTAAAGAGTGGGCAATAAATCAAAGTTCTCCTGAATCTATACTGCCGTATAACCCAGTTCAAAGTAGATAATCTGGATTTTATGTGGCAGTGTAGATGGGGTCTCAGACCAATGTGTTGAGAGCACTGCAGCACCAGAGCAATGGAAAATCCTTTCCTTCTCCCAACTCTCAGAAACACATCCTGGGTTTTCTCAACTTTTTGTGAGAGGTTTTGTGGATATAGGAATGAGAGTAGGAATTGGAAAGTGGGAACATGGGTTTATGTTCTTCCACTACTGAATGTGTGACTCACCAGAGATTTAGGGGCTCTAGCTTCCTACAGTTCTAACCTACAGGTGGCATTGGTTAATAGTTGTGGGTCACACATACTGCCCCACTCCTTAACTGATAAACATGGTCTGGCCCCTTCTTCTTCATTCACTCAGTCGTTTCAGACTCTTCGTGATTTCATGGACCAGTCCACGCCAGAGTTCCCTGTCGTGTCTGGCCCCAAAGGCAATTATACTACCAGTCTCGATCCTGCTGCAGTGGCATGATGGTGTCCCATTGGACAGACACCCTTATCTTTCTTGTTTGTCACTCCAGAGATCTCCTGGCCATCTCCAAGCACCTTGGACTGAGATCTCTCATTCTCCACATATTGTGGACATCTTTTCTGATATAATTCTTGGAAGTTAAAGTTTGGTGAAGGATCAGCATTCTATGGCAGAGAAGACTAAAGACCTTGTAAAAGCACAACACTCATGATTGCATAGCATTAAGCCATAGTAGTTAAAGTGCTGTCTCAAACTGCATTAATGCTACAGTATAGATGCACTCCTAGGGCGCTTCCAGTCAATGTCAAAATGTGGATCTTCAAAGACCTGTGGGTGCTGGGATATCTTTTCCTGTCATCCTCACAGCTCTTTTTTTGGTCTTGGAATAAAATGGAAGGTGGATGGGGGACATCCATGGGAAGTTTTTTTTAATATAAAAAAATTGTTTTGCACTGATCATCATGTTGTGCACATGTAAATACTAGAAGTGTGCCTTTTGTTCATTTGTCTCAATTCGGATCAAATTCATTAAATTTTGTACTTATGAGGTAATATCCAATATGTGAGCATGGTCCACACCAAAAATTTAAGAATTGAAACTTACTCCATACTTTTTCATTTTAGTTTTGTAAATCTTGGAAAGCTCCCAAGGTCAGGGTTTTTTTCAGCACAAGGAAGCAAAGCAAAGCCAAAAAGGCTGTCTTGCCTGTTCTCTAAATTAATGGAGTCTCGACATTAGGAGCAGGGGAAAAGAGAGAGCAGTGTTTGTTGGGAACAGCACAGGACTCTGGGAAATGTAGTTTGAGAAGGGAGGATCTATATGCCAGAGACTTCAAAAAGCCTTGCCCTAATCTACATTTTCCAGAATACAGCAGGTTTAGAAAACACCAATCAGCAGGCCTGTAGCCAGGATTTTGATAAGGGGGTGCTGGGATTTTGCTTTGGGGGGGGGGTTGAGTCTGGGTGGGGGAGGATCTACCCTAGCAAAATGTAAAGCATTCTTGTGGACCACTCTGAGAATTTCGGGGGGGGGGAACAGAAGCCCCTCAAGGCCCCCCCCTGGCTACATGCCTGCCAATCAGGGTAGCGGAGAGAGAGATTTGTCCCTCCCTAATAGCAGCCAGCAACAGTTCCAATGAATGGTTAAATCTGCAAAGAGGAGGACTGACTGATACTTCTAGTAAGTAAGAAGTGCTGGGCTGGGAAGAAATCCTTCAGTGGATGGCCCCATACTATAGGAGGGGCATATTCATTAGTTTAGAGGCTGGATGGTCGTTTGTAAATAGAGTTTTGATGGTGTCTTTCTGCCTGAGGGTTGGACGAGGTGGCTCTTGGCGTGTCCCCTCCAACTCTAGGATTCTATGAAAATGTAGAATTGGTTAATATTGGTTTCTGTTGGTTAATATGAGAGACATTCAATGAGACAGCTGTTGTGACTTTTTTTTAAAAAATTGTCAAAACTTTTTTTAAAAAATCACTAAAATCAGTAGATGTATGAATATTTCTGAAAGATGGGGAGAATGATCCCCTGCTATCTCGTGTCATTGTAAAGAAAATTCAAGGAGATGGCTCTTGTAGCTTTTAAAAAAGTGTTGTTTATAAAAACTGAGATTTCCCCAAAATCCATGGATAAGGGAAACATTCTGAAACTTGATAGACTAACAGTGGTAAATATGTTCTACCGTTATAGCAAGTTTCACCCTTATATCTTTAAAAATGAGGGGAAAAGGAGCCCCTGAAGTTTCCCCAGTTATAGTAATTTATGTGCAAGTACTGTAACGAAATACTAACAAAATTTTGTTACTTTCATAATAGTAATGGATTTTTCACTACACTTTAGAAATGAAATGCCAGTGCCTCCCAGTTTTGTAATGACTTCTGGACCATTTTTATGGATCACATATCTCTAGCAAATACCTTAATATAAAATATGAAGAAATTCCCATGTGCACATATGAGGATCAGTGCATAACGGAGGAATTTTTTAAAATTTCCCTCAGATTTCTCTCTTTCCCCAACTGTGTTTTCATGCTCTGCTAAATTTTAGAAAATGTAAAATAAAGATTTTCAGAGGGCTTCAATGGCTCTTCTTCCTGCTCCATTTAAGCCAACTGGAAATCAGCTGTGTCACCGTGACAGCCTGAACAGCTGATGGGCTGTTCCGGCCTTCTTTAAAACAGACCTGCAGTCTCGACCCAGCCAGAACCAGGATAAAAGAGGACTTTTTTATCCTGTGTTTTGGCTGTATTGCTCCAATTCAGCGTGGATTTACTGATGTCATCTAGCCACCCCCTCTTTAACTCACTCTTTTCCATTTCTTTTGTCCTATGTGGAAGGGCCCTTAGTTGCAAAGAAATAGTAAAAATGTATGCACAGGGAGTGAGTCTACAGTATAATATTCACATTTAATATTTTAAAACAAGGGAAGCAATGGCATTATAGCATATGTAAGCACCTTTAGAAAATAAAACAAAAGCTTTACAGAAGAATAACAGTGCAATTTTATATTGTTCACTTCTAGAGTAGTCCCACTGACAATCATTGGGATTGCTTCCTGTATAAATGATATGATATAGACACATACACAGCATTGTGCAGCAATAATAATCAATATTCATGTGATCTTTTAAATAATTTATCATAATAAATATTTATACAACATACATGATGAGGAGATATAAATGTTTTAGTGGCATGCGTCAGAGGTCACTGCATTATTTAAAACTGATGAATCCACAAGTAAGTTGTGTATGCCATCACAAATGTGTTCTGCAAGAACTTTGACATTATAAGGATGGGGGGGTTTTTTGCATAGGTTTTAGATATTTCAAAAATGCCACCTCATAAAGCTTCTGATGTGTTGACTATTAGCTGTTCCATAGGAAACCAATACAATCTTATCTTCAAAGACTCATGATAGTGAAAGCTACACTCCACAGTGTGGTTTGAATGTTTCATGTCTTAGCCCCTCCTATATGAAGAGTTTTCAAGGAAATCGTCAGGGTGTGGACTGATCCTCATTTTCTTCAGTGTTAATTCAAATGAATTAATCCCAAATTGACTTCTTAAATAAGTGTCTTGAAATAAGAACCATGGAGCCAGAAGGAACCTAAAACTTTCTTTCAGGTAAAGCATTACTGACAGACAGACAGTCTTTGGAGGTTATCACATCAATCTGCAAGCTGCATTGGAGGCTCCCTTGAAATGAATACAAAACCCTGTTTACTGCATGGCATTGTTCTAATCTCATCCCAAACCAAGCTTCAGGTAATCTTAAACTTGTATTTACTGAACACACCTTTTCTCCATCTTTTGGCTTCTGAACCCATTTCCATCCAGCTTTACAAAGCACATTTTGCACTTGTTTGATAGATAGGATGTTCATTGTGGGCTGTCCTTCCCGGCCACAAAAGAAAAACTTAACCCTTTCTCCCCAGGCCACCTTCTTTCCCAGCCATCATGATCAATTCCTTTTTAAATGAAATTAAACAAATTATGTTCCTTGACTGTATTAAGCGATTTCCCCTGTTAATTGAATATTTCCTTTTCTCTCAAGACAAGGACATTTTGTAGAACTTCTTACTCATGGATGTTTTTGTCTTGCTTAAAAGCTAAAAAAACTGTGAAGTATATTTTTCTGATGTCCAATATGCACAATACCAAATGTAAAATGTCTAAGTTCTTTTAAAATAAATAAATAAATAAAATTAAGATATGTGACCCTAAAACTTCAAAAATGCAAAAATGCAAGAGCTTGGGGGCTCTTGGTTTTGAACTGTGAGCTATTTAATTTGCACAAACAAAAAAACAAACAAGAGGGCATGTATGAAGACAAGACAGCATGGATGGCGAAAAGCCACATCTTTACCTATGCAGTAAGGTCACTACACTCAAAGGATCTCACTTAGGCAGAAAAAAATGAAATACAAAGATACAGAATGGGGGATGCCTGGCCCGATAGTAGTACATGTGGAAAAGATCTTGCAGTCCTCGTGGACAACAAGTTAAACATGAGCCAACAATGTTATGTGACAGCTAAAAAAGCCAATGGGATTTTGGCCTGCAGAAATAGGAGTATAGTGTCTAGATCCCGGGAAGTCATGCTACCCCTCTATTCTGCCTTGGTCAGACCACACCTGGAATACTGTGTCCAATTCTGGGCACCACAATTTAAGGGAGATGTTGAGAAGCTGGAATGTGTCCAGAGGAGGGCAACTAAAATGATCAAGGGTCTGGAGAGCAAACCCTATGAGAAATGGCTTAAATTGCTGGGCATGTTTAGCCTGCAGAAGAGAAGGCTGAGAGGAGACATGATAGCCATATATAAATGTGTGAGGGGAAGTTGTAGGGAGGAGGGAGCAAGCTTGTTTTCTGCTGCCCTGGAGACTAGGATGCGAAATAAGGGCTTCAAACTAAGGGAAAGTAGATTCCACCTGAACATTAGGAAGAACTTCCTCACTGTGAGAGCTGTTCAGCAGTGGAACTCTCTGCCCAGGACTGTGGTAAAGCCTCCTTCTTTGGAGGCTTTTAAACAGAGGCTGGATGGCCATCAGTCGGGAGTGCTTTGAATGTGATTTTCCTGCTTCTTGGCAGGGGGTTGGACTAGATTGCCTATGATGTGTCTTCCAACTGTATGATTCTATGAAAGCTAATGCAAAAAGGATTTCTGTGGTAAGAAGAGTGGCTAGGCAAGCATGCTTCTATCTTAGGTGAGACAGGTTTTTGTCATAAAAGAAACTATTTTAGGGGAAGATTGTGATAATATCCTCTATTTAAAATTGTCAGTTTTGTTTTCTTGCAACCTAATCTAGTTTTAATATGCGAGTCTAAAGAACAGAGGGAGGAGTCTTTTATAATTTGCATTGCATAGCTTGAAGCTGTAGATCTAATAAAGATTGTTTCTGATCATTTGTAGACAGACATTGGCATTTCAGCTGTAAAACCCAATGGCCAGCAAGCATGATTCTCTGAAATCAATAGAATTCAGAATGGAAGGAGTAATTTGAATAATGATCAGATCATCCTTACAATATTACAGAATAATAATAACAATTTAATTATTTACTACTTTTTCTTTCTAAAAAAGAGACTCAAAATGGCTCACAATAAAACCAATACAATTAAAACCTTAAAATATACAAACATTAAAATGCAATTATTAAAAATTAATAGTTAAAAAACATAGCATGCCCAGACTTGATCTTAAAAACCTCTTTCTTTAATAGTCTATCTGAATAAAAAGCTTTTAGCTTTTTAGCTAGAAGGACAACAAGAAGAAGGTCTCAGATTTGAGGGGCAGCCACCGAAAGACAAGGCCAACTGTTCCCACCATCCGAGCTTGTGATGGAGGTGGGATCAAAAGAAGGGCCTTTCTTAATGATCTCAGCACCTGCGAAGGTTCATACAAGAAGATGGACCAGAATAAAGGCCATCTGTTGTGTTAAATAAAGAAGCAGGTTTGGAGTATTATGAAAGAGCAGTAAATGTATTATAATTCTCTGTGTAGTGAGGGGAAAATGTATTTATGGGATTTGCTGCCTTAAATAACTTGGCTGGTTTGGGGATGTATGGCTAAGATTCTACATGTGTGAAAAAGCTCCAGGTATGTAATCTTGCAATCTTTTTCTACCTCACATTGCAAAAATGATTATGTTCCTTTAGCAAATGCAGAGATTACAGCAATGATAAGAGACTGAACATTATAACAGTGATGAGAGAATATTAATTGCTGTTACTGTAATATGATCATGGATATGTAATGGCAAATCTGGGTGGATAGACCAAACTGTAGAGAATGGGACTATTTAATATGAATGCTTCTCCACAAACTGTGTTTTGCATTCCCTCCCTCTCTCGTTAGAAAGAGTTTCTTTTTCTTTCTTTCTTTAAAAAAACACAAAAATTAATTGGAAAGTATTTTTATGTCAAGGCTTTGCAGTGTGGCTCATTTGTTTTCTCTCTCTTCTTTTATACTTTTACAACTGCATGACAGCCGAGGGAACATGTTACCTACAAGACAAAGCTGTATTTAAGTGATCACATGGGCAAATAACTGCTGATGCCAATACTTTGCAAAATACCTAGAAACATAATTCCAATATCTCTGCCTGCAAGCCCCCAAGCCTAACTGTGTGCATTTTAAAGAATTATCACTTGAAGGATAGGGAGAGTTTCTTTGAGGTGACAGGCAAGCAGCAGGATACCATGAATATGTATAGTATGCCTGAAAAAAAATAAATTAACAGGGGCCAGCTACTCTGGTGACCCACTTATTTAGTTTGTCATTGATGGCTGTGACGGGGAAGGTTCTTTTAAGACTTGAATCCTCATGACAGGCTTTTCTCCCAATCAGCTCATATACAGGCTATGCATTTAGATTATTTAAAGCACTGCATCACAGCCGGGTAATTAATCACTAATTTGTCAATACTGACTTCAAGCAATACATGCTTTCAGCTGGCCAGCTCTCACAAATTGTTCAAGAAGACAGCAGCACAGATTCTAACCATGTAGATCATAAGGTAGCTAGTAGGCATGTCCGATCGATGAAAAAAATGTTTCAATTCTCGTTTCTAAAGTAGGAGGCGCTGGTGCTTCAATATAGAAAGTATTTCTGATTTTTTCAACCAAAAATTTCAGATATTTCTGAAAATTCGTAATGATTCTAAATGTTTCTAAAATGGCGGGTGCGCATGCGCAATCGCCCAAAAAAAAAGGAACCCGAGGGGGGGAGACTATTACAGGGCTCTCCCGCCCTCATTTCTTGAGCTATCCTCATCAAATTTGCAATGCCCTTGCAAGTTTTGCAAAGATACTTTGAAATTCCCTTGCTATATTTGTAAGCAACACCTTGCCACATGCAAAGCATAGTGACCCAACATCCCCAATTTATTTAGGTTTCCTTGGGCGTCCAAACCTCTAACGCCCTAGGATCAGGTGTTCCAAACTCATCAAAATCTGAGCTCCAAACAGCCAACACCCTTGGATCAGGCATCCCAAACTCCTCATCAGAATCAAGATCATCCTGCCCACACCCAACTCTATCCACACCGGTGGAACTACCCTCATTCCTCCAGGCAGACCATGTGGGATCTGCTTCTGAAGATACCCAAGCCTCTCCAGCATTTACAGCATCCATGGACCCAGATTCCTCCCCAAGATCCTCCGGAGCCCGTGCCCAATCTATGCCAACTTCCTCCGTAACCACTGGTTCTTCAGCATCCATTTCCACCTCTAGATCCCCTCCCAAATCCTCACATGAATCTTCCTCGGAAGACTCCTCATCAATTTCCCTGATTCTCTTCCTGTATAAATCTTCCAGTGAGCCCTCCTCGCAAGGGTTCTTCCTTCCTCTCCTGATCCCACCATTATTACTCACAGCCTCAGAAGACCCATTCACAACAGATCAGTTATTATTTTTGGTACTTGAGTCAGAAAAACCCATAAGGGTCTCTCATAGCAAACAACAACAACAACAACACCTTATTGCTGCCTTTTTGTGATGTGTAAAATTTGCTTCTGAATAGGGCTAACATGCTTTACCTCATCTTAGGTATACTGACCAGTCTGATGAGGTCCCTAGGCAGTACACATTAAGGTGAATTCAAGGGTTATTTCCCAAAAGGAACATGGAAACGATTGCTGTCTGATGTGCCTGTGGATTATCTAAAGTGCTTCTTTTTTATTCCTATTGGCTTTGTGTTAGCACTGCAATTAAACATTGTTCTGCGACACTATGTGCAAATAATAAAAGGCATCTCACAGCCACCTTGTGCTGCTGCCTGCAGACCAACCATTTTGCTAAGTGCTCCTTTAGACTTGGGGGCCACCTCTGCTTGACAGATATAGTTCATTTCTTTGTGTGAAGCATCCGTATTAAGCTCTGAATTCACTCTTTCATAATGTTTATTCATTCCATAGAGCCTTGCACAGCATACATTCCTGGTTAATTGTACTTAGAAATGTCTGTTTTATATGATGGAGAACTTGATAAAACATATTCTCTCCATCACCAAGGTAAAAGGTAAAGGTTTTCCCCTGACGTTAAGTCCAGTCATGTCTGACTCTGGGGGTTGGTGCTCATCTCCATTTCTAAGCTGAAGAGCTGGCATTGTCCGTAGACACCTCCAAGGTCATGTGACCGGCATGACTGCATGGAGTGCAGTTACCTTCCCGCTGGAGCGGTACCTATTGATCTACTTACATTTGCATGTTTTTGAACTGCTAGGTTTGCAGGAGCTGGGGCTAACAGTGGGTGCTCATTCTGCTCCTGGGATTTGAACCTGGAACCTTTCGGTCCGCAAGTTCAGCAGCTCAGTGCTTTAACACACTTCACCACCGGGGCTCCCAGTTAGGGAGCAACCATAAATGGGAAGCACTTCTTAATATCTGAGCAATACCACTCTTTTTTGCCATTGCATGAAAAAATGGCTTTAAATCAACAATTAATGACTTTTGACATTTGCAATCTAATATTTTGAGTTTTGAATGACAAAATGTATGAATGCTTGCTATATTTTTATAGTATAATGAGTCAGAAGCTTTCCATATGCTTAGCAGATTTCTGGCTTTTTGTACTTTGGAATAAGTGAACATGCATACATACGGACACACACAAACACATACATATATGTATGTTTCTCATCATAAAGAAGGAAGGAAGGAAATGATTCATGTTTTTAGTCAGTGAATAACTCTATTTGTACAGAAATATTTTAAAACATTAATCAAACCCACATATTTAACCTTTTTTGTAAAAAGAATTTAGATGAGTAGCATATTTTTAGAACAAAATCCTAGGCAGTCCCAACAAGAGTGAAAAAGTGCTGAATAAGTCAGTCTTTATTATAAGTCAGTCAGTTTATTATAAGTCAGTCAAAGGGTCCACTCTTAGGACTCATCACAAAGGCCACACATCATGGTGAATCCATGAGTTCCTGGCGGGGGTCATGGAGAACCTGTCGCCTCACATCGCATGACTTACCTCAACCTCCATCCTTTGGGGGGAAGAGTTGCTGCCAGGCTTCCCTCCAGTGCTGGTAATGCAACATGGGAAAGATCTCGTGTTACCATGGTGGCAGCATACACCACTTGCTCTCCCCTTTCTGAACAGAACCTGACTGAAAGCACACATAAGTCATGTAATGGGCTCCATCCTGAAAGGGGAGAACAAGTGGTGTACGATGGGCCAAGTAGCCAAATCTGATGAGGTTGTAAGGGAGACTAGCAGCTGGATTTAGCTTTAAGAACTAGTGTAAAGACTAGGCATGTCCGATCGATGAAAAAAATGTTTCAATTCTTGTTTCTAAAGTAGGGGGCGCTGGCGCTTTGATATAGAAAGTATTTCTGATTTTTTCACCCAAAAATTTGAGATATTTCTGAAAATTCGTACTGATTCTAAATGTTTCTAAAATGGCAGACGTGCATCTGCAATCGCAAAAAAAAAAAAAAAGGAAACCGGGGGGGGGGACTTTTACAGGGCTCTCCCGCCCTCATTTCTTGAGATATCCTCATCAAATTTGCAATGCCCTTGCAAGTTGTGCAAAGTTACTTTGAAAACCAGAAATTCCCTTGCTATAATTGTAAGCAAGAAGGACACTGGAAATCAATGGTGTCTCTGGCTATGTAATCACACAAGCCTCAACCCAATGCCTTCAATTAGAAATGGACCAGTGACCAGCACGCCAAGCTTTGCCCTGGCAAGGAGTGCAAAGATACTTTGAAAACTAGAAATTCCCTTGCTAAGAGAAAGAACCAGCAACAAAACCCTAACCCTTTCTTCAAACCCCTCTGTGGGAACAGCCAGACTGGGCCCCTTCACCCTCTCTCTCCCTCAAGAGGCTTGCTTGCTCTCCGTTTGCAGACCACCACCCTCTCCGCACAACGCCCAGCCCAGAATGGCTCGCCCGGGCTACACAACGGGCTTTTATGGCAATCTTCCATGTGGATGCAGAGGGCTCTAGCCCCAACCTTTGCATCCACCGTGGAAGCTTCTGATTGGCCAGGGAGCGGCAGCCATGTTAGGCTGCGCAAAGCTCCCATTCAAGGTAGGTTGCAGAAACAAATTAAATTTATATATATATATATATATATATATATATATATATATATATATTGAGAGGGGGAATTAACGAAACATTAAAAGACAATTAGAGAATGGGCCAACAATGGTTCGAATTACATTGCTGGTTGCGCTGTGAGACAATGTCTCGGAATGCGTATCAAAAAGCGAGAACAATCCGAAATAATTTCGATATACAATTCAAAATGATTTTTTGGACATGTCTAGTAAAGACTATCTCATGTAGATACAAACTCCACAAAGTCAGTAATTAGTAGTCTTGTGCATTTGTATAAAATGGCTACTTGTTTCTGTTTGTTCCATTCTTATGGCCCCATTTCCGTTTCATCCTCTGCTTCCGAAACCGGCACCCATCCGAGTGAGCTCCTTTGTTTCATCATCCAAATACACAAATGCATTCGTCCCATTGATGGCAATGGGTGAGCTGCCCAAGCTCCACTTCCACTCAGTTTTAGGGCTAGGGGGGTCAAAATCACCACACATGGAGGGTATATCTTCTACTTTTAGCCCTCCAACTCTTACAAGGTTTGGGTCATCTCCCAAATTTTAGGATTTTTTTCAATAAAGAAAGCCTCCTTAAAAACATTCCGTCTTTCCCCACTTGTCCTGCCCTCTAACCTAAGGGCTTAAGATACCACTGATTCTGAGAGGTTTTCCTCTTGATCTGCAGAGGAGACCTGAGCTGAAAGGCAGGGCTTAAGGTACCAATTATTCTGAGATGTTTTAATCTCAATCTGTGGAGGAGACCTGAAGTTAAAAGCAAGGCTTGAGGTACCAATTATTCTGAGATGTTTTACTCTCGATCTGTGGAGAGATCTGAAGTTAAAGGCAGGGCTTAAGGTACCAATGATTCTGAGACATTTTACTCTTGATCTACGGAGGAGACCTGAGCTTTAAGGCAGGGCTTAAGGTACCATTGATTCTGAGAGGTCCCTTCTTGAGATGTAGAGGAGAATAAGCAGGCTGCAAGGCAGGCACTGAGGCAGGCAAGAGGCAACAAGCAGGGCAGGCAGAGCAGCACCACCACCACCCAGCAGCTAAGAAGGGTGCACCACAATGAGCTCCCAGGGCTGCTCAGGGAACTCAAGTTAGAACAAACAGCAATAAAGCAAACAATTTTGTGCTACTTTCACTTTCGTTTCACTGCTTTCGTTTCGTTTCACTGCTTCACCCAAGTGGAGATGGGTCTGTTATAATGTGCAATACGAATGAACGGTACAGTACAAAAGCACGAATGAAACATATGGGTCCTACTCTAGTAATTAGAAGTTAGTTTGATATTGTAGTGTGATGAACGATGATATTGTGCAATTCACAAATTGTGCTTGCTTATAACTCCCACTCTAGAAACTCATACTTTTTCTTTCAGAACCAAATTGACAACAAGGGGATATATGGCCCCCCTGTAGTTACCACCACTGCTTACAGAGTTCTGTCTGAACATCTGGCATTTCCTGTCATATCTATGATATCAGAACAGGAATATGTACTCCTTTCTTCCCCCTGATCATGTGGACATCCTATTCCGCCATCACAAGCATGGCAGGCATTGACTAGGTATTCAGATAGAACTCTGTGGCCAACTAGGAGCAGCAGCAAACACATAGAGCAGCTGACAGCCCTGTGGTAGTACTGGCCCAGATTCGGCACATGTGTGCTGGAGCCAAGGCTGTTTTAATCTATAGATTTCCTCTACAACAAATAATCCTTCTGAAAACACTGTGATATTGTGCACTTCAGAATGAAACTGATTATATAACTTTTGCTACTATAGCGTTTAATGGGTCTGGGGAAACTTAGTAAGTTTTGAACCACTTGTAGATGTAAATAGTAGGAAACCTTTATGGCAATTAGGAATGTATACCCTAGAGTCATGCATCCAGGACCGTTACAAATTCATGATCTTTAGTTTAAAGCAGTGGTTCTCAACCTGTAGGTCCCCAGGTGTTTTGACTTACAACTCACAGAAATCCCAGCCAGTTTACCAGCTGTTAGGATTTCTGGGAGTTGAAGGCCAAAACATCTGGGGACCCACAGGTTGAGAACCACTGGTTTAGAGGTTATGTAGGACCCATTAAAGTGACCCAATTCCCACTAATCAGACAGCAACTGCTGCAATCAATCAGGGCCTGTTCCCTTCTTGATCAGGAAGCAATTGGCTGATGTTCCCTTTCCACCCTTCATCTGTGAGATCTTCAGTGTACGAAGGAATGTTGACCGGGTTCCTATGTTTGCTTCTCACACTGAAGACTATTCATGGGAAGGGGTGAGAAGAGTGCCCATCAGTTGTAGTGCCTGTTTCCTAATAAGCAGCGATAGAGAGGAGGCCAGGGTTCCCTGCAAAGTGACATAACTGTGCTGGATACAGGATTCTAGCTATCATCAATTAAATTGGAGGTACCAAGCTGCTAATTATTAGCTTGACATATGCTACACATATGAGTAGAAGTTGAATCATAATAGAGGAATTTCTCCCATCCCAAAACCCCATCTTAATTCAAGAGGCACTTCTGTGACCCATTCATTTATAGGTGCAATATTATGGAGGTCCTAGAATCAGTTCTTTAATATTTTTTAAAATGAAGAATCATAAAGCAGCTGGAGATCTAAAGCTATAGCTGTGTCTCATGCTGACATGAGTAACCCACACAGGTTTTGAATGCCTGTCTGCCTGCCATAGCTCATAAGACTCCTTATCACATTACCTCTGTAGAATCAGAGCTGTTTCAGCAGATTTCCTTATTACACCATGAAGGTAATTTCAGAACCTCCCACAAATCATCTGGGAGGAAGTTGGGTCAAGCTAAGCATGAATACAGTTAACATGCAACCTTAAAAAAATAGTACCTGTGTAAAACCTGATCAGAACCATGAGATGGGAACATGAGAGTGTGAAGAATTTAACTCTCTCTTTGCTGTAATTCCACCTAAAGTCAGCTCTTCAAGATGGCTAGTTGCATGAGAAAGAAATTCCCTATTGCTTCCAAAGAGATCTTTTGCTTTTTTCATGAGCATGGCAAGATGTGAAGGGGTTAAATTTCCTCTCTCCATCCACCCCTGTTGTTCAGGCTTCCCTACAGCTGCCATTTATATAACTCCCAAACTGTGAGTGTTAATTGCATTTGTTCAATTATCATCACTTTTTATAGCATAGCTGATGCCTAAGTGAGTCATCGGTGCAAGTGCAAGTGCGCCACCTCATCCTATAGAATAATGAGTGAAAGAAAATCTCCAGAAGTTTTTCTTGACCTAGGAATGGATAAGAACCAATAAAGTGAATACTTGCATTTTAATACCTCCTTCTGCCATGTATATGTATGTCTTTCAAAGTGGCTCATCATTTGTAATGGTTCACATTTTATTGCTAATATGCTAATTTGGTCTTTAACTCTCAATCAGAGAATACTGTAACAAGTATTATATGCTTCATTTAAGAGGTGTTTCTGGAATTTGTTCTTTGATTGGTTTTAGTTTGTAACCTGGTTTAGAGAGAAGTGTTCTGTAATAAAGTGCTCAGAACCTCTCATAAAAATCAAGGTTAAAATGAGATAAAAACAGAGTTGTTGCTAATCTTGAAAAACTTTCTGGATTGGATTTGTTTGTTTGTTTGTTTTTTGGTTTCACTGACTTAGCCGAACTGAGGTTTTTAATGCAGAATAAACTGTTAGCAGTATCAGCAATAAACTCTGTATAATGTGAACCAGTAATAAATATAAAATTACTTTGGAGCATGTGCAAAATTCCTTGCAAAAGCTGTAGATCAATATCCAACATGTTTAGGAATATAGCTCATTACAAACAAAGAAAGAGCTCATGTGAGCCATTATTTCCCTCATACAAATGCCTCTTTCAGGATTTTTAAGACCTCAATCAGGTATCTTCTAATAATCCCATTTCCCAGGTCTAAATGGGTGGGAATAACAAGGTTGATTCTCCACAAGTTTCAGACATGAACTCCAAGAAGCTTCCCAGTAAGCTTGGCCAGCTGTCAGGAAATATGAGAGCTGAAGCTCAAAACATCTGAAGGATCAAAGTTTGGGAACAAAATATAAACTATTGCAGGGAATTTTCAGGACTGAATCTTCAGGCAAAAAAAGGTTGTGGGTATTGCCGATGGAAAGTCTATGAAATTCATACATTGACAGACAGTTTGAAATTCATGGAGGCACCATACCTTGACAGGCAACATGTACACAGAGTGAAATGTAAAAGGTCTGCAATCTATTTTACTTCCTTGCTCTTCTTTCATGATCTTCCCTACAATTCCCACTTGCTCGCCTATTTCAACATCAGTCTGGAATTGCAATCCTGCCTTTGTGTCATCGTCGTCATCATCATCACAACCACCACCACCACCACCACCACCATCATCATCATTTCATCAGAATGTGAAGTGCACATGTGATTAAAGTTTTAACCTAGGAGTTTATATTTGTTCACAATATCATGTCATAAAATACTCACTACCTCTTAAATGGAATCAGAATGATATCTGCCATAATGGGGTATAGTTCCAGTGGGCACCAAATTACATCTTAGAGATTTTGTTAGTTGTCTTTTATGTAACAAATGTAAAATTGTAGTGCAGGTACTGGCAGACTCTATAATTCAGCTGTCTGGTACTTTATCATTGCTCTCAGTAGGTCTCTAATGAATAATTCTGTATGCATGTTACTGACTGATAATCAAACTCTGAACAATTCCTAATTGGGTTTTTTCAGGGTGCGGAGAAGTGCCTATATTAGCTTGGCAGATGTCCCAAACAATGTAAAATGAAAAGCACAAACATAACAGATTTCTCTTCCTTTTATTCTGTGGAAAATTGTAAGTGATTTTTTCTGAGTTCCAAGAATATAAAAAAGAAAGTAGCACCAGTGTGCATTGTTGTATAAAGTACTCACACGGGCCAAGAAAAAAAAAAGAATAGAATTAAATGCAAGAATAAAATGATCGCTACATGCTATATCCCCCCACCCCACCCCTTTAGACCAGTATGAATCAGAGGTAACTTTTCAAGATACTAAAGACATTTGCATAGAAATTGTTTCATTGTGGTTGTGGCCTAGCTAGATATTTATCATAAAAATGATCAGAATGGCATCCCACCAGTAACAGTTTAAAGAGTTCACTTGATTTTTAAAAAATAATTTAAACTAATTAAGACCTTTGTTAAAATAAGATTTTTTTGAGACCCTTTAGGTCTTTCAACATAAGAACTTGGAAAAATCCAAGGATGGGTTGTTGTTGTTGTTTTTTCAATTTCAGGGCCACACATTTCCAAAAGTAATCCAGTTGAGGTCCCATGCTGGTAGTGGCCATGCTCAAAGTTAGAACTAGTGAGGGCAGAGCCAAAATTTGGCAAGGTTTCTCCTTTTGTCCTCTTATTTCTTTTTTGTCAATGTCCTATCATGACTTTAGTTCAGTCTTTCTGAAAAAGCATATTCTCTCACATGAACTGGATTGAGATTTCTCTTTGGAGAACCCCCCTTTTAAAGATCTATCATCTTCTGTGGGGAATTTATTATGGTATCAAGAAAAAGCTAGCTGGGACATTTGGGAGGTCAGGTTTCAAATCTCTGCTTGGCCATGGAACTCCATTATGACATTGGGCAAATCTCAAACGCTCAACCCTATGAATGGCATACTATACAAATGCTTTAATAATAAAAATAAAAAACAATATTCATATACATCCTAGCTGTCAACTTTAATTCTAAAAACAAAACAACTATCATCTTCATAGGTTCAGTGTACATTCCCCTATGTCTTCAGTACATTTCTTCACATTTTTAAGTAATCTGCATTTGTTCAAAGATCTTTCAATTCCTTCGAGGTTCAAATCACTGTAATATTTCACATTTCCTGTATTCCTTGCAGGTGTGTGCCCTGGGCAATTTAATCCCATGGGTCTCTCCACACACACCCCTTGCCCATGCACACACATTAATTTTAACAGATGTTTTGTCCTTTATGTCATATGGCACCTCCTTGATTCTGTGTACCTCGTTTCCATCATTCCTTCCTTATTTGATGTTTCAAATTATATTTCTATTATTGTGATACATCTTGTACAAAACCGATAACACTTTCGTGGCAGGTTTGAACTTTTGTTTCCACTGTGCTGTCATTTATTCTCTAGTTCATTAGACAAGAGGCAAAACCACATAATTCTTCATGCAAGAAAAGGAAGAATAGGCAGATTGTTATGTGGATAGAGAGCGAATGTGTCATTTTTCAGATTTCTTGGCTATATTTGCATAAAAAGCTTCAGCACTACTTTCTCAAGGACCCACTAAGTTTGATTCTGTGATATCATTAAAATATATATCCATAGGAAATATAATAACTGTAAGAACAGGCTGAACAGTAGGCTCAAGGTCACTCACGAGATTTTGTGGAAGGGGTCTTATTGCACCATACTTTGCATTATATTCACTTTAACTACCATGGCAGGATTCTATAGGATAGGCTGTTTAGGGAGAGGTTGTTTAGCATGTTTAACCTTAGAGCTCTAATACCTCTATCAAATAATTTAAAAAATAGAATTTCACAGGACATAACCATTGGAGTTAAAGGGAAATCATAATGCTATAATAGAACTTTATTGCAAACAGACATTGAAGGTGGGATTATGAGGGTACATGGAAGCAAGGATAATAAAATTGGTACTATTTGAGTGAATAAAGAGAAATGTGATATTGAAGATGCTCATCTCCACTATCAATGATATCATGGCCATTGTGAAATAGCAGCTTAATGTAATAAAGTCCATAGTTTGAAAGGTTACACATACCCCAGCCCTAGCACCACTATCTCTTACATCATAATTACTTTCACAAATTCAAGTACGATGAATATAAAATCCAGTGCCTTCATCATTTCCTCTTCAATGTATATAAAATTGCATCTCTGTCCTCTGAAAAAACCTTCCCCTGACCCTACGTATTTCATTGTTTAATATTTAACCATTTAAAGGATATTTAAAACAGGGTTTGTGTGTTTTCTGGGCTCTATGGCCATGTTCCAGAAGTATTCTCTCCTGACGTTTCTCTCACATCTATGGCAGGCATCTTCAGAGGATGCACAGAGGCATCCTCCTGGACCTTCCATGGATATAGACACCTTCCTTGCTTAGTTTTTCCAATATACCTCACAACCTCAGAGGATGCCTGCCATAGATGTGGGTGAAACGTCAGGAGAGAATACTTCTGGAACATGGCCATACAGTCTGGAAAATACACAACAACCCTATGATTCCGGCCATGAAAGCCTTCGACAACATGATATTTAAATCCTTTAAATCCTCCTTCCTAGCCTTTACAAGGAAAGTAAAAACCTGGCTTTGGGATCAGGCTTTCAGAGAATAGTGCAGTTCAATAATAGGTTTGGAATATGTGCAATGGCTTTAGATTGGCCATAGACTACAATTTCTGGATAGCGTGATTTTAATATCGAATGTAATGTTTTTAAATGTTTAATATATATTAAATTTAATTTAATTTATTTTAAGCTTATGTTTAGTATGTGTTTAAGGCATTGAATAATTGCCATATGTAAGCCTTGAGTCCCCTTCACGAAAGGTGGGGTATAAATATAAATAAATAAATAAATAAATAATGTTTAATATTTAATAGTTTACAAAATCTTTTTTATAGACCTGTAATTTTTGATAGTTTGTGAACCCTTTGCTGCCTTTTACCAATCTCTCTGGGGTTTGTTTAGTTCAGAATATTCCACATTTTTCCTTTTTAAATGCTGAACATGCTTCATCAAGTGTACACATGCAGAGTAATAATTACCAATGAAGCAAGTTTTAGTTGTTTTAATTTTCTTATGTAAAAATATCTCTGGTGTGTTTTGCACCATAAATGTGTTTCTGTTTAAGTGACTTCCTTTGGATTGGTATACAAAGACTAGGAATTCCCTTAAGTCTGCATAAAAGAGATAGCATCAATTTGCCTTGACCAAGGAAATGTGACTTCATGCCTATTTACATTATTGTAATCAAATTCAAAGCTTCATTCATGATGCTAGAAGGACCTTGAGTGTTTAAAGTGATAGTGATAGCAATCACTGGATTTACTTACTGTAGATAGTAATCTTCTTTTATCAATAGTAGGTATTTTGGAAAGCAAAAAGTCAGAACCTGAAGTCAGAAATCATTGAATCTCTGTTCCTCATTTTTCCTGTTTTTTAAAATTATCAATGCGTTCTTGATAAAATGTTTTTCCTGTTGTCACACCCACTAAACCATTTTGTAGGAGAAAATGAATGCTAATTAGGCTGGGCCTGGATCAGTTTGACCAAAAGTGATTTGTAATATTTGGTAGTCCGTTCCTTGTAATCCCCCAAAAACAGTATGGGGAAGAGGGAACTGAAAAGCTGTGCAAAACAGATCAAGAGAACTAGATTTATCGGCTACTAGACAGGGTGGAGTTAAGTCTTCATTACACCTGAGGTAGGGTCTGCCACAGGGCTCCTGGAAAAGATGGGATTATAGAATCATAGAGCTGGAAGAGACTTCATGGGCCATCCAGTCCAACCCCCTGCCAAGAAGCAGGAAAATCACATTCAAAGCACCCCCGACAGACAGAGACGGTTCAACCACCAGGCCAACTAGGCAGTTGCCTGTGGCACCATCTTGTTGGGGGCACCATCGAGGCAACTCCTGTCTCCTGCGGCCTGCCTCCGCAAGGTATTGAACTGCTTTTTCTGTTGATTTGTTGTAAAACATGAAGTTTTAGTGCTTAATTTGTAACATCTTAATGTAAGTTGATGTTTAATAGGCTTTTCCTTAATCCCTCATTATCAAACATTTTCGCTTATCCAACGCTTTTATTTTTCAGTGATTGGTTTGGGGGGGGGGCAAAATTCTGTTCGCCTACACTTGAAAAATACCTAGGGCCGGCTCTGCTGACAGATGGCACTCCAGCCTCTGCTTAAAAGTCTCCAAAGAAGGAGCCTCAGGGCAGAGAAAGAGTTCCACTGCTGAACAGCTCTCACAGTGAAGAAGTTCTTCCTAATGTTCAGGTGGAATCTTCTTTCCTGTAGTTTGAAGCCATTGTTTTGCGTCCTAGTCTCCAGGGCAGCAGAAAACAAGCTTGCTCCCTCCTCCCTATGACTTCCCCTCACATATTTATACATGGGCATCATGTCTCCTCTCAGTTTTCTCTTCTGGAGACTAAACATGCAGCGTCTTTTCTCCCTCGCAGCGATGTGTCAATTTCTTTTCAAAAAAATTCCCTAGGCTCCTCCTTCAGAGAGGGCCCTGCTGGGAACTTACTTTCCCAGCAGCACATGCATGGGGTGGACATTGAAAAGTCTCTGAATTCCTCTTGGAGCATGATGGGAGTTGAAATTTTCTCTCTCCCTGTTTATCAGCCAATAAAAGGCCTGGTTGTGTCCATGATCTGATTGGCTGAGAATTGACACAACCTGTGACTACAGTTGCCAGAATCCTCTCTTGCAGTTTGTCTTATTTTTAATATTGTTATGGCAAGAACTTAAAATATGAGGGTTGAATGAAAAGTAATGTCTCCACCTTTGTAACTCCTCAACAGATGGCAGTACTGGTATGCGGCAGGTACAGTTCCATTTGATAGGAAGCCTTAGCATTGAATGGTTGTGTTGTTAAAGTGCAAAGTATGGAAACCTGCGCAGACGGTCGGTCAATGCGACTTAAGCAACGTGCAGTCATTGAATTCTTGACAGCAGAAGGTGTCACCCCAAAGGAGATTCATCAGAGAATGTAAGCTGATTATGGTGATTGTGTTGATGTGAGTACTGTGCGTTGTTGGGCAAGCAAGTTTAAAGATGTTGAGGTGGGATCACCTGACTTGCATGACAAACAAAGAGTTGGACGTCCTGTGACAGCAACCACCCAGTTTCACAAGCAAAGGTTGACAGATTGATTCAGGACCATTGCCATATCACTTAGAGAGAAATTTCAAGCATAATCGGCATTTCACAAGAACGTGTGGGTCACATTGTTGCTTTGCTTTTTTATTGGAAGATCTGTGCACAATGGGTACTGTGAAACGCTGGTTGCGGAAACAGAGTGTCGACTTCTTCCATGACAGCTTCAGAAAACTTGTTCATCATTGGCAGAAATATATCCAATTTCTGTGAATAGTAAAGAGCTCATTCTAAGGGTCCCCTCGGGTGAGAAGGGCAGGGTATAAATGTTGTAAATAAATAAATAAATAAATAAGGATTATTTCTGCGTTTGATTTATTAAAATACTCCCATCCAAACCCAAGTAACGAAGGTGGAGACATTACTTTTCATTCAACCCTCGTAATTCTTTAAAAAATCAGCAGATTGGAGAATTGTTCTGAAACTTGGCATGTCTGCAGTTGTCAGTGAGGTCTAAAACTGAGATAGGTTTCATGCAGATAGGCCTTAAAATGACTGGGGATTGAGCCTTTAAAGTTTCCCATTGTAGCTAAGGGGCCAAATCTTTGCCAAATACAAACAGTAACACTCCTCCTGACTGAAGTAACTTCCCAGTAAACAGAATGAGGGGCTAGCTAAAAATGAACCCCAAAACGGCATGCCTTTTGGCTGAATTGCACGAGCCTAATGCTAAGATAATCACTATATTCACCATCTGAACATTATATAATCTGGCTGAACATTAGCATGGCCAACTAAAGATCTTGCAAACATGTGCACTTAAATTCAACAAAAACATATTTTGGATGAACTAAATTGTATGTTATTCCTATTGTATCATTCATTGCATATGAACTTCACAAGTTTCTTTTCTTAGAATCATATTCTATTTCTGCATCAATATTTAATTTTTTCTGTTAATCCCATCAAGATGCTGATCTTAAATTAGAGCTGGCATTTGGATGACAAGAACATGTGATATTAAAAATTGCTTTGGTGTTTCTTAAAAGTTAATCCTCGTGCAAAGGACTTGACTTGCAAACTGAATGTATCTTTTTGTTTTTTGTGTGATCATCCATGTGTATAGTTTGAAATTCAACATTCCTCTGAATTCTTTGAACCTAACAGAAAGCATAAGTGGAAGGATTTGTATTCTGTTGGATGTGATTATTTAAATAAGACACTAAGTATTTCCCATTGTTAGATCTTCCTATTGTTAGATCTTCCCATGTTCGTCCAAGATGCCTTTTCTCCTGTATGAGCATGTGGCACAAGCTTGTAAAGAAATATCAAAATAAACACATCATAAAGCCCAAAGGGCTTGAGGGTTTTCTTTTTTTTCTGAGTTCTTTTGCTTTTTTACTGCAAGAACCGGGGGGGGGGGGGGGGGGGGGAGGAGGCTTAGTTCAAGGAAAATAGACCTGTCATAATAAAATTTATTGTGCTCTTTCTATTTTCATATTGCAAAATGACACATAAATGACACATAATTGAACAGCTATGTTGCTGAAACATGTGGTTTTGACATCATTCAGTGGCATGATAAAATGCTAACAACAAGACCTATAAGTAAAATGTGCATAAAATGCTAAATTCAGTTTGTGCTTGTGCTTATGTTTACTGAATGAGCTAGCCAGGTGTAGTGATTTGAGTGATTTCACTATCAAAATTTCTGCATGACTTTGAGGAAGTCACAACCTCTCAGCCTAAAAAGAATGCAATCACATCCATTCCCACCCTCCAACAGTGCTTCATTTTAGGGCCACTATACATCAGAAATTATGTAAAGGCACACAATAACAACAACAACAACAACAACAACAACAACAACAAGTTTGCTGTATTAATGTGCTGCATATATTCAAGAAAGTATTCTGCATTTGGCATTTAAATAGGTTGCTGTTGCTGGTTTAGTAATCAGATGCAAATACCAATCAAATAAAGGGAAATTTTCCAATGTTTTTTCCCACAATGACCCAGAAGAGATAAATATAACCCATTTTAATGTCCTACTCCACTTAAAAATCAAACTTCTCAAGCTCTCTCCCCATGGAATCCTTTATCTTCTTTGGCTTTTGATGTCTGCTGTGTCTCTATCAAGCATAGAGATGGACTTGCAGCAGAAGCACTGTATCCAGGCATTCATATGGGTCAAGAGAAATGGGATTTCATAAACTTCCAGGAATATCCTGGGTGATCTCATAATTTTTGAGGCACACCCAGATGGATTGGGCTGGATCCAGTCTGATCAAATGCCCACATCTCCAATGGATCTACCACTATATTGCTGGCAAGAAATAATTCCATATCAGAGACTTGCTAGTAGAGTAATTTCTGCTAATGCCATTCCAGGGAGCCTCACCATGTGACCAGAAATGTGGTGCTTCTTCTACAAGGGAACTGTTTGTTGTCAGTTATGCAACAACCCCAACATGCCCTTGGCCGATCAAGCCAAAGGCACATTGAATTGCCAAATGCTCTGGGAATGTTTGCAGGATGCACCAGGCAGCCCCAGAGCACTTTAATCCAGAGAATTTGAGTGATTGTACACATAACTTCAGTTGTAGCAGAGAATGAGAGTTTATTTTCCCAATTAACTGGGATTCATTGATTCTTGGAAGATTGGTTTGTTGTTGCTGGTGGTGGGTTTTGATTTTTTTTTTTGAAATTTAAAAATGTTATTTTTGATCACATTCTACCAAGGTGTTTCTGATTAAATTTACACTCTGGTGATCTTATATCTTTCCTGTATATGAAGTTCCATGTCATTTAGAGCATTCGTGTTTCTTTTTGAGAATTAGTAGCAAAGATGTGAACAAATTTCCAACATTACTCTGATAAACCCCAATTATTTTTCCAAGTAGCTTTTTTGTCAGAACTAATCAGTTGTGTTTTGTGCAGCAAGAGGCTTGTGTGCAAAATTTGGTTGCACGACTCAAACTCACCTGATGAGAAATTTCTCAGAAACAGATTTGGTCGCCTTGGTGGATGAACTACGCAGAGAACTACACAGGGGGACTGTGTCCTTCTAGGTTCTCCTCAATCTCTCAGTGACTTTTGATACTATTGACCATGATATCCTTCTGACATGTGAGATTGGGTTCTGTTTTGTCCACCATGTTATTTAATATATTATATTATTTATTTATTTCTCACATTTATATCCCGCCCTTCTCACCCGAAGGGACTCAGGGCGGCTTACAACAATGGCAACAATTCAATGCCCACACAAATCAATATAAAACAGTACATAAAACAGTTAAAACTATTAAAATACATTATAAATTACAAAATATAGATTTCAAACATAAAATCAAATCCGTTCATCCTCATGCCTTATCCGTAGTTCAGTCCTTGTCATCTTTGCCATTTATTGATTGAAAGCCTGGGCACACAGACATGTTTTTAGGGCTTTTCTGATGCCCAACAAAGTTGGAATTTGTCGCATCTCTCTTGGGAGGATGTTCCACAGCCGGGGAGCCACCACCGAGAAGGCCCTGTCCCTCATTCCCACCAGCCGCGCCTCTGTGGCGGGCGGGACCAAGAGCAGGGCCTCTCCAGATGATCTCAGGGATCTTGCTGGCTCATAGGAGGAGATACATTCGGACAAATACCGTTTAGGGCTTTATAGGTCAAAACCAGCACTTTGAATTGAGTTCGGTAGCATATCGGCAGCCAGTGAGTTGGCTTAACAAGGGAGTGGTACGCTCCCTGTAAGTCACCCCAGTTATTAGCCTGGCTGCTGCCTGTTGTACTAGTTGGAGCATCTGGGCCGTCTTCAAAGGCAACCCCACATAGAGGACATTGCAGTAGTTCAAACGGGATGTAAACAGCGTGGACCACCGTGGCCAAGTTAGACCTCCCAAGGAACAGGCTCAGATGGCACACAAGTCTTAGTTGTGCAAATACTCCCCTGGCCACCACCAAGACCTGGGGCTTCAGGCTCAGTGATGAGTCTAGGAGAACCCCCAGACTACGAACCTGTGTCTTCAGGGGGAGTGTGAGCCCGTCCAACACAGGCTGTAACTCTATTCCCTGTTCGGCCTTACGACTGACCAGGAGGACCTCTGTCTTGTCTGGATTCAATTTCAATCTATTCGACCTCATCCAGTCCGACACAGCAGCCAGACACTGGTTCAGGAACTGAACAGCCTCCTTAGTGACAGTTGGACATTGTCACACTCAAGGCAGCGGAGCACCAAGAACCATACACGGAGGCCAATAAACTATCTAATATCTTTATTAAGGAAATATATAAGAATAATAAAAGCAAGTAGAAAATATGGTCCAGAAGCAGACCTTTCAAATGAGGTCAAATATAGTCCAGAAATAGTTTGTCCAATAAATGATATTAGAGTCCAAAGATAAAATCCAATAAACCGAAACACACACTATTGCCAAGCAATAGTGTGGGGAATTGTCCAGGGTCTTCCAAGGTCCAAGGTATAATTCACAACAAAGCTGGAACAAAAACTTGATTCTAGGAACAAGGTCCGTGACTAAGAACAAGGCAAGGCAATTCTTGAAATACTTGAATAAGCAAGGCAAGGAAACTTTGCGAAGTCCACACAAGGCTGGAACGCGATTTCACTCCTGAAGCTGCTCTGTTGACTCCACACGGATCCAACCGTGCCAGGCACCTATATCTGGGTCTCGTTTTCCCGCCAAACAGGTGTCCAGCATTCTCTTTCCCTAGAGAACGGAAAACGAAACCCAGTTTTCCCCAGATGTGAAACTCCCTAGATTTTCCCAAGGGAAGCATGGCTAATCAGTGTCTTGTTTAGCTGCGATTCTCAGACTCCTGCGAATCTGCTCCCTTTCTCTCCTTTCCGCAGTGTAGGACTGTCTCCTGGCAAAAGGAGGCGAGGATTGCTCAAGGTCTTTTTTAATTGCTTCTTGGGCAAAAACATCAACATCAGGCATCTGAAAGGATTCCGGCTGTTGTTGATCCGGAGAAAACCCCATGTTTTCATCCTCATCTGCCACAGGGACACTAGAAGCGGGACTACAAGGCCCATGAGTCATCACAGACATATATACATGTGACATATATACATGAAACCATTGGGAGAGGTCAACCAGAGTTTTAAGGGCTCAGTGCCACCTATATGCAGATGATGCCCAAGTCTATTACTCCTGTCCACCTAAAGCCAAGGAAGCTGTTCTGATCTTAAACCAGTGTCTGTCATCCAGATAAGACAGAGGTACTCCTGGTCAGTTGGAAGGCAGACCAGGGAATAGGAATCTATCATGTGTTGGATGGGGTCACACTCCCCCTGAAGACACAGTTTGAGGGTCCTCCTGGACTCATTGCTAAACTGGAGGCATAGGTTTCATAGGTAGCCAGGAGGGCCTTTGCACAATTAAACTTGTGCTCCAACTGCACCTGTTTCTTTGGGAAGTCACATCTGGCTATGGTGATACGCACCTTTGTTACACCCCATCTGAATTACTGTAACACACTGTATGTAGGGCTGCTTCTGAAGAGTGATCAAAACTTTGGCTGGTCCAAAGAGCTGCAGTCAGGTTGCTCCCTGGGTCTGGCTGACCCCAACTCCCCTGTTGAAGCAGCTCCACTGGCTGACAGTCTGTTTCCTAGCACAACTGAAAGTGCTGGTTATGACTTTTAAATTCCTAGACAGTTCAGATCCAGGCTATTTGGCTGACCACATTTCCTTGCACAAACCTGTCTGGGCTCTGAGATCTCCAGGAGAGACCCTTCTCTCAGTCCCACCTCCATTTCAAGCTCGATTGATGGATACAAGAGAGCGGGTCTTCTCGGCGGCTGCCCCAGGACTCTGAAACTCCCTTCTTCCAAGGGAAACCAAAATTGGCCCCTCCCTACTGTCTTTCCAGTGGTAGGCTAAAACCTTTTTATTCAAACAAGCTTTTAAAGATGAAGGTGTTTAAGATCTAGTCAGGGGATGCTGTAGTTTTATATGGTTTTATGGTTTTAACCTGAATTGTTTTTAATATTAATGATGTTTAATACTATTTTAAAATGTGTATATTTATATATTTTAAGTTGTATTATAATGTTTTAATTGTGAGCCTCTTTGAGTCTCTATGGAGAGAAAAAGCATGATATAAGCAACCACCACCACCACCACCAAACCTGGAAAACAGAACTATTTTTCTCAGAACAAGTGATCACTCAGCAAAAAAGGTGGACTTCATCTCCAATTTCATAAAAGCCCCAATACAAAGATTAAAAAGTCATGCACCTTGGTCAAGCCCCAGTTTTAGGCAGAGAGTGAACTGACTCAGTCAACAGATGCTGAGGGAGCAGAAGTGCAAGCTGTCTTGTTGTGTTTCCTGTTTCTCTCTCTCTCTTAGAGGACAAAGCTGTATGTCACACAATATCTCCTGAATTAGTTTACTGCACTCAGATGTAAAGAATGAGGGTAAGATTCAAGACATAGTCTTCTCAGTCTTTGCATACGGACCAGGACAAGGGCTTATTATCAGCTTCAGATGATATGCCAGCTGTGACCCTTCCTAGAATCAGAAGAGCTAAAGATGGTAGTGTACACACTAATAACCTTAAAGTTGGACTTATGCAATACACTGTACATTACTGTGCCAAGTTTAAAAACTCAAATTTGTCCAACATATGGCATCCAGATTGGTTACGGGTACATTTAGGAGTGATCATATCACATCTATACTAAAAGCACTCCATTAGTTGTCAATTATTTTCAAGCAAAGTACAAAGTGCTGGTTATTACTTTTAAAGCCCTACATGGTTTGGGTCAAGATTATCTGCAGGATCATCTTCTTCTATACAATCAACCCAGTATACTGGATGCCTTTAATTTTGATGAAACAACCCAAAATGAAGGAAGAAATAGTTCCAGAAGAGAGGACTTAAAAGTTGAAAAGCACTCAACCAACTATTGGCAAAGATCACAGGACAAGTTGGAGAAGCTCTGTGTCTAATGATACAACTGGGCTCAAGGACAAGAGCTGATATGTTCAGAAGTTAAAAGTAAGTGTGAAGATTTATACTTATAGAAATAGAGAATGTATGGAACATAAATGATGGAAAAGTAGAAATCATAAAACAAGAAATGTGTTGCATAAACATTGCAATATGTGCTGTGAAAAAGTTAAAGTGGATAGGAATGGAATATTTTCAATCAGACAATTTGCAGGGTTTTACTATGGAAATAGTAACCTATAAAAATTGAGGGTCATTAATAGTGAAGAAAGATGGAGAAACAGCAGTTAGAGAATATAATGCAAAGTCTGACCAAATAATATCAATAATACTTAGGAAAAATCCACTAATATAACTGTATTCCAAATTTATGGCCAACCATAAAGGCAGAAGAAGATGGGATTTAAAGATTATATGGTCATGCTGGTATTCATAGGTTATTGGTGGTATTGAATGTCTGTTGTATGGTTGTTTTTATGTTTAGTATGCATTTGGTTGTTTGTGTACTGTGAAAGTGGTGAGGGTAGAGGGGGTCTATGTCCCTGTGTAGTATTGTATAGTATACGTTGTCCATGTGTTGTGAATGCTTGGATTGTATCCTGCTGCATAGTAGAAAGGGTTGGGCTGGATGGCCCTTAGGGGTCACTCCAAACTCTTGGATTCTATTATTCTATCATCATCATCATCATTATGTAGAGGCTGGATGGCCATCTGTCAGGAGTGCTTGGATTGTGTCCTCCTGCATGATAGAAGGAACTTGATCTGGATGATCCTTAGGGGTCATGCCAAACCTTAGGATTGTATGTTGTTGTTGTTGTTGTTGTTGTTGTTATTATTATTATTATTATTGGGCCTGGCTGTGGCGCAGCTGGCTAGTAACCAGCTGCTATAAATCACTACTTACCGAGAGGTCATGAGTTTGAAGCCTGAGTTGGGTTAAGCCTCCGACCATTAATAGCCCCCGCTTGCTGTTGACCTATGCAGCCCCGAAAGACAGTTACACCTGTCAATTAGGGAAATTTAGGGACGCTTTATGCGGGAGGCTAATTTACAACACCATAAAACTGCCAGCAGAACACGAGGAAAGGAATGAGGAAGTACAGCCACTTCTGGACAGTGAAGCAACAGTTCCCCCTGTGGCCAGAATCGTGAAGCTGGAAAAATGTTAAAAATGCCTCTAAGTCTGTCTAATGTATGTTGTTTGTCTGTTGGCACTGAATGTTTGCCATATATGTGTTCATTGTAATCCGCCCTGAGTCCCCTTCGGGGTGAGAAGGGCGGAATATAAATACTGTAAATAAATAAATAACTAAATAAATAGTAGTAGTAGTAGTAGTAGTATTGAGAGGCTGGGTGTGCTTGGATTGTATCCTGCATGGCAGATTTGGGTTGGACTGGATGGCCTTTAGGGGTGTCTCCTAACTGTCTGATGCTATGATTCGATGTGTATTATTATTGTGCAGATATTGGATGGCCATCTGTCAGGAGAGGTTAGATTGTGTCCTCCTGCATGATATAAGGAAGTTGAACTGGATGATCCTTAGGGGTATCTGCTAACCTTATGATTGTATGATCTTCTTCTTCTTCTTCTTCTTCTTCTTATTATTATTATTATTATTATTATTATTATTATTATTATTGAGAGGCTGGCTGGCCATCTGTTGGGAGTGCTTGGATTGTATCGTCCAATGGCAGAGTCGGGTTGGACTGGATGGTCTTTAGGGGTCTCTCCTAACTGTCTGATTCTATGATTCGATTTGTATTATTACTGTGCAGATCTTGAATGGCCATCTGTCAGGAGTGCTTGGTTTGTGTCGTCCTGCATGGTAGAAGGAAGTTGAAGTGGATGATCCTTAGGGGTGTCTCCTAACCTTATGATTGTATGATCGTCATCATCTTCTTCTTCTTCTTCATTATTGAGAGGCTGGGTGGCCATTGTTGGGCATGCTTGGATTGTGTCCTCCATGGCAGAATTGGGTTGGACTGGATTACCACAGTAATTATCTCATATTACAGTAGAATCTCACTTATCCAACATTCGCTTATCCAACGCAGTCTGCCTTTTAGTAGTAAATGTTTTTGTAGTCAGTGTTTTAAATTCATTGTGATATTTTGGTGCTAAATGTGTAAATACAGTAATTACTACATAGCATTACTGCGCATGGAACTACATTTTCTGTCAAATTTGTTGTATAACATGATGTTTTGATGCATAATTTGTATAATGATGACCTAATTTGATGTTTAATTGGCTTTTCCTGAATCCCTTCTTATTATCCAACATATTCACTTACCCAACATTCTGCCGGCCTGTTTATGTTGGATAAGTGAGATACTATATATTGATAATGTTATATTATCTGCTTAGAACTGGATTATATGAGGCCCCTTCTACATAGCTGTATAAAATGTACACTGAAGTGAATTATATGGTAGTGTGGATTCAAGATAATCCAGTTCAAAGCAGATAATATAAGATTCTAAATGGGTAATATAGGTGTGTGGAAGGGCCTTGAGTCTACACTGCCATATAATCCAGTTCAAATCAGATAATCTGTATCTTATAGGCAGTGTGGAAGAGGCCTGAGGCCTAACTGTGCCTGTCCCCTGGGCTGAGTGGGTTGCTAGGAGACCAAGTGGGCAGAGTTTAGCCTTGTAACTGGCAGCAATTGGATAAAAAAAAATTAGTCCTGTCCCTCTAATCAGGACTTTATTTTTCTTTTCTTTTTGTTGTATGAATGTAGAGGCATGGATGAGGGGTTGTGTTGCCAAGTTTAGTGTTTCTGGGATGTGTAGTTTTGTTGTTTTGTCCTAGGCCAATTTTTTTTTATCCTTATATATATATAGATTGTGAGACCAGCACTGATTCATATATGTTCAGGCAACCAAAGGTTGCTATAATGCCACTTCAATACAAATCAAAACAGCAGTGGCCACAAAACACATGCCACTAATGTGCACTGCAATATACTTTTAAAGGTATGCAGTGCATTAAAGAAAGCAGCAGGAAAGGGAGTTCAGCCTTTTAATGCATTGCAGCTAATCCTAATGTATCTAGATCTCGGGGCAAAACTGGCTGGCTCTGCAAACTGCAGAGCCTATTGTAGATACTAGCTACCCTTACTGAAGAGCTGTGTAGAATTCAGAACACGGGGATGAGGTGGCTGATGACAATGTCCCACTGGGAGGAGTAATTCATTGCCTTTACCCCTAAATGTCACTTTCCCCTTTTTTTTCAGTTTCAGAACTGTCAATCCAATTACCTGTGCAGCAAAATCGGTTCCTCTCAAATTGGTTTCAAGCTGCATTATAGTGTAGAAGGGTCCTTAAAATCTCCTTAGATGTGTAACACCTGAGCAGGGATGACGACAACCAGGGTTCTTGAAGGTCTCATAAGGCAAACATAAACTGAAGCTGATTTGAAGCAAATAAAAATCAGGATTGTGTGTGAGAGCAAAACTGAATAGTACTGTTTTCAGACACAATCTGAATCCCCAAGAAGTACTATAAAATTGAAGTAGATTTCATAAAATGACTGAAAACAGTTGTTTAGAGAAAGCATTACATTTTTTCAGTTCCCACTTGTCACAGTAATAGAGTCTCAACATCTGATCTCTTCTGCAATAGACTCAGATTAATTATTATTTTGAGTGGGGTCCTCATGTCTTAAGGTATGCATTCATTTATAATTTTATGGAACAGTAAGGACAGATGGAAGATGATGTTGGAATGAAATCATTTATTAAGAACTAGCTTTGCTCGGCCATGTGTTGCTGTGGCTTATGGGAATTATTTGTTGGGTAGGTGGAATAGGAGTGAATAGGGTTGAAGGTGGAACGTTTGGCCATTTTTTGGAGTGGGTGGAGTAGTATCGTGAATTAAAGAGGTGGTTTGAAACGTGGTTACGTGTTTAGTAGGGGCAACCGTTGTTTGGGGAGATTGAATGGGAGTGAATAGGTTTGTAGGTTAAAAGAGTAGTCACTTTGTAGATAGGGTATCCTTGGTAGGTGAGGTTGAATGGGATAGAATAGTGTCGTGGTTTTAGAGGTTAGGGGTTCTGTATGTAGGGGAAATGTTGGTCGGCGTGGTTGAAAAGTATTGAATAGTGTTGATGGTTGTAAGGTTGGCTGGTTTGTACTTTGTGGAATCCTTGGTTGGTTAGTTTGAATAGGAAGTAATAGTGTCGGTGTGGGAGGTTTGAATGGTGGAATTAGCCACCTTGATTAGGATTTAATGGGGTTGGAGGTTTAAAGCGTGTTAGGTTTGTGTCTGGAAGAATTGTTTGTTGGGAAGTGTTAGATGGGTGTGATTGTTTCGTTTTTGGCATTCCCAGTTTTCCTGGTTTTGGAGTGTTGTTGTTTATTTATTGTCGTGGTTTTAAAGATCTTATTGTTCTGTATTATTATAGTATAGTAATTGTTATATATTATATATATAATGTTATATGATATGTATAGAATTGGATTATATGAGCGTGGTGGTATATAGTTGTATAAAATGTAGAGTGAATTGGATTAGATGGTAGGGTAGAATGAATGTGCTGTTCTATAGGAATATTATTTAGAATGGGAAGGTAGATAATCCAGTTTAAAGGAGATATTGGGAGATGTGTCTTGGTATTTTGGGTAATATAGGTGTGTGGGAGGATGTTGAGTGTATATTGCAAGATAATTGAGTTTAAATGAGATAATTTGTATTTTGTAGGTAGAATGGATGGGTGTTTAGGACTCTATTTCCCAGTATTCCTGGCCTGAGGCCCTTTCCTTTCCCCCCTCAGCCGCTTAAGAGGAATAGGAAAGGGAAAAGGAAGGGGTCTGAGGCAGGAATCGTGGGAGTTGAAGTGGAAAACGCCTAATGGAAGGGCTAAGGCTGGTTTACTTGCCAGTTCCTGGTATCCTTAGCTGTCTGCCGCCATTGAGGAACTGCCCGGAAGTGGCTACTCTAGGAAGTGGAGGCCTTGTGCTCTTGGTAGACTTCCACCCAGTCCTAAGATGGCACCTGAAGGTGGGAGGTGGGGCTTCTGCCCTTTCTGCCTCCCTATTTCCCTCCCTCCCTTCCTGCTTGCCGAGAAAAGAAGAGAAGACAATAGAATAATTAGAGGTGGCCACACCAGGAAGGGTAGCATGTCCAGGTGTCTGGAGTAGAGGGAGTAGTTTGGCCCGGCTGCCATGGGTGGAGGTGGTTTAGTGGGTGAAGGAGAGGGCGGCATGTTTTCTATATATAAAAGGCTTTGTGAGTGTGCGCGCGCGGGAAGGGTTGGGAGGGTTGTGTGTGTGGGCATGCACACATCGGCTGTTGCAGTTTGTTGGTGTTTTGATTGTGTTTTTAGTGTCATTGTGTGGTATCATACTTGATGCGGGGATGATGGTTTGTGTGGTAAATTTTCAAGTTTGGGGGGTTTCGGGTTTTGTTATTTTGTGCATTGCCACGACACCAAAAGCCTTTTATATATAGAGATACACAAAAAATAGATGCCATTTAAAGGAGCCTTTCAATTAATGGCACAGAGGATGCATCAGCACCGGTGTGGCAAACATCAAAGGGAAGCCTGGCTAAGAATTGGACAACAAGTTTGGAAACTGTTCTGGCAAGCCCAACAGCAGCTATCTTTTCCCTTGGGGTTTCCTAACTTCTCCCTAATGAGATGATCTCTCCCACTCTAGAATCAGTGTGAGACACTGTGTCTGCTGGAGGGACCAATGCATCTCAGGAGAAAGGCAGCGTTGGGGGCACAGATGGGGCTTGATAGAGGCTAAAAGGGAGGCATTACCTGCTGAAGTCACAGAGCAGCCACAATTATTACAGGTCTCTGAGTTCATTGTCAATTAGAGTGGCAGTTAAGGCGAACAGCAGCTGTGACAGATGGCTGAGCTCCAGCAACATTGTGGTAATGGGACCAGAGCCAAGTCGAATGTTTTCATTCCCCTTTCCAGAAAAAAATTAATATTTTTAAAAGTCTACATAGTTTTCAATTAGTTACAATGCAGGGAGAAAAGCCTTGCATTTACAAATAGGTTGTTTCTCTCTTCTCAGTTGATTCTTTCTCCCCTCCCGTTTAACTGAAATTTTGTGTATTTATTACTATTTATTTCAAATGTGCTTTAACTCAAAATAGATTTATGCTACAAATCTTTGTTCAGGGGGTCCTTGCAATATGCTTGCCTTCTAATTGAGCCAATTCCAAGAAAGTTGTTAGTATCCTAATTAGAGAAATCTACCAGAGATCAGTGCCTGCACTCTTATGGATGCCCCATAAGAACAAAACCATTTATTTCTCCAGCAGTGAATCTGAACAATTCTCTAGGAGTCCAGGTAGGTTTTAAAGAAAACTCATCCCTTGCCTGCATCATCTAAGAGCCTTGGGCCAAACATTGCACAGTACTGTATATGGATTTAGTGGATATGTTGATAGAATTTATTGCACCCATAGAGATCGGGTATTACAAATTACAGAGTGTGGGGACCCCCCTTTGACACTAACTTTACAATCTCCATTCAGAGTAGATAAAGCACTGAAGAGGCCATTATCAAGTATTATGCAAAGCATTCATCACAGGCTACAAGAAAGAGCTGGAGGGCAGGTGGGCTGGAGAACAAGATCAAGCAAAATTACCTCATGTTTTCACTTGGGACAATGTAGTAGAATAATAGGGCCTCTGTTGCATTTTGGACAGATTTAAATCTCTGCTCAGTTATGAAGTCACTAGGCAGGTTTAGCAAGTTGCATCTCACAGCTGAAAGCACACTGGGGTTTACTGGTTGATCTTGGGGTGATTTGCAGTGGATCTCCAAGGGCATCTGACTCCAAAATGTTTAATAATAGCAACAATCAAAAACCGTCTTTTATCTCCTAACCTCACCAGGCTGAATGAGTTCAGACAGTCAAACTTTACATTATTTTTACTCACAAAAAAATCAGTTGATGGTCCAGTACAGATCATGGGCATTACTGGTGTGTATGTGTGCTTTCAAATCACCTGCCAATTTATAGTTACCACACTAATTTTATAGGGTTTTCTTAAACAAGGAATACTTGGAGGTCATTTCTCATTGCCGTCCTCTGAAATACAGCCTACAATACCTAAGGAGGGTAAAACTTCTCCAGCAAACTGTGGAAATTCTCATCAGTCCAAATTTGTCTAAACTCACAAAAGACATTTTAAACTGTTTTTGAATATTTTCAAATAGACTTTCCATCCCTCTTAATCATAAATAGGTGTGGAGTTGAGTACACTACACACTGCTCCCTGGATGTTTTCCCTCTAATAGTACCAACTTTTTTTCTCTTTTCCTTCTTAGCCCCTGTGTGGAAGGAGATGTTGCTGAGCCAGAAGATGCAGCTAAGGGCATTGTCAGACCAACCTATTCTCTCAATTCAAGCATGTTATTTAAGCAAATGGAATCATATTACTATTGGAACAATCAGTTTCACACAGCACCACAACTGCGCATTTTGTTGATGCAAGTTCTCACAATCAGTGTTTCATGCAGCCTTGCTTCCCATTCTCTGCTTTAATGTTAGGGCTTTAATGGTCCAGACGTTATCACACAAGGAAGAATGATGGAAGAACATAGATTTTAGTTTCATGAAGAGGGTTTTCCCATCAATGAAAAGAAACAATCCAAATGTGATTCACCTGCTATGTAACTATGGCAGAATCATGATGTGATGAGAGAGGCAATATAATATAGCTGCAATTGTGTGTCTTGTGTAAGTCTTATAAGTAAATAATGTAGTGTTTGGTGTACAGAATATCTCAATGTGAACATACAGAGAGCATCACAATATGAGTGATCACAATGTAAATGAGCATTGCAATGCAGGTTCACACTTTAATAGGAATCCCAGGTACCCTAAGTACAATTTTTATGCAAGAGCAGAAGTTAGAAAATAAAAGATGAATCTGGCCTCCCTTCCAATCCTTTTAGATAGAGATAGTGAAGTGAAGATGCAGGTAGCTTTTCTAACCGTTAAATGGCAGAGGAATGGCCTTAAGGAATTTAAGAGTAGAATTATTTTTGGAGGAGTTGTATTTATCATTTCCTCAGCCAGTTTTCACTCCACTGCTTTGCCCTCTGTCTTGAGAAAATAAAACAGCAGGATGATGGCTTCCCTTCTGTCTCTTCTGGCTTTAAGCTGTTACTACAAGTTACTTTCAATTTCACTGTCCCTGTTTCCTCTTTGTGAGAGGGAGAGATTAATTTTCTTTAATGCCATGGGGGAAAACATGCTCTGGAAGCACTCAGGACTGATTCCCAGGTATGCCTTTGCAGAAGTTGAACTTCTCTTCCGTCACAAAACTTGAATAGAACAAAGATAAGAATAGCAACAGCAATAGTAGAAGTAACAGCAGCAGCAAAAACACTAAGGTGTTAAGGATAGGAAACATTTCAGGGAAAATAGTAGTATGAGCTAACTCATGGTCAGAATCAGGCAGAGCTCCAGATATTGTTGGACAATTTCAACATAAAGGAGGAAACGATGAAAATGAACAAAATATAACTACCAGTATTTAAAAACTCTAAAATCAGAACAGTAAATAAGGAACAACACTCTGAAAACAGAGGAATTCCAGACATAAATCAATCAGGGGCAGATAACACCTCTGAACAAAAGATTCCCCTGGGCAGGAAGAAGCCAGGAAATGAATCTGGCAAGGCCATTAATTCTAATCAAGGTGATTAATTCACATTCACACTGGCCTCAAACAGAGAAGAGTTTCTTCTCCCACCCTGGACCGTCTACAGATATATAAACCTTCTTTGCTTAGCTTTTTCCAATATACGTCACAACCTCTGAGGATGCTTGCCATAGATGTGGGTGAAACGTCAGGAGAGAATGATTCTGGAACATGACCATATGGCCATGAAATCCTTCAACAACATATTGTTGGACTGTTAGTCCCAGCAGCTCTAGCAGGATAACCAATGATCAGGAATGCTTGGAGTTCTAGTCCGACACCTCCTGATGTAGACAGAATCTAGTTTTAGAACAAGTCTAGCATCAGAACAAGGATAGTGTCTGGTCAGAGGCGGTCCACCGGCGAGGCCATGTAAGCGGCCGCCGGTGGTGCAATCATTCCGGGGGCGCAGTGAGGCCCGCGGGAGGATGGCGCCACCCCCGTCTCGTTCTTTGGGCCTTGCGGGCATTCTTTGGGCCTTGCAGGCTTTCTTTGGGCCTTGCAGGCCTTCTTTGTGTATATATAGCCTTCTTCGGGCCGCCTGGCCCACTGGAAGAGCTGACGTGGGCTCCGGAAGGCCCAGCGCAGGCTCCGGCAGCCCGCATCGGCCCTTCAGGTGGGCCGGATGGGCCTTTTGGAGCCTGCGTTGGCCTTTCCGGCCTTCTGGAAGCCGTCTGTTGGAAGCAAGGCAAGTGGGGTTTATATGTCTGTGTAATAATGTCCAGAGTGGGAGAAAGAGCTCTTGTTTGTTGGGAGGCAGGTGTGGATGTTGTAATTAATCACCTTGATTAATATTTAATGGCCCTGTGGCTTCAAGGCCTGGCTTCCTCTTGCCTGGGAAATCTTTTTTTGGGAGGTGTTAGTGTTCCCTGATTGCTTCCTGTCTGGATTTCCCCTGAGTGTTGTTCTCTATTTAGGCTTTTCCTTAATCCCTCCTTATTATCCAACATTTTTGCTTATCCAACACTTTTATTTTTCAGTTATTGGTTTTTGGAGGGGAGGGGCGCCAAAATTTCTGTTCGCCTACCCTTTAAAATTGGACATGCTCTGTGTCTGGTTCTTTATTTTCACATTAGTTTAGGGAAACAAGTAATAAGAACAACAAAAGATGCTATTTTCTCATAAGTTTGCAGTATTATGCATAATAAATAAGCCAGGACAGAAACTCTTTTCCGAACAACATCTACATTGTGCATTGTGTATTGACGGGACAATTAAATATGGCAGGTCCTAAATTTAAATTAGAAAAGGATATGAAAGACAGCAGAGGTCAACTTAGAAGACCATCACATGCGGAGGATATAAATTTAAGAGACATTTTACAAGAAATTCAAAAACTGGCGGAGAGACAGGAAGAGCATCAAAGAGAAGCCCAACTTAAGTTAGATAAACAAGCGTATCAACAAAAGGAGCTACACCAAGAAATGCTTGAGATGAAAAAAGAAATAAAGGAAGACATTGGAATTTTGAAAAAGGAATGGAAAAATCACATAAGGATATTAACGATCTGAAAGTAGAGAATACTAAAATAATTAAAACTCAGGTGAAATTACAGAAAAAACTTGATGGGCTCGAATTCAAAAATGAGAAGTTAGAAAAAATGCAGGAGAAATTTGAATTAAACGAAAAGGAATTTCAGTTGCGATTCCGAAATATTCAAGAGGAAACCAATGAAAATTTAAGGAAAATAATTGTGAAACTGATCTCAGATCTTCTTCAGCAAGATCCAGAGGTAATAGACAATGGAATCGATCAGGTATACAGAATTCAGACCAATTTTTCCAGAAGAAATAGAGCCCATAGAGATGTAATTATCCATTTCGTAAAGAAAAGAACTCGGGACGAAATTCTGATGAATAATAATCGAAATCCAATGTACTTAAGGAAAAAAGATAATAGTATTAAAAGAATTTCCCCAAGCAATACTTAACAGAAGAAGAAAGTATTTCTTCCTGACTGATGAGCTTAAAAGACAAAAAATCCGCTTTAGATGGGAAAGAAGTGAAGGGATAATGGTTACTTGGAAGGGAGAAAAGCACTAGCTGACTTCAAAGGAAAAGGCAAAGGACTTTTTTCAAAAGTTAAAACAAGATAAGAAGGAAAACGTGCCTATAACATCAAGCCCTCCCTCGGCGAAAAGAAAGAAACCAAAAAGAGCTAGACACATGTCGCCTAAAGACCCTGATTTAAATGCAAAATTAAATCCAACAACATCGGGGACATCTGACGTGGGAGATGATAATGAAGATGAATCAGAAGGAAGGGAAGATGAAGATATAGAATCAGAAGAAGAGGACAAAATGGAAGAAGAAAACGTACCCCGAGCTCCAAGCGGTGCTGAAGGAATCGACTATGATGTTGAGTGACTTTAAGTGTAATTTAAAGTTTTATTCTAATAACATTAATGGGCTTAATTCGCCCAATAAGAGAAGAGATGTTATGAACAGCTTAAGGAAAGGTAGATTTGATGTTATAGCATTACAAGAAACACATATCTCACAGAGATTTGGTGCCCACTTAATAAATAAGAATTTGGGGAAAGAGTTTATTTCATCAGATAATAATAAGAAAAGGGGAGTTGTACTTTATGTAAATGAACAAATTCAATCAAAACTTCAATTTAAGGATCAAGAAGGTAGATTTGTAGCGGTCCTTTTGACATATGACTTACATAAAATTCTAATTGTAAATATTTATGCTCCGAACGGCCCTCAAAGGAAATTCATTAGTGACCTAAAGAAAAACATTGCAGAATCGGTATTTGATCACCTAATTATTTTAGGTAATTTTAATGGGATAATGGACATCAAATTAGACAAAACCAAAATATTTAAAAATAAGAAGAATGAGAAAGGAAGATTCTTACCTCAAAATTTTCAGAAATTAAGAGAAGAATTTGACCTATAAGATGTCTGGAGGCTTAAAAATCCGGACACCCGCGATTATACTTTCTATTCAGGCAGATGCAAATCTTGGGCAAGAATATATATGATTTGGCTATCCAATTCGTTATGTACAAAAATAGATAAAATAGATATCTTACCAAGGGACAAATCTGATCACAGTCCCATAATTATGTCAATAAATTATAAAAAAAATAATTAAAAAATGGAGATTCGATGACAATTTATTAAAAAAAGAAATTGATATTATCAAAAATAAGAAATTGACGAATGAATTATTTAAAATTAATTGGATACCAGAAACTAGTATCCAAGTGACGTGGGATGCGTACAAAGCAGTCATAAGGGGATATCTAATACAACAGAAAATAGAGAAAAATAAAGTGAAATTTCAGAAAATGAATGAAATTAATAAGGAAATAACCCAAATAGAGGATGAACTAAAGAAATATCCACAAAAACCATCTTTAGAAAAAAGGAGAAAAACCCTAGAATCATAGAATCATAGAATAGTAGAGTTGGAAGAGACCACATGGGCCATCTAGTCCAACCCCCTGCTAAGAAGCAGGAAATCGCATTCAAAGCACCCCCGACAGATGGCCATCCAGCCTCTGCTTAAAAGCCTCCAAGGAAGGAGCCTCCACCACGGCCCCGGGGAGAGAGTTCCACTGTCGAACAGCTCTCACAGTGAGGAAGTTCTTCCTGATGTTCAGGTGGAATCTCCTTTCCTGTAGTTTGAAGCCATTGTTCCGTGCCCTCATTAGTAATAAAAAGAATCTGGAGTTAGAACACACAGCAAACCAGCTTAAATTTATTAAACGTTATAACTTTGAAAATGCAAACAAACCTGGGGCTTGGCTCGCACGGAAGGTTAGAAAGAAAAGACAGAACCAATTGGTAACAAAAATAATCGGCGATAACACAATGTATCTTAGTGATGAGGAAATCCTAGGTAAATTTAGAGAATTTTATACCAAACTCTACAAGAAAGAGGAGATAAAACTGGATGATATCTCAGAGTATTTAAATACATTGAAACTTCAGAAAATATCAGATTCCCAAAGAGAAGGTTTAAATAAAGATATAACGGAGGATGAAATTAGAAATGCTATAAAATCAATGAAGCCTAATAAAGCGCCGGGACCAGATGGCTTTACATTAAGTTTTTATAAGGTCTTGGAAGATGAATTGGTACCCTTTTTAGTGAAAATAATGAATGCGGCGTTAAAAGATAAGGTTATTCCTGAGTCCTGGTCCAAAGCGGAGGTGATAGCTATTCCTAAAGAATTGTCAGATCCAACAGATGTGCGTAACTATAGACCAATCTCCCTTTTGAATATTGATTATAAATTATTTACGACAATTTTGGCAAACAGATTAAATTTTTTTTTGAAAAACTGGATAGGGAGGGAACAAAATGGTTTTCTACCTGATAGACAACTGCAAGATAATGTTAGATGCATTCTAGATGTCATAGAATTTTATGAGTTTAATCATCAGAGAGAGGTAGCGCTTTTAGCAATAGATGCAGAAAAGGCGTTCGATAACCTTAATTGGAACTTTTATAAATTGTTGGGCAGAGAGCTAGACTTGGGTTATAATTTTATGAATGCCATAGAGGCGATTTACAATAAACAATCAGCCAGATTAATAATTAACGGACAACAATCAGAAGAATTTGACATAGAGAAGGGAACTAGACAGGGATGTCCCTTGTCTCCTTTGATTTTTATTTTTGCAGTGGATATATTAATAAGAAATATTAGGCAAGATGAACAATTGAAAGGTTTAAAAATAAAAAAGGAGGAGGTCAAAATAAGAGCTTTTGCAGATGACATAATTTGTGTAATAGAAGAACCCAAAAATAATTTAAATATTTGGATACAGAAAATTGAAAAATTTGGAAGGGTAGCGGGGTTCTATATTAATAAAGAAAAGACCAAAATTTTGACGAAAAATGTTATAAAAAGGAATAAGGAGTTTATCCAAGAAATGTCGGGGATAAAAGTAGTTTCATAAATTAGGTATTTAGGAATATGGATCACTGCAAAAAAATGCTCAACTATTAGAAAACAATTATCTAAGGAAATGGCAAGAGATAAAAAAAGATTTGCAACAATGGCAACACTTAAAAATTTCACTAATGGGAAGGATTAGTTTAGTAAAAATGAATGTCCTACCAAAATTATTATATCTCTTTCAAAATCTACCGATAATAAGAAACCAAAATTTTTTTAAAGAATGGAAGAGAGACATTTCCAAATTTATTTGGAAAAATAAAAAACCCAGAATTAATTTTACTATTATGAAGGATTCACCTAAAAGAGGAGGTTTTGGCCTCCCTGACTTACAGCTGTATTTTGAGGCATGCGCTCTGCAGTGGATTAAGGATTGGGTCACTTTGGAGAAAGAATATTTACTAAATCTAGAAGGCTACGATTTATGTAGAGGCTGGCACGCCTACCTTGGATATGATAAGAGGTTAATTGAAAAGAACTTTGGGAATCATTTTATTAGTTCTGCCCTAATTAAAGTCTGGGAAAAATATAAAGTTCAGTTTTATTACAATAAACTGCCGCTCTGGATCTCCACTCTGGAGGCAAACCAGAGAAAGTTATTAGGCTGGTCTTCGTGGCCTACATATAAAGATGTCTTAATCAGAAGTCAAGGAATATATGAGCTAAAACCCCAGGAAGAAATAAAACGAAAATTCCCTAACATTTCCTGGTTTCAATATGCCCAAATAAAGGAACAATTCTCCAAAGATAAGATAATTGGATTCAGTAACTTAGATAACGTATGGGACAAAATAATATCTTTAAAGAAGAAGACAATTTCAAAAATTTACACTATTATATTAGAAGGGTCTACACAAATAGAGGGAATTAAAACTGTATGGTGAAATGGGATAGGAATATTGGGCGACCAATTAGACTAAACGAATGGGAAACAATATGGAATAAGAAATTAAAATATACTTACGCTTCAGATCTGAAAGAAAATTGGTATAAAATCTTCCATAGATGGTACATAACGCCAAAAAATTAGGGAAAATGTATAAGAACTATGACAACAAATGCTGGAAGTGTAAAACCCAGGTAGGCTCTTTTTATCATACGTGGTGGACGTGTGATAAAACGAAAAAATTCTGGAAAATGATTCACGCAGAGACCCAAACTATATTAGACAAGAAGTTCCCGCTTAAACCTGAATACTATTTATTAGGAATAACGGACACTAGTCTGAATTTGGATTTAAATGATGATATTATATTTACATACTGTATTACAGCTGCAAGAATGACTTTCGCGAAGCATTGGAAAAATGAGGAGACGCCGAAGAAAGTTAGTTGGTTGAACAAACTAAATGAAATTCGAGACATGGATAAACTTACCTTTTTATTGAAAACGACAAGAGGAAAAAGTATTAGAGAAACCAACTGGGGAAAAGTGGAAGAATACCTTAACAAATATTAATTTTGCAATATCGATTATGTAATAGATATGAGTGAATTAATGTAAATACAGTGATTCAGGGTATAGTTTAGATAGGGAAGCGCGCTTCCCAGAGAAGGATGTTTCCTGTTTGTTTTTCTTTTTACTGAATTGTAATAGTTAATTTTCTTTTCCTTGTTTATCTCTCCCCCCCTCTTTCCCAATATCTATTCCCCTCTTTTTCTTTTTGTCCCCCCCCCTTTTCCCTACCCCTCGTTTCCCCCACAATTCCCCCGTTTTTATATGCTTGCACTGTATTTGGAAAATTTCTAATAAAATTTAAAATAAATAAATAAATAAATAAGCCACATGACCTTGGAGGTGTCTAGTCTACGGACAATGCCACTCTTTCATCTTAAAAATGGAGATGAGCACCAACCCCCAGAGTCGGACACCACTAGACTTAATGTGAGGGGAAAAGCTTTACGTTTACCTTGAACAAAGCCAGAGTCAGTTGCATATATGATGCATTGCTATTTTAAATGGTTTGTGTAATGAATTGAATTTAAGTTTTTTTTATAGGCTAAGTGTTTAATTTTCCTATGGTGTGAATTATGTTTGATTTAACTGCTATAAGGCCTCCTTGAGTACCAGAAATAAATATCAGCATCCTCAGCATCATTGTTGCTGTCATCAGCTCTCCAGTCAAAACTGCATTCAGCTGATTTACTTATTAATGTCAAAGGTTTCATTGTTTGCTTTAGTTGATTTTTAAAAAAGATTTTTATTTTTATTTTTTATAAATAATTTTATTAAAAGTAAATAAGTTTTGTTTACATAAAAAGTGTGGGAACAGTATAGAAAAGTAGGGGGGAAGAGAAAAAAGAGGGGGGTGTCCTTCCATTCTTCTTCATGGCGGAAAAAAAATCTTTCTTTTCCTATCTATCTGGTATTATCTTGTCTTTCTATAACATTTAGTGGTAGAGATTTATGTTATAGAAAGACAAGATAATACCAGATAGATTTTTATTGGATTTTGTATTTCTCACTTTTCAAAGTGCTCTGGGAGATGGGTCTGAGAGAATTAAACATGCCACAATCTGTGTATATATAGCTAGATTTCAGAACAAAGTTAAAATGGTGCCCAGTTTACAAAAACACTGGCATTTCATCATTTGTTATTTATGGAATGCATTAAAATGTGAGATGCTAATATGCCGTGCACTAAAAAGAAATCCTATAAACAACTCCCTCCTGTATCATCAAAACTGTTAACTGTACAGAAAGAAAGTGTCTGGAGGAACAACTCATATTCCAGCATTCGGTCTCTTTCCTCTGAACAGATCACAAGAGCACCTTGGCAGTTATTTTTCACATAAGGTACATTTCGTTTTACTGGCTTGTCAGGTGTATAAGCCAAATAAAGCTGGGAAGAAGGGGATAAGGGTGGAGGAGGGGGAGAATGCAACCTCATGTATTTGGCTAATAGCAGGCGAGATGAAATGTTTATGTTTAACAGTCCCCTGGAGCCAAAACTTTCCCAGGCACACAGTATATGCATAATCACCCAATTTCAAGGAAGATTAAATATACACATCAGGATTCTGGAAATGTGATAATGCCTCTTTTGGGATCTGCTGGCCATGGAAATTTGCCACCAGTGGCTGATCTTGAAAGTAATTGAGAATATTCCAAATGACTAGTAGTGGTCAAAAGCTCTACTTCTTCTAACTCACCAGCAACCATCTGTCTGCCACTAAATGAGGGTTTTAGTTCATCCATTTTTATCTCAAATTGAGGTATTTCTGATATGTTGCAAGTTTCACATCCCGTATGGATTCCTATCTCTTACATCACTTCTCCAGTTACCGGGGGTGGGTATGTAGAAAATAATGTCAATTTCTTTCATTTAAAATAAAGAAATATTAATAGTGTTATCTGATTATTTAAGTCCTTGGGAAAGGAGTACGGCAGGGATGCATACTTTCACCCTCCCTATTCAACTTGTACATATAACACATCATGCGACATGTGGGGCTTGAGGAATCCAAGGCAGGAGTTAAAATTGCTGGAAGAAACATTAACAACCTTAGGTATGCAGATGATACCACTCTGATGGCCGAAAGTGAGGAAGAGCTGAGGAGCCTTATCACCAAGGTGAAAGAAGAAAGTGCAAAAGCTGAGTTGCAGTTAAACGTCAAGAAGGAACTGTCCTCTGTAGATTTCATTGTAATCCATTGTTTATTATGCACAATTGTTCACTAAACTGGTAGTTTCCAAACTTGATTTCTCAGGTGTTATTGGACCAGGACTCCCAGAAAACTAGATCATTGAACACACTGGCTGCAGTTCCTGGGGTCTGAGGTCTAACAAAATCTAGAGATGGTAAAGTAAGGCCTAAAAAGGCAAATCTGGTGTTAAAGAAGAACATTAGAAGCCATAGTACAAGGGTGTAGAGCAGCTGACTCACAAAATAAGTGAACCCACCTTTATTTGCATGTTTTTGAACTGCTAGGTTGGCAGGAGCTGGGGCTAACAGCGGGCGCTCATTCCGCTCCTGGGATTTGAACCTGGGACCTTTTGGTCCGCAAGTTCAGCAGCTCAGCACTTTAACACACTGTGCCACCAGGGGGCCCTCCTTTTCAAATAAATTTTGTAATTTCTTTGTTCCACTCTTTAAAGATCTTATTGTTTCCAATTATTGGCAAATTTTGACATAGGTACAGCAATTTCGGTAAAATATTCATTTTTACTGTTGCTATTCGGCCTAATAGTGATATATTTAAATTCTTCCAATTTTGTAAGTCCTTCACAATTTCTTTCCATTTCTCTTGATAGTTATTCTTTAATAGCTGTGCATTCTTCGCAGTAAGCCAGATTCCTAGATATTTAATTTTCACTGTTATTTGTATTCCTAATTTCTCTTGTAATACTTCCTGGTTCCTTTTTGACATATTTTTTGTTCGGATTTTTGTTTTCTTTTTGTTTAGGTAAAACCCTGCTAGCGAACCATATTCTTCTACATTTCTGGAAGTTATTAAACCATGAAAAACTTTGAAATTGTTGGGGGGAGAGATTTAAATAATGCAACATTGGCACCCTGAACAGATTGAAAAGCACTTTGCTATATTAGGAAAATGTATTCTGTCATGTATAACTTCATATATTAACTACTTTTTATTTAGAAATATATATTGAATTTACCTGTTCATTCTTTTTTTCCCTTTCAGATGGAGGTATAATATCTTTAACTGTGAGAAACATGATTAATTTTGAAAGAATATGAGAATCATGTAATCTCCCAATAAAAACAGAAGAAATGATCAAAATTAGTAAAACAAAGAATGTTATTTTTGCCATCTAGTGCTTCAAAGTACCAGGAAATATAACCCACTTGCTCTCATTAAAAAAATGGAGACAAGGAAACAATGCCAGGAATTGCAGTGATCTGACAGTATGCATAAAAGCACTTCAAGCTATAAGTTGTGGAATGACATGCATCCCACCCAAAAAAAACCCAACAAACACACACATGTGCCTAGAATCAGTACTGCCTTGGTATCCACAGTCTACAACTGTTTCTTTCTTGGAAACTTACTGTAGACTGGCAGCTGATAGCTCACATATTGGCATCATTGTGTTTACTACCACTGCTCTACATTTTATTAGGACTTTATAGCATGAGGTTGGCAAAATGGCATTGAAGCTAGCTGGACCATTATCTTTGTCCAGATGAGAGTGTTTAAAGTGATCTAAGGTCTAAAAGCCAAGCCCTAGAAGAAGCAGCTTAGGGAGCTAGGTATTGTTCAGCTGGGAGATGAAAAGGTTAAGAATGAACATGATGTCATGTTTAAATATTTGAAAAGATATCATATTGAAGATGGAGCAGGCATGTTCAGCTGCTTGAGAGACTAGGGCCCTATCTACACTGCCTTATAATGCAGCTTGAAACTCCATTATATGGTCAGTGTAGACTTATGTAATGCAGTTCAATGCAGAGGAGGCTTACTCCTCCAATGGTCTGTTGCTTCCTAGTGACACCAGAATGAAGAAGAATGGACCCTCCAGGAATTTTAAGGCACACTTTTCTGTGTTTTCCTGTAGGAATGGGAGGCAGAAAAGACAAGAATCCCACCCATGCCCAGCTGTACTGAACTGGCATCGGCATGGCTGGTCCCTTCACTTTGAGGTGGAATATTGCAGGCAAGTAGATATGAAATATGGCTCCAAACCAGTGTTTTCACATTTGGTGGCTCTGTGGAAAGGACCACTCTGTGATTCTGGTAGCAATAACACAGTGCCATGCACATCCTGCTGCCAGTCTTCCTTGTAATTCTCCCATCCTTCAACATTGATGGGTAATCAATAGCTCACAGTCCCACAGCGGTCCCATCACTTACCTTGGTGCAATGGATTCATTCTTCTATCAGTGGTGGTGGGATTTCAGTGGGAAGGTTCATGTGATAAAGTCCTCAGATAAAATCCTACCTGCTATGTGTTTTATAAGAATATGAATGGAGAAATAAATATGTAAACACATTGTCTTAAACATTTTATTTATTATTTTAAAATAAGATATTCCATAATCCATTTCTTCTTGTTTCCCCAGAAAAACAAAGCTTTTAAGGGGGGAAATGCCCCCCCCTTAATTTCCCCAGTGTTTTCTTTTAATCTGGGGTTTCTCATTTCTATTTATGCTGCTTCTGATTTGATTGCCTGGATCTCATTCTCATACCTCATCATCATTATCTTCATCATTCCTCCATTTCAGCAATCAGATTTGCCTCTTCATCCCTGAAGCTCTTTTCTAAAAAAAACCATCATCTTTTTAACAGCCACATTGCAGTGGCTGAAGAATATTTACAAGGGCTTCAACCTTCTTTGCCAAATAGTACTGGTGCCTGTCCGAACTACAACTCCCATGGTTCTATAGCATTGATCCAGGACAGCTAAAGTGGTGCCAAACTGAATTAATTCTGCAGTGTAGATACACTGTAAAATGTTCAGCTTTTTCATGTTGGCCTTGTGAGTAGAAAATTAAATAATGTTTCCTCCAAATGTATTCCTTTGGTTCAGGATACTTTCCATTCAGTGTAATTAATCCTATCAAAAGCACATTTTATAATAAATATCCATTTCTATTTGATTTTTTAACATCTCATTTTCAATCTGGTGTGTAGAAACTGGTTGCTGTAGTCAAAAGGCTAAAGTCCTTGGAATATGAACTTTGTATTCAGGCAAGCAACTAACAACCAGAGATAATGGCATCATAATTCCTTTTCTTCTGTGTAGTAACTGCTTCAAACATATTCTAATACCCGGATAGACCACCATTTACAAAATGAGCCCACCTGGACAACAGAAGCGTTCTTTTAAGGTCAATGATACTGTTAAATATTTGGTATGGAAAGGGCGGTCTAAAATGGTTCATTATCTTGTTTCAAGCAGTAGAGAAGCAACGTTCATGTTCTTTTGCTCCAAACAGAAGAGTTTAAATGGCTACCCCGAGGCCATCTTATCATTAGCATATACAGGGGGAAACTATTATGCTTTTAATAAAACTCACCAAAGACCAGAAACTGAATGGTATAAACATTATTTTTAAATGGACTCATTTTGCATTTACATTAGTACAAACGAGTTCGGTACTCTGGAGACATACTGGGAGCCCAAATTAGGGGGGAGGAGAGGACAGAGTCAGAAATTTTGTTTCTAGGGGTGCATCTACATTGTAAAATGAATGCAGTTTGAGTATATTTAACTGTCATGGATCAATGCTATAGAGTCCTAGGATTTGTAATTTGTTGAGAAGGCTAAAGATATTGTACAACCCCCATGATTCCATAATATTGAACCATGGTAGTAAAACCATGGTAGTTCGGTACTCTGGAGACATACTGGGAGCCCAAATTAGGGGGGAGGAGAGGACAGAGTCAGAAATTTTGTTTCTAGGGGTGCATCTACATTGTAAAATGAATGCAGTTTGAGTATATTTAACTGTCATGGATCAATGCTATAGAGTCCTAGGATTTGTAATTTGTTGAGAAAGCTGAAGACATTGTACAACCCCATGATTCCATAATATTGAACCATGGTAGTAAAACCCAGTATGTCTCCAGAGTACTAGGGTGCATCCACATAGCAGAATTAATGCAGTTTGACACCACTGAGAACTGATGTCTTAAGCTAACCCTCAGGCTCTCCTTATGCTGATCTCCAAGTATAACATTTACTTACTTACTTACTTACTTACTTCATTTCTATCTCTCCATTCTCCACCCCAGAGGGGACTCGAGGTGGCTTACAAACATTAAAATACATCTCAACAACATATCAACAATCTAAATATGTACAATTAAAACACATATCAATCAATTAAACAGATTAAAACTAAATAAAATAAAATGCCAAGTCATGATCTCATAACCAAATTGTTTCCCAAAATCCATAGTCCATTATTCAAGCGGTCAAAGTCTCATTCCATAGTTTCCTATTCACCAAACGCCTGTGAGAAAAGACAGGTTTTAAGTTTTCTTCTAAAAACCAGGAGGGATGGGCCTGTCTGATGTCACCAGGGAGTTTCACAGCCGAGGGGCCACTACTGAGAAGGCCCTGTATCTCATCCCAACCAGTCACGCTTGTGAAGAGGTTGGGACAGAGAACAGGGACTCCCCACTCGATCTTAAAGCTCTTATAGGCTCATAGAGGGAGATGCGTTTGTGAGTGCAAGCAGAAGATCACGTGATTAAGTACTCTTGCACACCCCAAACCAGCAGAATGATTCATTGTATCACAAAATGTGCCAAGAAGAAGAGTTCCAAACTTGTCTCTTTTATGGCACATTTTCTTCCAGAAGGAGAAGGAGGGACCCACGTCAAATTCCAGGATGGAAATCTGATTTTCTACATTCTCCATGTAGGTTTAGGAACCTCTCCACATTTCTTAGGTGATATTTTCATCCTCCTTCCAATGAAGATGGGAAGCATATTTTATGTCACATCACATTTTTATTATTAGTTATACTGACTTATTCTCAAGATGAAATACATGTGCTATAAAAACAAATGTGATTATTTTCACATTATGTTAGTTTTAAATATAGGGAAAGGACTCACAGACATCTATCTGAGAAGGCTCTGTTATCATTTCCTGCATCACAACCTCATGGAAGAACAGAAGCAGAGAAATATTTCCCTCAAGATTAGGTCCGGCATTTTGTTCTAATGACAGTCACAGTAGCCTCTTTTGATAGCATTCCACAAATAACATTATACATTGGTGGAAAATAAGATAAGGTACCAATCCATGCCACAAAAGCCCTCAACACTCCCAAGTATATTTTCAAGGGGCTCTGTGGGGAGGAAGACATGGAATCAGCTAGTGTGATTGCTTTTCAGGAAAACCTTTCCTGTTGATAGGAGAACTTTTGTTTACAGAACACCTTTGACTTATCTCTTAACAAATCAAAGTCTAACCAAGTATGGGATTGTTATAATATCCTGAAGCTTCCCATTTACAAATGCTAATATTTAAGCAAACTTCTGAATCTAGCAAACACATTAGCATTTGTAGACGTGTGAAAAATAAGGGAGATTGGAATAGTGAATGATATATTCACTTTGGTAAAGTACTTTACCAGTCATATACTCACTTCAAGTGTAGGTACCAACAGTTCAATCTTAACTCTAATATTTTATATCTATACAGTTGTGCTCCCTTTCTGATGCATTATTTTGGTTTCTTTCCAAAGCAGTTGAAAAAATAATAATTGTTTTTATTAACAAAATCACATTAAGGCATGACTTGAGCAAAGTCATTTCAATCAAAGGAAAGAAGTCAATGTCATCCATTATGTGGCAGATAGATTACATTTGTGCTGACACAGATGAGTGGTTCATGTTCATATTCAGATGTCTAGGCATAATAGCTCTCATCTAAGCATCCTGTCTCCATCTGGTATGTTGTTTGCACCTCAAACATCTGAATACAAAGAAGGCTCAATAATGCTCAGGTTAGTGATTGATGCATATGCCTCATTTAATTGGACTGGAATGATACTACAGAGCAGTTTTGCTGCAAGCTTGAAATAATGAATATAGCCATTGCTAAGCTTAGTAACACACAACATGTACTTTAACTAAAAAAGATTTTCTGACCCTGGTATTGAGGGTCAGTCAAGCATATTGCAGAAGCCAATATTTTCCTCAGATCTTGGGAAACTATTATTATTATTATTATTATTATTATTATTATTATTATTATCATCATCTATTTCAAATCCCAGAATGGTTAGTGGAAGAACCTATCATTGGATCCAGCCTAGTATTATTATACATTGCCATAAGTTTTAAATTATTTCCAGAATGTTCTTATTTATTTATAAGTAAAATAATATAATGTAATTGTTAAAAATATTCAAATTCAGACAAAATCTAATTCTTTGTTTGGGGAATACTAGACTTGTGCGCAACAGCAACAGCACGCCACCAGAAGCTTCCCAAGGAGAAGCGATGACCTGTAGCTCAGTACAGCTATCCTCCCTAGGCTACCTTAAAAATCCCCTCTGTTTTCAGTGCCTGCAATCTCCTGCCGAGTAGAAACAGTTTTAAGAAACATTGAACTGGTCTCCTCTACAAACAAAAGGTAAAGGATCCAGAAAGAGTGGTATCTTAACTCTGATGCTTTTTAAATCCAGGTTTTAATGAAGGGTATGGAAGGGGAGCCTGTAGGAAGTCCTCCCCCTTATCGAGCATAATGGGCTTGATAAGGTGCTTTCTTTTTTTTCTCATTATTTTTTATTTTGTAAAGAAACATAATACATCGAAAGTGGTGGAGCAATATATTGATAGGAAAGTGAGACGGGTTCTGAAAATAGGTGAAGAGAGAAAACCGGAGGGGGGGGGGAAAGAGAGAGAGAGAGAGAGAGAGAGAGAGAAAAGAAAGAAAAAGAATAAATAAATAAATAAAAATATTGGTTGATTTTCCATCTTGACCTCGGAGTTTTTTCTTTCATTGATTACATATTTGTATTTTCCCTTACTTTCTTTTCGTTTAAACCATTTTATATTGTAGATAAGTCTATCGTGAAGTCCATTCTTCTTTTTATCAAAAATTTTGTGAAGTTTGTCCAGTCTGTTTTATTTTTACCCTCTCTTATTTTTTGTGTTAGCTTATCCATTTGTATCATGTCTAAGATTCTGATTAACCATTCCTTGGAAGTAGGAAGTTTTTTCCCTTTCCAGACTTTCACTATTGTTAGTCTGGCCACTGTGCTCATGTAGAAAAATATAAGGTGCTTTCTTAACCCTGTTGCTGACACCCAGGCTCCCTTGAAGGGAAGAAAGGAAGGGCTCCCAGGGGAAAGGGGAACCTTGTAAGTTTCCCATTGCCACCAACAGGCCAAAAAAACCTGTTTTTTCAGATGTGGAACAAAAACGGCCATTTGGGAGTGTGCTGATTTTTGGGAGGCGCTGGAAAATGAATAAAGTACAGCTCAGAACAATTACTTGGGAACTACCACTACCACAATTCCCCAGACAGTTTGGCCAATGAGCATATTACCTGTAAGATTTGGGGATTTATAACCTGAAAAGGAAAAAAATGCTTATTAGTGGCATATAAATATTATTTTATATTTAAATACCACCTTTTCTTCACTTAGATAGCATACATGGCTGTCTTTATTTTTATCTTCATAACAATCCTGCTATTGGCCAGTTTTTACATGTTAGAGTCCTTATACAATGTAGAATTAATGCAGTTCAACGCCAGTTTAACTGCCATGGCTTAATGCTATGGAATTCAAAGATTTGTAGTTTGATGAGGCACCAGCCCTCTTTGGCAGAGAAGGCTAAAGACATTGTAAAACTTCAGCTCACAGGATTCTATAGCATTGAGTCAAGTGATGTCAAACTGCATTAATTCTACCACGTAGATGCACCTTCAGTGAAGATTTGAACCTAGATTCCACAAAACCAAAGTCAAATGTTGCAAGCACGATAAGATTTCTGGAGTGCAATGGTGAAATCTAACCCATATTTCCATCTCATTGGCATTGCCCGGCTGCTATGTGTACATCTAACTGGACTAAGGTAATAGTTCCTAAATACTGATTTGTGTATTTCCAGTTACTTCACATAAAACCATATTTCTGAGACTTCCATTCACCCACTTCTCCAGTAGCTATTCTTTATTAGCCTTGATGGGAAACATTTAGCTTCTTATGGTGTCATCAATTTGCTTTATTGCAATTGTTTCGAGTCACTCTTTTCTCTCTGAGTGCATCCATCACAGTGAAACAGAAGCAGACAACAGCTATTTTCACTGGCAGGAAATTGTTCACTAATTCCACCCCATCCAATGCCGCCTGCCTTGCCAGTTTGACATAAAATGAGCCTTAGCAGATGGTAAGTGGAATGTAAAGCAAGCTCCCTCCTATCTGACAGACAGTGTCATTTGCTGACTGCCCAAACATGTTCGGTAGATTTGCTGAGCGCTCTCCTTCTCCTGCAAGTAGGGAGACAGAGCACTTGTGAGCAAGTAAGATCAAAAGGAATGTTGTATCTCTGGGTGCATCTACACTGTAGAATTAGTGTAGTTTGACACCACTATAACTGTTATGGCTCTATTCTATGGAATAGTGGCATTTGTGACGCACTCTTTAGCATAGAAGAATCTCCCATGTTTCCTTAGCAATGAACCAGGGTAATTAAAGTGATACCAAACTACATTAATTCTGTAATGTGCCATGTTAGGATATCTTTTGTGTTCTTTTTTCTTGCAGGCGAGAACCAATCATCCTTTCAGTGTTATACCTCCTGGATGAGAAGACAAACATTTCCACATAGTTTCCGATCCCTGGTCATGCTTTGGGAGGCCTTGATCTACACAGAAACACACATTTTTATATCTATGCAGAAACACATTCCTCAATTTGAAACATGATTTCTGCACGGAAGCACCTGTTGGGTTTTTTTTAAAAAAGAAGAAAGCATCTTTATTCCAGAAAAGCAATTTCTGTGCTGCATGGCTTTTCTGTGCAGAAAACATGGGTGTGCGGGGGGGGGGGGGGGGCGTTGTTTCCTTCTGTGCAGGAAACATGCTTTTTGCTGATGTACATCTTCAGCACAAAAAGACACTTTTTTCTTAGGAGAAGACAAGTTTTCTGCAGAAATTCAAATGATTTTATCGTAGAAAATATACAACCTTTTTGCTGTGCAGAATATCCATGGTCATTCTGTGCAATACAAAAAATTCTATGCAGAAAGAAAACTAGTGTATTTCTACCCATATAAATACTTTCCAAAGTCAAAAGAATTGTACACTTGTGGCTGCCTGTATTCTCTCCCATTTTTTGTATGAGGGTAAATTAGTCACACATTAAAAGCAAGCAAAAAACACATTGAAAATGAGTATTTTCTCCCTACATGTCTGTCTCTTGCAGTAGATACGAGTTCTTGAAATCAAAACATTTGTTTTCTATTCATGTAGATATACACAAAAGTGCACATACATACTGCACTGGAATAGCCATCCTCAAAATATTTGTTCATTTGTGAAAAAAAGATTCCAAAGTTTGTGTCAGAGAAGTGGGAAGAAGCAATGGAGTAGTAACCTTTATTTCCAATGAGGAAAGTGCAGGTAAATTGTCTATTGTGTATGGGTAGATCTGTCAATTTCACTTCTCCTCAAGCTCTTATTTTACTCCAGGTATGTGAAAATGTTCCAGATCTCATTTAAATTAGTTTCTTCTTTCCTTATTTTCTTTCTGTCCTTGTATCAGGTTGTGGGTTTTGTTCCTGCACTAAAAGTCACTTAATTTATAACGGAATGCATTATAATGAATGCATTTTTACCAGCAATTTTCATTATTCAGATGATTGTTAAAATGGTCAGTGGGTGATCTCCACCTTCAGAGTTTCTCCAAATGCTGAGAAGATGAAGGAATCCCATCTGAGATGGTTTGGGCATGTGCAACAAAGTGACGAGGGTTCTGTGACTAAAACCGTGTTGAATATGGAAGTTGCAGGTGCCAGGCCATGCAGTAGACCTAAAATGTGCTGACTCGTCTTTGGCACTCTTTGCCTATTAGTTCCTATGGGTTATACCATCTAACTCAAGTACTGTTTCGTAGGTAAGGTCATAGACACCCATAGGCAAAGGCTCTGCAAACGCTACCTTTTGTAACATGAGCAAAAATTGTCTCCATTTATCCTTAATTTCTCTCTGCATGTCAGAGGCATGGTTTTTTGTGTGTGTGATGGTACACCCATCTGCAGGTCATCTGCAGATTTCCTCTGTGCCAGTGACATGGCTTTTAGGGTGTGTTTTAGGGACAATCAAAGGATGGCAGTTGGAGGGTAGCTGTGATTAATGTTTTTGTTTTTTTTTGCTTTACCTTCATTGTTTCTTCTTTTTTAAAATTTACTTTTTAATTTCAGAACTGTGCAGCTCTGGAAGAGGACAGAAAATATATTTCTGAGTTTCTACACTAGCACAAATGAGCAGAGTTGCATAGCTGTGCAAAATCCACCTATCTTTTTAAAAAGGGGGATGACAGTGATGTAGGGGAACATCAGACAGATTGGGAAGATCTGTTGGTCACGTGTTAAGTCAAACACGCATTATTATATTTGACATGGAAAGGAGACAAAATGGTGTGATGGGGTGGATATGTATCTAGTATGCATCCAGTCCTCTTTTTTGCATTATTTCACCATGGGTTGCCTGCTTAACAGGCATTTGTATCAGACTTTTCTTTTTGGTCCTGAATGGCAAGCATGATCATAACCTGTGGAATTTCCTGCTACCAGACATAGTTATGACTGGTCCTCTGGAAAGCTTTAAAGGGGAGATTGGATAGATTGATGGTAGATAAAGCTGATGGTTTTATGCTGCAACAGTGTCAAAGCAACATGCCTTTCACTACCAGTATCCAGGAACATGAGCAGAAAGAAATTATATGCTACTGGTCAGCTTCCCACTGGGCACTGGATTGCTCATTATGGGAGTACAGCTCTGGAAAAGACATTGCTCAAATCTACCATAATTATAATTTTGTATTCTTATCATGAAATAAAATTATTATATTTGATTTCAGAAAATAAAGGCTCAAATATAAGCTAGTAGACAGACATTTTTAAATTAGCAATGGTAAGTTTTCTACTGCGTCTCAAGCCACTAGGATCTCCAAGGCAATATGCAACAATATAAACTGTTGTTATGTAAATGTAGTAGGCATTTTTCTGGGTATATGATAGATTTAAGATAATATTTGCACTACAATTATATTAAAATTAAATATAAAGGTGGAATCCTGTATAGGATGTATGGATGTGTTGTATCTTAGTTAAGTGCTATATGAAGAATCCCAATTTCCATTTATTGGGAAGCAGCCACTATGATTGCAGGGGATCTGTTACTGTGTTGTTTGGGAAGCAGCCAGTTGCTGTTTCCATCCTTCCCATCCAGGGTCAGAGCCAGAAAAAAATTTCAGCGGGGAGTTGAAACTTTTTTTAGCAAATCATGAAGAGTAGTTTCATAATGCAAAATAATTTAGAAATCAGGCTCCATCGATAAACTTCAGTGGACACTCAAGAGAGATAAACTTCAGTGGACAATCATCGGGATTTAGTTAATCAGTTAAAATTCATGAGTAAACCAGTTTAAAAAAACTTGAATTTTTTTGGGGGGGGGGTTGATCCCGTAACCCTCCTTGCCAGCTACAGCAACCCTGTTGCAACTCTCCCTTAAACTAGAAATGGTTTGCATGATATGTGCAAACATCAGCCAGCTGTTTCCCAATTGATAAGGTAGCACACCCATACTACACCGTGACTGCATCTCAGTAATTAGGAAACAAAGGGATCATATGTAGCAGTCCTGAGCACCAAAGTCTAGGTTACACACTCATAACTGCACAACATTAAGCTCACTATTTCTTATTGTAGAAATCTCTGTTTTTTTAAAAATGAAAATATCACAAACCCACTATCTTAAATATCACCCTGCTAGGAAAAGGGGAACTTTAATGGCAGAGCAGTACTAACATCCCCATTATCACCACTAGGAAATGAATGGATCACATTCCAAATCTGATTGTACTATTATTTTCAGTTTGAGGCTGATTGACAAATATAACTTTTGTTCCTGTTCTTTACAGTTTATACTAGGTTAAAATAAATTGACTTGGGGAGATAGTATAAAAAATTCTGATCATATCAGGAACTGGCAGGAAATATTTTGGGATGAACAAAATGTGCATGGATCTCCAAAATTAAACTAGAAAGAGTAATGATAAAATTTGTGGCTTCCTGTTTTTTTTTTAAATTAGTCTAGATGTTCCCTCTGGATGTTTGTTTCAGTATATTATCACTTTTAATAGCTTTACATATTGCTATTTAGTAAGATGCACTGATAGAAGTATTTGTAATCTTCATTATGGCAATTGATTAATCTCTGTCATTACGGGGTTTTTTTAAGGTGCCATTGTGTTTGTTCTGCTAGCATTGTTTTTATATTTATAAAATCTCAGCTATATTAAAATTTAGTTCACTAATTAGATTGTACGTTACAGTACCTGTAGCTGCAATTGTATTCCTACTCACAGCTGGCAGATGGTATTGTGCATATTATTTTGGTATTAAGAGATGAGGCATGTTAAAACAATGAAGGTAACCACATACATATTTGTATGCATTGCACACAATGGCACACAACTATCTTTCAGTATGTTTTACAGTAATAGGCCTTTCCCCCTGATGTTGCATTAAAAAAAAGCAAGTCTGTATTCTGTAATGGTGAAAGGCAACCACACACAGTATAGGATATATGGGAGATAGGAGAGATGAATCTCTTTATATATAAAGTAGCTGCAAGGGTTGGACTAGTTTTTATTTTAAATAGAACAGAGAAGAATAAAAGAACCATAGACTTGGCAGTGGTTCCATTGTCCTTGGACTCCAATCCAATCCCATTTAATGTTGAGAAATTATTTATAATGTTCAATCAAACATTATTGGTTAAGATCAGACCTAGGATTGCTGATTCCCTTGTTGCTTCATCAGACTTTTGAAATAGGAAATTAACTGCAAGGCATTTCAAAAATTGTTGAAAAGACAATGCATAATAAAATTATTATCCCAGCAGATATCAGGATTGTTTACCCCCCCCCCCCCAACCATTCTATGTTCAGGATCTAAATTAGTTGCTTCCCCATGATGAGAAAGATATGTGTATGAAATTCCAGAGTTTGCTAGAATTTACACTAGGGAAACATCATGGGAGGTAAATATCTTATTCCCAGAACCTCTCTTTCATTCAAACATCACTGCAGTGTAACACATTAAAAATGTAAAGAACACTCACAAATCATCTTATCTTTAGTGAAAATGAGCATATCCCAACACACTGAGAGCATGGACAATATTCATAAAATTCTTCACACTCCACAACTTTTTAAAAGGAGTTTGTTTAGACAAAGGCCATGCTTTCTCTGCTGAGAAAATGTGTGCAACAAAATGCTATTCGGTGTAAAAGAAAAAAACAAACAAACAAAATACAGCTAGAGATGCTTACCAAAATCAGAGATAAAGAACAAGAATTAGAAAATACCAAAGCAGATAAGAAAAAAAAATACCATAACTGGACAAATTACAACAGCAATATGAATTAATTTTGACAGAAGAGTTAAAAAGAAAAAAAATATGTACAATAGACAATTTTTGTGAAAATGCAAATAAACAGGTAAGCTAATAGCGAGGCAATTGAAAGAACATAGGAAGAAGCAATTAATAATTAAGATAATGAAGAAAGGAAAGCAATCACTGATGTGCGACAAATATAAAAAATATTTTAAGACTATTACAAAAGCTATATAAAAACACCCAGGAAAAATAGATCACTATTTAAATGAAATGAATCTCACTAAACTTTCAGAAGAAATTAAATCAGACTTAGACAACTTATGTGGGAAGACCGGAGTAAAGTCATAGACAGGGCTAAATTAACTAAAGCTCAAGGCCTATATGGATTCTCTGCCCAATTCTATAAGCTGTATAAATATGAATTAGGCCTATTACTGCTTTCAACAACAAATCAAGCATTTCAAAAAGGTGAGATGCCAGTTTCCTGTGAAGAAGCCATGATAGTTCTCATACCAAAACAGGATAGAGATATGGAAAAGGTGAAGAACTTTTGAACAATATCATTAGTTAATTTTGATTACAAGCTATTTGCTGAAATATTAGCAAACAGGCTGAAACAAATTTTAGTGAAAACTCTACATGGGGAACAAGTAGGCTTCCTTCCAGGCAGACATTTAAGTCAAAATGTGAGAACCGTGTTAGATGTAATAGAATAAGCCGAACAAGACCTGAACAGAGAGATTGTTTTACTGTTTCTAAATGCAGTTTGATAATGTTTATTGGGCTCGGGCTGTGGCGCAGGCTGGAGAGCAAGCCAGCTGCAACCAGCTGCAATGAATCACTCTGACCAGGAGGTCATGAGTTCGAGGCCCGCTCGGAGCCTATGTTTGTCTTGTCTTTGTTCTATGTTAAAAGGCATTGAATGTTTGCCTATATGTGTTATGTGATCTGCCCTGAGTCCCCTTCAGGGTGAGAAGGGCGGAATATAAATGCTGTAAATAAATAAAAAAAATATATGACTAAAGTATTGGCCCATTATGTGGTGAGTCAACACTTCAAGAAGGCTGTTGGAGCCATCTATTCAAGACGAAGGGCCAAACTGAAAATAAATGCTCAGTTGTCAAATTTTATAGAGATTCAAAAAGGGATAAGACAAGGATGTCCTCTGTGGTCCTTACTGTTTATATGGATATTAGAAATACTGAATATTAGAATCAGGGAAGATAGTGACATCAAAGGAGTTAAAATAAAAGGACATGAATTTAAAGAGAAGACTCATGCAAATGATCTGGTATGCTTTTTAAAAATATTTTATTCAGTTTTATTTGTAGTGATACATAATTAAAAAGAAAATTAGGAATTGATAGTCATGTGAGGAAAGAGAAAAAAAGTTAGAAAGGAAGGAAAGGGTAAGGGAGTGGGTAAGGGAGCGGAAGAATAGGATAAATGGGAGTATAGGGAAAATAAATTTAGGAGGGGGTTAGGGGGTAAAAGTTTTTTTGGTCTTCCATTCTTTTCTCTTTGCAGTTTCAACTTGTTTCATAATCTTCCTACTCATGTGCTCTGATAGCTCCTCATATTCTTTACTCGGAAGCTCCTGTTTGTTTTCTATTCCTTTGCATTCTATCTGTATTCTTCGTATGTCTTCCAGTCTGTCATTTTTAGTGGTTTTCCTCTATTTTCCTTCAATAAGAAGGTTAATTTGTCCATATTGTAGATTTCGTCAAGTTTGTCTAGCCACTGTTCTTTTGTAGGAATTTCTTGTGCTTTCCAGTGTCTTGCAAAGGTTCTCCTTGCTGCTGTTACTAAATAAGTAAATAAAATGTCTTCATTCTGATTGAACTCTATCATATTATCCATTATTCCCAAAAGATAATATTCTGATTTCATCTGGAATGTCTTTTTCAGTACTTTTTGAGTTTCTTCATGTATCTTTCTCCAGTATTTAGTTGCTTCTGTGCAAATCCACCAAGCATGATAAAATGTTCCTTCTTGCTTTTTGCATTTCCAAAGGCCCCCCCCACCCTTTTGTATCAGTCAATATTGTATGCCTAATTCTTGGTTTTTTTTCCCTTTCCAAATAAATTCTGATATTTCTTTGTTCCAATCATTGAAAGTTTTATTGTTTCACATTATTGGTAAATTTTGAAACGTGTAACATTTTCAGTAAGATATTCATTTTCACTGTTGCTATTTGTCCCAATAATGAAATATTTAAATTTTTCCAATTTTGTAAGTCTTTGATGATTTCCTACAATTTTTCTTGATAATTGTTCTTTAACAGCTGTGCATTTTTCACAGTAATCCATATTCCCAAATATTTTATCTTTGTTGCTATCTGTATTCCTATTTTTTCTTGTAATACTTCTTGGTTCTTTTTTGATTTTTTTGTCAAGATTTTTGTTTTCTTTTTATTTAGATAGAATCCCGCTAGTGAGCCAAATTCTTCTATTTTTTTCACCCAGTCTTGCAAATGGGTTCTTGGTTCCTCAATTATACATATAATGTCATCTGCAAAAGCCCTTATCTTAAATTCATGCTTGCCGACTTTTGTTCCTTTCAGTTGTTTGTCCAATCTAATATTTCTTAATAGAATTTCCAGAGCAAATATAAAGATTAGAGGTGAAAGGGACAGCCTTGATGTGTGTCTTTAATTATCTTTATATCTTTTGTGTATTGTCCATTTATTAAAATCCTGGCTTGTTGTTTATCACAAATGGCATTCACTGCATTGCTATATTGGTAGCCTATATCTATTTCTTCAAACAATAATTTGACGAATGACCAGTTCAAATTGTCGAATGCCTTTTCCACGTCAACTGCTAGCAAAGCTATTCCTTTTTGATGATTTGTTTCGTAGTATTCTATTATGTCTAATACAGTTCTAACATTGTCTTTCATGTGTCTTCTGGGGAGAAATCCTGTTTGTTCATGTCCAATCCAGTTGTGCAAAAATTCTTTAAACCTATTTTCTAAAATATTTGTGAAGATTTTGTAATCCACATTTAGTAGAGAGATGTGTCAGTAATTTTTTTACATCCGTATTGTCCATATCTTCTTTTGGTAGGGTAATTATGTCTGTTGCTCTCCAGGATTCAGGAATCTCCTTCTTTTGTAAAGCTTGATTCATTATTTCCTTTATGTGGCCAATTATTTCATCTTTCATAATTTTGTAAAAACTGACTGTAAACTCATCTGGACCTGGTGTTTAATTTGGTTTTAAACTTTTGATCACATTTTTTATTTCCTCCTCAGGGATTTCTTTATTTAATTGTTCTCTTTGAATTTCTGTAATCTCCTGTAGTTTCTGTTCCCCTAAATACTTTGTAATTTTTTCTGGGTCTATTTCCTCTTGTTTGTATAGTTGACTCTAAACATTCCTGAATTCCTCCCTTATTTCTTCCTCCATAGTATAGTCTTTTTCCCTTCCACTTAATTTTATAACTTGCTGGTATTGTTTTTCTTTCTTATTTTTCTAGCTAACCAGACACCTGGTTTATTGGCGTTTTTGAAATTGTATTGTTTAATAAACTTTAAACGTTTTGCTGTTTGTTTTAATTCTATATGTCCTTTTTCTCTTTTCAAGTTTGTTATTTTCCTTCTTATTTTTTGATCCTGGGGGTTTTCTTTTAACTCTTTTTCTTTTGTGCCTATTTTGTTAATAATTTCATTTATTTATTTATTTTACTTTTTAACCTATTTTTCCTTGCTTTCTGTTGAATAAAATGGCCCCTCATTACTGCTTTATAAAAATCCCATACTATTTGTTCTGTTACTACTTGGTTGTCATTTATACTAAAAAAATTCTCTGGTTAGTTCTTTATTCTTTCTTATTTCTTCTTCAGTTCTCATCAAATTATCATCAAATTTCCATCTAAAAGTGGTTCTTTTGTAATTGAGTGTCATTACAATGGGATTATGGTCCGATTTATCCCTAGGAAGGATGATAGATTTACAAAAGATGCAAAGGTAGAGTTTTCAACTAGAAAAATAGAATTAGAGAACATTTTCGAAAAGAGTAACAAAGGCCTAATCTCCAGACTATACAAATATATTTTATAATATAACTTAGAGAACAATCGAGTAAAAACTGAGATGATTTTATGGGCTAAAGATTTTGGGAGAAATACTGATTTTGAGGATTGGGAACATCTCTGGAAAAGGGGGTTTAAATTTTCGATAGCTGGTTCAATTAGAGAAAATATGTATAAATTGGTTTATAGAAGCTATATAACCCCAGAGCTAATGGCCAAAATAGATAAAACTTGTCAAAGGGAATGTTGGAAGTGCAGAATGCAGAAAGTCTCTTTTTCATGTTTGATGGTCCTGCAATACAGTACAACATTTTTGGGAAAATGTGGTTATAGAAGCAAATAATATGATCACAAAAAAGGTTAAGAAAACCCCAGAAATGTGCCTTTTAGGATTATTCAAAAAATAATTATTGTAGAAAACAAAGACATTTGCCAATACCACTTTGTTATGCCAAGATTAAAAATAGCAAAATCCTGGAAGGGGAAAAGAGTTAATGAGGGTTCTGCATGCTTTACTTAGGTGATCCCTCGTAGGCCGAGGACGATGGTTGTCTGTTTCTGGTGTCTTGGGGGTGGGTTCGTAGGTGGCTGAAGAGATCTATTCTTGATCCGCATGTTCTCCCGCAATGAGGACATCGGTTTCCAGGTGGAAGGCGGTCCCGGTCAGGGTTGGCTTGACGCTCCTTCCTCTTGGCATGTTTCTGCCTTAAGCCCTCCATTTGTGCCTCTTCGAACTCCGCAGCACTGTTGGTCACAGCTGACCTCCAATTAGAGCGCTCAAGGGCCAGGGCTTCCAAGTTCTCAGTGTCTATGCCACAGTTTTTAAGGCTAGCTTTAAGCCCATTTTTAAATCTCTTTTCCTGCCCACCAACATTCCGTTTTCCATTCTTGAGTTCGGAGTAGAGTAACTGCTTTGGGAGACAGTGATCAGGCATTCAGACAACATGGCCAGTCCAGTGGAGTTGATGGCATAGGAGCATCGCTTCAATGCTGGTGTCTTTGCTTCCTCAAGCATGCTGACATTTGTCTGCCTGTCTTCCCAAGAGATTTGCAGGATTTTTTCTGAGGCAACGCTGTTGGAAACGCTCCAGGAGTTTGGTGTGACGTCTGTAGCCCGTCCACGTTTCGCAGGCATAGAGCAGGGTTGGGAGGACAATGGCTTTATAAACAAGCACCCTGGTATCTCTACGGATGTCCTGATCATCAAACACTCTCTGCTTCATTCGGAAAAATGCTGCACTTGCAGAGCTCAGGCTCTGTGTCTGTATTTCAGTGTCAATATTGACTTTTGTGGAGAGGTGGCTGCAAGGTAGTGGAAATGGTCGACGTTTTCTAATGTTACACCATTAAGCTGTATTCCTGGCATTGCAGAGGGGTTTGTGGGTGCCTGTTGGAAGAGCACTTTGGTTTTCTCGATGTTCAATGAGAGGCCGAGCTTCTCATATGCTTCTGCAAAGGTGTTTAGAGTGGTCTTTTGAATGCATACAGACTAAGTTGTCATCGGCATATTGTAGTTCTATAATAGATGTTATGGTGACCTTGAGTTTGGCTTTCAGTCTGCTGAGGTTAAATAGCTTGCCATCTGTCCAATACATGATTTCCACTCTGATGGGAAGCTTCCCATCAAAAGGTGAAGTATCATGGTGATGAAGATGGAAAAAAAGGTAGGGGCAATAACACATCCCAGCTTGACACCTGATTCCACCTTAAATGGGTCACTTTGGGAGCTGTTGTTGTCCAAGACTGTTGCCATCATGTCATCATGGAGGAGCTGAAGGTTGTTCACAAATTTGTCAGGGCACCCCATTTTTTGGAGGATGGTCCAGAGAGCACTGCGATTCACTGTGTCAAATGCCTTTGCAAGGTCAATGAATGCCATGTACAGAGGTTGGTTTTGTTCCCTGCATTTTTCTTGGAGCTGTCATTCAGTGAAGATCATGTCCACTGTTCATATGGAGGGGCAAAAGCCATTCTGGGATTCTGGGAGGGTGTCTTCTGAGACAGGGAAAAGGTGGTTTGCAAGGATTCTTGCGAGGATTTTCCCAGCTGAGGTTAGAAGGGAGATACCGCGATAGTTTCCTCAGTCTGTTCTATCCCCTTTCTTGAAAAGGTTGATGATGGTCACCCATACTTTTTCAATGTGCTGGTGGAGTTGTTGTATCAGCTCAGGTCCACCCTCTTTGAAGATTTCAGCAGGGATCCCATCAGGTCCGCTGGCTTTGCTATTTTTTTGTTGGCTGATGGCATTGCTGACTTCTTCCAAACTAGGCAGTGCTGCAAGCTCATCCCTGGTTTGTTGTTGTGGGATTTGTGAGAGGCCTCTTCGGCCACATTGGAGCTGCGATTGAGAAGGTTCTGGTAGTGCTCTTTCCAATGTAGTGCAATTGATGTTTTGTCCTTCAGAGTTTGGGTCCATCTGATGAGCGTAGAGGCTGTATGGCTCAACGTTTTCGGGGTGTTTTATGGGTAGATGATCCTTGAGTCGTGTTTGGAGAAGGGTCCGTTTGGAGCACTCCTGAAGGGCTTGGGTGCTCATTTTACGGCTTGTTTTTCTTTCTTGGAGTCTGCGTTTGGGGGCGATCTTGATAGCCATTGTGGTTTGGATTAACCTGTGGTCTGTCCAGCAGTCATCAGCACCTGTCATGGCTCTTGTGAGAAGCACATCGCGGCAGTCTCTGGCATGTGTAATTACATAGTCCAAGAGTTGCCAATGCTTTGACCGGGGGTGCTTCCATGATGTCTTGAGCTTGATTTTCTGGTAGAAGAGCGTGTTGTTGATGACAAGGTTGTGCTCTCCGCATTTGGTGAGAAGCAAGATGCCATTTGAGTTGCTGTTTCTGACCCCATGTTTTCCTATGATCCCTGGCCACAGGTCAGAATCCCGCCCGACTCTTGCATTAAAGTCCCCCAGGAGGATGATTTTGTCTTCCTTAGGTATCTCTGATAGGATGCTGTCCAGCTGACAATAAAATTTTTTCCTTGATGTCTTCGTCAGCATCTAGTGTTGATGCATAGGCACTTATGATGGTTGCCTGTTGGTTTTTGGCAAGGTTAATTTGGAGGGTTGAGAGTCATTCGTTAATGCCAATGGGTGCCTCAGTCAGTTGCTTCACCAGGTCATTTCTGATAGCAAAGCCAACTCCGTGTATTCTTCACTCTTCTTCAGGCAGTCCCTTCCAGAAAAAGGTGTAATCTCCTTTTTCTTCCTTCAGCTGATCCTCTCCTGATCTCCGGGTCTCCTGAAGCGCTGCTATGTCAATGTCAAAGCATCCCAGCTCCCTTGCAATGAGAGCAGTCCTGTGTTTGGGGCGTTCACTGTCAGTGTTATCCAAAAGTGTCCGTACATTCCATGTTCCAAAGTTCATTTTTCTTTTTTGGCCGCAGAGTGGTGACCCCTCTGGATGTGACAGTCCAGTCAGGGATAAGAGAGGCAGACTATGTTTAGGGCACCTTTTCTAGCCCCTTCCCCGTGTGGGGTGAGCAGAGCGGATCCTAAAAAGGGCTGCTCAGTCATGGATACAGCTGCCAGACTACTCAACTGCCTCGGACCTTGAGGTAGAGCAACTGAGTCCATATCCACCGCCCATGCACCAGTCTGTGACTAGGGGCTTCCAGATTTCACAGTCCTGCCCCCGTTGCCACTCGCTGATTGCCATGGGACCTTTGTTGGTTTGTTTTTATTTTTCTTGGAAGACGGCTGTGCATGATTTTTTTTTAATGTGTGGAGGTTGGTGCACGGCCGGTCAACACACAGTCTTCACAGAGTGAAGTTCCATCAGTGGCGTGGTTAACACGACAACGGTGGCTTCTCAGTCTGTTGCAGCCATGTTATCCTCCACCTGCTCCGCCGTTGAGGTCTTAGGGTCTTCGGATTGTGCCTGGTCTGGATCCTCCCCTGTGGACCCTCCTGGGAGTGCATGACTCCAGTGGTTGTGCCCACAGGTTCATTGGAACACACAAGCCCCCTCACCACAACAAGGTGACAATCCATCGAAGGGGGTTCTGCATGCACTTTCCAGGGCCTCTGCAGTCGCTCCAGGAAAATAAAATAAATAAAATTGAATAAAATTAAAGAATAAAAGGAAAAAGAAATATAGAAATTATATTCTGGACAGAAATTTGCCATGTTGAATTTTGTGCCTTTGCTAGCAGAGGACCCTTGGTCATTCTGCTGCCACTAGTTCTAAACTTATTGTCGCACCCTAAGGCTGCTTAGGCACCTTGAAAACCACACTGGAGCCCAGAATATAAGCAATCAAGCTGTTTATTGTAGAATATAAGTAAGCACAAGCAAATAGAGATCAAAGTCAATAGAGTGGATGAAAGTATAGTTCATAGAGTGGGCAAACCACCCAGCAATATATTTATTTATTTATTTATTTATTTTTCAAACTTATATGCCGCCACTCCCCTAGGGCTCGGAGCGGCTTACAAGAACCGGCTAAAATCAACAATTTAAAAAACATCTTAAAAACATCTTCAAAAAACATCTTAAAAACATCCTAAAAGCACCTTTTAAAACATCAACAACAGAACTCAAAAGCCTGTCGAAACAGATGTGTCTTACATGCCCTGCGGAAGGCCGACAAGTCCCGCAAGGCATGAACTTCAGGTGGCAAGGTGTTCCAGAGAGATGGCGCCACTACTGAAAAGGCTCTGCGACTAGTTGTTGTTAGATGCAAGGTCTTAAAACTGGGGACTTCCAATCGGTCTTGGTCCTCAGAACGGAGGGATCTCTGGGGTTTGTAGGGAGTGAGGCGGTCCTTCAGGTACATCGGCCCTAGACCATGTAAGGCCTTGAAGGTAAGCACCATCACTTTGAAAGTGATCCGGTGCTCAATTGGTAACCAGTGCAGCTGCCGTAAGATTGGTGTTATGTGGCATCTTATCAGGACTCCCGCAGGGAGCCGGGCAGCTGCATTTTGCACCAATTTGAGCTTCCGGATCACCGACACAGGAAGGCCAATGTAAAGGGCGTTACAGTAATCCAGTCTCGAGATGACTGTAGCCTGGATCACTGTAGCCAGGTTGTCCCTGCTAGGTTGGGGGGCTAGCCGTCTAGCCTGCTGAAGATGAAAAAATGCAGTTTTGCTAACGGCGGAGACCTGGGCCTCCATCGTCAATGAAGGGTCCAAGAGGACTCTCAGACTCTTTACCAGTAAAGACGGGCGTAGCACTTCACCATCCAGGGTTGGCAACTGGATATCCCCACTGCCCGGTCAGCCCAGCCATAGGATCTCCGTCTTTGCTGGATTCACCCTCAATCTACTGGAACGCAACCATCCAATAATGGCCTCGAGGCACTGATAAAAACTGTCGGGTACAGACTCCGGTCAGCCTTCCATCTTTAACGCAAGCTGAGTGTCGTCAGCATATTGATAACACTCGAGCCCGAAATCTCGGACCAGCTGAGCAAGTGGTCGCATATATATGTTAAACAACTTATCTGTCCTTAAACGGAAGTCCAAGAAAGTCTATCACTGATGTAATCCAAACTGGAACTGTGCTTAGTCCCACAAGAAGTATCAAAGGTAATCCACACATAGTTCCCTTTCCAAGCAAGAAACAGCAGAAAGCCACAAGAAGCAAGAACCAAACTCAAGGTAATCCACAAAACTATAATCCACAAGGCAAGGAATCAGGAAGGTCCAACTGGAAACAAGATTGACAAGACAGGAGATACTTGAAATCCACAAGGCCGGATCTTGGCTTGAAATTCATGAATGCGCGAGCACGAAGAGAGATTTTCTCACTTGAATTGCAAAGTTGACATCTCTGCGGTGCAAAGGAAGCAAGGAATATTTAAGGAGATTCCAAGGCCATGGGACCTAGGGAGTACTGTTAGTCTCTTGAGAAAGTTGCTCATTAAGGCATCTGTGAACCAAACGCTGGCTTCGTCTCTGAACCTCCGTTTTGCTTTGCCCTTCCATAAACATCCCCTTCTGTCAAACCATCCATCTTTTCCTCCGGGCTACCATCAGGCTGAACTGGCCTTGACTGTTCATTGGGGCCTTCTCGGTGGTGGCTCTTCGGCTGTGGAACTCCCTCCCCAGTGACATCCGGCAGGCTCCTTCCCTTCTAAGGTTCAGAAAAAAAAAATAAAGACATGGCTATGTGCTCAAGCGTTCAATGAATGAACTTTCGAGCTTGGCACGGTCGGTTTTTAAGACTCTGGATTAACAAGGTCTAGTGAATGAAAGGACATTGCCTCGGTGCATGGTAATGTTTTATTATTGTATATTGGTTTTTATGATGTTTAAATGTTTTTAGTTTTTAATGCCTTTTGTATTGTATTGTTGATGTGATGGCACTGTGTTGCCAATTTGTAAGCCACCCTGAGTCCCCCAGGGGAGAAGGGCGGGGTAGAAATACCGGAAATAAATAAATAAATGTTCATCTCTGGTTTCAGAGTCCTCCATAGAAACCAATTCAGGTGCCCGTAGCTGGATTGCAGGCCTATAATCACAGTTTTGGATGGGACCAAAGTCTGATTCTGATTCCAGCTCAGGCTGAGCTACAACACTTATTTTAACATGAGACAGACAGATGCTGAGGCTGAGCAGATCACCAGCCTATCCTACACACGCTATTGCATGCCACATTTTTAAAAAAAGGGGTGGGGGCTGGTGGTGGCGCAGTGTGTTAAAGTGCTGGGCTGCTGAACTTGCAGACCGAAAGGTCCCAAGTTCAAATCCTGGGAGCGGAATGAGCGCCAGCTGTTAGCCCCAGCTCCTGCCAACCTAGCAGTTCGAAAACATGCCAATGTGAGTAGATCAATAGGTACTGCTCTGGCAGGAAGGTAAAAGCGCTCCATGCAGTCATGCCGGCCACATGACCTTGGAGGTGTCTACGGACAACGCCGGCTCTTCAGCTTAGAAATGGAGATGAACACCAACCCCCAGAGTTGGTCACGACTGGACTTAACGTCAGGGGAAAACCTTTACCTTTACCTTTACCTTAAGAGTCAAAAAGATTGGAAACCACTTCTTAAAGCATGGACACTTGTCATCATTTGGACCTCGTTACCATTGCCTGTGTAAGAGATGGAGACTTGGTTGGATGGCATTAGATTGCATTTTCAGTTATCTCTCACTATTAGTTGTGCTGGTTACGATGAAAGCTGTAGCTTAATAAAAAATGGAAGAACAGTCTATGAGTTCAGTAGTAGAAGCAGCTGCTGTATTCATGAAATTTGACCTTGTTTGGAATGTGCTTCTCATCTTCAAATGAATTTACTCTATGCAACACTTTAGCAGAGAATTTGATGCTTACATCATTTCTCTTCCATTGGAGAAGTAATTACTTCTTTCATTAGTTTCTTCCAGAGAATTAAGAGGCCCTATACTGAATACAAGCTGGGATGCAGATTGACAGCTATAATATAAATATCTTAGCTCCTCTCTTTATGTTAAAACAATACTACAATTCTTCTTTGATGAAGATGAAGTTTGGCAAAAGAAACACTCACACATGACATAGCTGAAATAAGTCATAAAGTTAAAAAACAGTTGGTTTTCTTATGTGGAGGGTAAATAAAATATTTAGACAATCTCAGGATTCCCATTTTTGTGAGTAATACATTCCTAGAAGCAATTATGCTAATATGGCCATTAGGAAAAGAGCTTTTTCTTTGCAATGGCCAACACTGCTTATGTTAAAGTACAGTTGTTTCGATAAATGTTACAAAGTATGATTTTATTTATGATCTAGGATTTGCATTTTCTTAACCTGAAATGAATGGTGTGATTGAAGCTTATCATAGAATCATGCTGGAGGACCAACAGATGCCTAGAAAAGTTTTCTCTCTAGGCCTGCAGCATGATTCTGTGATATTCAGAGCTTTTCATACATAAATGGAATCATGTTTAAGGAGCTTTTGTAATAAGGAGCCCTATGGTAGCAAATAAATTGCAGGAGGGAATCACCATTGCTACCATTGCCCCTTCTCCCAATTATACTATTCTCTTACACATACCCAAATTTGCAACCAGAGAGGAAGAAAAGGGGACTCCCAAATTAGATGACCACTAAATCTGAGCAAAAGTAGTGCAGCACAAATCTACAAATAATATTCTATGCCTAAGGCATGGAGAAGGATATTGAAATTTTGAAAGCCAATGAAAAAAGAATTATTATGCAATATAATAGAAAGATTTAGTCCCCAAAGTGGATAGCATGGTTTAGCTTGGACAATCAATAGCAACTTCTCTGCCTTATATCCAATTGATTTAACTGAAAAGGCTTTTAAAATCGGTTCCCATTATTTCTGATTTTTTTTACTCTGTAAGATAATGCCTATAGAAATAAAACAAACTGTTCCAAAAGATCCCCAGTTTCTGTATTGCACATCCAACAAACAGTTATGCAGAATGATTTCTATGTGTACAAGTTATTACGGAACCACTAAAGATACTTAGGGAAGAGGAAGTTTTGCATGAATGTTTTCATTTTCTTTTCTGAAGTGGGCTTGAAAGGCATAGATCTCCTAAATCCAAAGCATGAAAGAACATTAGGTCTGAAAAAAAATTCCCTTCTCCTTCTCTTTCTCATCTTCCTCCTCTACTGTCTTTGTTTAAGGTCTTGCAATGAGTATAAACATTATAGTTGTGTTTAGACAGGTTGGTTTTAACCTCCTGCCTGAGTAATTGTCTCATTGATTTCTGCAGCTGTTCTCTGGATCTGACCCATGCTTTTCTGACAGCTAGTTCTGAAATCATAGAACTGAACATATATGGAAGCTGCTGACACTGTGCTGTTATTATTTGAGCAAGTGTCACTCATCACTGGGCACTGTGTAGAATATAAAACAGGAATCAGACCAGCCCTTGGAAATACCAATGCAGAGGTGGGGGAGTGAAGACATGAGGCATACATGGTTGAAAGAAAATATACAGTAATAAGTAATGCAACTTTGAATGATATCATGTTCATGCAGCATGAACAGATTTAAATATCTAATTTACTAAGATCCCAGAAAGAAAAAAAAACCCATTTTAAAGCAAGTCAAAGCAGCATAACTGCCTCTTCTTCTTCTTCTTCTTCTTCTTCTTCTTCTTCTTCTTCTCTTTGCTTAAAATGGACGTTGAAATTCCTCTCAATTTACTCAGTCCTCTTTTTTCAGGATTTCAATTTGTCACACCATAAGTAGTAAATATGCATAGGGGAAATTAGCATTCTCAGTCATGGTATGCTTCTGCATTTCTTTTAAGGGGAGAAAAACCTAATTCGTGTCTTCAGAAGATTTACATGCACATGTATATCCCCCTTCACAGGTAATCCTTCCACGAACCTGTGTGCTGTGTGGCTACCATCAGATAAGAAAACCAGAAAAGCTTCAGTTCTCTGAGAGCATCTAGGGAGATTTATGCAACTCATGAATAAATTCCACTGTCCTATATATGTTGAGAAGTGTCAATATAAAGCCCAATTTCCAACAGATCCAAACTGTACAAAAACGAAGATGGGATTTTCAGGAACCTTGAGCATGCTATGCTATCCATTATGACCAATGTGCCCAAACACATTTTAGGTACAAAAGATAGTGCAGTAAGTATATGGGAACAAAGTATATGGGAAGCATGAGTCCTTCAGAAAAACACATCCTCGCCCTAGTCCAACTCACTAAATAGGGCTAGTGTCCCATGCAAGCAGGCTCGTAGCCAGGATTTTGATTCGAGGGTGCTGGGATTTTGCTTGGGGGGGGGGGTGCTGAGTCTGGGTGCGGGTGGATCTACCCTAGCAAACCTTTTGTATCATTATCCCAATACCCCCATGGGATATATTGAGCATGGTGATCAGATCATGAAATGAATAAACATAACAGTTTAAATAATAAATGTAAGGCCTTCTCGTGGACCACCCAGAGAATTTGGGAGGGGGGGCTGAAGCCCCTCAACCCCCCCCCCAAGCTACATGCCTGCATGCAAGGTACTTTATATCAGAAGTTAGAAAGGATTGAAGGTGCACTTTAGCTGGAACTGAAAAATCACTCACTGTGTGTCATTTCTTACCACCCAGATCTGCTGATAACATCATGTAAATATACAATTTGGGTAAACATTGTTTTGTGAGTGTTTCTGAATCATCCTCAAAGGATTTTGCTCACGATACTGAAATCCAGAAAGGTACTGAGAAAATAGCCATATTTTCTTTCATGGTAACTACTTTCATGTATCATTTTTGTGTTGCCAAAGAATGGGCAAAAAAAAAAACCCCTACTTCTTTTCCTGTAGCTGGTCATGCTGCTATGGTGTCACCTTCAGGGATTTCCTGAAGACTACAATAGATCTTTACAGATACTTCTCAAAGTGTTCCCAGCTACAGAAAAAGAATAGGACATGTTGGTTAGGACTGAAATATGAAGCCTACTATATTACCAAGTGAAACACTGAGCTGGAATGAATCATGAAACTGAACAGGGAGGCAAACAGACAACAAGCAACAAAGGATATACTTAGCCTCAGCTCTGTTTTCAGTCCTACCTATAGTACTCACAGCATAGATATAGCTTACTCCATGCATTAGTATTTTATAAAATGCCAGAGTTAAACAGTCAAAGACAAAGTGCAAATGAACAATATGTATTGTAATCAGAGGAGGTCCAACCATAAGGCGAAATAGGCATTTGCCTGTGGCGCCATCGTCCCGGGGGCACCATCGTCCTGGGAGGAGGGCACCACTCTCCACCTCCTTCTCTTTCGGGCCTTCCAGCGGCCGCGCTGGGCCTTCCGGCCGGCACAGACCCACCTTCGCACCACGCAAGCCCACCTTTGGGGCCTTCAGAGATTGTGAGGTCTGTAGGAACTTGGAAGCTAGGTATGTGGGGTTTATATATCTGTAGAAGGTCCAGGGTGGGAGAAAGAACTTTTCTTTGAAGCAGGTGTGAATGTTGTAATTAATCACCTTGATTAGCATTTAATGGCCCTGTGGCTTCAAGGCCTGGCTTCTTCTTGCCTGGGAGAATCTTTTTTTGGGAGGAGTTAGCTGTCCCTGATTGTTTACTGTCTGGATTTCTTCTGTTTTCAGAGTGTTGTTCTTTATTTATTGTCCTAATTTTAGAGGTGTTTTTTTTAATACTGAGGGCTATCTGGGTTATCTAAGTCCACACTGCCCTATATCCCTATTCAATGTTTAGTGCTAAATTTGCAAATATAGTAATCCCTACATAACATTACCATGTATTGAACTGCTTTTTCTATTGATTTGTTGTAAAACATGATGTTTTGGTGCTTAATTTTTAAAATCATAATGTAATTTGATGTTTCATAGGCTTTTCCTTTATACTTCCTTATTATCCAACATTTTTGCTTATCCAACGCTTTTATTTTTCAGTGATTGGCTTGGGGGGGGGCACCAAAATTCTGTTCGCCTACACTTGAAAAATACCTAGGGCCGGCTCCGATTGTAATACATATATGGTGATCTTTATCTGACCATCCGGAACTTGTTTGTTGTTGAAAAGGATGGTCTCAGGATTGGTCACTGTATGTAATCATAACTTTGGGTTGTTGGCCCTTGGCACATAGTACTGCAGACAGATAATTGCTAGTATAGTACAAATGACAGTTCTCAGAAAACTGTTCAGACCACAGGAAGACATGACTATACTGTCAAAATGGAGTTGATCACTAAAACAGATCAACATAAAGGTGGATTTTAAAATCTTATTTTATGCCAAAAGAGTTTTCCCACCATTCTCTGGCAGCACAAAAATGTTTGTGTTAGGAGTAGCGTACTGCAAGGTGTATGTTTTGTGGGGATACATTAGGAGGTGTAGCTTACATAATACACCTCCATCTCCTGATGTAAGAAATTGATCATGAATTTTATACATAAATTCCATGCTCCATTATGTCCAGTGCCATTTGAACTCTTGTTTGAACAAGAGGGTTTTTTTCCTTTTTTTCTGTTTCTATGCCTAACGTGTTAAAGAGCTATTATTTATTTCCATATGCTTCTAAGTGTATCAAATTACCTATTCAGTCCCAAAGGAAATAAATCTCCAGAGATTTGGATAACCAAAGACTTGTGAGGGAAAAAATGTGATGTTCATACTGTGAGAAGTGAGTGAAGGGCAAAATCTCCAATCTGTTTGTAACCTGAGGTAATTTCCCTGAAAACCTCAGGTAGCTATTCCTGAAGTAAGTAAAAACTGAGTAATATATAGGATGACATAAAGCTGAGCAAAAATAAATGTTGAATAAATGAGATAATTTCCTTCTGCTTCCCAGAAGAACGAATTGATTTTATAGGTTCCTTGAAAAGATGAGTTCATTCATACAGATCTAATGATGCTGATTCATAGTTATGGTGAGGTAATGGACTTGAGATACAGGCAGGATTTCATCATCTCTGTAGATCTCAGCAGTGTAAATAAAGAGCAGAAAAATCACAGTGGCATCAGTTTTTACTGTAACTGTAGACTATAAGGTACAACTACAAGTAAGGAATTCACATAATGAAATGCTGACAGGAATATGAGTTTTATATTCAGCATTACGTAAGGTAGAAGGTAGGTACATGCATCCTACTGCTGAGTGTCTCATAAATGTTGTAGAGGCTCTTCTTTTAACACATTTTTTAAAAAATATATGGGATGCTTTTACTGAGCAGTTGTTATTATGGAGGGGAAGGGAGGGAAAGGGACCATAACTCTATCTGGAGAGTGTGTCAGAGCAATTTGATGGGTGAAATGAGATTTTCAGGCAATGTCTTCTATGTTCGTATAACACAGTTCAGTAACTAGGGGTGTGCACTATTCCATTTCACGATAAGTGATTCAGGAAAATTTGGTGATCCGGCAACTAGTCCGCTGAAATAGAACAAGGCAGAGAGTAGCAGAAGGCTCAGCTGAAATGAACCACATGACGCTGGATCTTTTGGCTACATTCAGGATATTTAGCTGTTGATAAAAGCAGCCGTGCACAGGTTTTTCCCAAGTAGCCTTGCCAGAGCTAACCAGAAGAAGAAAGCAGATCACATATCTTTTTGTAAAGTTGGTCTATATATACAATTTTTCTGTGGTGTCCATTTGAGAGAGAGAGAGAGAGAGAGAGAGAGAGAGAGAGAGAGAAGAGAGAGATCATGTGCTAGCTAGCTCTGTGTTCTATCTCAGTGCTGTCACTGCTTAGGATAGCTTTTTAGAGAATTCAAATCTTTTTCTTCTGCATTATATCATTAAATTTTCTTAGTTAAGATCTTCTTTATAGACTTTCTTTTATTTTACTAATTTTGCTAGGGAGATGTGGCTGTGTGTATGTTTGGGGGGCTGTGAGTTTCAAAAGGGCATTTTTGTGTGCTTCCTTAACTATTTTTTTTAATCCTTTTTTGCTTTAACTTGATCGAGTATGGGATAGGTTTAGGGAAGAGAGGGATAGCCTGACTCACATGGGGAAAATATTATTTCAATTTCAATCCCTCTTCAGCCCTACCTTCTGGCTTCTACACTCTGTTCTGCACCAGCAACCTTCCCTCCACCCTCTGAATTTAAAAAAATAAATAAATACAAAAAGCCCTTTCTTGTATCTCACCTCTTTCACTCCCTGCTCCCTCCCCAGCCCTAAATTCTGCCTTGTTTGTAGTCTTGCATCAGTCCAGCAGCCTCCCCCCTGCCAATTTTTAAAGAAATATTTAATAAATTACAAAAAAAGCCCTTTCTTCTTATTTGTAGAAAATTTAAACATTTCCTAAAAATCAGTGGATGACTCAAACATTCTGAAACTTGGAGGGCTTGCAGTGGAAAATCATCCCAGTCTTTAAGTTTTAGTGAGGGACTTTTGCACTTTTATACTTCCCATTGAAATGTGTAGATTTCCCGCCTGACAACATCCTGTATGAGCAACTTCTTCTCTTGAGTGGTTAGCCCTTCTATCTCATCTCCATTTTTCATCACCAACTGGTTTTTTAATCTACTGCTGATTAAACTGTGATCTATAGTGGTGGTGGATTTTTTTTAATCCGGCAATTTTGCTTTTGATTAAATGATGTTTGTGGCGTGTTGCTATATTTGGGTACTTTATTTGACTTTAACAGGCATTCATATGTATGTGAGTTTTTATTACCCACTATGAATGCCTTTTTGGAGGGTAAATTGTGGAATATAATTTTTATATACCATTAAATAAAATTAAATTCACTGGGGTTACTTTGTAAACCAGGGAGCAGCAGCCAGTCAAAATGAAATATTTTTAATTGCGATCCCATGCAAACTTATAGAGGGAAAAACTCTATTGAACAGAATGCTTTCTTCTAAATAAACATGCATAGGATTGGGCTATAATTCTCACTGGTTTAATTGGAAAGTTCACTCCCACTGAGACCAAATTGCTTAACTTCAGCTGAGTTAATGCCACTGTTCAAACTCGTGTATGAATTCCCTTGTTTAAAATACTATCATTAAATTGCAGCTCCTTAACCCATACCTGTGAACATAAATGGAAACTGATCGAGATATGCAGTTTTTCTACATTTTTCTGGAAGTTGTCTGGACACACAAGCAGTTTAGTAATTTCAGGCATGGTAAATGTATACAGAATAAGAGCTTTTATTATATCACGTTACATATAGGGGGCAGCGGGAGTGAGATAAGTGACATTTGGGTATCTATGTTCATTCATTCTATCATAGTATTTAATTGCCTATTCATGTGAAACAATTATCCTTCTGTATTCCTTGAGAATTGTTTAGAAGGATATTTTCTCATGCTTTTAGAGGTACTGACTAATTCTCAAGGAAAGGTAAATATCTCAACATTTCTTTATTTATTACAATGTTTTAATTATTTCCCCAAAGGAGTTATTTTAGTTTTATAACATATTTGCCTTGTTGCAAAATTGTGTGTGTGTGTGTGTGTGTGTGTGTGAGAGAGAGAGAGAGAGAGAGAGAGAGAGAGAGAAAGAGAGAGAGAGGGAGAGAGAGAGAGAGAGAGAGAGAAAATAAGAGCAAGAGCTGTTAAGTAGAATTTATATATTAATGGCAGCTAAAGAAAATTAAGACTCTAAAATAGGAATTAGCATAGTGCAGTCCATAACAGTACCAGGGACACATTTGTGCCCCTGTTTTTTGAAACAGTCTTTGAAACAGGAAGTGAACAGAAAGGCCTCTTCTGGGCTTAGAAACATGTCCCTATGCTCACAGGTGGGCTTTTTGGTGGGGAAATGTATTGGGGGATGCAGCCCTTCAAGATCTTTTGCAAGGCTATTCAAACCCCTTGCCTTCTCCATTTGCCAATTCTTATAAAGGTCTGGGCTAGAATGGCTTAGTCATGATTTGAAAGTCATTGGATTAGTAATGCTTCAAAAGTTGGTCATGATGATCTACTGATTTCAGTGTGACAAAGGTTTCAGTATTATACATGGGATGTACTTCTGAATATACATACATAGGATTGAACTGTAACTTTGTATGAAAACCAATCTACACTAAGGACTGTTAGCAATAATTCATATTCAGAGAAAAATATTTAGAGTTTTGAAGAGTTCACTTTCACTTGCATGAAGGTTAATCCGAGTTTTAGGCAACAAAAAAGCAGGCGTCCTGTATTGCATAGATGGATCAGAAACTCTGGGCTACAAATTATGTATTCAGTAAGTACATAGTAACACGCATGACCCTATTGCTATAATTGCAAAGGCCACCTAAAACCCACATAAGAGCCAGCAGTTACTATCAGGAGGAGGTCTATACAACTGCCACTTGGGGCAAAAGGAAGATCTAGGAGTCCTCGTGGACAACAAGTTAAACATGAGCCTACAATGTGGTGCGGCGGTAAAAAAAGCCAAAGGGATTTTGGCCTGCATAAATAGGGGTGTGCCGTCGCGCCTGGGGCTGTAACTCTTAGTGAAAGAGGCATGGACGTGACATCTTTCCCCAGGGGATTGCTTCTTGCCCTCCTTTAGGGAAACTGGAACTCCCAAGGACCAAAACTCTGTAGATAACTCAAAAACTGGGTTTATTGTTCACAAAGGGGGTAAAAGAAAATATACATTACAGTCTTTGATTGTTTTAAGTCCGTGGAGCTTTTCCAGTTCCCTCTTTCTCTGGCTGTGAATGCTGGAGCAAACTCAGCCTCAGTCCAATGACCTATATCTGAAGACACAGTCTTCCTCTGTTGCCAAAGGACTGATATGAAGGCGCTTGAGACTCCTCAATGTCGTTCAGGTTGGCCCTGAACATGAAGTGTAAGTCCCAAGGGTAAGAACCTCAGAATTGGTGCTGAGGTAACTTTTCAAGGGCTTTCAGAGCCAAGTCTCTCTCTCACGTCCATCTGGTAGAGAGCTTGCTGGTGGAATGAAAGGAGGAAACACTGTCCTACTCCAGGAAGAGGTGGAGCCAAACAATTGAGCTGAGTGAGCAATATAACAGGTGCAAACAACATTGATTGACATATAAATAACCAATCCAACTACATTTATAGGGTTAAGGGCAAAATCAGGAATGACACAACAATTCAAATCTTGCAACTTACAGATCCACATATAGATGGCGCCACTCGCGCTGTCACAAGGGGTATAGCATCTAGATCCAGGGAAGTCATGCTCCCCCTCTATTCTGCCTTGGTCAGACCACACCTGGAATACTGTGTCCAATTCTGGGCACCGCAATTGAAGGGAGATGTTGACAAGCTGGAATCTGTCCAGAGGAGGGCGACTAACAATTAAGGGTCTGGAGAACAAGCCCTATGAGGAGCCCCGGGCTGTGGTGGAGGCTCCTTCTTTGGAGGCTTTTAAGCAGAGGCTGGATGTCCATCTGTCGGGGGTGCTTTGAATGTGATTTCCTGCTTCTTTCCTGCTTCTATTATTCTATGATTCTATAACACTGAACTACTTATCCAGATCTTTTATTATTATTATTAAAAAGGATTTTATGAGTTTAGTAAATATAAATGAGTGGATAATTGAAACTATATCACATGAATCCATTTGACCTTCTGGTGGCTATTCCTTCTTTTTTCCAGAAGAAATACTAAATGGGCACTATTGTTAAAAATAATTTGTGAAGCACACATGTTGTTGTCATTGTTGTTTTCATTAACTTGGTATTCCCCACTGGAAGAAGACGACGTGTATAGATGAACACAAAAACTATGTTTGACAAAATAAACCCTGACAGCATGCTTTAAAAACAAACAAATGAGACAAATTTGCTATGGCACAAACTTCAGCAGGTGATGGTCCACTTCAATAGATGTGTGTTTAATACAATGAGCACTTGCCCACACAAGCTTATGTCACAGTGAATTTATTATCTGTCTAAAACTCTTCCATCATTTTGTCTGCATCAGTAGAATGACAGGGGATACTTTCTGGAATTTGTTCCTAGAAGTCAAGACATGATATAATCTAATACCAATTCGAACTTTCCCATTAGAAGTCCAAAATTCATTCCTCATGCTCAAATGAGAAATATCTCCAAGTAAGATAAGCCTGTGTCTTGCAGGGGAGAAATGTTAACTGTAAGAGTACCAAACACACACAAAAACAGACCAAAAGAAGTGAATTGTAAATTTGATGATACACAATATTGACAGATGGAGCTAGGAAGGAAACCCTTGTGGGGACAATGGAACACAGCAGCTAAGGCTTGAGAAAAAGCTGGGTGCAAGGGCAGAAATTGAGTCACTGGACAAGAAGGCATTCCTGCATTCCTGTTACAGTGCAAATGCACATTTTGGATGAAAAACCGAATGGAAGCATTTCACAATACAACGTATGATTCTGGAATGCCACTTATTAACCTGAAGGGGGATTTTTAATTGGATTTTTAAATTGCAATTTCAGAGAAAAGGAAGAAAAAGTGGGAAAGGGTAGAAGAAGGAGATGGGACCTGAACATTACTATAGGCTGTCCAGTCCATATACTCTTCGTGGTCCATGTGTAAAATATATGTTTGTGCATACTAAAGCATTCCTATCTTCTCACCATTGAACAGTAGACAATGAATGTGTATACTTCATTTTAAGTTTTTTAATCAACTTATTGAATTAAACTTATTTAATTTGTGTATTTTAAAAAAAATCACCTCTTCAGTGCAGGAATATTTAATGTAGTTTGTAAGAAAATCATGAAAAATATTTATATAAAAATGAAAAAAAATGCAGCAAATGAAGCCATCATCACAAGTAAATTAAAACTGATAAAATACACCTATTTCAATTAAACTGGAAGAACTTTTATAATGAAATAGCAGCATCAATCCCTAAAAGAATGTCAGAAAAGTGTGGGTTTTTTGTTTTGTTTTCTTGTTAATTGTCTGAAGTATGCTAATGTGATTTCCCTTTTAAAAAGAGCTCCACAAAAAAAGGTGGCATTGCTTAAAATAATACTTTGATATTTCCAAAACCTCCACCCAAATACCTTTTTGAAATATCAAAAGATGTGGAAAATCACTTACAATTCAATAAGGAGTGGCAACTTGTCACTTTTAGAAGGAAGGGCTGTCATAAATATTAATGTTTCAGTTCTTACTAGAGAAAGACATTATTAATAAATCAAAATCAAAATATATAAGTGTTCCCTTAATTCACAGTTCCATCAATTAAAACGTGTTATCTCCAATTAAAGTTGACTCTTTCACTCAATGAATCAACCACTAGTTTAGTTGATTCATCAACTAGATCAAAAACTATAGTTGTCCTTTTTATTCTTCTACTTCAAGATAACCTGGATACAGAGTTCACATCTATTGGAAATAATTAGTGTTGGCTTTATAATCTTACTCTTTGCACACCATTCACGCATCACATTTTATTGACATTCATATTGCTAGAATATTTTAATAACCATTTTGAAAGGTACTGGCAAGCCGGCCAGTACCTTGAAATGAAAGATCAACCTGGTGTGACAGCCAAAGGATTAGCTGAAGAAAAGTCAAAATGTGGAAGTGAACAGAATGGTATAGTGGATTATCACAATGTCCTTACAGGTTTTCAGACATTTTACCAGTAGAATTAAACTGCTTTGGGCTAGACTGCAACCAGTCACCAGGTTCCTGTAATGACAGTAATGCTGTTGTTAATGGTGTCTTTGCCATTCTTCAAAGGAGAGCAGGTTTAGGATTACCTACCTGGAAAATGCCTTCTTTTAACCAGAAAACCATTTTCTTCAGACATTTTGTTTATTTTATACATAATATTTTAAAGAGATTAAAATTCTTATATTTAATGGGAACCATTTGGCAGTTGTTCGTTCAGACCTTACCTCTTTATTATGTTAAATTACATCTAGTTTCTTCTTCTACGTGGTAATTTTTTATATAAGGTGGGTTAGAATCACCTTTGTAGAGTCTACATGACACACAAGGCCTCCTTACCCCCAACACCAATTAATGCAAAACCACTTAACACAGTTTTATCCTGTGTTAGGTAAAGTCAAGGAATGGCTCACATTCTGGGATAATATGACCAGCTGGAGTGGTTCTGAATCTCAACCAACCCCACTCTTTATATGGCCATTCTGCTTTCCCTGGTAAATCTGTCCTACAGATAAATGCTACACTTATTTGCCGACCTCCATTTGCATTTTCCATTCTTCAAGAATTCTGCCCCTTCACATTCATCTTGATAATGATTCAGAGGGCTGAACAGAATGATTTCATCTGCTGGAGATGGCATTAAGAGAAGTGCACAGGGCTTGCATTTGACTCTGTATGAGACAATCCAATGTAAATGTCACACAGAAAATGCTACTCTGATTGAATCTATCCATTTTAAGAGGGGAAAAACTTTTCTCCTTGGTTTAATGGTTTTTAAAATTGCTATTAAAAACAAATCACGCTGCATTATTTTGCCTGGCTCACCTGACTACATTTCTGTCCATTTCTTCTGTTGGTGTCCCAATGCAATCACTTGTGTTACTGTGAACCTGCAGAAAACAAAGGCACTTGAAGTACTCCAGCTAAAAATAGAAATACAGGACTTGGAAAGCCTGTGTATATGATAGAATGTGGCTCTCTATGGGGTGCAGCACACTGATTTTCCACTCAAAACACATGAGAAAACTTCAGAGGTCTTAAAAGTTCATAGGACTATACAAATACATGATAATTCTTCCATGACTATGCAAATACTCTAAATCAGTGTTAAAGTTACACATATGGGCTACCATGTGATTAGAAAACAGATCTATATTACCCATGAGGAATGATGTGGGACTTTTCCATTTAATTCAGAATTGGCATGTACTCTGCACTCTTGAACTTCCAGACAATTATGCCCTAGTACACATGTCATTTGAATTCCCACTGTGAATTAAGAGACCAGACACAGGGATATGAAGAAATAATGGGCCTAATAAAAATTGGTCATTTAACTAAGTAACTCGTTCTGAAAGGAGCATTGCGACATGGACAATGGCATGAGGCCAGATATCATTTTCTGACTACCTTCCAAGCCAACCACTGGGTGAAGCACCTAACCCCAGGGGCACTCCATAGTGGTGGCTTGGTCATTACTGGAAGGCCATCCCTGGAGACTTCTCTCCCGAGCTGCATAACCCAATAGGAGAGAGGTAAATCCCCCAGTTAAGCCCCAAAGGAGAGATTTTGGGGAATCCCTTAAGCCACAGAACCAATAGAGGTAGACCCAAAAGTCTCATTTCACCCCAAAATGGAGAGGTGCCAAGGTGCACACCGATTCATGTCTCCCTCCCCCCCCCCACACACACACTTCTTGCCAGGGACCTTAGTCCCAACAGTTTCAATATGGGGTAGGCAAAAAAAAAAAAAACCTACATGGCCCTAGTGCGACCAGTGTGAACTCATATTGAACTGAGGGCGGGAGGGTAGGTTGTGCTGCTAGAGGCCAAATGTAGCAGGGAGGGGTAGCTGAAGGATTTGGAAGTTGTATTATATAAATCACTTAGTCGAAGAACCCACTGGGTCATCTTGGAGGAGCCTCACTTTCCACACCTCAGAGGAAGGCATAGGTAAACTACTCCGAACAAAATTTGCCAAGAAAACTCATAATTGCTTCTTCTTAGGGTCACTATAAGTCAGAAATGCTTTGAAGGCACACAACAACAAAGCATACTGTATCATCTGTTCTTTCTCACTTTTCTCCTTCTATAAGGTTAATGCCAGTGTCAAGATATCCAGGAAATATATTTGTGTTGAACCTCTTAATTTATATATGAGAAATAGTCTGGCAAGAAGCCACCATGGCTTTGCAGGTCAAACTCATCGGTGAACAGACTTTTCCTCTGAGTTCTAGAAAGTGAGCTAAGCAACTAAATATTCAAAATGTTATTAGATCCTTCAAATAAGTTCAAGTGAGGCTAATTTCCCTGATTCAGGGACACATAAAAGTGTGTGCGTGTGTAGGTTTGGATATCAATGACTCTAAAAGAGGTGGGAAAATGCTTTCATATATAATTACAGATATAACCCCTGATTGATTTCTTTTAATTAGAAATCATTTCATGAAGCTTCCAAAAAAGGAAATCAATGTTTTCCACACTCAAAACAATAACTCGGAAGTATGTCTAATACAGTTGCCCCTCTATAATGACAGCTTTCACATCTATGTATTCAATAATCCACAGATTGAAAATATTTTAAAAATCCAAAAAAACAAACATTGACTTTACTATTTTATATAAAGGGACACCATTTTAGTATGCCATTGTATGTAATGCAACTTGAACATCCATGGATTTCAGTATCCACAAGAGGTCCTAAAGCCAAATCCCAGCACATACCAAGGGCCCACTATAGCACTGGTATTATCTGATGGAGGGGTAGTTGAAACACAACTCTAAAGAAACTGGTGAACTGCAACCACAAGTATTCTTTACCATTGGCTATATTGACTAAGGTTGTATTTTGCCCACCCTTTACTTAATAAGTCCAAATTGTGTAAGAAAATTCTCAGATTTGAAGCAAAATGACCATTATTTTTATTACTATTTACTGCTTGCTTAGTACTGAGACAGAGTCATTCATTACATTTGAATGCAGAAGGTTTATTCACATAAACTAGGGGGTTATTTGTTAAGAAATCTAAAGTTTTAAATAGAAAAGGTTTTGTGTTAAATGATGGATGCTCTTGATCCTGTGCATGGATTGCAAATAAAGGAGAATTTAAAGTCTCAGGAATGACCATGATCAGGTAGCATTTTTATTGACCAGTGCTCATTTTGTAAGCTCTTGAAACCACAGTTGGTGTCTTCATGACTATAGGATGTTGAAAAATCCTTCCCCTCTGTTTTTTTTCCCTCCCAGCTTCTGACAGGGAGGCGATAGCTTGTTTATAGAAATGTTTTTCATTGCTGCAGTAGTGTGGGTGATGAAGCGTCAGAAATCTGCAAATATATGCCAATAACTTCAGAAAGCCTGGGGAAATCTTTGAATATGGCTGAAAACTGGGGGCGGGGGGAGAAGGGGAGAAATTTGTCACACATTCATCTCAGTCCAAGAGAAGGAAATGCACACACACTCACACACACACACACACACACACACACAATTGCTGCATGCACATTCCCTAGGGCCATCCCCTTCCCCCAACACGTCTGATTCATCTGTGCACATGTACCATTGGCTATATGTCCGTGACTCATATATTATCATAGGTTGTTTTTTTTTTTTAAAGAATAACAGATGGGTCTGTAATGAACACTGTGGACAAACATATATAACATGACTGCAGTGTCATTGACAAAAAAACAACAAAAAACCTTATGTCTCCAGGGAAATGTTTACATTTTCTGAAAGGAGGGGGGTTGAGGAATTTCAATCTGATTGGTTCAAAGTGACTCCAATATATACAATGACCTGTGATGGCTTATTGGCTTGGTTTTTATCCAAGCATCCAGCCCACCTTCTTGTGACTTTCAGCAAAGTTCTCAATGTCTTTCAGAAACTGAAGGACATGATAAAGATACAGGAGATAGCTGCAAATCCAGGTATGAGAATTACTTGAGACTTGGCATATGTCCCGCAGCTCTCAATTTTTATACTGTGAAGGAAATGCAAACCAGATTAATCCAAGGGGATGATTTGCCATAACCACCCTTCACCCATCCATCACAATATAAAAATAGAGATGGAAATTACTCAAATTTCTTCTTCCAGAGCTTCAAAATGACCCTCCTCCCCCTTTTCCATTTCTTTCCTGGATAGCACCTTAACCCCATCTTCATTTTAGCAATTCACTCATATCTTAAAAGACGACACCATGCGGAGTGAATGGAGTCAGATTGTCAATGTATCCATCCACATATTCCATCCCTGCACAGTGTTCCATGGCAACAAGGTGAGATGGCAGAGGTTATCTGAACAGCTGCTTCCTAAGCTAGACATTCCAGGCGTTGAAAACCATCTGTCTATACATTCGCAAATGTATATAAGGGCAATCTATCAGGCTCCAGTCCTGCAGCTGCCACTCGACCGGGGCCTGCTTCCTTTCTCGACGTCGAACAATGCCAGCGAGTTCTTCACTTTGTGTCACACAGAATGGCTGATTTGATTAAGTCCCCAACTCTCATTATGCTAGGTAGGGGTGTAGAATTTCAATGATAATCCATAATGCATGACCAGTTTGTCACCATGGCAACATAAATTCAAGGTTACCGGCTCAGACGCATAATTGGGCATGCATTGAGTGCTGGAGAAGGGCTGTTAAAATTCGTGTCATAGGAGAGGCGCATCCATCACGCTGTCTAAAAATTGCAAAGTACTCATAATCAGAAAGGTTGGAGAGGGGGAGAGACCCTCCTTGGAGAATAATGTTAATAAAATAACGATTATATCTAATAGAATTGTTTAAGTTGTAACACTTTGGGATTGTAAGCCTTTGGGGTGAGAATGGTCAGACAGGCGACTCCTTCGAAATTGGATGGCTTTGCTTCAGCATTCATCCGCGCTCAAGTATTTGTTTGCGAAGATAGACCTAAACCAGCCCTGCTGTAAGAAGGAGTGATCTGGAAAGAACTGAATCATGTACAACAAAAATCCAATGATGTTTGTGTCACTCAGATGATTTGGGATTTGTCCATCCAGCTTAACTGTTTTATAAGTGAACATGGTCTTAAAAATCTTTCCAGCTTTTAAAGAGGAAAACGGGGAAGAAATGCCAATTTGCTGGTTTGTTTAACAAAAAAAACCACGCTAGCAGCCATTTTAAGTCAGTCAGATGACAAATAGGCTAGGCTGAGTAAGAGGTGCAAAGAATAATGTGAGGCATAGACAGGAAAAGGGCTAAGCATGTAGCAGAAAAATAGAATAGGCCTGCTTCTTATTGATTGCCTCCATCTGAATGTAGAATTCTGAAGCTGTTCTCCTATAATGGTTAATCCACATTTTATTTTTGTTTAGATTTTCAACATATTTTTTTTCCTTTTTTAAATAAAAAATAGTTTATATAAAATGACAGCAACAAATACACACAGATATTTTCTTGCTATCTTTTTGTATGTATGTATGTATGTATGTATGTATGTATGTATGTATGTATGTATGTTCCTTGCTATCTAGGTGTGCTTATCACCTTATTCCTTGCACCCATGCTTTCAACATGACATGTTTATTGTTTCTTGTTTGTTAATTATCATGTTTTAATAAAAAAAGAGAACATGGTAATAAAGATAAACAAAACCAGCTATCCAGATCTTTCACAGATTCAAACCATTGTAGCTTTGAAAATCTCATTGATTCAAAATGTAGAATTAGAAGGCTTTAATTGTTTCATTGTCCTCCTTCATTTATTAAACCATGCAATAAACACTCTGAGAAATTTAGGTGCTTATGAGAACTTTTATATTATAATTTCCATGTGTTATAATCACCACAGTGCTAAAAGGTAAACACATCTGTATTCTTTCCTTGAGTTCTAATTTGTATGTTTAACTGATGTACTTTCATGTGTTCCTTTTCCTACACTTGCTTATATTTGCCTTTCCTACTTTCTTTTTTCCCCCTGGTATTCTTTTACTGCTTCCAGTTCACCAAAACTCCCAAGATAATGCACAAGGTATAAAAAATATTCTTTAAAAGCAGATTGAAACAATTTAAACTGTAGTCCTTTCTTGTTCCTTTGCTAGTGGGTTGACTTTGGGGAGGGAAAAAGGTGGCTTGCAATGACTGCGAGAGTGCACAGTTCTGAGAGTATCAAATCTTTGCATACACTTTGGGGTTCAGACATATCATACTAGAAAGTGTTATGTGAAGCTAGCATTAAGAGAGACAAGAAAATGGTTACAAGGAAGGAAAGATTGTTCTTAACCTTCTTAACTTTTAATCCTAGATCACACTCCTGTTTAGTGCATTTGAGACTGTGCACATTCACTCTGTATCATGAAAGATAGAAGGTGATAGTTCTGCAATTGTAAGACTGGGCTGGGCTCTATTAAAACTATTGCAAATAAAACCCCTCTAAATATAAGTTTTTGGCAAAAGAATCCCCAAGGTGGTTTATCCCATTTAAAAACAAACCAGTAAATGACAGCAATAAAACATAATGAATAAAAGAGATTTAATAGAACATGATGGATTACTATCATCATCGTCATGTAACCATATTATTGTGCCATAGCCTTATTAGATGCCTGTTCTTATATTGCACCTTCTATAATGTGATATTGCTTAATGGCAGTGGGTTGTCCATATGAGGTATAGGGAAAGTGTTAAACAATAATAAACGAGTTGCCAAATATTATTGCACAGGGCAGGGGTGTCCAAACTTTTTGCAAAGAGGACCAGATGTAGTGAGGTGAAAATGGGTGGGGGTCGACCATTCAGCCTGACATTTTTAAACCATTAACATTAAATGCAAATGAACTATATTATGATTTTATTATTGCAAATGGCATACTTTTCAGTTCTTCACACAGAACACAAATAAACCTAACATTATAAGTCTCTTTTAAGAGAGGAAAAATAATAAAATAAATATTATCATCTATCCTTTAACAAAGAGTTAATCTACAGATTACACAAATACATATTAAACTACAACATGGAGGACAACAGAGTCAGGACAGTAATGATATCCTCGGCCAAGGACCTAGATAGATTAATAGAATTGGATAACTGGGAATACCTATGGAATAAAGAATTCAAATTTACGCTATCTGGATCAATTAGGGAGAATCAATATAAAATGTTTTATAAATGCTATATCAACACAGCAACATTGGCAAACATAGACAAATCACAACAAGGTATTTGTTGGAGGTGTATGAAACAGAAATAATAATAATAATAATAATAATAATAATAATAATAATAATAATAATAATACTTTATTCTTATATCCCGCCCCATCTCCCCAAGGGGACTCAGGGCAGCTTACAAAGGGACCATGCCCAAACAATATAAAAATACAAAAGTAAAAACAAATTCGAACACAGCAATAAATACATCAAAAAAGCATACAACAACAATTTAAAAACAATTAAAACATTTTCAATGCCCTGGAGAGGTATAGTTGGTACTTCAATCTTCAGCCTAAGAAAGGGACATTATTCCATACGTGGTGAACCTGTGAGACCATACAGACATTTTGGGATAAGGTAACTAAGGAGACAAATAAAATGTTACATAATAAGATAAAAAGCCTAGGATTATGTTGATTAGGTTTACATAGAGAAAACAATAATCAAAAGGACCAAGACATATAGCTTTGCTGAGGCAAGATTAACCATAGTGAAAGAAGGGAAGGGGGGAAAAGTTTAACTAAAAGGATTGGAGGGAAAGAATGCGGGGATATATGTTAATGGTCAAACTAACCAATAATAGGAGGAACAAAAGTAATGAGGACTTTTTGGAAAAGTGGAAGTTGGCCATGACATATTTGAGTGGAGAATCAGTGACATAGAGGAGCTTCATTAGGAATTTAGGATTACTATGAACAAGGATAGATAAATTGGCTTAAAGGCTTCATAGTGCTTCAGTGTTGAAAGTCATGGTGAAGGATGTGTGGGAATGGGGCAGAGGCTTTATTTTGTGTGGGATAGGGGTTTCGGGTGCGTGTATGGTCTGTAATGCATGATATGTTATTGTTTGAATGTTAAATGAGAAGAAAGTATAGACTGAAAATAGTGGATAACATGTAGAAATAGCAAGACTAAATGATTTAAGTAACTGATATTAATATGCATTCAGTGTCAAAAATAACTGGTCAATTGACTAATGTAGCTATGCATGTATATATATCAAAATTATTGTTAATTGATTATATCTGCTATGATCTGTTGTTCTGTTGTGTACCATAGCTATAACAAACTGCTTACCAACTTCAAGAAAAATAATATAATCTATTATTTATTTGTGTATGTGCATGTGCACGTATAGATAAAAACAGAAACGTGTGAATTTTTTAGTTGTATTTAAAATAGGAGGAAGAGGAATCAAGCGCCACCTTTGAGTCTCATTCATATCAGCATGTGCTTTTGTGGAGTTCAATCCAATCCTTGGATGTATTGATGGAGTAAATACTAAAGCACCATGTTGAATACTGGAGGGATCTGGAGGGATTGGCTTTGATTTGGGGGAGTTGTAGTTCACCTACATCCAGAGAAACAGTGACCCCAACTAACAATGGACCTGGTCTAAACTTGGCACACACACAGAACCCCCAATTGAACTTATCGAAGGGGTTTGAGGGGATGTGATGGGAGTTGTATTTCACCTTACAGGTAGAGGGCACACTGAACCCCACCAATGATGCATCTGGAACAAACATGCCTCACATGCCCAACATGACCAACTTTTTAAAAATAATTTTTATTATATTATAAGTTACAGTGAAAGCTAGGAAAACATAATAAGTATAGGATAGTGAGGAAAAAGTACTGGAGAGTAAACAAAAGAAAAAAGAACAAAAGAAAAGAGAGAGAAAAAAACAGTAAAAATAGTAAAAAAAATAGTAAAAAAACAAACAAACCAACATGACCAACTTGATGGAAGTTGATGGAAGTACTAATGGAGTTTGAGGTGATTAACCCGGCATTATGTGAGTTGTAGTTCACCCACAACTTTATGCATTTTCTTAATGGGACCAATCATAATTTTTAAATGACTTTTTCAAATAACCTAGGCATCGCCAGGTACACAAGCTAGTATATAATAAAAGTCAACGTTTGTATGTTTGTGGGCAACGGATTTTTAAGACAGCTCCAACTTCCAGAGAGCTTTGTGACTCCCACCAACAACAAATCTAGACCACACTTGGCATGCAGAACCCCCATGACAAACAGAAAATACTGGAGGGGGACTGACCTACCATGATGGGATTTGTAGTTCACCCTGCATCCAGAGAGCACTGTGAACCCAAACAATGATGGATCTGGACTAAACTTGGCACTCATACCCTCATGGCCATCTTTAAATGCTGGTGGGGTTTGAGGTGAACTGACCTTGCATTTAGCGAATTATAGTTCACTCCCATCCAAAGAGTGCTGTGATCTTAAACGATGATGGATCTAGACCAAACTTGGCATGCATGCCCAACTAGTGTGGATTGGAGGGAATTGATCTTGATTTTCGGAAGTTATAGCTCATCAGCAAGCAGAGAACACTGTAAACCTAAACAACGATGGACCTGGACCAAACTTGACACATAGACCCCACATGGCCAACTCTGAATACAAGTGATGTTGAAACAATGACAGATGATGATGGGAGTTGTCGTTTACTCATATTCTTATGCATTTTCTAATGGGTCCATTCTTAAAATCCAAAAGCCAACAATGAAACTTTTAATGTTTATCATTATAAAAGACCTAGCTCAGGCATTGCTTGGTACCTAAGCTAGTAAAATATAAAATAAGAGGTAAACAGACAGCTTGGGAAAAGCAAAGTGGAGGAGGGGAAGGGGGAGAAGGATAATCCTGCCCTCTGATTTCTGGTATACCAGCACAGAATAGGAAGGGACCCACCATGCCAAGCTAGATGATGGGAACATTGCAAGATTGGGAGTTATTGATAGGAGGAGGATAGGAAAATTAGGAAACAGGCCAGCAGCTAGATGTATATGGCATTGTACAATAGGAGCATTCACCAATGGTGATGCTCCAGCTGCAGTGTTGATTTGACTGCCTTGTGCAATAAAACCCCCGGTATCAGAACAATGCACAACTGAACATTGCAATATATTCATTGATATTATATGGTTTATTTCAACAAGCTGCTTTTAGATGACCTTTAGACAAGCAATCTGCAATCCTTCCTGTGATATACTACTGACTATTTCTGTACAGAGATCCACTTCTGTTTTTTTTTTTCTTTTCAGTAAGATTTAATACCTCATTAAAGAGATACAAACCATGCCTATTGCAACTCAAGGAAAATGATGCCCCCCTTTTTCTGCCATCTGGATCTAGAGAGAACAGTTTATGTTTCTTTCTTTTCTTTGCAGCTTTTCCTGAACACTAGGGATGGGTGAGAATACAAATGCCAGATACATGAACACTCCTGTGCTCTTTGCATGGATCTTAGAAACTGTGGATGATGGGGGTAGGAAGGAGGAGGAGGAGGAGGAGGAGGAGGAGGAGGAGGAGGAAGAGTACTGTATAGCTTTAATATGATCCATTGACAAGGTGTGTTTTTATCTAAATGCATAGCTGGTTTAATGAAAACCTTTCAGATAGCACATCTGGAAATATATTCACTTCTTGATGTGTGCATGCAATTCCAATTAACATTATGTAAATGAGAATAAGCCCCGTCAGAGTCTATTGAGATAGGGAAGAAGTGCAGGAGTAGCTTTGCAGTTCTGATTTAAATAACAAGTGACTTTTGTGAAGCTTGTCAGCATGTGGTCCCATGTGTTCACATTGTAGAAATACAGCAGCAGCCCTCAAAGAGAATGCCCAATTTATATATTGATGCTCAGTGGTGCTTAGCCAAGTGAACCCGTTGTTAGGAGCAAATATTAAACCCCCAATGTGCTTGCTCCAGGAAGGGCATATTTTCTAAAGGGTTCCCCCCTCTATTTGGGAGCAGGCATCAAAGACCTTACTGGGAAAGAATGGCTTTGTGAATAACAGAAAGGGAGGCTAGTCGAGTTCAAAGGTGTAGATCATTTGTATTTGTGCATGGTGTGTGTGTGTGTGAGCATGCATGCATGTGTGCCAATGGAGTATCTGGTGCATATAAAGAGCTAGGCAGAATTAGTGTGTAAAATCTTAGATTATTTTCTTCACTTCATTGACTCATTACTCAGTTGTCTTCTAGGTCTAGAGTAATCCTGGCCTTGGAACTAGATCTGAAACCAGATGTTGAATTTTATTATTTTTATTATTTAGTTTGTGTGGTTTCTCTTTATAGTACAATATTCTGCTTTATAGGAATAAAGACAATGCACCACCTACCATGTTCAAATTGCATCCTTGCTTGGTATGGTCACATATTAAAAGGCCTACATCATGTGACAACTGTCTTTGTCCTGTAGCTTGATGTTTTGATGTTGCTGTGTCCAATAATCAAAGATGTAGCTTGCATTTGCCACTGGAGACAATGTGTGGTAAAGAACTTGAGCTAAATATAAAGCATGGGTATTCAAACCTTAGAAAGACAAATGAAAATAAGAAGGTAGTTGCAAGATAGATCAGTGTGTTGACTTGGCAGCAGTTGCTGCAGGATATTGTTTAGATCTACTCTAAATGGGGGCTTTTATGACGGATCTTTAGCATCATTCATTTATTCACTTATTCAAACTGCAGCAAGCAAGACACAGGTTTCAGTTTGGTTTTGACAGATTTGTGGAAATGTGCACATTTCTTTGAATTTTGGACATAAAGAATTAAAATCTGAAAACAAGGAAATAGAAGCCAACACATTCTTCTTTCTGATTCAGAACTTTGAGGGTGTACATTGCAAAAAAAAATCCTGTGTAGTCAACCATGTTAGAACTAAAACAGGGTTGACAGACTTCTCTTATTTTTCCCCAGAGGCTTTTCATTGTTAACACCTATATGGAAAGCTAGATTCTCTGCTTGCAAATGGGCTTCAGGTCAGACATCTTTTGTACTCCTTCCTTTATTTTATATTCCTTTCAACCCCCCACCCCCAATTTTAGAAGAAAATTGTCCTTTCTATAGGTGTTCCGCCCAACAGCTGAAATGCTGCCAGATTACACAACTGGATGGCAAAGTGGCAGCATTTAATGGTTTTTTAACCAGAAGGCAACACATCAATAAAAAAGCACATCAAAGGAGAAAATCTCTTAATATTCAAAAGCTCTAATATTGAAAAAGGGCAAACCTTTTCTGGTGATGTTGTTGATAATTATTGCAATAGAACCTGAAGTTCATCTTGAAATTTCAAAAAGGCTCACTCATCACATCTCATCTCATTTCATTTCCAGCCAACACTGAAAGCAAAATTTGACCCAAGGTGTAAAATGTGTTATCTGTTTAGTTCATGGAACACTCCATGGTGTGTGCTTCTCCTAGCCACACACACTGTTCATTTTGCATTTTCACCCAGTGCTTACTCAGGATATGCAGCACTCACAATCCAGCAGAATGCACTTGAAGTGGAGCATAGGACGACACATGTTCACAAATTAAAATTTGCCTGAGAGAAAGAAGAGTTTTATTGTGTAGGAGAGATGGTTTGAATGAACTGCATAATATATGTATTATATCTTTAAATTATTTGAGTTCTGTTAAGTTTGTGATAGGCAGCTGGAATTTTATGACTGGTCTGAAAGAAAAAGAGAAATAGCTTTCACCCCCTGCACAAAGAGTAAAAGCTATCTTTTAGAGTCTTATGAATATACACCCAGGGCAACTTTTAAAGTCAGCATGATGGAGTGGTTTGAGCATCAGTGTTTCATTCTCCACTTGGCCACAGATATCTGCTAGGTGGTCTTGGGTAAATCACATGCTCTCGGTCCCAGAAAACCCCATGATAAGTTCCTCTTAAGGTTGCTATTAATTGGAAACAACTTGAAGGCACACAACAATTACAACAACCAGTTAGCTCTCAGAGACACACCCATAGCCAGCCAGTGACTAGCAGGGACAGAGTTGCCTCTTTACCCACAACTGAGCACTTGAAGGGAATTGTATTGCACAAGGAGGTATAAACTGCCTTCACCCGCAATCATATAAAAAACCTTACACACAAGTAATGAAGGCTTACACAAGTATAAGCCATTCACTGGCTTACGACCTGTCTTCTTAGAGAAAAGGTACAAAAGATATTTGAATCACTACACTTTAAATAGAAATGTCATGCATTCTAGTGTAGCAGGGAACTTATGTTCAGGGACACAATCACAATACTCACAGTAGCAGCTCTATCCTAGAGTTTTCTTAGCAGATATTTGCCGTTGCCTTCTTCTAAGACTAAAGATCTCATCATACTGAGGTTCGAAGCCAGGTGACAATGGGGGGGATTTTCCACACAGTGTGACAAATCTGGTGGGCAGTGGGGAGAAAATGTTGTCCCGTACTCCACATCATCCACTGAGCTACTTTCTCCATCACATGAGGGAAAGTGCTGCCTCCTAGCTTCCCCCTGTTCTTCTCTATGGAACACGGGAAGCCTGCCATGTTTTCTGGGAAGCATCCGAGCACACTGCCAGGATGCTTTCTCTATGGAGCCATGCTGAAAGTAGCCTTACGTCATCTGATATGATCCAGTGGGACCCATGAGGAAGTGTCCTGGAAGTGTACTAGGATGCTTCCTAAAGTCCGTAAGATGTGGTGGTAAGAGAATTTCATTTGTTCAAAGTCACCCAATGCTTGGATGCTCTACAATTGAATAATATTTTTAAACTTGATATCTCGCAGCCCTAGTTCATCACTTAGGATGTAGACACATTGCAGAATTATAGCAGTTGGGCACCACTTTAATTGCCAGGACACAATGCTATGTGATTCCGGGATTTTTAGTTTTGTGAGATATTTAGTTATAGAACTCTGGTGCCACAACAAACTTTGTCTCACTCTGCCTAATATTGAGGCTGACCTGCCAGATTGGTAAAACTTCTCCTACTTCCTATACAACTATATAATAGGTAATCATGAAGAGCTAAGTATGAAGGGATGGATTGTTGTGACATACTACTGGAAAGCTCAGATTATCCCATTAAAACTGTATCTAATGAATTTCTGCTATATTTAGCACTTGGTTAACATTAGGAGGGTTGTAGGCCAAATGTTTCCAGACTGAGTTGCCAGTGTGAAAGTGCAGCACAGCTTTGAGAAAAGAAATTATGTTTTCTTTGGAATAATAACTCTATCTCCTTCTGTGGTGTCTCCGTTTTCCCCAAAGGTTTGAAAGGAACAGATGTAAAATCATAGACATTCTCATTAAAATGTAACAATATGGCATCTCATTATGCTGAGACATAAAACCAGCATCAGAGATGACAAGCTACATTCTTCTGTGGTGTTATCCTCTTCTCATGATGAGAATAGAGGGGACACATACACACACATATGCAGGAAAGTGACAACCAAATAATAATAATAAAAAACCTGAAGCTGGCAAACGCTGAGTTCCATTAGTATTCTCCATGAAACAAAGAATGTTGACAAAGCCTGACCAAACAAGTCAACTCCTAAGGTACTGAAAAGTATCCAAGATTTGCTCTAAAGCTGCGGTGGGGAGTGAAGGGTGTCAATTTAGGGTGTATCTGCACTGTAGAATCAATGCGATATGACACCACTTTATTTACTATAGCTCAGTGCTATGGGGTCCTGCTTTTTTTTTTTTTTTTACAATGTCTTTAGTCTTCTCGGCCAAAGAATGTAGATGTCTCACCAAAATACACCCTCTAGAATTCCATAGCATTGAGCCATGACAGTAAAAGTAGTGTCAAACTGGATTAATACTGCATTAATTCTGTAGTATAGATGCACCCTTAACGACACATTGGTGCTATTAACTATTTTGGCCACTTGTATAATATTCTGCAATATGAAAATTCTTTGAATACAATTGCATTGCAACCCAAGATCTCTCAAGATTAGACCTTAGAAATCTATATGATTCAAAGATTGATGAATAGCGAAAGGGAGGGAGCCTTATATAAGTTGTTGGCTCTCCAAGAGATTTTCTGGACTTGGGGCCAATACCACCAGTTTCTTCCTCATGTAGATTTCTAGACACACTGTCAATATTGTCTATACCCTTGTTAATCAACAGAATTATGTCTTCAAGCTTGAATATTTCCAAGAAAACCTCATGAGAGAGTCACCTTAACTTAGAGCTGACTTGAAGGTACATGTCAATAACAAATGCTTTCATGCCCATCCCATGCAGTTTCATGACTAGTGTTGCTTCTGGGTTGTTGTGGTTGTTGTTGTTGTTTTTTAAAATATTTTTCCTTATCCTTGAAAGAAATTGGAATTGTTTCTCTTGTGGTGTTTGAGTGTTAGCTTGTAACAGAAGCAATGGATGTCCTTCTTCATTAATTTTCTTCTCAAAGGAAGAAACAAATAAAGTTAGCAATTTTTGTCCTGCTGCAAGAAAGCTGACAAAAACCACAGTTTTCAGTCATGTCATATCATGGTTTTCTTCAAAAAATGCACACACACATATAAAGCTGACTGGAATCCTTTATGGGCTTACATACTCATAAGCATATGATGGTATGCACTGAATTCTCTCTAAATTTTCAGTTGATCAACAGGGCTCTGATCCCCTGTCACTTGGGAAACAACAAAGTGATAGCTCCCTCTCTCCCTATGAGCCATTTCCAATACACCAGGTAGACCCAGGATCCCTAAGACCAGAGGTCAATAAAAGTGGGGCTGTGAGTAGGGATATCATTCAGTTGCTTCTGGATTGACAGCAGAAGAGACCCCAATTGATCACAGTAGCTGCTTGCCTAGTAAGTATGGTTTGGAGACTTTCACCATGTACTAGACCCTAATCTAGGGCAGTGGTTCTCAACCTGTGGGTCCCCAGATGTTTTGGCCTTCAACTCCCAAAAGTCCTAACTGCTGGTAAACTGACTGGGATTTCTGGGAGTTGTAGGCCAAAACACCTGGGGACCCACAGGTTGAGAACCACTGATCTAGGGGATACATAGGGATTGTGAATATCATCCATAACTGCCATAAAGGATTCCAACCATTGTTTTCTATATATAAAAAGCTGTTTACTGTGGAAATCATGTATGATTTTTGTGGAGAATAATCCCCAATTAAATTATTTTTCTGTGCAGGAAAGTTTTTTCTCTATTAAAAATAATACTTCTACATATACAGTGGGCCCTTGATAATCACGTGGGTTGCAGAATCCCCTATGGTACCAAAATTCGTGCATGTTCAAGTCCCATTATATACAAAGTTATGGTAAAATAACGTCCCTTACATAAAATGGAAAAATCAAAGTATGACTTTTGGATTAAAAAGAAAGAACACATCTTTTCCAACCATGGATGTTTGAATTCATGGATGTTTGATGTAGAACTGTGGATATGGATATGAAAGTTCCCCCAATCCACAACAATTGTGTTTTCTTCTTTGCTAAGAAAAGTTGTTTCCTGTGCAAGATAACTGTATGAAAATGTTGTGCACAAAAAGTTTTAAACGACAAATAATCCTATCAACCTTGCATTAATGTCAATACCATTTTCCTGAAGTTGGCTCAAGTGCTAGTAGGATTTTATTTGCATTTTTAAAAAAACCTGGTTTACTAATGAACTGGTTAACCAAATCCCCATGCTAAGTCTATGAGAAGGAAACAATTAAGAGTCCCTTCAGGCACTATCTCAAGCAGATATTAACTGGTCTGTAGCCGGAGGGGGGGGGGGTCAGGGGTTCAACCCCTCCCCCCCAAATTTCAAAACCCTCCCCAAAATTTTTTTCTGTCTATGGCCCTGCTCATTGGTATGATAAGAACTGGCAAAAGTATCATTTGTCTGTTCTTTTGGGTGTGTACTCCAAGTCACAATAGTTTCTCTGACCTCTGCTGTGTGAATAATTCATTTATGACTTTTACTTTGACTAACAACTTTGTTTCAAAGCATCATTTAAAAGTGGCTTTTAGTTTCTCCATAAATTTTTCTCTGCATTATATGGATCATTTTTCTGGAACCTAGGTCATTGTTCCTTAAAGCACTTCCTTATCCATACAGATACAGACTTAAATAGCATGGTCTGAGGGCTGTTGGTGCGGACATATTACTGATGCCAAGCAAGTCTGAGTCTGAACAAAGGCTAATAGGGCGAATGTCTGAAGAATCTATGTGCACTGCATTGGATTCCATGACAGAATAAAGGCAAGACATAACGGTGAAACATGAAATTTGATTATTTCTTTAGCAGTTCCACAAAATCTCCCTTAGTCATCTTGTCCTACCTATTGGCTTGCCCCATGCATTGGCATCAGCATAATGCACCATATATGGGCACCAACAGTTTTGAATTCACATGGATGTTGTAGTTGTGATACATTGTTGTTTCCACACCATCTGTTTCATTCCCTATGGCAAGTTCCATGTACGCAAGGAGAACCTTGTGTGCCAACATGTATTTATTGATTCAGTTTAGACCTGGTCTTTCCTCTGGAAGGCAGCTTACAGTTAAATGTTTAGCTAAAGTAAATAAATAGTTTAATTGACTAAATATCAATTATGTTGAAACACACATGGTTAAAGTAATTTTAAAATGCATTTTGAAATATAACAAAAAAGATTTTAAAATACGTATTTTTTTAATGCCATATTGCATATGTGCAAATGTGTGCACAAATTGATTTTTAGGAACCTCATAGGATTTTCTAGTTCAAGGCATACTCAGAGGTGGTCTTGCCAATACCTTCCTCTGAAATATAGCCTATAGCACCTGGTATTCACTGGTAGCCTTACATCCTAATACTAACCAGAGCTGACTTGGCTTAGCTTCTAAGATTGGATGTGATCTGGTGCCTTTTAAGGCATTTTGTTGTTTATTCATTCAGTCGCTTCCGACTCTTCATGGCCTCATGGATGAGTCCGCTCCAGAGCTCCCTGTCGGCCGTCACCACCCCCAGCTCCTTCAAGGACAAGCCAGTCACTTCAAGAATACAATTCATCCATTTTGCCCTTGGTTTGTCCCTCTTCCTTTTTCCTTTCATTCTAACCAGCATCATTCTCTTCTCCAAGTTTTCCTGTCTTTTCATTATGTGGCCAAAGTATTTCATCTTTGCCTCTAATATCCTTCCCTCCAGTGAGCAGTCGGGTTTTATTTCCTGGAGGATGAGCTGGTTGGATCTTCTTGCGGTCCAAGGCACTCTCAGAATTTTCCTCCAACACCACAGTTCAAAAGTGTCAATCTTCCTTTGCTCAGCCTTCCTTATGCCCAGGTCTCACATCCATAGGTTACTACGGGGAATACCATTGCTTTAACTATGCATTACGTTCCTTAATAACAATGTACCATATTAATAAAAGTCACAAGCCTATTTAACAAAAAGAACTGGGAGTTGGCTACCTACTCGTGTTTGTGTTACCACATATGCATAGGAAATGTTTGATTCATGGACCAGACCCATGGCATGGCATTGATGGATGCGCTTTTTTAAAAATTGCAAATTTCAGAAATATAATGAAAAGTATATGAAGTAAAAAAAAGATCTGATTGTGTGCAAAGCCAAATGTGTGGGAAATGTTGATTCAAAGTATTCAGTGTTCATCTCTCAAAAACTATAGCTTTGAATCCCAGAGTACTCATCTAAGGCCCCATCGATCCTAACCAATTAATGTAGTTTGAGGGTAGCTTCAAACTGCAACAGCAAGAAAACAAACTCCCACAAAAACAAGTTAAAGAAAGCTCTTAATGCACTTTAGTACTCTGTGGTTTGTGGAATCACCATGTAAGCACAGTGAAATCACTTCCATCAATACTGGTTTGAAACTGCATTAAATGGCAGATGAGCCTAAGTTTCTGGTTCAGAATTAGGATTGATAGCTTTACGCTCAGGATGGCTCGTGGCAAGCTGGTGTAACAGTGGGAATAAATTTGGCCCCTTCCACAGAACTGTCCACATTGAACTGGATTATATGGCAGTGTGCACTCAGATAACCCAGTTCAAAGCAGATATTGTGGATTATCGGCCTTATTCTGGGTTATATGGCTGTGTGGAAGGGTCCTAAAACTGCTGCATTTGTGTGATATTAATGCATGGACATTCGTTTGATCCATTTTCAATAAGAACATAGTAAAATCCTCCAATTTCTCCATAAATTAGATAGCAATAACTTGTTTTTGTCTGTGAAATGTTTTAGAAAAGGTGAACTTGACATACTGGTATTTGTCCATCTACATCAGTAGTTCTCAACCTGTGGTTCCCCGGATGTTTTGGCCTACAACTCCCAGAAATCCCAGCCAGTTTATTAGCTGTTAGGATTTCTGCAAGTTGAAGGCCAAAATATCTGAGGACTCACAGGTTGAGAACCACTGATCTACATGGACAAAGAAAATCAGTCACTTCTTATTGGCCATTATCTTGCTACATCATGATCACGAAGACTTGTATTTCTACCAGTTTTTTTGACTTTAAAAAAGAATTGCCTTTTACCCCACTGAAAATCCAAATAAATCCTGAAGATTTTTTTTTCATGTGGATGTCCCCAATCAGAGTCATTGATGGTTCAAACTGGTTACTGAAAGTGGGCTTCTGTCACATACTGGTGGAGGAATCTGATGGATCTATAAGAAACATAAGAATTCAATAATTTTCTCTTTTTCTCCTTAGTATTTCATTTTATTTTATTTATTTATTTATCAAACTTATATGCCGCCACTCCCCTAGGGCTCGGAGCGGCTTACAAGAACCAGCTAAAATCAACAATTTAAAAAACATTTTAAAAAAATCTTTTTTAAAAAAATCTTTAAAACATCCTAAAAGCACCTTTTAAAACATCAGCAACAGAACTCAAAAGCCTGCCGAAACAGGTGTGTCTTACATGCCCTGCGGAATGCCAACAAGTCCCGCAAGGCACGAACTTCAGGTGGCAAGGTGTTCAACAGAGATGGCGCCACTACTGAAAAGGCTTTGCGTCTAGTTGCTGTTAGACGCAAGGTCTTAAAACTGGGGACTTCCAGCAGGTCTTGGTCCTCAGAACGGAGGGATCTCTGGGGTTTGTAGGGGGTGAGGCGGTCCCTCAGGTACATCGGCCCTGGACCATGTAAGGCCTTGAAGGTAAGCACCATCACTTTGAAAGTGATCCGGTGCTCAATTGGTAACCAGTGCAGCTGCCGTAAGATTGGTGTTATGTGGCATCTTATCGGGACTCCCGCAAGGAGCCGGGCAGCTGCATTTTGCACCAATTTGAGCTTCCGGATCACTGACACAGGAAGGCCAATGTAAAGGGCATTACAGTAATCCAGTCTCGAGATGACTGTAGCCTGGATCACTGTAGCCAGGTTGTCCCTAGATAGATAGGGGGCTAGCCGTCTAGCCTGCCGAAGATGAAAAAAGGCAGTTTTGGTAACGGCGGAGACCTGGGCCTGCATCGTCAATGAAGGGTCCAAGAGGACTCCCTGAGAAACAATAAACAAACATCAGTGGCCAAAGAATAAACTAATATTCCTTTTGAAATCAACAGAAGCCATGTTAGTATCAATGTTGAGATGAAATGAAGCATTATTTTCTCCTGGGAATTTGTTTTAATTTCCCCAACTAATATCTGTGTTTGGTTTTCGTGGTTTGTTACTGGCATGTGACACTTTTGGGGAGGATCAATGACAAATGTGATGTGGGGATGTTTATTTTGACAGTGATAAACATAATGTTCCAATTTTAAAATCAATTGAGATTTTATTTTTAAAAAATCATTTATTTAACAAATTACAAGCAACCTTTTTTCACTTAATATCTGTAATCTAACATTGTTTTATACATTACATTAAAAGTAGGTGAACAATGCATCTTGGAGAAAGTAGAAAAGTGTGGTAAAAAAGTGATCAAGAAGAAGAAACTTTAAAAAAAAAGAAAAAAGAAAAAGAAAAAGCAGAATAGGTGTGATCCACCCATATCGAGTGAGAGCATGCGAAAAGTTGCTATGATTATCTGTTATTTCCAAATCCCTCGAACGACTCCTTTTATTTTTCTTTTAACATATCCCTCGTATTTGTATAACGCACCATATCGTGTTTAAGTTTTGCCTTGGGTTCTCTTGAGATTTTAGAAAAAATAGTGAAGGTGAGTATAATTTTTACTTTCTTTTGCACTTTTTAAAATTCAAAATGAAAAGAATAGAAAATTAACTTAGATTATGATGTCTCTCTTTCCCTTCATTCTTTTTTTCTTTGATAATAAACTATAAAGTATTTTAAATGTTTTGAATTACATTTTCCTTCAAATCACATGTCAACTAGATTATAGATTCTTTCTCTTTTTTGAACCTATAGTGTCTCCATGTCACCATGTGATTGCTGTAATTAATATATTTAATAAGGGAAAATGAAGACATTTGGGAAGTATAATTTCATGATTGGATTGGTATGTGAAAGTTGAACTGAGATGATATGCAATTGATCTTCCTGAAACAATGATGGCATAGAGAGCAGCAAAGAGAGCTGGAATTGTGAAAGTCCCCAGGGCTTATAGTCTTGAAAAGCAGAGTGTATCTTTCCTTTGTGAACTTTATTCTTTGTAAATATTAGTCAAATTAAGTAATCATTCAACTGGCTCTGATCCTGAATGTATTATATTATGCTGTCAGTCCTTTGCCTGAGTCTGCTGGCCTCATATTGATTCACAGAAAAGACCTGAGAACACATGGTCAGAATAGAGACTGATATAAAATTTCCACTTGCTGACCAAAATTTGAAAAGTTACTTTTTGTACTACAATCTTCAGAATACCCTATAACCAGAATCAGTAGACCTGTCTCGGTTTTACTGGAGGTGTCCAAACGATGCCTCAGGTAAAACTTAATTAATTCAGAACAAAGCGGGGTTTTCCCATTTCGTTCCAAATCATTAGATCCTGAAAGGCCTGGGTCTAATGGGTATTGGGCCTGTGGGGACTTATCCCCAGGTAGTTGCAGGACCAACCGGAACTACCCGGGGGTGAGTCCCCACAGATGCCTTGCACCTTTTGGGCTCCTAGAACCCAACGATATGAGATGGCGCCTACCCCCTCCCCCCCAAAAACCCACAAATAACTCTGAAAACGTACAAAACCCTACCTAGATACCATTATGGTGAGCCTTCTATCCCCCCCCTTTCTTGGCATGTCATTTCTACACACCAGGAGGACTGAAGGACCACCTTAATGGCAACCTGGTAAGGCTTGTTTTGCAGGGCTTTGGGGTGGCTGGATGCCATCCCAGTAGTTATCAGGATAGCATCTAGACACCCCCCCCTAAGAAAAGCTCAGATTTTGGGGGTAGGGACAGAAATGTGTGCCAGCATGCATTTCTGTCATGTGTGGAAGCACCCTCTATGCAGCAGGGGAGAGAGAAGAAGAGTGGCAAATGTCCCTCCCAGCAGGCCTAGGCAAAAGCAAACTGTTGCAGCCCTCTCTTACTTGTTTATTCTTCCTCTCAATAAAAACCTTTTCTCATTCTTACCATAATCTGATGTTCCTTGCCCACATGTGTCCTTATTTTCATCTGTTCAGAGTTGTAGTGTAGACTTTCTTACCTTTCCAATAAGAACCAAGTCGTCAGACAAGCTCCTAAATGTTCTTATATTGGAGGGTTGTGGTCAAGTCCTGGGAGGGCTTAGGAGCCAGGACATTCCCTGTCCTACCCATATCTAGAAAATTGATCTTTCCATGAGAGTCAAGATGAGGTAATATCTTATTAGTTTTCTCTTCAAACTCTAGTAGGTTTGAAAGATAGAATTCCAACTTCTCAATCTAGTTTAATCTTTCTTTCTTATCCCAACTTTCTCCCAACATGGGACCCAAGGCAGCATACAACACAATAAATTCTCTCTCTCTCTCTCTCTCTCTCTCTCTCTCTCTCTCTCTCTCTCTATATATATATATATATATATATATATATATATATATATATACACACACACACACACATACACACACACACACACACACACACACACACACACACACACATACCCCAAACCCTCATTTTCTTATTACAAAAGGGATGGCATACCCGTAGACCATAAGACTGCATTGAAAATGTATTTAAAATTATTAAAATGCTTCCAATATTTCCTCATAAGTTCTGCACTGTTGCCATCTTTTATCACAGACTCTGGTGAAAAACTTCCTTGCCTTAGGAAGGTAAAGAATGCACACTGTGTATGTGTATCCATCCATCCCACATACACACATGCCATCATTAGGAGGCAAACTACAAGTGGATAATTTCAGGTTTGCCCACTTTAGTCTCATTAGTGTGCTCCAAATCAGTATTAATTGCTCCAGCAGAGAGGACTTCATCCGTTTGGAACAAGAGGCTTCTTTGTATTTAAATTTTATTGCAGCCATCCATATTTACTAGAAAGCTACATGCACAAACCTGAACAAGGAACTATTTGTTTCAGTTGGTTCCTTGGATGGAATCATATGGTCCAAAAAAAAAAGAAAAGAAAAGAAAAGAAAAGAAAAGAAAATTATTAATGTCATGAAGCACAGCTCATTATCAAATAGGCACCAATCTTCAAGGAAATGTTAAAAGCATGGTTTGTTGGATAAGAACTATGGTTATTTCACTGATAATACAATTTTGAAGAATAAATTTGACATCTGACAGACATACAAAGAAGTCTGTGTAACACAAATAAATTTCAATCTGAATGTTAATTAATTGATTGGGAAAGTAAATTTAAGATATCAATTTTAGAAAGTCAACCTGACATTAGAGATGCAATGACATCAAGCCAGATCCTACCATGAAGACAACAGTTATCAAACTTTGACCTTCCAGGTGTTTGGACTTCTTCTCTCAAATCCATGGTCATTGGATACGCTGACTGGAATTTCTGAGAGTTCAAGTAGAAAGCACCTCAAATACCAAATGTTGAGGAGCACTGAACTAAGTTGATTGAGGCAACCACCTCAAGGAGCAAAGCTAACAATGCAATTAAAGGGGCAACAAACTTTTAACTATTTACCTTGTTATCATTGTATATTTGCAACCAATGATATGGAGAAATGTTTGTGTGATGTTTCTGCTTTTCTGTACCTAAATCACTTGGTTTTGAGCTCTCTGCACCTTGGCTGGGATGATTTGAGGAAAGAAGGTGATTTCCCTGTCCATGTAATCCAAAATAGATAATGCCATCTCATCTAACCATATACTAAATATAAGCAAACAAGGAAAATTTAAAGGATGGGTATGCCATGAGTAAGTGAAAATGGGTCATGAATTCTTTCCCTACCCCACACTATTCCTGGAAATGTATTTAGATGTTGTCATGAGAAAGGCTATATCTACATCAGCAGAATTGCTTTTGGAGATCCAACTACACAGTATGATAAAAACATATGTGTTAGGTCTCTCTTTCCAGTCCATTACAGGTTTAATGTGTTGTCGAAGGCTTTCATTGCTGGAATCACAGGGTTGTTGTGTGTTTTCTAGGCTGTATGGCCATGTTACAGAAGTATTCTCTCCTAACGTTTCACCCACATCTATGGCAGGCATCCTCAGAGGTTGTGAGGTATATTGTGAGGTATACCTCACAAACTCTGAGAATGCCTAGATGTGGGCGAAATGTCAGGAGAGAATACTTCTGGAATATGGCCATACAGCCTGGAAAACACACAACAACCCAATTACAGGTTTTACTGTAAATGCACAGACCACAGTTGGATTAGGACAATAAAGGAGGAGCTTTCACCCTTTTCCGCCTGCTGTGGGGATTTGGAATAGGGGAGGCCTCATGTCAATAATTTGCAAATATTGCTTTAAAATATTTCACTGAAATGAATGGGTAAGAAGGGGGGAAAGAGTCTGTGGTACTCTTGAAAACTCATTTTTGCCATCCACAATATTAATAGCAGTGAAGAAAAGGCACCAACCACTCAATCAGTTGGCTACTGAGCTCTCAGATGGAAGGATGATCATTAACACAGAGGGCCCCCAGAAGTGGAACCCAATTCTTCTACATCAGAGATTCTGCTTGAAACAGCAGCTTGGAGGATTTATTTGTACCTAGACTCCACAGCTGGGCCAAGATCCTCTTTTGAACTATAATTCACAGAATTTTCCAACTTTTCTGGGCGTTTCTTATATTTGATAGTTCTGAGTCACAATCTCAGCTAGCTTTCTCAACCATACACTAGACTGCTATTGGAAAGGATAAGATCCACAGGCAAAAGAAGTCCTGTTTCTTCTTTTGCCATAAACTGTGGTGCCTACTTTTGAAGAGATCGAATTGTGAGCAGAGAATGCTTGTAAGACTACCTTGTAAGACTACAATTTCTGTGATTCAACAGCATTGAACCATGGCAATTAAATGAATGCACCCACAGACTAAGTATTTATAGTTTGTAAAGGAAAATGCTCTTTTCCTTTCAAACATTATTTTAAACAAAAGTGAAGCTCTGATAAGACGGCATCAAACTGGATGAGTTGGCCTTTTAAAAAATGGTGCAAGCTATTCTCAGAAGGGCATTTCCTATTAAATGCAGCTGGTTGCCAGTATTTCAGTAATCTGACAAATGTCAACAATGTGGCAAAGGCAGAGGAGACCATTACTTGACAGCTCTGTCATGCAAGAGAGAGACCATGTGGGCTGAATTCAGGGAAAGTGATGTGCTGCTGGTAGAAGCATTCCAGGCAGACCTTGGAAATAATCATAATTCAGAATAATAATAGCTTACTCTTTCTGCCCTCTCATCTTTAGGAATCAATGCATAACCAGGGGCTACACTAGCCCCAAAACCTGAAGTGGACCAGAAATCACTACTGGAAGTCCACACAACAAGCAGAGACTTCTGGTTCTTAATGTGGGGCAAGTTCGCTTTTAATATTATGAAGATGTTACCATCCAGGAAAGTGTCTCTTTCAGTTATAGACCCATGAAAACAAAACTTGCCTGGAAACTAAGGATAGGAATAATCAAGATGGCAGGCTGGAACTCCCCACATTACTGTACAACAAAGCTAATGGTGAAAGGTGCTGGGAGATGCAATTCAGAAACACCGGGAATATAATTCCCATTACTAGTATTAGTACTACTAGTAGTCGTACATAGTAGTAGTAGTAGTAGTAGTAGTAATGCTGCTGATAAAGTGACATTGTTTTCCAGAAGTTTATTCATGGCCTTGGGATCAATGTTTTAGAGTCCAGTCATTTCACCACTATAATGCAACCACTTGCAGTATAAAACATTTCTTCTTGGTTTAGTGGATCACAGCAACATGAGACAGTAGTTGAAAGCAGCAAGACAAAAAAAAAATCACACAACACTATTTGCCTTTGAGGCCAAATCTTGCCAGCTAAGGGTGAGGCCCATTTGACATGCCACATACTAGGAATGATCCATGACAGAGGTTTAAAGAGGATCAATGTCTATTGCTGACTAATGGCAAAAATGCTGGGGAGTGCAAATGGGATGTCGAGATTGCATTCATGTGCTCCTTGGTAGCTGGTTGTCTGTGATACGAACAGAATGTGGACTGGACAAGCCTTTCTTTTCCTCCAGAATTTCACTTCTTGTATTCTTCTATTTTTAATTTTAACTGCTAAAGGATTAAATCATTTGAAGCAGGGAAGTTAAATATTTTCTTGTTGGTTTTTAAAAGATCATCCAGCTTTAATGAAATAGAGCATGAAAAATTAAACATTATATCACTCTTTCCAAAAGGTTCCTATACTGGATGTTTGGTGATATACAAATGTATTTAAATGTAAATGATTAATCACTTAAGCAGTTTAGAAAGCAACTAAAGATCTATAATCTATTCACATTCTGGTTTCATTACAAACAGGCTCATTCCAAAATGAAGTCATAATTTATTAACTAATGTCTCATTAACCAACTATGGTTTTAGAAAATGTGCAGATTTATTCTAAACTATAAAGAGGCTTTGCTTGATTAATTTAACTATTATAAGAAGACAGCAGCTAAATGACACAAAATTACTTGCTTCCTGTTTCATAATGGTTAGCAAATAATATGTGAGATATGAATTAGAAATCCCAATATGCTGTGTAAAAAGTTCTAGCAGCACGGTCTTAGCATGTCTGTTCAGAGGGAAGGCTCACTCTTTGTACTCATGATCTATATTTTTTGCAACAGCAGAACCATGTATGATTCAGACTAAAATGTCCTTGTTCTTTCCTATAAAGACTGCATGCTGCTTGTCACATGATGTAGTAATCGCATTATAGCAGTGGATTCTATCCTACATTTGCCTCAGCCTTATCACACAATGTTGCAGCTCTCCTGTTGTGACGTGGAGTTGTTGGTAATTCCATTTTTTATGTTGGAAATCATTCACACTCCCTTTTGTGCTATGATTCTATATTTCCTGGTTTGTGTTCTTTGCTCTATACTTTTGAGACCCTTTTTAGATTTTTATAAGTGTGTGTATATGTGTGTGTATGCACGTGCGCGCGTGTGTGTGTGTATATGATTTGCTGTTAAAGTGTCATGCTGCCTAGATACATTTGGAAGTCACTATTCATCATGGGAAAATTGGGTAGAGTGAAATTACTTCAGAACGCTTTAGAGTTCCATGTGTACCATAGATACTTATGTATAAATTGACTTCATGCATATGTTGAGGGCCAAAATTATGGATTTTGATATAACGCATGGTTATGTTGGGGATAAAATGTAGAGGCATGTAAAAAAGATTATAATGGTTCACAGGCCTTAACTTTAATATTAATTAATTTCAATAATAACTCTATGAAAAGAAGCAGTGACATCCTGTAGTCTCTTCAATAGCCTTTTACAATGTCTGGGCAGTAATGTTGGCTTGCTGGTGTTTTCTCTTGCAGCAGAAAAGTGACCTCTGTCTGCCATTGAATGGAAGACCCGGATGAGGCTTGATATGAGAGAGAAAGAGAAAGAGAGAGCGAGAGCACAAAAGAAGCATTACTTCTTTGGAGGGGGAGAAGAGTAAAGGCAAAGTTGTTTCTTCCAGGATCTTTCACCTCACACTAATATCTGGGATTTTGGAGCTTAGTCCATGCTACGGAAGCCAGGAAGATGCAGCTATACCCCTGCTTCCTCCCCACAACCCCAATAAGCCATACGGAATCCCCAAGGGGATAAGGGACAAGATATAAATAAAGTCTGATTGATTGATTGATATGGAGAAGGAAGGGAGACACAGAGGCAAAGTGGAGAGGAAAGTGAAAATGTTTTTATGCTCCTCAAGTGGACATGAATGAAAACTAGATATATTGAGGGCATGCACACACACAGAGAGGCACTAATCAAGTTGTTCCTGACTGGTTAGCTTCCCCACCTTTCTAGGAAACCTATGAAAACTGTATGTGTTTCCGAAAAGAATATGGAATATGGTGCTCTGTTTTTGTTTTTCTTCTCACTGTCACAGACTGTAACATAGGCCCTCAAGTAAATTTCTGTCTGATGGATGCTTAATGCTTAATCTATTCCTGAGACATTTCAGCCTTGCCATGTTTGAAAACCCCACACCTTGTGTAGAGAATTGGATTCAAATTTTAGTTCAGTTCCCATCTTTATTATTGACACACAGTTTCTGTCTTGGTCTTAGACAAGGGCAGAGCTTGAAAAAGCAGGTGTTATTATTTTTTTAATCTGTTGAGTGTAGGATTCTGGGAACTGCAATCCAAGAAACCACTTTTCCAAACTCAAAGTGGAGAGCCCTCAAAAATCACCATTAATTTTCAGACTCCATTCTCCTTGTATAGGAAGCTAAAGAAATCCCTTAACTGCATTCATTAGACATACATTATTCTAAATGATACCAGAACAAGGAGGACACAGGCTGCACAATAGGATTCTGTTGGCTACAGTTAACCCTGCAGGCACACTTAATTCCCCTCCCCCACACACAAACACACAGATTCAGTTCCTTGAAACGTTATTGTATTTCCTGTAGTGCTCAAGGGGGTTTCGGGACCAGTTTCAGCTGCTTTACTACTCAGTGGCTTACCAAATAGCAACAGACTAATACCTTGACTGAGAATGGTTTTATTTTTCTTCTTAAAATTTCCTGCTTGAAATGACAAAAACAAATATGAGCAAGAAGTTGGGTTAAAGCGTAGCACAATCGTATTACATTTTTCTTAGACTAATGATATTAGCCATGAATCATTTGTTTCTTTGTTCAAAGAAAAAAGGGAAAGAAAAAAGATGACAATTTGCTTTTCTGACTGAAGGCATGGTGATTATGTAAAAAACTACTGAGTCAATAAGTGTCAGAGAATCATGGCAATATGTTATTTCCCTGTCCTGCAGGATTGCAAAGAAGCACACTCAGATCCAAGCTTCCATGAACATATTGCCAAAAGGGAGGTGCTATAGGTAAAGTGAAAGTATATTGATTTCCTATTTAGTATCATAAAAAATAAAAATTTTAGATCACAAAAAGCAGATTCCACCTGAACATTAGGAAGAACTTCCTGACTGTAAGAGCTATTCAGCAGTGAAACTCTCTACCTCAGAGTGTGGAGAAAACTCCTTTCTTGGAAGCTTTTAAACAGAGGCTGGATGGCCATCTGTCAGGGGGTTGTGATTTACTTTGTGATTTTCCTGCATGGCAGGGGGTTGGACTAGATGGTCCATGTGGTCTTTCAGCTCTATTTTTCTATGATTGAAATATTGAATGTACTAAGAAAATTATTTGTTGTTGTTGTTGTTGTTGTTGTTGTTGTTGTTGTAATTGTATATACTAAGAAATGTCACTCTCAACTTCTGGAATGATTTCACCAGCATTGAAGGAATGATCCTCCACCATCAACTTTACTGGACTGGTCACATTATCCGAATGAACAATCACCATCTTCCAAAGCAATTACTGTACTCCCAACTCAAGAACAGAAAATAGAATGTTGGTGGACAGGAAAAGAGATTTAAAGGTAGGCTTAAAGCTAACCTTAAAAACTTTGGCATAGACATTGAGAACTGGGAATCCTTGGCCCTTGAGCATTCTAACTGAAGGTCAGCTGTTACCAACAGTGCAGTGGAATTCGAAGATGCATGAATGGAGGGCAAAAGGGAGAAATGTGTCAACAGGAAGGCACGTCAAGCGAACCCTTGTTGGGACTGTCTTCCACCTGGAAACTGATGTCCTCACTGCAAAAGAACACAAGGATCCAGGATGGATCTCTACAGTTACCTATGGATCCACTTGGAAGGCAATCATATTAGGCCCGGGGCTGTGGCGCAGACGGGAGAGCAAACCAGCTGCAATTAACTGCAATCAATGACTCTGACCAGGAGGTCATGAGTTCGAGGCCCGCTCGGAGCTATGTTGTTTGTCTTTGTCCTATGTTAAAAAGGCATTGAATGTTTGCCTATATGTGTAATGTGATCCGCCCTGAGTCCCCTTCGGGGTGAGAAGGGCGGAATATAAATGCTGTAAATGAATAAATAAATAAATATTAGGCCATGGGTGATAGTCTATGATGACAATTGCAAATACTCATTTATAAGATTAAAACCTTTAGGAAAAAACATCAATCCAAAGACCTGTGCTGACTTATCCACTGGTCAATGTCAATACTGTATCTTAACTTTTATATAATATAAAATTACCATCCCTTTCTTTGAGTAATGAAAGGTGGGGAGTTAGTCAATTTTGAGAGAACCTAAAGAAGCACTGTTCCATCTACTCTGTTCACTTTTGGCCTTACCAGTGGCAATTTGACGCTTCCCCTCAAAGCAGTGCCAAAAGAGTAGCAGGAGTTGGTGCTCCTCTCAGCTTCTCTCAGTATAGACTAAGGACTTGCCTTAACTCAGAGAAAGGAATGGTTGTTTTTTAAAGTCAATGCTGTACCTTAACTGTTTTTAAGGAACCATATCCTTTTCTGTGTAGAATGGCAAAAAGCCTATTTGAATGCCTGGGCAGAAAATGGCACCAATTGTGACCAGATCCATCTGGCCCACTCAGATGGTGCTGCCATCTTCCCGTCTCTGTGGAATGACCCTTGACTTATCCATGGATCATGTCAAAACCCATACTTTTGATCCCTAGACCTGTTTTCAACTTATACATGAGGTTGACTTATAAACGCATATATGGGTGGGAATGAAATCAAGGTTCCTGCTAGTTCAGAAACCCTGGATCTTTTTGTCTTGGGAGCCCTAGATAATTTTCAACAATAGTTACGAACAAAAAAGCAGAGACTCAGTATCAAGTCTTTCATTCCATACTTCCAAATAGCAAATTGTCAGGTTCTTGGTTTTATCAAAACCTCTCTGAAATTTCATGTTTAAATATATATTTTGAAATTCATTTCAAAATTTTGAAAATTATTTGTTGTTGTTGTTGTTGTTGTTGTTGTAATTGTATATACTAAGAAATGTCACTCTCAACTTCTGGAATGATTTCACCAGCATTGAAGGAATGATCCTCCACCATCAACTTTTCATTTCAAAATAACTTCCTCTTAGATGTCTTTTTTAAAAAGTATTTTGATATTACTTTAGCAGAACATTTTGAAAGTTGAGTGGTGGGCACTCAAGGTAGCAATCTTGCACATGTGAGCTTGAGTACAAAGTGCTTCTTTTAAGTTGGCATGCGTAGGAGATATACTATAAATTCCAACCAGTATTATAATCTGGAAAATATCGATCAGGTCAGTCAGTATCACAATTTGCAGAGAGAAATCCTAATCATAACACACCATATGTCTTGATAAATGTAATGCTGAGCAAAAGGTCCTCTCTGACTTTTCCATCTACGGGAAGCAAAATCTAGGGGAAATAATTCATTTTAGCAACTGGGAATGATTGTCCATATAATTACCAGAACCTTCTAGTTTGCACATATCTGTAAACATAACACATATATGAATCTCTCTCTCTATCTTCTATCTATATTTCACACATACATGCACACATTTATAATAACATCTGTATACTTATTGATATACTTACTGGAGACATTAGGACTTGATTTGCAAATATCAGCAGCTTTTGTCTACCAAACCTAAGTGCAGGGAGAGCCCTATACTTGGCTGGCAGTCACCTTGAATGTTCAAAGTTCAAGGGTTGGAAAGATTAGCCGTTTACAAAAAACGTTGCCTGGGGGACGCCCGACTGGATTCACTCAGTCTTCAAAGAGGCTCTTCTATGCCCCCCACATAACCATAAAGCCAACAGGAACCTGAAAGTTACTTGAGAAGGCAAAGAGCTCGAACACTGTTTCCATCCTAAATACCTTGGTGTCACCTTAGATCAAACACTAACATATAGGAAACACTGCATCAACACTAAGCACAAAATAGCTGCACACAACAACATCCTGCAGAAACTTACTGGTAGTGCATAGGGTGCAGACCCACAATTAACAAGAACATCAGCCCTGGCCTTGTCTTACTCAACTGTAGAGTATGCCTGTCATGTCTGGCACAAGTCTGCCCATGCGAAGCAGGTGGACATAGCACTGAACAAAACATGCAGAATAATCACAGGATGCCTTAAACCTACACCGCTGGGAGAGGTCATCCGGAGTTTTGGAGTTGGGTGTCACCTCTATGCAGATGATGCACAACTCTACTACTCTTTTCCACCTAATTCCAAGGAGGCCTCTCGGGTGCTGGACGAGTGCCTGGCCGCTGTGTCTATCTGGATGAGGAGGAACAAGCTGAAGATCAATCCCGACAAGACAGAGGTCCTCCTGGTCGATCGTAATCCTGACCGGGGTATAGGGTGGCAACCTGTGCTGGACGGGGTTACACTCCCCCTGAAGCCACAGGTCCGCAGTCTGGGAGTCCTCTTGGATTCATCGCTTACGCTCGAGGCTCAGGCGTCGGCGGTGTCTGGGAGGGCCTTCACACAATTGAGACTCGTGCGCCAACTGCGACCGTACCTCGCGAAGGCTGATCTGGCCGGGGTGGTCCATGCCTTGGTCACCTCCAGACTGGACTACTGTAATGCGCTCTACGTGGGGCTGCCCTTGAAAACGGCTCGGAAGTTCCAACTGGTCCAACGAGCGGCAGCCAGGATGTTAACTGGGGGCCCTTACAGAGAGAGGTCAACCCTCCTGTTCAAGGAGCTCCACTGGCTGCCATTTATTTTCCGAGCCCAATTTAAGGTGCAGGTGCTTACCTACAAAGCCCTGAACGGTTTGGGACCATCCTACCTCCATGACCGCATCTCCGTCTACGAACCCATGTGTTCACTTCGGTCATCTGGAGAGGCCCTGCTCGTGATCCCACCTGCGTCGCAAGCGCGGTTGGTGGGGACACGAGACAGGGCCTTCTCTGTGGTGGCCCCCCAACTCTGGAACACCCTCTCCAAGGATCTCAGACAGGCCCCTACACTGGCAGTCTTCAGAAAGAACTTGAAGACCTGGCTGTTCCAATGTGCCTTCCCAGATTAATAGGAAATCTCCAATACCAAGTCCCATAAGCACTTTATTAGAACTAAGATCGTATATCGCACTCTGCACTTGCCCTAGAAGCCTTATATATCACCTGTCACATCAGCACTTTTAATCTTGTACCCATTACTCTGGCCCGGCCCAGTTTTATTGTGTTTTAGCGTATTGTTTATTGCTTGTTGTTTATACTGTTTTAATTGTTTTTAATTTGCCTTTTGTTTTGTATTGTTATATTGTGTGTTGAGGCCTTGGCCTTTGTAAGCCGCATCGAGTCCTTCGGGAGATGCTAGCGGGGTACAAATAAAGTTTAATAATATTAATAATAATAACACCTGTTGATAAACTCTACAAGTTAGCTGGCATTGCCTCTCCTGATGTGTGACGGGAAGTTGCTGCTAACTGTAAGAGAAATAAGGTCGAACATTGTGAAAGCCACCCTCTGCATGACTATCAGCCTCCTCCCACCAGACTCAAATCAAGGAAGGGCTTCATGAGAACCACCACTCCTCTTGATGTTCCTCCAGCAACAGCAAGAGTATCCCTCTGGGCAGCTAAACCAGGCAATTCCAACTGGAGGGCCCCCCAGGAGGGTCTTCCTCCAGGGGCAAACCAAGAATGGGCAACTTGGAAGTCCCTAAACAGACTCAGAAGCGGAGTGGGCAGATCAAAAGACAACTTGACTGTGGAGCAGAACAAACAACTCCTCATATGTATGCTTGCCCACAATGTCCTGCCTCATGTACGGAGGAGGAGTTGTTTAAAGCTACAGACAATGCAGTCGCTGTTGCCCTCTTTTGGTCTAAAACTATTTAGCTGCTTGTGATTTCCTTTATTTCATCACTTTTAAATTTATTTATTATGCAATGCTTTTGACATGAAATAAAGAAATAAACCTTGAATGTTGTTTCTTTTAAGTGGAGAGGTGGGACAGCCAAATAAATAAATCAAAATGGCAAAAGATCACTAATGTGGATAGATATTTTAGTTTTCCATATTAGGATGAAAAACAGTGTAGTGGATAATAGGTAAGTAGGTTAATAATAAAGGTTTCTGCAAAGCTCCCAAAATGAAATCAAACAGCCACAATGTGTCTTTCTATGCCTATCCACCCTCCATCCTCTATTCTTCAGGTTTCTTTCCCTCTTCTTTTCTTTATAATGAAAAAGATATTATGAAAGCCACCACTAGAAGGGAGAAAAAGGCAAGACAGAGAGAAAGGATCGACTACCTTTTCTATTGCATTCAGGCTGCATTACCTCATCACACCTCACAAAACAAGACCATCCAGCTTGGAGGCTGGAGCAGAGAAAGCCTAAGCCAGCATCAAGCAGGCACTTAAAGAGACAGGCAGCCCCCTCTCATTCTTCCATTCTCACCTTACACAGGCTATAGAGTTACAAATGGTGAAAATGTGGAGCTCCAAAAAGCTGCTGTTGTTGTTTTATTTATCTAGATGGAAAAACATGCTTGCCCCAGACTGCTGCTAGGCAGCTGTGCACACTCTATACCAAGGAGGCAAGCACCCTTGCATCTGCCATGTCACAACAGAGGCAGGGAGAGATTGCAGGGAAACAAAAACTGCGGCCACATGTTGTGAGCCTGTGCCAACCACAGACTCCCAGCTTCCCTTCTCAGTCATCCTCTGAAACTGCCTTTCTTGTTTGCACCAATTGCTCAGCCAGCGACTGGGTATAATTAATCTCCTTTTGTGCAGCATTGTGGTGTAGCAATTGATCTTGAAGCTGCAGAAGGCCCTGATAAGTGTTGTACAACCCAACAGCTGCTGAAAACTCTTCTGCCATGGCTTGCTTGGCTCAGGCGACATAATTATGTTTCTGCTGGGCTGAAAGAATTGTTCTTAATTTTCTTTCTTAAGACATTGCAAATGTAAGGCAATACCACAAATGGAATGCTGGTCTGATCTCTGCCACAATTCACCTATGGCCTTAATCCATATGGGGATACTAATACTGCCTATCTTGCAGAGCTATTGTCAGGTAATAGTTATTTCCAGTTTCTGTGTGTGATACTGAAAGCTGGACAGTAACAGGGAGAAAATTAATTCATTTGAAATGTGATGTATGAAAAGACTTCTGTGAAAGCCAAGGACTGCTAAAGAGAAAAAAGAAAGGATCTTAGTGCAAATCAAGCCTGAATTTTCACTGTAAGAAAAAGGAACTAAACTGAGGATGTAAAAATTTGGTCATACTATGACTCAATCAAAAAGACAATAATGCTTGAATATGCAATCAGCAATAGGAAAAGAGGAAGACTGCACTATAGTAACATTCCTTTCATATTCACAATGTATATTCTACCATTCACAGTCTTCTTTTATTCATAGGTGAAGAGGGTGTTCAGCCCAACAGGCAAAAATGAAAGTTTTTCTCTTCATCCTCATCCCCCCCCCCCCAAAAAAAAAAACCCTCAAAGAGACACCAATTCTTTGAGATTAGAACTGGTGCTCTGAGACCTGGAAACAATTTTCTCCATATTGTATTTCTTCTGGGACAACGAGGTTCAAATGTTAGATCACACAGCTCAGGATGTAGACTCATTTATCCTCCCCATCTCCAGACCTAACCTCTCAATTAAAATTCCTATCCAGGAGCATGAGACCTTTTCTAAGCATGCAAGTGATTTGTCCCCTAGGATGTCCCAGTGATGAAAGTGGAAAACAGATGAAGCTGTCACAGTCCATGGTATGAATGTAAAGAATATTCACATTTTCTCATCATTTATAAGAAACGGCGTTTCAACACACTGAAATACACTATTTTAAAAAGTCAACCAACTTGAGATTTTTCATATTGGGTGATTTTTCTGTGGAAAATTATATTAGTGCACAATCGTGCTTTATGTGCAAAAACCCAGCCAAATCCATTAGATTTATGAACTCATCACTGTTTCACATTCATGATCCCTATGTAGTTCCTAGTTAATGTGTTGCATAAGGACCATACAAGTCCTCCAATCCCCACTTATCAAGCAGCAGCCACTGCAATCAATGAGTCTGTTCTCCTATCAATTGGGAAACAGCTGACTGATTTGCCCACCTCTTTTTGTGGATGATACCTCAGTGAGATAGTTTTAACATGGGAACGAATTGAAACATAGACCTTCTTCTGCTCATTGCAAAGGAAATCACTCATGGGAAGTGGTGAGATCATCTAATTAGCTGCTTTCTGATCAACAGAGGAACAGAGCACATTCATAACAGCAGCTACTTTTTGATGCTTGGGGATTGGGGTAAGTGAAGTGAGATTAACTTTGGAACTGTTGTTTATGTATACATCCATTCCATATATGGTTCAGGATGATTTTCACTCAAAAGTTAACAAAATGCAAAGTCCCATAGGAATAATCCAAAAACTAACCAACCAATGTATAATCTAATCCACTGGGGTAAGGGAAATCTCATTTTTCTGTTCTCCTCCAGAAGTAAAAAATGTTTTACTTTTTTCTCTTTGTATTCCAGATGGGAAAAAAATTCAAAAACCTAAGTTTTGCCATTGTGCCTCTCAGCTTTGTTGATGTGTGAAAAGGTAAGAATAAATTGAGATTTCCAATAGTGGCTGAAGCAGTTCTTGAGCAAGCTACCAGTAGTGCTGACTTGGATAATTTGGAACTTTTTCAATTACAAAAATAACAAACTCAATACTCATCTGGTATAGCAAGGGTGGGCAACTGTGGGTGGGTAGGGGGCTGCATTAGCTTCTCAGGAAATCTTAGAAGACATGCTCGATCTGCCTTTACAAAGAAAAATCTGGAATCTTTAATAACCTAGTAAATAACTTTATGTATACATAGATGTATAGCAAAGGGTTAAGAAACCCTTTTGATTAATTGCAAAGATACATAATGGGACACCAGGAAGAGTGTTCAATGTATATTAGGACTGATGCACATCAGTGTGTAATGTACATCAGCAGGCCCTGGTGTGCATTGTGCACCAATGCACATTGATGACATTGGGCATTTTGCTGGCTCTGCTATGCAATAACATAATAGCAGCCCTCTTGGCTCTAAAGTACATACTGTATGTACTCGAAGATAAGCCGAGTTTTTATCTCTTTTTTTGGGCTGAAAAACCCTTCCTCGGCTTATAATGGGGTCAAGGTGAAGGCGGGCAACAGAGCGTCGAGGCCACAGTGTGGTTTTTCCCCCAAAAAAACCTCCCTCCTCTGCTTCTCCTCCCAGGCTGGAGTCATCTTATTTTTAAAGGGAGAGAGAGATACAAGAGGGGAATGTTTTCAAAAGAGAAAGAAGAGTAAAAGAAGCTCTTGGAAGCCAGGAAGAAGAAAAAGATTGCATGGGTGGAAGGGGAAGAAAAAGAGAGACTCTTGCAAATTTGCAGGATTTATTATTATTATTACTATTATTGCAAGAACCATTTGTATCAACAGGAAGGAGGGAAAGGAGACATATTTCATTTCCTCCATGTTGGTATGGCTCCCTTTCAAACCCACCCAATTTCCTGAATTTGCAGGAGAGAAAACATCTAAACTAGGAATATCCCTTTAAGTTATTGTTGATACCATATTGTTTTTGTTGACCCTCCTTTTCACTTACAGAGCTAGTCTACTCCTTTTCTTTGAAATATGGTAAATATTCAAAAACATTTCACCTCAAGTAATGTAATGTTATTGATATCTATTTTTATTTTGAAATTTACCAGTAGCTGCTGCATTTCCCACCATCCGCTTATACTCAAGTCAATATGCTTTCCCAGTTTTTTGTGGTAAAATTAGGTGCCTCTGCTTATATTCGGGTCAGCTTATACTCAAGAATTTTCGGTAATTCTAATTCCCAGAGACTTGAGCCTACTTATGAAAATATAAGGCCCTAACAGAATAATAATGCATAAAAATTGCATTAGAATGACCTCTAGGGACCAATCAAAAGTCAAGGTGGGCTATACATGGCCCATGGATTGCACATTGCCCGCCCGTGTTGTACATTGTGGGCATACAGTGCATCAAAAGTGTAGATGATCTCCTAAGCACCTCATTTGCTGCATGTTAATGAAATAAACTCAAGTGGCTTCAGTTAGCAGTCATTTTCTTTGCCAATCCCTAACATGTAGCAACTAAAACAACAAAGAGCATTTTTCTCTTTTCTACAAGACTCTGGTGTTCTCATCATGAGGCTGGGAAGGAGTGCATAGGGTTGCTGTCAGTGAAGCTGATGGAACTGCCATTCATCCCTTTACAGCCTCAGCTAGGCAGCTTTGAAATAGTTCATAATATTTTTATGTTAATAAAAATAAAATGACTTAGTCATCAGTGGAAAGACCAACTGTTTAAATGGGCAGAAAATGAGTGCCAGTCTCACCAAAAGAATTAGTCTCTCATGAGTATTTCACAAGGTATTTTGACTATGTGACCCTCTCCCTTCTCAAACACATACCTTGCTTCAAATGCCCACCTCTATCTTGTTTCTCTGAATAACGCTGCTTAATAATTCCCAAAGGAGAAATGTCACACTTCCTGCATTTACGTTCCAGTTGGAACCCAGAATCCAATTATAAACCCATTAAACAGTGGTAAAACACTCTCGGTTGGGAGTATGTCTTTTTTTTTTCAGCACTAGATTTGCTGTATCCATTTTCAGTGCTCCTGGAAGAATATGATGCCAAGGCAATGTTGACAGAATTTATAAAAAGAATGGCTGCCATCTCGGTGTGACAAGAGAATTCCCAATTTTCTGAGGTTTTTTCTCTACTTTTCACCCTGTTAAGACAAGAGATTTTCTTATTTTGAAAACTGTGTGTTATGAATGATCACTCCCTGCTAACTGCATTATGAAATATCTAGAGAAATAATCAAGAGCTGTATATGTGTTTTATTTGTGTCTACTGGTATTGGTGTTTTAAAAAGAAACAAAGAATAACCTCATTAACTTACCAAAATCTTTCCAAAGCAGAGAGATACCAGCATTACCTCTTTTAGATGTTTGTCCCATGGAGTAGCAATTATGAAATTCTTATGAGACATTGATTTTCCTCCTTTCCATTTTGTCACAATTTAGAGATGGGAGGATGCTGAATAGTTGGAGTGATGGAAAGAAACGCAAATGCTTGAGTCAAAGATGATAAATGGATAGAGTAAGAACAAAATAGACAACATTACTTTAAAAAGTGGAGTCTTCAAGCAAAATTGGTTTGTTATGTCCTACTATTGTCTGCTATGCATTGCTCTGCAGTATAAAGTAATTAAATACCACTTATAGCACTGTCTAGAAAAAGTAGTTTTTGGCATTTCTTAGTAGAATTCCTCCTTATTTTTGTTATTTTGGTGTTCAACATGAAGAGCACCTGTAAAAGACCTTAATAAATCATAAAGGTTGAAAATAACTTGGATATTGTACTTGTTCCATTAAAAAAATTACTCAAATTCATAATGTTACTTTTGAAAGGCAGCATGGTTATATCTTCATCCCTGTCAAGAAATATAAGTAACTTCATGAATTGTAATTCTGTGTTTTCACATTCTAGCTAGAGATAGAAATTGTGATCTGGTTCATCCTTGCATATAAAATGAAAAAGTGCAACACAAATTCCTCTTTGACAGTTGGCATGATTTCATCTGAGTCAGCCTTGGAGAGTTTTCCATTCCTATATGTGTCTGCCCAGATTCACAAATGGAAAAGGTGTTCAAGACATTTTTGAAAATTGAGTAAAGCAAAACAGAAAAGGGAGGTTTGGTGTTTTGCTCTCATGCTGGAAGCAAGATCTCTCCTGTGTCTCCTTCACATGCTGTCTTGTCACTGTAGAATAATCTGTCTCATCCTTAAATGAGATGTTGGCAACATTTCTGTATGTTCCTCATGTGGAGATGATAAAGAATGGGGATGACGGGAGTCACTCCCAGATAAAACTTCATAGCAGCATTATGTTGCCTGATTCACTGAACTGTATAGAGGTTTCGCATGCCTCTAACTGCTCATTGTTTTTCCACCACTTTAATTTTTCCCTTCCCATGGAAAGTCTGTTAAACCAAAAGGACAGAATCACTATACTTACACAACCTTTTAACTGGCAAGCCTGGGGGGGGGGGGGGGGGGTCCTACAGCTGGAAAGCCCAAGGTCAATAAAACTTTGGTCATCCAGGTGATTTGAACTTTAATTCTCAGTTCCTTGATTAACAATCAGGAAGTTTGGGAGCTGAAATGCAAAACATCTGGAATACCAAAGTTTGGCAGTCAGAGCTCAAGAGAAATGAGATTATTTTCCTACATGTTCCATAAGATAGTTGTAACTCCTGATTATCACACTATCACATGAAGTAACCAGAGTACAGGCAGTCCCCATGTTACAAACATCTGAATTACAAATGACTCATGGTTATGAATGGGGGTGAGACAACAGGAAATGAGAGAAATATGCCCCCGGAAGAGTTATCATGAGGAAAAGGAGCCACCAATGAAGCTTTCTCACTAATCCTTGTTTACACAATTAGCCAAATATTTCAAAATCTAATTATCACAGATAAAAAAGTGAATGGAAACCTTCTGAACAGGGGCACAGACAACAAAAGAAACATGAGAGGGGTTTTAACCCTTCCCTGTGCTATCCAAAGCATATATAATCCTATAGAACCTATATTGTTTGCAATTTAAGGACTGTCTGTACTGAGAAATAGGAGCCAAAAAGATACTAAGTATTACCTTCACCAAAACGTTTTCCATAGGGATTTTTTTATTGAAGTCTTCTCATACACCAATATACAGCATTCACAGAGTCAGCTGCATGGGAACAGCAAACATTTTTCATAAAAACATACAGAACTACTGTAACATTAGAAAAGCCCAAAGCAGCGTAGAAATGCTTAGAAATGTACACTTTCAGCCAAGTGCTACATATATATTGAAAATATTTCGGGTGAAGCTGTTTCTAATCTTTTCTGAATAATCCATCATCTCTCACATCACAGTTGCTACTGGGAATCCTTCCAAACCCCATGGCAATGTGTCCTCCTAATATATCACGAACCAGAGCTGGGGCCAGTTCTCTCAGCCATGCTCCGGCATCCGCCCTCCATGACCCACCGGAACAATAAAGCCCACTGCCAGGTGTCGCCCACCTGTCCAGAATCCCAATAGCCAAAGCTCCTGCATCCCCATTTTGCTTGCCTTTCATTTGCTTCCTTTTCTTGTTGCCACTTTAGGCAGTACATCTGGCTTCAACCTAACCACACATTTGCATTCATCTTCTTCACTGACATTTTTTCTGGATGTCCTATTTGGCTTTCACAGGAACAGCTAATAAAACTACCTTGTTCAACCAAGCTAAATGGCATTTTTCATAATTGGTTGATGCAGTAAAAGCAAGCCTTTTCACTTGCTGACTTTCTTCTTCCATTTTGCTCCCACGAGAACAGAGATGGGTAAATCTGAGGGTGCTTCCAGATACGTCCAAAATGTGGGACCTGTTTCAGTTTTACTTGAAGCGTACAAATGATGCCTCAGGTAAAACCAAATTAATCCAAAGAAAACTGGGATTTTCCAGTTTGTTTGGGACTAATAAAACACCTTTAAACATCTGGACCTTAAGCTAATAAAACACCTTTAAAGATCCGGACCTTAAGCTAAGGTCCGGATCTTTCCAGGTGAGGGCCAAATGGGAATTAACTCCCAGGATCGCTCTCCTAAGAATCCCCCCTCCACACAAACCCACACCATTTGATGCATCATTTGTGTGTGCCAGGAGCTCTCTTTAGAGAGCCCTGCTCTGCTGGCAGGTCCCTCAAGTAAATTTGGGGAGGTATGGGGGGCTGAGTGGGGTGACCGGATGCCCTACCAGTTCATCCTCTGGTTGACCCAGAAGGGCATGCCACCACCCAGGGAAAGTATAGGGTTTTATTTGGGGTGGGGACAAAATCCCAGGAGGAAAGGATTTAATATTTCAGTTCTTTCTGAGATTTAGTCATGTGTAGAAGGGCCCTGAGAGGCTGCAGGATGTATCCTTCCTCCAGCAGAACCCAAGAGAACCACCTCTATACTTTAATTCTCCTGTCAACCCACTCTAATACCTTCCATTAATTTGTTTAAAAAAAAAAGGCCAGTTACCTTTCTTAGGGAAACTTCTTCAATTGCTCTATCTTTCCTCCAGACGTGGAATGACTATAGGAAGGCTGCAGCCATGTCTGGGATGAATCTATATGTGTGTGTATATATATATGCCATAGACAGGATGCCAGCCTAATTTCATTATCACACTGTACTATTATAGCACTATATTTCTCTTTAACTGTCATAGCAACATACTGTGGCATTGAGAGGTTAGTCGTTTACTGAGGACCAAGACATTTCCAGCTGAGAATTCTAAATGCTCTCCCAAAACTGCAATTCCCAATAGTTCATACATAGTTGCCACAACAGTAAAAAGAGAATAGAGTACTATAAAAGTATCATGTGATAAGGCAGCACATATATAGGACCAATTCTTTATAAGTGCATTTTTTTTCCTGCTAGGTTTTCTACGAGATGAATCCCAAATTGTGAATTATTTTAGAAAACTGCACAGCAGGAAGAAAATATTCTTCCTCATGGCAGGAAGAAAAGTGCTAAAATACTCATTGTTTCCTTTATAAATGAAATGGATGAAGAGTTATATTCACAGACAAAATATTATAGATTAACTTTTATAAGAGAGACTCAAATAAGTGTTACAGAAATTTCCCTCAAATAGCTAAAAGAATTGAAAAAACAAAGTCACTGCAGAGTAGCTTTACTCACTGCTCAGCTGGAAACAACTGTGTGGCTGAAAATAATTCTTGATCTTAAAAAACATGAGATGCAGAGTTGAACTGAAAAGTTTCAAAAGGTTTATTAAAACATAAAGAACTACATTCCTAGATAGAAAAGATGGGGTTTAGTCTAGTCTATCTAACTAAACCCAAACAGAGATATTGTATAATCTCAATTTTCTTCTAAGGTCAAGCAAAGGGAAAAACCTCAAAACTACATTCTGCATTCAACTCTCAGACACAAGACAAAAGAGAGAGAAAACTGACCATGAGGTCTCTTCTGGGACTTAACAAAAGTTTGCTTCCAAATTCTCTTTAGAAGGCATGGGGCATTTTTGGACATTTCTGGTCACCCAGGTCCATTTTATGCACGAGGCAACCTTTTAAAAAATTGGAACTGAACAGGAAGCGACTTGTGGGTTAAAAAGGTGGGGTTTCTTGACAACACGCCTAATAGGATCGTGGAGGAGATAATAATATGGCTAATACACTAGAAGATATTCCGAAGCATTGGAAGATATTTCCAACAGTTGGCCACTCCTGCTTTAACTTTAGAATCACGTTGAAGCAGATTTGCTATTTCCCACCATGGAAGCCACCAACTCACCACTGTACAGTGTGAGATGGGGCATAGCGTTACAGACTCTTTCTCACGTTTGTCCATGGTACAACATCTACAATCATGTGGGATGCGTTCCTGAACTTACTGTGGAGCCTTTTGAAATGAGTGATTGCTGAAAATTACCATAAATTTCTTGGAGTACCTAGAGGATTTCTACAGGTATTCTCTCTAGGATTTGCCATGTCCACCAGGTAGACTCTATGGTAACTTCTAGCAGAAGCCTATCATAGAATTGTCTGTAGAGCAAAGAGAATTATTAGAGGACTTTGTCAAATGTGAGTAGGTGAAACCCTGGGTGCCAGTCCCAATAGTAGAGTGACTCATACTGTGCATTCAGATATATTATACCTGAACATTTGTATTGTATCTTGCCTAATATAAGCAATTTATTAAGTTTGTTAGAATGATGAAGCGCCTGCTTATGCCTCTTCTACTGAAAAGGAGAATTTAATAGCATTCAATTTTTATTTTATCATGCTCATTGTTTTCAAATATAGGTTGTGTCACTTCTTGTTTGTGCTTAGATTCCTGATACCAGCTTTGAAAATTAAAATGCAGATTGAGGTGCAGCTTTTGCCATCAATTTTACTATGAGTCCATCTTGACGATAGAATTAATGCAGTTTGATACCATTTTAACTGCCATGGCTCAATGCTATGGAATTATAGGAATTGAAGTATTATAAGGTCCATAGCCTTCTATACGAAGAAGCATCGAGCCATGACAGTTAAAGCTGTATCAAACTACATTAATTCTACATAACTACATAATACAGTGTGTTTTTTTCAAGATGACAAGAAGTCACATGCAAATATTTCTCTGTATTTCATATCAAATATTGTCAACTATAAAGTTTTTGGAGTATCGACTATTAAATACTGTCAGGTATGAAAGTTCAATTACTACTGGATGTTTAATGGAGATGTCAAATAGATCTGTGACTATTTCAATATTTGGGAAATGTCTGTCCTAAACATTTGCAGTAGAGAATTTAAAGGAGATACTTGGCAGGAAACCTTGTTCTGCTGTAGCCAAGAAATGTTCCAAGAGTAAGTCATTGAGTGAATTTGCCCTTTGAATCAGCAGGTTTGCAGGTTTCACAGTCTGTTCAGCAAATAAGAGCTGGATTCTTTTGATATCAGATGAGGCTGGTTGTCCTGTGATAATAGATTCTGACTGTTGCAATGCCAGCAGTTTTATTATTTTTGTGATTATTTAATAAGGTGAACCTTCAGTTCTTTGAACATAAGACAAGTTCTTATGAGTCACATAACTTTTAAAGACAGGTTCATTTTCCCAAAGGATGCAAGTCTGTATCTTTTTTGAAAAAAAAACAACCTAAAATATAAGTAGTGACATTTTTCTCTCTGAGCAGATTTATCTCTTCTAATTTCAAGTAACACGGGGTTTCATTCTTATTGGATGTTATCCCCCTTTGAGAGAGAGAGCTCTTTGAAAGAAGAACTTCATTTCCTTCAAAACTAGTTGGAGTCTTGCACTCCAGTACATATCTGAATGAGCAAAGGGACAGTTGGAAAAATTCATTAAACTTCAGCAGGTGGACTGTACATCCTGCAAACCAAGCCCTATCCACAAGGCAGGTAAATCAGTTCAAACTTTGGAAAGCCTAGGTTTCTGAGTCATATTGGCTGGTCCCAAAAGAAGTAGACCCATTCAAGAAATTGTAGAATGGTAAGTCAATACATAGGCAAAGCCATTTGATCACATTTTATCCTATTATGTACAACTTAATTGAATTTTGAGATTAATTGGCTCATAACTCCATGTATCCTATATGCCACATGAGTATTATTTGTCTTCAATATTATTCAACAGGTTTCTGAAACCAGCCTGCCTACTCCTACATAGCAGTATTGTAGGAGTTTTGGAATCCTGTGTCACTTGACTTTTTCCAGGTATTGCTTGCAACTAAAGATAGGGAAAATGTTCAGAAAAGATATGCTCAAATATACAAACACTCTTGCTTGAATGACTCAGAACAGAGTTCAGTTGGGTACAAACTTCTTGAGTAAAACCCACCATCACTTATTATGCGATATCCGATGTGTGTCAAAACGTTTTTTAAAATCCCTAAAATCAGTAGATGTATGATTGTTTCTAAAAGTTTGGAGGAATGATCCCCTGTTATCTTATGCCATTGTGGAGAAAATTCAAGGAGATTGCTCTTTTCGTTTATTTATTTTTATTTATTTATTTGCTTATAAAAAATTTGAAAATTCCCCAAAAATCTATGGGTGAATGAATTGTTCTGAAACTTGATGGGCTAACAGTGGTAAATGTGTTGTAGCATATTTTACCCCAATAGCCAGGAGAAGCAAGGAGGCTCTGAAATTTCCCCACTTGTGCAATTACTATAATGAAAAAGTAACAAAATTTGTTGTTTATAGTAACAAATTTTTCACTAATAATATTTTAAAATCACTTTGGAAACAAAACAAAATTAGGTGCCCCCTAATTTTGTAATGAGTTTTGAAACATTTTGTTCATCGATCGCACAGCCCTAATATATAGCCTTGGCCTGGTGGAGTGGAGCGGCTTACCAAATAAGCTCATTCGCACTCCTGCCTTTCTGACATACTATGCTTTCATTATGAGGCACATTACATTCAAGGGCAAATCATTATTTCATTTTTTCTTTTTTTGTAATTTACAAAATTGAGGTGCACATTACTCTTGATGGTACATGATACTTGAGTAATATGGCATTGGCTCTGTGTAACCCTGACTTCTTCCAACTTAGTGCAAGATTAGGTAATGTCCAACAATTCTACTTAATCGTGAGGACCATGAAAGCTGAAATCCAAAATATCTAGAGGGTACCAATTGGGGGAAGGCTTTCTTAACCTCCTCCAAAAATTTGGTGTAAAGATTTTAAAAGAAAGAGGAGGCCATTTAAACTAGTCTATGCTTTTTTGGAGCAAAGAGGGAGCCAATTAATTGATAGGAGATATCTATGTGAGCACAATTTGTACCTTGATATTATTTAATTGGTTGATTGAGTGATAGTTTAAACAATTCATATTCCACCTTTCTTCTAAAAAAGAAATCAAAGCATCCTAGAATATGTTAAAACAGCGAAAATAGGTAATAGAAGTTTTAAAAACCATTAAACAACCAATATTATTAAAACATGACTTTTAAAACATTAATTTAGAAAAAATGAAAGCATAGAACATCTATATATATAAAAGGGTAATGAAATTTCGGCCTAGGACAAAACAACAAAACTACACATCCCAGAAACACTAAACTTGGCAGCACAACCCCTCATGCACGCGTCTATGTTCATACAACAAAAAATAAAAATAAAAATAAAGTCCTAATTAGAGGGAGAGGAATAATTGTTTTTATCCAATTACTGCCAGTTAGAAGGCTAATCTCTGCCTACTTGGTCTCCTAGCAACCCACCCAGCCCGGGGACAGGCAGATATAGGCCTCACTTAGGCCTCTTCCACAGTGCCTATAAGATACAGATTATCTGATTTTAACTGGATTATATGGCAGTGTAGACTCAAGGCCCTTCCATACAGCTATATAACCCATTTAGAATCTTATATTATCTGCTTGGAACTGGATTATCTTGACTCCACGCTGCCATATAATCCACTTCAGTGTGCATGTTATACAGCTGTGTAGAAGGAGCCTCATATAATCCAGATCTAAGCAGATAATATAAGATTATAAATATACAGTACAGTCTCAGTTATACAACATAAACAGGCCAGCAGAACATTGGATAAGTGAAAATGTTGGATAATAAGAAGGAATTCAGGAAAAGCCTATTAAACATCAAATTAGGTAATCATTATACAAATTAAGCACCAAAACATCATGTTATACAACACATTTGACAGAAAAAGTAGTTCCATGCGCAGTAATGCTATGTAGTAATTACTGTATTTACAAATTTACCACCAAAATATCACAATGAATTTAAAACACTGACTAAAAAACATTGACTACTAAAAGGCAGACTGCGTTGGATAATCCAGAGCATTGGATAAGCGAATGTTGGATAAGTGAGATTCTACTGTAATATGAAATAATTACTGTGGTAGAATAATACAGAGCAATATCATCTCTAAAACCAGGGCAGTAAATAAAGAGCAACACTCTGAAAGCAGGGAAATTGGGAATTCCACAAAGGAAACAATCAGGGCCAGCTAACACCTCCCAAGAAAGGATTCTTCCAGAAAGGAAGCTGAGAAGGGAGTGAAGCAGTGTGTATTACCAAAGACATTATTATTATTATTATTATTATTATTATTATTATTATTATTATTATTATTATATTGCTGTGAACCGTGAAAATGAATACAATCTGGCTCCAAGTATTCAAAAACACTAAAATCAGAATATATAAAAATTACTGTGGTATAATAAAACAGAACAATACAATCTCTAAAATCAGAACACTAAATAAAGAACAACACTCTGAAAACAGGGGAATTCCAGACAGGAAACAATTAGGGCCAGCTAACACCTCCCAAATGCTTGCCTAATTGCAGCATTCATACTTGCCTCCAACAGACAAAAAAACCAATCAGAAATATTGTATATTCACAAGCTTTAGGAAATAATATCCCCTGATGGCGCAGTGTGTTAAAGCGCTGAGCTGCTGAACTTCTGGACTGAAAGGTCGCAGGTTTGAATTGGGGGAGTGGCGAGAGCCCCCACTGTTAGCCCCAGCTTCTGCCAACCCTAAAGTTCAAAAACATGCAAATGAGAGTAGATGAATAGGTACTGCTCCGGCGGGAAGGTAACAATGCTCCATGCAGTCATGCCACATGATCTTGGAGGAGTCTACAGACAATGCCAGCTCTTCAGCTTAGAAATGGAGATGAGCACCAACCCACAGAGTCAGACACAACTGGACTTAATGTCAGGGGAAAACCTTTACCCTTTACCTTAACTACCACCAATTCCTCAATACTTTATTTCCCATACCACCATACTTTGCCACAGCAACACGTGGCTGGTCACAGCTAGTATATTATATGTTAAAAACAGCACATCTATTGCATGTTCACAACAGCAACAATTAAAAATGGCTGAAATAACCCCAAAAACAAATTACTGACCTGCTGTTTCTAAAAAAACATATACGAGGGCTATCCACAAAGTAGGTTACATTTTGGATTTTAAAAAGGACAAAGTATAGGAGAAATCATTTACCATATGCAGCTGAAAGACACATTCCAATACTACAATCTCATGTAATCCCCATTGAAATCTAGGCACGTTTCATATAGATAAATGAGTTTGAAAAGTACTGCTCCAGTAAATTCCCTGCTTGTGTCCTCAGCTCTTCCCCCTTCTCCCTTCCTGCAGTGTAGCCAAAATGCTGCACTGCCAGCCACACCCCCATTGTTGGAAACGGAGGAGAGAGGCGGCAAATTTACTGGGGCAGACCTTTTCAAACTCATTTATCTATATGAAACATGCCTAGATTTCAGTGGGGATTACGTGAGATTGTAGTATTGGAATGTGCCTTTCAGCTGCATATGGTAAATGATTTCTCCTATACTTTGTCCTTTTTAAAATCCAAAACGTAACCTACATTGTGGATAGCCCTCGTATGTGGGCTATCGTATTTTTTTAAAAAATCATTTCTGTCTTAAGGCAGAAATTGCCCACTGTGCAAACAACACAACTTAGCCTATTAGAGCATTTCACTCCCTGGGCTTGCTTGATAAGACATTATTTTGAGACATTGTTGGTGTCAGCCTCTGGACATACATCTTAGTATAGAATTGTTTGGGGCTTTATTTATTTTGATATATGCAGAAGTGTCCATTTGCTGCTGAAATAAATAGATAAAAAGAAACAAAACTATGCTAGGAAAGAAAATGAACCTCAAGGATTTTTAAAAAGATAGAACAGTGATTGATTATCTCTTTTGGCAAAACAAAGTTCTTTATTCAGTTCATGAGATCCCTTGGGATCACATTCATGTTATGAAGTGTCTGTCAATGACTATTCACTATTCCTTATGCTTCAATCATACGATAAGGGAGGAGGGGATGTGAATAGAATCATCTGACCTAAAATAGCTAGTATTCACAATACCAGGATAATGTATCTTCACATAATCAGGTACTTCATTTGGTTCACAAGACCTAGGAACAAACGAGAGATTTAAAAATTAGTCTTCTTTCCTCAGATGAATTGTCCGCATAGCCCGTCTCCAACAGCATATCCTGTCTCCAACAGCCAATCCAATTAAGGATGTTAAAAAAGAAATGTATGATAGCAATCTATTCCAGGCCTGAACAATCTCCCATTTTGTGGCAAGAGTTTCTGGTTGTATTTTGTCTTTTCCATTTTTATTTTATGTTTGCCATTTAACAACAACAGCAACAACAACAACAAATATTTCTTATCCACTCTTTGTTATGGATCAGAGCAGGAAATAGCAACGGTTTAAACATATAACATCAGTTCAAAGAGCATAAAAAGCTAATACATAGTAAAATCAGTTGATCAATACTTTACTATTAATAATTAAAAAATAATCTGGATAGCCTCCTGGGAGAAATTGGTCTTTATTGGTGTCTTAAATGCAGACAGCAAATGCAAAATCTCCTCCAAGGTGGGAACTTTATCACACATGTCACAACTCTGGCACAATAAAGGGGCCTTTCCATAGGTTTGCTGCACAATGTCTTGTCTTTCACATAGTTGTATTATTCTTACATCATAACTGGATCATCTCTTTCCTTTGATGAGAAAACCCCATCAATAAATTTAATAGCACTGTTGTTTCATCAGTCGTTCTTGTAAAATAATGTCTGTCTATTGCAATCCTGATATTGCAAAGCAGAGGTAGGTCTCACAAAAACTCCAAGACTGCCCAGTTGCAACAAAATAGGGGAAAGGAAAAATAGGAAAACAGCAAAACAATAATCCACTATTACAATACTGAAGTAATCTCAAACATATACTTGTTCCAACCACTTGTAAAAGGTACAACAAAAAATAGTATACAATGAAACATAAGTTTGTTATATGACAAATGTATAGAAAATATATATAAGAAAGAAACAGTAATCAGTATTGTGACTATAACAAACTTATGTTTCATTGTATACTATTTTTGTTGTACCTTTTACAAGTGGTTGGAACAAGTATATGTTTGCGATTACTTCAGTATTGTAATAGTGGATTATTGCTTTGCTGATTCAAGGGAATCCATTTTCTTTACAAAATAGGAAAACACATAGTAGAAATGTGCTGGGTAGGACAAAATAGGTACGAGTGAGGCTGTGCAAAGGACTGCTCATACATCATGAAAGTTCCAGCATTCATTGCACAATTGCAGATTGAGACGGGACAACAGGCTGGTAAGATAAAGACCTGAGTAATATGGCTATGTCTTTTTTTAAATTAATTTTTATTGAAACTTTGCTGTTACATAAAAGTGAGCAAGGGGTAGAAAACTAAAAGAAAGCTTCGTGAGGAAGGATTTAGGGGAAGGGGAGGTAGGGGAGGAACAGGAAAGTGGGGAGAGGGGAGTAGGGGAAAAGAATAGGTATGGATTGGGGAGGGGAGGATAGAAGTATTGGCTGTCAGCCATGGGAGAATTGCCTATGTTCTGGGGAATGGGGGGCGGGGGAGGCAAGGTGACTTCCGTTCTTCTCTTCTAATATGGTTTCTTCTGTCTTCATTCATTTTCTTTTTTAAGGTAATCTTCAAAATCAACCCAATTTCTTTTTTTCATGGCCTTGCCGGAATTATTCTTCATCCAAAAGGTTAAATTGTCCATATCTCTTTTTTCTATAATTTTATTTATCCATTGATCTTTAGTAGGGGTTTTTTCAAATTTCCAATTTTTCGCCAAAAGTATCCTAGCTGCCGTTATAAGATAAGTAAAAAGTTTATCTTTATTTGTCTCAATTTTAACTTCAAAATCATGCAACCCTAACAGGAGGAGTTCCAGTTTAAAAGTCAAATTTAGTATAAGAATCTTATTACATTCTGTGTGTATTATTTTCCAAAACTTTTCAATTTTTTTACAGCTCCACCACATATGGAGGTAGAAGCCCACTTGATCTTTACACTTCCAACATCTATTACTGGTATTTTTGTACATTAGGCCCAATTTTTTCGGTGTTAGGTACCACCTATGTATTAATTTTAACCAATTCTCCTTTAAGTCTGAGGCATATGTGTATCTAATGTTCTTCTTCCAAATTAATTCCCATTCTTCTATGTTTATTGGCCTCCTTGTGTTTTTAGCCCGTTGTATCACTGAGTTTGTGACTTCCTCTCTTTCGGTAGCCCAATCTAATAATTTTTTTGTAGAGAATTGTTATGTTTTCCCCCCTCACTTGCAAAAATTTATCCCAAAATCCGCTTTCCTGATTAAACCCCACTAATCTATCTTTTTTGTAAAATTCATTGATTTGGATATATTGGAACCACGAGACATTTTTATAATATTTTTGTAGTTCTTCCATACTTTTTACAGAGGGCTCCTCGTCTCTGTTATTCAGTCCACCCAAAATCTCCTTGTAGGTTGGCCAGATTGTCCAGCCAAGGAGTCTTTGAATTTGCCTCAAGGGGCGTTAGCTACAGTGGAGTTTTTGTGTAAAAATAATTTTTGTATTTGTTCCAAATTTTTAACAGGGCTGAGCGAACAAAATGATTTCTGAATTTTTTTCTACTTTGGTCATTTCATACCATACCCATGCCACCCCCTTCTTAGGTCAAATCCCTCTAAAGTGAGGATTTTTTTCTTTTTTTTAATGTTACCCATTACCCAATGAACACGCCTCATAATATAGTCTAAGGTCTGGAAGACCAAATCCTCCTTTTAGTTTGGGAGTGATCATGGTCGAATATTTAATTCTTAGTCTTCTATTCCTCCAAATAAATTTAGATATATCTTTATTCCAATCCTTGAATAGTTTTGTATTTCTTATAATTGGGACATTTTGAAAGAGATATAATAATTTAGGAAGTATGTTCATTTTTATTGCTGCTATTCGCCCTAATAATGATAAATTTAGGTTTTGCCAATTTTCTAGGTCTTTTTTTTATTTCTTTCCATTTAGCTAAGTAATTTAATTCCAAGAGCTGATTATTCTTTGCTGATATCCAGATGCCCAGATATTTAATTTTTGTTGCTATTTCTAGACCTGAGATTTTGTGTAGTTTTTCTTGATTTTTCTTTGTCATATTATTAGTTAATACTTTTGTTTTCCTTTTATTTAATATGAAACCTGCCACTTTGCCAAATTCCTCAATTTTATTCAGCCAATTGTTTAACTCTCTTGTTGGGCTTCTACTATGCAAATTACATCGTCTGCAAAAACTCTAATTTTTATTTCTTGTTTGTCCAATTTTATCCCTTGTAATTTTTTGTCCTTTCTTATAGCTTTAAGTAGTACTTCTAGAGCAAAAATAAATATAAATGGAAACAAGAGGCAACCTTGTCTAGTTCCTTTTTTAATGTAAAATTCTTCTGTTTCTAGGCCATTAATGCTGATTCTAGCTTTTTGTTGGTCATAGATGGCCTTAATACCATTTTGAAATTGCCATCCCATGTCTAGTTCTTGAAGCAGTAGTTTGAAAAAATCCCAGTTCAGGTTGTCAAACGCCTTCTCTGTGTCTATTGATACAAGCCCTAATTCTTCCTGGGGGTTTGATTCATAATATTCTATTGTATCCAATATAATTCTTACATTGTCTTTTGTACTTCGGTTTTGCAAAAAGCCCATTTGGTCCTCTGATATCCAATCATTTAGAAACTCTTTGAATCTATTTGCTAGGATATTTGTATAAATTTTATAATCTATATTAAGTAGGGATATAGGTCAATAATTGCTAATCACTTTTGCTTCTGATCCTTCCTTGTGTAACATAATTATTTCAGCCTCATTCCAAGATTCGGGAATCTTTTTTAAATTTAACGCCTGGTTCATTATTTTTTTCAAATATTCTATTATTTCCTCTTGTACTTCTTTATAAAATCCTTCAGTAAAGCCATCTGGGCCCGGCGATTTGTTTTCTTTAAGGTCTTTTATTGCTTTTTTAAATTTCCTCCTCCGAAATTTCCTTATTTAATCCAAATCTCTGATCTTCCGTGATTTTTGGTAGGTTTTGTTCTCCTAAATATTTTACTATGTCTTCCTGTTTTATGGGGTCTTTTGAGTACAAGTTTTATAGAACCTTTTTAATTCCTGTTTTATTTCCTCATCTGTATTTATTTCTTTGTCCAATATCTTTATTTTAGCAATATATTGGTTTTGTTTCTTCTTTCTTATCAGCTGTGCAAGCCACCTACCTGGCTTACTGGCATTTTCAAACGTGTGTTGTTTCTCCCATTTTAGCTGATTAGCTATTCTTTCTATTTCCCATGTATCTTTTTGTTTATTTAATAATTCTAATTTCCTTCTTATCAATTGATTTTTGGGATTTTTTAAAGTTCCTTTTCAATTAGTTCAAGTTGTTTAGCCAATTCATTTATTTCTTGGTTATAATTCGCTATTACAATACTGAAGTAATCGCAAAAATATACTTGTTCCAACCAATTGTAAAAGGTACAACAAAAATAGTATACAATGAAACATAAGTTTGTTATAGTCACAATACTGATTACTGTTTCTTTCTTATATATATTTTCTATGCATTTCTCATATAACAAACTTATGTTTCATTGTATACTATTTTTTTTTTTTACAAAATAGGAAAACACATAGTAGAAATGTGCTGGGTAGGACAAAATAGGTAAGAGTGAGGCTGTGCAAAAGACTGCTCATACATCATGAAAGTTCCGGCATTCATTGCACAATTGCAGATTGAGACAGGACAACAGGCTGGTATGATAAAGACTTCAGTAATATGGCTATGTCTTTGAATTCTCACAAAGACAGTGTAATATGCTCCATTATTTTATACTAATTCCCTATATCTCCTTTTTTGTACTTTGCTAATTGACTAGCTCACATTGAGCAATTATACTTATTTAATCATAACGGGATTGATAGTACTACCCTGTATAAAGCTACCAAGCATTTGTCAGGAGAAGAAAACAACCATACTTGTGCAAGAACGATGAATCTACAGTAACCAATGAGAACAGAGAGAGCTAGTACCCCCCCCCCCCAATCCCATGTCTTTCTTTATGCTGCTTCAGGCCACTTGTTTTCTGTATCCAGAAAACCTGGGGGAACTGTTATTTTTCTTTATACTGAATTTTTACCCTTGGGGGTATGGAAAGGAAGTTAGAAGATTCTCTGCCTCGGGTGTAACTTGTCTGGCTTTGGCTACTTCATATCTTAACTTATCTCTGTGTTAGTGGTGTGTACATTTTCCTCTTTTATTAAGTAAGAAAATGTTTAAGGATTGGCCCTGTTAAAGTCTTCTTTGGAATACTGCCTCTAATACGATGAGCGCTCCAAAGATTCCTCTTGATGATAGTGCCTTATTGAAGATGCTACTTGAGTCTACTGGTTGTTGTAGTTAAATGCTGGGTACTGAGTTAGCAATGCAAGACAGTGAATGCCTACTCAGAAGTAACTTCCATTTCCTTCAATGAGACTTGTTCAAATGGAACATAAACTAACAACATGTCCTTTAAAGTTTTCAATAAATAATATGAAAATTAATCTTATCATATGTCCTTATTTTGCTGATGCTTTTTTTGTTAAGCTGCCATTTAATTTATGTTGCCTTAAAAAAAAAAACCTGAAAGACGGGGTGTGTATATATTTTTATACATAAATAAATGAACCTGTGAAAAAAACTTCATAGGAAATTAGGAGCCTTTCTTGTAAAATAATTATTAATTATAATTATTAATTATATTTATTCAAGTCCATCATCTTTCTGTTTACCAAGCAGAAGACGGCTTCCATTCATGACAGTGTAGAGAGCCTATTCCAATAATATAAACTGACCCTTGAAACAAAAAAGTTCAGAGTCATTAAGACAGCTCTTCTCCATTCCCAAAAGGGAAATGTAAGTGTCAATTCTGTGCTCACCAGGAAAAAGGCAGTGGAAGGAGGAGTACCAAATCTACTGTTGTCTGTAATCCTCAGATATGAGTCTATCAAATAATTAACCTTTCCTGTTAGTGGCTATGTTGGTCAGGAAAACACTGTGAGTTAATATTTGTGCTGTTTAAATATTCATTCATTTATCCATATCTCTGTTTTTTATTGGCTCTCTAAATAGTATGTTAGATTTGTTGTACAATATCTGGGGAAAACGAGCAATGACTATAGAATCTATTGGGCCAATGCTGTTATGGACCATTTGAAAATGTCACATGATGTCAGTGGACTTCTCAGCTTTCTAAAATGGAAAAACAATGATTTTGCTGAAGGTAAACACATCATCCCCCATGCCAATGAGCATTAAATAGATCTTCATTAACTCTTTCACTACTGTTTTAAAAATCTGCTGAAGCAGCACAATACTCTTAAGGGCTAAAATATGACTAGCAGTTATGTGCCCATTAAAATCAAATAAAAAATGGTAAAGGGCAAAAATATCTGATGGATTTCAATTAAGAAAGCATGGTCTGGATTAATGTAAAACTACTCAAGGATGCGACAATAAAACAATAAATATAATTATACCAGGACCATGAAAATAATTCCATCCAGGCTAGTGTGAACTGAGTAAATGGGAGACCCTTGCAAAGCTTAGACTCCCTCCAATTGCTTGTTTTCTTACGTCCATCAAACTGGGTCTCCTAAGTGATCTTTCATCAAGATACTGTGGTTACTCAGAATAGTTTTGCTTAAGTAAAGTGGAGACATTATGCCTTTATTAACTCCCTCCCAAACCAAACACAGTGGGAAACTAACCCTTTGAAGTAAGACAAAGTTGGCTATCCACCTGCTTTCCCAGTGGCATCAACAACTTTGGATCAGACAGATATAGGAGATGGAAACAGTGGTTTAGTAGAGTTTCCCTGAGGATGCTTCTAGGTTCTGGAGAAAAACTACATTGATCTCATCTCAGGATGTAAACTTCTTCAACATCTCTATGAAATTTGCCATCAGTCCCCAAATTTCTAATGCTGCAAAGGGGGAGACACTGAAAATTATTCACATTTAGAACTTTTAAATTTGTTGCGTTCATATCCTCTTGGTAATTTTGCTCATTTTCTTTGGACGCCTTAACTATATTTCTAAATTATGGATTGAAGAAACATTTCATATGAGGAGATAGAACTTCTGTTTGAGAGGCAATACTTCCATAGCTGCTCCTTTCTGAGATCAGTTGCCCTTCCACCAGCAAGCAAAAACTGGTTTTTCAGGAAGATACTAAATGGATGCTGGCTTCTCCTTAGAGATCTTTTAAATTTGGCCTTTAATTTGGTTTTAATATTTGATCTTGTTTTGTCTTGTACTTTGTATTCAGTATTATGTGAACCATCTTGAGATTCATTTTTGAGAGAATCAGTCCAATACATGAAATATAGTGACTGGCCCACAGACTAAGGATGCATCTACACTGTAGAATGAATAGAATTTAATGCCACTTTAACTGTCATGGCTCAAAGCTGCAGTGATACCTTGACATAAGAGTTTAATTTATTCTGTGACTGAGCTCTTAACTCAAAATGCTCTTCTCTCAAAACAAATTTACAATTGAAATGCTATTAATGCTATTAATCACTTTCAGCCCCCCAAACCGCCCACCCCCATTTTTGTTACATGTTTTTAAATGAGAAAATGTACTTTATAAATAACAAATAATGAATACATGCACATTCACATGGAACAATAAAAAGGTCAACTTTAAAATGGTAGAAGTACAAAGTTGTGACAAGGAAACATAAAGGCAGAAGCATACTTTTCTTCATACTGTACCAATTCCAGGCTCCCTCCCTCTCGCTCTCTCTTCATGAAGCCAAACCTTTCAGGAATAAAAACAACACACAATCAACTAATCCAAAGTTTCTCAAAGCAGACAAGAGCAAAGCAGACAGCAATCTCCCAAAGCAGACAAGAGCACGAGGCATGGAGGCTGCTCCCTTGAAGCCTCAAAGCCCCGTACTCTCACCTTAGTGCTCCCTCTGGCACTAGTTTTAAACTCAAAGCACTGCTCTTATGTCAAAGCAAAACTGGGACTGAGCAATAGCTCTTAACTCAAAATGCTGTAAATTGGGATGTTCATAAGTAGAGGTTCCACTATTAGAATCATGGAAGTTGTAGTTTTGCATGGTCTTTACTCTTCTATGCCAAAGAGTACTGGTGAATCACAAAACAACAATTCCCAGAATTTCATAACAATGAGCCATAGCAGGTAAAGTAGTACTAAACTACATTAATTCTACTATGTGAAAGCATCCTAAATTAGGTCCAGTCTAATAGGGAATAAAGCCACTATACTTCATTCATTGCATCTCACTTCAAACACTGTTGTCATGTTTTCATTGAAGTAAGAGTCCCAACTTCAATTATATGAGTTTACTTCTCATTCTGGTAAACAGGAGACTTGCATCTTCAGAATCACTTAATCTATGTTAATTAACTTTGGCCAATTGTAGTTAAATGGATATGCAAGTTCTATAAACACAGATAACATCAGCCAATATCCTGAAAAGCTTTGGGGGATTTTCCGTCATGCTGTGTTATTCTATGTCACTTGTCTTGACTCAAACAAACAAGACAGAAAAGACAAATGCCATGGCATTTCAAGGTGTACCTTGTGGCTCAAACTGCAGGAAATTGAAAAGCTTTGGTCTCAGGACAAATCTCTGTCCCCTTACATTGAAAGTGTCATAAAGCACAAACCACTGAAGTGGCTTTGCTTATTTTACCTAGGGTGCCAGAATCATTACTGAGAAGAGGATGTATCTCTGCAGAGATGTGGAATAAAGAAAGATGAGTTTAGACCTAAAGCTTCCAGAGCTATTCAACAGGACTAGGCTTCTATCTCAGGCAGCAACTTTGGGAGAGAGCAGGGAGAAGAGTAATATTACTTAGCAACATTTATGGGTTTATATTCACTAATTATGTGTTTGGATGTTAATTTCTAACTATTTATATACATGTATAGTAACTCTGGGTGGATCTCCACTGTAGAATTAATAGAGTTTGATATCACTTTAACTGCTATGGCTCAATGCTATGGAATCCTAAGAGTTGTAATTGTTTAAAGTCTTTAGGCTTCTCTGCCAAAGAGTGCTGGTTGTGTCACAAAACTACAGCTCATAGAATTCCATCATAGTAAGTCATGGCAGTTAAAAAAGTGCTAAACTGCATTACTTTTACAGAGTAGAGACACCTCTAGTCTTTGTTATTTCCCCTTCACATATGCATTTGCTTCCTGCAATCTTTTTCCTTTTATTCCCCTCCATGAGTCTATGTTTAGATATGAACAAGTCATTTGTAAGTAACTCAACTTCACATATTTTACAAAGAATCTCATTCTTTTTTTAGCTTTATATTCTGTGTGTATGTGAGTGAGTATAGGGCTGACTGTTCTTTAGCTTCTGTTTCTTGGTAATTTGATTACTCTGTTATAAGATCATCATGATTATAGAAATTTCACATCTCCCAATAATAGCCTCTTGTGCAAACTTCTCATCTTTTCCAATCTGCAGGATCTAACTTGCTGTCTGAGGTGTGATAAAGATTGTTATGTCTTTGCTAGTTCTGAAATAGGAATCAGCTATCAATCAGTTTCTGCAATGGAATGAAGAAAGGGCTTCCTTCGCATCATCTCTAGACTAATATGTTGAAATGTGTGAAGACATATTTTCTTTTTTTTAAAAACAAAACATATGTCAAGTATATCCTTAGTATTATGCTACCAATGAATTTATACATATATGGAATGAGGAAAGGACACCATCTTGTCTTCATACTAAACAGCAAAACATTTTGGCTTATCTCTGATTGCTTTGTACAAGTGCCATACCAGCTCGATATCAGTGATAGGCAAACCATGCCCTCCACAACTTATTTGTTGCAGTCACTGCAAAAAACACAGTTTTGGTGAAAAATTGTATTCCTTATTTCTGGGGTTCCCCAGGTTTCTAGAAGTTGCCTATCAACTAACAGCTTCCAAAACATAGAGTGAAAAAAATGCTGCCTTTAATCACTTGAATTATGGCACCAACATGACTCTGGAAACAAGAGGGACTTTGCTTCTGGACATTTCATGTTTCTGCTATTAACTCCAAGATATAGCAATACATCCTTAAGATTTCTTAACAGGATTTCTTCACTGGAGGTTTGCAATTGCATTTCTATGACGTTTAAAAGCAAGCACCTTGCCTTAGTCCACTCAGTACGTTTCCATGGGTGAGCAAGGATTCAAATCACAGGGCTCATTTACTCTGAGCATACAATGCAGTTTGAAGCCAGGGGAATTTTCACTGTGCTTAAAAGGCTGAGCTTAAAATGAGCTAATGATCACCTTTACAGCAGTTCAAACTTTGGTGGCTAGATAACACAGGCTGCCAAAGTGCACTGACACATGTATTAAATAAAGGATATCATGCAAAATCATGCGAAAGTCCAAAATGAGCCCCTTAATATGTTGTAGTTTGGGCACAAGCTAAGTCACACAATGTAGTAGAAGGAAGGAAGACCCTATGGAAAAAGTAGGTAGAGTCAACCAGCAGTGGAATGGAGGGAAGGGAAGGCAGTTAGGCCTCTGTTTGGTGTGACGGCATAGTAGGGACTCCTTGCTGCCACTGATGCATCTTAGTAAGTGTCTTTCAGACTACAAAAAAAGGCTCAAACTGGTGCATGGGATGCTGGTTTTTGCCCAGTTGAGTTGATAGTGTTACCTTAGCTCTTTAGATAATGAATAGGTAGAGTGTTGTTGTAAAGGTCATCATTAGCTCATTTTAAGTTCAATTTTTTAAGCACAATTACTTCCCTCACCATTCTGCACAACAGGCCAGAAAACAGGTTAGGTAACATGGCTAAATGGAAACTTGAAACCAGACCATCCTGGTTTAAGACCACATTTTGTGGATGACACTGTACAGGCTGTCGTTGGCTCTGCAAGAACAGATAGAAGGATGAGGTAAACAAGAAAAATAATCATGTCACATCAATAATTGCAAATGTGAGCCATCTAGGCCAGCACAATGAGCTCAAAATCTGAGTCACTTTACTTCCATCAGCTCTCAAAATGGCTACCAACAGAGCTTACATTTTTATCAGCATGGAACTCTGAGTATCCTCCAAGGTCAGGTTTCTAATTCTGAAATTTTAAAAATCCTTACAAATGTTGAAGAAGAAAAGAAGGAGAAAAATGAGTGTTTTATGTGTGAACTGACGTGAACTTTCCTCTCATTTCAATTGTGGCATTTAGCTTACAGACACAAGGCTGAATTTTCTCCAACCTGCTTTGCATGTTGCTTACATATATGGGCTCTGGCACCACTCCCAGAAGCAGAACAAGTGTGAAGATTGGGTTTGGAGGAATTCATGCAGCCTTGGTAATGGCGGTCAACAATCTGAGGAGCAAATACGACCTCTTCATGTAAAACTTGCTGGAGGCTACAGAGACTCATCTTACCACAAGCCTGAATATGAATTGGTTTCTGAATCCAGTATTCTATATCAAACACTAGGCTTGATCGATCCATGAAAAATTTGATTCTAAACTCGTTTCAAAACTAGAGGGGGCAGTTTTTCGTTTTTGTTGGTGATAACGAATTTTGCCCCCAAAATTTTTCGAAATTAACGAAAATTCGTTATTTTCGAAATTAATTCGTTAATGGCGGACGCGCATGCGCGGTGGCCCAAAAACAGCCCGAAGGGGGGGGGGACTTAGGGGGCTCTCCCGCCCTCATTTTTTGAGTGATCTTCTTCAAACTTGGTACAGTGGTAGAACACATTTAACACTGATAGCTCACCAAAATGTGGAACGTTTCCCTTATCCTCTGATTTTTGGCAAATTTTCATAGCTTTTATAATGAACCATTTTTTAATAATTGCAGAAATCTGTTCCTGGTTTGAAAGTCTTATTTCCTGTTAAATTGGGTTGTCTTTACTGTGAAAGTCATTGCTCTACTTTAGAAACTTTGTTTTTGTGGCTGAAACTTTGTTAAATTGGTGTAGTCCCTGCATATGTGTGTGTGTAAAGGTATCCCTTGACGTTAAGTTCAGTCATGTCTGACTCTGGGGGTTGTGCTCACCTCCATTTCTAAGCCCAAGAGCCAGTGTTGTCCATAGACACCTCCAAGGTCATGTGGTCGGCATGACTACATGGAGTGCCATTACCTTCCCGCCACAGCGGTACCTATTCATCTACTCACATTGGCATGTTTTCAAGCTGCTAGGTTGGCAGAAGCTGGAGCTAACAGCGGGCGCTCACTCTGCTCCCGGGATTTGAACCTGGGACCTTTCAGTCTGCAAGTTCAGCAGCTCAATGGTCTTTGCCTTGGCTGCCTTCCAGATCAGGCTTATAACCAGCCTATTATGGGCCACAAATTAAAGAAAATTCAATCCCATTTAAGCACAACATGAACAGTTTTGATGCCAAAACCATAAACTCTGTTTATTAAACTCTACGATCCAAACTTTAGAACAACTTGCAAACAATTGAAGGTTAGACCACAGTAATAATAACCAATTCTATTCCTTTCCAAAATTTAAACATAAAATAGTATCTTTCTTTCCAATAGCATATAAACTTTTCCTTTGTTTACAAAACAAAATTCTAGACAGTAGCCATTTAGAAGATATTTCTATATTTTCCCTGCAAAGGATAGGGCTGCATCCCTCTGGAGACACACATGATAACCCGGACATGATATAAGGCACTTATATACGTTAAATAAACATGATGTCATTGCATATATAAAAGAAGCATGATATTAGGCAATTATAGTTGCAAATAATATAATTAAACATGTAAAAATTATACATCCATACATAAAAGAAACATGTAAAGTAACTGCATATATAAAACACAATATAAAATATGATATAAGGCAATTACAGATGTCAAAGGAACGTGATATTACATATGTAAAAAACATGATTATATGTATAAAAAAGCATGATACAAGGTGTCAGGATCTAGGCTGCTGGGCACCAATAACCATACACTGAGGCCAGATTCTATCTAATATCTTTATTAAAGGAATATATAAAGTCAATAAAAACAAGTGTAGAATAAAGTTCAGAAGCAGACCTTTCAAATGAGGCCAAATATAGTCCAGCAGATTATTGTCCAATATGAAATATTAGAGTCCAAAGATTATAATCCAATAACCGCAACACACGGTTTGCCAAGCAAAGCGTTGGGAAAACAGAAAAAGTCTTGAATCCAATGAAGCTTGACACAAGGCTGAAAGTTACTTGGAACGTGGCTGGAGCTGTGGCTAAAGGCAAAGCAACTTGAAGCATGGAACAAGATCTGTGGTAAATCCGTGAGACGAGGACAAGGCTTGGAACTAGATTCAGGAGGCAAGGAACAGGATTCGAAGTCCACACACACATGACCTCTCTCCAGGAGCTGACGAATTGACTCCGCAAGGAATCCTTCGCGCAATTTCCCTATATTGGGTCTCGTTTCCCCAAACAACAATCACTTTCCCTAGAGAACAGGGAGCGAAGGAAACCAGCTTGCAGGTGCAAGACTCCCCGTATTTTCTCAGGGGAAATACTTCTAATCAGTGGCATATTTGGCAGCAAGGCGAGCACTACTTCTAAATTTTTCTCTCGATCCTCTATCAGTCGTGTAAGCCTGTTTTCTCCCATAAGGGGGAGAGTTCCCACCAAGGTCAGGTTTAATTGGTTCTTGGACTAGAACTTCAGGCAGCTGCCAAGGCTCTGACTCCGACCGGAAATCTGGGGAAAACTCCATATTTTCCTCCTCATCTGCCACAATACTGTCAGGAATAGGACTGCAGGGCCCATGAGTCATCACACTAGGCAACTGACACATCTAAAAGAAACACAATATAATTAACCTAGGTACAACAAATGTGAAAGAAGGCAACAATATACATAAAAAAACATTTCTGGACTCACAAATGTAGTCTAAGAGAATTGGGCTTCCATTCTCCAAACCTGAAACAAAGTGGGAGGAAATGTAAAGAGTGTTAATGATGCTCGAAATCAAATGTTGTTCTTTTACAAAGTCAAACTAAAACTAAGAATAAATGCTTCGGTCTTCTCCTGATCTTCTTATCTCCTCACCTTGCGTCCAGCCGAGTTACGTCCGCACTTGCGATACAGCGACCTCTTCCCTTGGCTCAGTGGGCAGTATTTTAAAGTATGGGCCTTTTCGCCCGTGGCACCGCAGAGCGGACAGGTGTATTTGCGCAAGATGGGGCACTCCACGGTGCCGTCCATCCCCTTCAGCCGGTGGGACGAATAGACCTGCTTGGATTCCCCGTTGTGTTTGCAGAAATTGCAAATCTCCTTGTTTTGGGAAGCCTGGCCATTGGCACTACCTTTGGAGCTCTTGCTGCTGGAACTGCTTCCATTAACCCATTGTGATGCTGTTTCAAAGTTGTCCTCGTTGAGGACTAGCTGCATGTCGTACTCCATTGTGTCCCAACTCTGAGATGGAAATGGGACCTTCTTGCGTTCCGCGATGATCTCCGTAACCACTTTCGCAAGGCTCAGATAGCCCTTCCATCTGTCAAACTCCCTGAACATGGAAGGGGCATAATGTGGCACGTGCATGGCTGATCTGGAGAGCATGGTGCCAATTCTACCCTGGTGTGGACACACACTGAATGCCACATATTGGAGGCGGAGTCTTTGTTTTATATATAAGGGGAGGGGTTCCAAACCTTTCACATTGGACCCTCCCATCTATTTTTACCCTCCTTTGCCCTAGATTTAACCCCCACATGTCTAGACAATCACAGCTTTTCAAGGAAGAGTTTGGTTTTTCCAATTTTTTAACTTCGAAGGTAATGCCACAGTTTCTCCCTTGAGGCAGTGGTTCTCGACTTGTGGGTCCCCAGATGTTTTGGCCTTCAACTCCCAGAAATCCTAACAGCTGGTAAAATGGCTGGGATTTCTGGGACTTGTAGGTAAAAACACCTGGAGATCCACAGGTTGAGAAACACTGCCTTAAGGGAACGTTAGCAGTTGTGGTTCTGTTTGTCCATCCAAGAATGAGTTGAATTTCTGCCTTGGATGAAATAGCAACATTGCACATCCAACGTTTGCAAAAGTCCTGAAGGACGGATCCAGTAATGATGAAGCCTGCAAGAGTGTTATATTGCTTTTGCATGGCAGAATAGCATTGGACTGGATGGTCTCTTCTACCTTTATGATTCTATGATGTTTGGCGCCATGACTCTATGATTCTATCATTTTAGGATTCTAGGACTTTTGGGATGATTCTGTTACTTGGTTCTTTGAGTCTATGACTTTAGGGACCATGTTTCTATTATTCCATGACTTCTGTGACCATATTTCTATGACTTTTGTGACCATTCATGGGCCATCTGGCTAGTATTCCGGGACGGTAAATGATATATCGGTTACAGCACCAGATATTTCTGGATACAGTAGAGTCTCGCTTATCCAACATTAACGGGCCAGCAGAACGTTGGATAAGCAAATATGTTGGATGATAAGGAGACATTAAGGAAAAGCCTTTTGAACAGCAAATTAGGTTATTTTTCAAATTAAGCCCCAAAAAATCTTGTTTAACAGCAAATTAGACAGAAAAGGTAGTTCAATACGCAGTAATATTACGTAGTAATTACGAATTTAGCAACAAAATATCACAATATATTGAAAACATTGACTACAAAAATAAGTTGGATAATCCAGAACATTGGATAAGCGAGTGTTGGATGAGTGAGACTCTACTGTATATTGTTTTTGCATGGCAGAATGGCGTTGGACTGGATGGTCTCTTCTAGCTTTATGATTATATGATGTTTGGTGCCATGTTTCTATGATTCTATCATTATGTTGTCGAGCAATTTAGAACAGTATAGGATACCGCTAACTGTTTCTTTGAGTGGTGTTCTGTGGAAACACAACCCGCCCATCCTCCCCCGCTGATTTCATGAAAATAAAAGAAAAGAAATAATAAGCCACATCCGGCAAGGCCCACACACTGAAATACTAGGCCGGCCATCGTTGGCCGGCAAGCTTCCCTGAGTGGAAGAAATAGAGGCCGCCGCCCCAAAGAAGGGTTCTGTGCAAGATTGCACCAAGGGGTAAAGAACGACAGCCGCGAGAGAAGACAGAGGCGGTGCATCGTGGGAAACACGTCGACCACGTAGGCCGACAAGGCCCACACGTTGAAATACTAGGCGTGCCACCGTTGGCCGGCACGCTTCCCTGTGAGGAAGAAAGAGGGGCCGCCGCCCCAAAGGAGGCTTCTGTGCAAAATCGCATAAAGGGGTAAAGAACGACAGCCGGCGAGAGAAGAGAGAGGCGGTGCATCGTGGGAAACCCGACCACGTAGGCCGAGAGGCAGCAAAAAGAAAAGAAAAGAAAAGAAAAGAAAGAAAAAAGCCACAGGCGACAAGGCCCATACATTAAGCCGGGCCGGCCACTGTTTGCCGGCACGCATCCCTGAGAGAGAGAGAGAGAGAAAAAAAAAACCAGAGGACACCGCCCCAAAGGAGGCTTCTGTGCAAAATAGCATAAAGGGCTAAAGAACGACAGCCGGCGAGAGAAGAGAGAGGCGGTGCATCATGGGAAACCCGACCACGTAGGCCGAGAGGCAGCAAAAAGAAAAGAAAAGAAAAGAAAAGAAAGAAAAAAGCCACAGGCGACAAGGCCCATACATTAAGTCGGGCCGGCCACTGTTTGCCGGCACGCATCCCTGAGAGAGAGAGAGAGAGAGAAAAAAAACCAGAGGACACCGCCCCAAAGGAGGCTTCTGTGCAAAATAGCATAAAGGGCTAAAGAACGACAGCCGGCGAGAGAAGAGAGAGGCGGTACATCGGGGAAACTCGGCCACGTAGGCCGAGAGGCAGCAAAGACCAAAGAAAAGACAGAAAAAGCCACCGCCAAAAAGGCCCACACTATAAAATACTAGGCCGGCCACCGTTGGCCGGCACGATTCCCAGACAGGAAGAAAGAGGGGCCGCCGCCCCAAAGGAGGCTTCGGTGCAAACTCGCATAAAGGGGTAAAGAACGACAGCCGAGAGAGAAGAGAGAGGCGGTGCATCGGGGGAAACTCGGCCACGTAGGCCGAGAGGCAGCAAAGACCAAAGAAAAGACAGAAAAAGCCACCGCCAAAAAGGCCCACACTATAAAATACTAGGCCGGCCACCGTTGGCCGGCACGATTCCCAGACAGGAAGAAAGAGGGGCCGCCGCCCCAAAGGAGGCTTCGGTGCAAACTCGCATAAAGGGGTAAAGAACGACAGCCGAGAGAGAAGAGAGAGGCGGTGCATCGGGGGAAACTCGGCCACGTAGGCCGAGAGGCAGCAAAGACCAAAGAAAAGACAGAAAAAGCCACCGCCAAAAAGGCCCACACTATAAAATACTAGGCCGGCCACCGTTGGCCGGCACGATTCCCAGACAGGAAGAAAGAGGGGCCGCCGCCCCAAAGGAGGCTTCGGTGCAAACTCGCATAAAGGGGTAAAGAACGACAGCCGAGAGAGAAGAGAGAGGCGGTGCATCGGGGGAAACTCGGCCACGTAGGCCGAGAGGCAGCAAAAAGAAAAGAAAAGAAAAGAAAAGAAAGAAAAAAGCCACAGGCGACAAGGCCCATACATTAAGCCGGGCCGGCCACTGTTTGCCGGCACGCATCCCTGAGAGAGAGAGAGAGAGAGAAAAAAAACCAGAGGACACCGCCCCAAAGGAGGCTTCTGTGCAAAATAGCATAAAGGGCTAAAGAACGACAGCCGGCGAGAGAAGAGAGAGGCGGTACATCGGGGAAACTCAGCCACGTAGGCCGAGAGGCAGCAAAGACCAAAGAAAAGACAGAAAAAGCCACCGCCAAAAAGGCCCACACTTTAAAATACTAGGCCGGCCACCGTTGGCCGGCACCCTTCCCAGAGAAAGAGAGAGAAGACCAAAAAAAAGGAAATGTGGGCCCAAGCCCCTCAGACCCGGGGGGCCGGCCACCGTTGGCCGGCCCCACGCCCACACGCCGCAACCCACGGGGAAGGGCAGGCTTTCTTCACGTCTGCTTGCAAAATGTGGGCCCAAGCCCCTCAGACCCGGGGGGCCGGCCACCGTTGGCCGGCCCCACGCCCACACGCCGCAACCCACTGGGAAGGGCAGGCTTTCTTCACGTCTGATTGCAAAATGTGGGCCCAAGCCCCTCAGACCCGGGGGGCCGGCCACCGTTGGCCGGCCCCACGCCCACACCGCTGGACTCACAGGGGGAAGGGCATGCTTTCTTCACGTCTGCTTGCAAAATGTGGGCCCAAGCCCCTCAGACCCGGGGGGCCGGCCACCGTTGGCCGGCCCCACGCCCACACGCCGCAACCCACTGGGAAGGGCAGGCTTTCTTCACGTCTGATTGCAAAATGTGGGCCCAAGCCCCTCAGACCCGGGGGGCCGGCCACCGTTGGCCGGCCCCACGCCCACACCGCTGGACTCACAGGGGGAAGGGCATGCTTTCTTCACGTCTGCTTGCAAAATGTGGGCCCAAGCCCCTCAGACCCGGGGGGCCGGCCACCGTTGGCCGGCCCCACGCCCACACCGCTGGACCCACAGGGGGAAGGGCATGCTTTCTTCACGTCTGCTTGCAAAATGTGGGCCCAAGCCCCTCAGACCCGGGGGGCCGGCCACCGTTGGCCGGCCCCACGCCCACACCGCTGAACCCAGAGGGGGAAGGGCATGCTTTCTTCACGTCTGCTTTCAAAATGTGGGCCCAAGCCCATCAGACCCGGGGGGCCGGCCACCGTTGGCCGGCCCCACGCCCACACACCACAACCCATGACACAAAGATACACTCCATAACAGCAAACCGTCTATCCTCTGGAAAAATCTAGCCATTTCTGTAGTCAATGATTCCATTATATTGTGATATTTTGAAGCTAAATTCATAAAGTAAGCAATAGCAACATATCATTTCAGCATATAGAACGACTTCTTATGTCTCCTTGGTTGTATAACATGCATTTATGGTGCTTTATTTGGATAATAATAACCTGATATGATGTGTTATATGCTTTTCTTCAACAAGTCCAATCCAAGAAATCTGCTTATTTCAGCAGTGGTAGGCCCGTTTGGCTTTGATCAGTGAGACTCTTCTGTGTTCATGTTGGGTCAATAAGACATAAGATATAACTGAAGTCACAGTCAGCATACAGCATTACCAGCTTAAAAAACAGTGGTGTAAAAACACGGCTCGAGTCCGAGGACTGAAGAGGAGGTAGTTTGACAGTTAAAAAACTATACAGTGCGAAATACTATTGGCCTGTCAAGCTATTCTTAAATAGGCTACAAACGACCACACAGACCTATAATGCTTTTTGGAGGGGGAAGGTTTTAAGGCTCTGATGTTAGGCACATGTTTCCATGCAGTTCCACTGCAGGTAAGACTACTGTGTTCTTCAGGGGTTATTAAAGTTCTCCTGCAGATGACCTGGATAGAGGGAAATGACTTCAGTTGGTTGGTATACATACAGTTTAAGTAAACTTGAGGAAGTACAATTATGAAAGATATAGTGTGTAATGTAGTAGAAAGTAATTCAAAGTAGAAACAAAGCAGAAATGTGGATTCCAAAGGAAACATGAAGGCATTATTAAGTAATTGTTTTTAATAGCATAAGAGATTCTGAGTGGATTGATTCTCTACTTCTTACTCTGCGTAAGATTATCATCACATGCTCTCGACTACACCCGCACAAGGCAATGGTACAGTAAAAGAAGACAATTTTGAGAAGTGGTAAAGGCCAAGGTGTCCCACTTCTTTCAGTGATTCCGCGTGCGCGGCCAGAGGGCGAGGGGAACAGCAAGAAACAGTTTCCACGAGACGGAACTTGCGCCCACTCCTTGAAAGCAGCCGCAAAGGCACACGCCCTGACGGGCAATCGGCAACGTCTGTGTGCGCGGACAGTGGGCAAGGGGAACCAAAGGCGGCCGTTCTGCCGCCACATCGTTGAGTACACTTCCTTTTAAGGTGAATGGGACACTGTCCCACAGTCTGTGATCACTCCACCCTCGTTATTACCAACAGACCAGCAAGAAACAGTTTCCACGAGACGGAACTTGCGCCCACTCCTTGAAAGCAGCCGCAAAGGCACACGCCCTGACGGGCAATCGGCAACGTCCGTGTGCGCGGACAGTGGGCAAGGGGAACCAAAGGCGGCCTTTCCGCAGCAACAGCGTCAATCACAACCTCTCAGGGTGATGGGAGACTGTAACACTGTCTTTGATCATTCCACCCTCTTCTATTGTTTTACCCACAGGCCAGCAAAAAACATTTACCACTCGGCGAAACGTTCTGCCAACACCTTGAAAGCAGCCGCAAAGGCACACGCCCTGACGGGCAATCGGCAACGTCCGTGTGCGCGGACAGTGGGCAAGGGGAACCAAAGGCGGCCGTTCCGCAGCAATAGCGTCAATCACAGCCTCTCAGGGTGATGGGAGACTGTAACACTGTCTTTGATCATTCCACCCTCTTCTATCGTTTTACCCAAAGGCCAGCAAAAGGCAGTTCCCACTCTGGGTAACCTGCGCCCACACATTGCAAGCAGCCGCAAAGGAACACGCCCTGAAGGGGGAATTGGATATACCTCTAGAGTCTGGCGTCACGTAGTCCGAGAGGCAGCAAAAAGAAAAGAAAAGTAAGGGGAAAAAACAAAGGGCAGCAAAGACCCCACCCTGTGCCAGCCGGCCACAGTTGGCCGGCATGCATCCCGGAGAATTCGGCACGGCCCTCCCACAAAGTTTTTTTTTTTTCCGACTTAAGCCTCTACCCACAGCAACACTCCACCACCCCAGGGGAAGGCCGTGTACCTCTTCTATCGTCCTGCCAACAAGCCAGCAAAAGGCTGTTCCCACTCTGGGTAACCTGCGCCCACACATTGCAAGCAGCCGCAAAGGAACACGCCCTGAAGGGGGAAGGGCATATACCTCTAGAGTCTGGCGTCACGTAGTCCGAGAGGCAGCAAAAAGAAAAGAAAAGTAAGGGGAAAAAAAAAAGGGCAGCAAAGACCCCACCCTGAGCCAGCCGGCCACAGTTGGCCGGCATGCATCCCGGAGAATTCGGCACGGCCCTCCCACAAAGTTTTTTGTTTTTGCGATTTAAGCCTCTACCCACAGCAACACCCCACCACCCAAGGGGAAGGCCGTGTACCTCTTCTATCGTTTTCCCAACAAGCCAGCAAAAGGCAATTTCCACTCGGCGTAACCTGCGCCCAAACTTCTAAAGCAGCCGCAAGGCACACGTCCTGAAGGGGGAACGGCACCCTCTGCGTGCCAGGTCAAAGGGGGAGGGGACCCAAAAGCGGCCGTTTAACGACCACAGCGTAGACCACGGCATATAAAGGAGAAGGGACACTAGACAACCATTTGGAGAAATGCTGGCAAAGGCGGAGGAGTACCACTGTCTTTGATGATTCCCCCCTCCGAGTTATAAAGGCACCCTCCGCGTAAGCGGGCAGAGGGCTAGGGGACCCAAAGGCGGCCGTCCCATGACCACTGCGGCAACCACACCCGCTCTAGACAATGGGACACTGAAAGATGACAATTTAGAGAAGTTCTGTCCCAAGTCGAGGTGTATTAATTCCAGTTGATAAAGACATCCTCAAAGGTTCAGATGGACAGATAGTATACCTCTGTAAAGTGAGAGTCTGGCGTATTCCTACACCTGAAATGATTATCTGAAGTATCCACATCAAATATAACAGTGCTCTTTCTGTACAGGAGCTGCGAGGATCTGTAGAAGACCAAACAGTCATGGCTCGTGATGGTAATATTTCCCCCCCCCCCCAAATAAAAAGGGAATTGAATGAAATCCGAACAGAACACAAAGAGGAAGCATTATCTACCTTGGCTTTTATGGTCTAATTTTCCACAGAATATCCTTCAACCTCTACAGAGCCAGTATTACATGAGAGAAAACGTTTTGTAACTTCCGAATACAGAGATGGGCCAAAAGTATATTAAGTTCAACAGGGACAAATGAAAGATAGTACTTCTCTCCGCGATGGTTGTTCGGGAGTGGAACTGTCTCCCCCGGACTGTGTTGTAGGCCCCTTCTTTTGAAGCTTTTAAGCATAGGCTCGATGGCCATCTGTCGGGGATGCTTTGAATGATACTTCCTGCGTCTTTCTTGGGGGAGAACTCGATGGCCCATGAGTTCTATTCCAACTCTACTTTTCTATGATTCCATGATTACATGATTCGTGAAACGGCCCCTTGAGATGGATGAACCCAAAAACGTCAGTGGGGCAACGTCGAGTGATGAAAAAGAGGAGAAAGGAAGGGAAAAGAGAGAGGAAAGCATAGCTCACCAAAATGTGGAACGTTTCCCTTATCCTCTGATTTTTGGCAAATTTTCATAGCTTTTATAATGAACCATTTTTTAATAATTGCAGAAATCTGTTCCTGGTTTGAAAGTCTTATTTCCTGTTAAATTGGGTTGTCTTTACTGTGAAAGTCATTGCTCTACTTTAGAAACTTTGTTTTTGTGGCTGAAACTTTGTTAAATTGGTGTAGTCCCTGCATATGTGTGTGTGTAAAGGTATCCCTTGACGTTAAGTTCAGTCATGTCTGACTCTGGGGGTTGTGCTCACCTCCATTTCTAAGCCCAAGAGCCAGTGTTGTCCATAGACACCTCCAAGGTCATGTGGTCGGCATGACTACATGGAGTGCCATTACCTTCCCGCCACAGCGGTACCTATTCATCTACTCACATTGGCATGTTTTCAAGCTGCTAGGTTGGCAGAAGCTGGAGCTAACAGCGGGCGCTCACTCTGCTCCCGGGATTTGAACCTGGGACCTTTCAGTCTGCAAGTTCAGCAGCTCAATGGTCTTTGCCTTGGCTGCCTTCCAGATCAGGCTTATAACCAGCCTATTATGGGCCACAAATTAAAGAAAATTCAATCCCATTTAAGCACAACATGAACAGTTTTGATGCCAAAACCATAAACTCTGTTTATTAAACTCTACGATCCAAACTTTAGAACAACTTGCAAACAATTGAAGGTTAGACCACAGTAATAATAACCAATTCTATTCCTTTCCAAAATTTAAACATAAAATAGTATCTTTCTTTCCAATAGCATATAAACTTTTCCTTTGTTTACAAAACAAAATTCTAGACAGTAGCCATTTAGAAGATATTTCTATATTTTCCCTGCAAAGGATAGGGCTGCATCCCTCTGGAGACACACATGATAACCCGGACATGATATAAGGCACTTATATACGTTAAATAAACATGATGTCATTGCATATATAAAAGAAGCATGATATTAGGCAATTATAGTTGCAAATAATATAATTAAACATGTAAAAATTATACATCCATACATAAAAGAAACATGTAAAGTAACTGCATATATAAAACACAATATAAAATATGATATAAGGCAATTACAGATGTCAAAGGAACGTGATATTACATATGTAAAAAACATGATTATATGTATAAAAAAGCATGATACAAGGTGTCAGGATCTAGGCTGCTGGGCACCAATAACCATACACTGAGGCCAGATTCTATCTAATATCTTTATTAAAGGAATATATAAAGTCAATAAAAACAAGTGTAGAATAAAGTTCAGAAGCAGACCTTTCAAATGAGGCCAAATATAGTCCAGCAGATTATTGTCCAATATGAAATATTAGAGTCCAAAGATTATAATCCAATAACCGCAACACACGGTTTGCCAAGCAAAGCGTTGGGAAAACAGAAAAAGTCTTGAATCCAATGAAGCTTGACACAAGGCTGAAAGTTACTTGGAACGTGGCTGGAGCTGTGGCTAAAGGCAAAGCAACTTGAAGCATGGAACAAGATCTGTGGTAAATCCGTGAGACGAGGACAAGGCTTGGAACTAGATTCAGGAGGCAAGGAACAGGATTCGAAGTCCACACACACATGACCTCTCTCCAGGAGCTGACGAATTGACTCCGCAAGGAATCCTTCGCGCAATTTCCCTATATTGGGTCTCGTTTCCCCAAACAACAATCACTTTCCCTAGAGAACAGGGAGCGAAGGAAACCAGCTTGCAGGTGCAAGACTCCCCGTATTTTCTCAGGGGAAATACTTCTAATCAGTGGCATATTTGGCAGCAAGGCGAGCACTACTTCTAAATTTTTCTCTCGATCCTCTATCAGTCGTGTAAGCCTGTTTTCTCCCATAAGGGGGAGAGTTCCCACCAAGGTCAGGTTTAATTGGTTCTTGGACTAGAACTTCAGGCAGCTGCCAAGGCTCTGACTCCGACCGGAAATCTGGGGAAAACTCCATATTTTCCTCCTCATCTGCCACAATACTGTCAGGAATAGGACTGCAGGGCCCATGAGTCATCACACTAGGCAACTGACACATCTAAAAGAAACACAATATAATTAACCTAGGTACAACAAATGTGAAAGAAGGCAACAATATACATAAAAAAACATTTCTGGACTCACAAATGTAGTCTAAGAGAATTGGGCTTCCATTCTCCAAACCTGAAACAAAGTGGGAGGAAATGTAAAGAGTGTTAATGATGCTCGAAATCAAATGTTGTTCTTTTACAAAGTCAAACTAAAACTAAGAATAAATGCTTCGGTCTTCTCCTGATCTTCTTATCTCCTCACCTTGCGTCCAGCCGAGTTACGTCCGCACTTGCGATACAGCGACCTCTTCCCTTGGCTCAGTGGGCAGTATTTTAAAGTATGGGCCTTTTCGCCCGTGGCACCGCAGAGCGGACAGGTGTATTTGCGCAAGATGGGGCACTCCACGGTGCCGTCCATCCCCTTCAGCCGGTGGGACGAATAGACCTGCTTGGATTCCCCGTTGTGTTTGCAGAAATTGCAAATCTCCTTGTTTTGGGAAGCCTGGCCATTGGCACTACCTTTGGAGCTCTTGCTGCTGGAACTGCTTCCATTAACCCATTGTGATGCTGTTTCAAAGTTGTCCTCGTTGAGGACTAGCTGCATGTCGTACTCCATTGTGTCCCAACTCTGAGATGGAAATGGGACCTTCTTGCGTTCCGCGATGATCTCCGTAACCACTTTCGCAAGGCTCAGATAGCCCTTCCATCTGTCAAACTCCCTGAACATGGAAGGGGCATAATGTGGCACGTGCATGGCTGATCTGGAGAGCATGGTGCCAATTCTACCCTGGTGTGGACACACACTGAATGCCACATATTGGAGGCGGAGTCTTTGTTTTATATATAAGGGGAGGGGTTCCAAACCTTTCACATTGGACCCTCCCATCTATTTTTACCCTCCTTTGCCCTAGATTTAACCCCCACATGTCTAGACAATCACAGCTTTTCAAGGAAGAGTTTGGTTTTTCCAATTTTTTAACTTCGAAGGTAATGCCACAGTTTCTCCCTTGAGGCAGTGGTTCTCGACTTGTGGGTCCCCAGATGTTTTGGCCTTCAACTCCCAGAAATCCTAACAGCTGGTAAAATGGCTGGGATTTCTGGGACTTGTAGGTAAAAACACCTGGAGATCCACAGGTTGAGAAACACTGCCTTAAGGGAACGTTAGCAGTTGTGGTTCTGTTTGTCCATCCAAGAATGAGTTGAATTTCTGCCTTGGATGAAATAGCAACATTGCACATCCAACGTTTGCAAAAGTCCTGAAGGACGGATCCAGTAATGATGAAGCCTGCAAGAGTGTTATATTGCTTTTGCATGGCAGAATAGCATTGGACTGGATGGTCTCTTCTACCTTTATGATTCTATGATGTTTGGCGCCATGACTCTATGATTCTATCATTTTAGGATTCTAGGACTTTTGGGATGATTCTGTTACTTGGTTCTTTGAGTCTATGACTTTAGGGACCATGTTTCTATTATTCCATGACTTCTGTGACCATATTTCTATGACTTTTGTGACCATTCATGGGCCATCTGGCTAGTATTCCGGGACGGTAAATGATATATCGGTTACAGCACCAGATATTTCTGGATACAGTAGAGTCTCGCTTATCCAACATTAACGGGCCAGCAGAACGTTGGATAAGCAAATATGTTGGATGATAAGGAGACATTAAGGAAAAGCCTTTTGAACAGCAAATTAGGTTATTTTTCAAATTAAGCCCCAAAAAATCTTGTTTAACAGCAAATTAGACAGAAAAGGTAGTTCAATACGCAGTAATATTACGTAGTAATTACGAATTTAGCAACAAAATATCACAATATATTGAAAACATTGACTACAAAAATAAGTTGGATAATCCAGAACATTGGATAAGCGAGTGTTGGATGAGTGAGACTCTACTGTATATTGTTTTTGCATGGCAGAATGGCGTTGGACTGGATGGTCTCTTCTAGCTTTATGATTATATGATGTTTGGTGCCATGTTTCTATGATTCTATCATTATGTTGTCGAGCAATTTAGAACAGTATAGGATACCGCTAACTGTTTCTTTGAGTGGTGTTCTGTGGAAACACAACCCGCCCATCCTCCCCCGCTGATTTCATGAAAATAAAAGAAAAGAAATAATAAGCCACATCCGGCAAGGCCCACACACTGAAATACTAGGCCGGCCATCGTTGGCCGGCAAGCTTCCCTGAGTGGAAGAAATAGAGGCCGCCGCCCCAAAGAAGGGTTCTGTGCAAGATTGCACCAAGGGGTAAAGAACGACAGCCGCGAGAGAAGACAGAGGCGGTGCATCGTGGGAAACACGTCGACCACGTAGGCCGACAAGGCCCACACGTTGAAATACTAGGCGTGCCACCGTTGGCCGGCACGCTTCCCTGTGAGGAAGAAAGAGGGGCCGCCGCCCCAAAGGAGGCTTCTGTGCAAAATCGCATAAAGGGGTAAAGAACGACAGCCGGCGAGAGAAGAGAGAGGCGGTGCATCGTGGGAAACCCGACCACGTAGGCCGAGAGGCAGCAAAAAGAAAAGAAAAGAAAAGAAAAGAAAGAAAAAAGCCACAGGCGACAAGGCCCATACATTAAGCCGGGCCGGCCACTGTTTGCCGGCACGCATCCCTGAGAGAGAGAGAGAGAGAAAAAAAAAACCAGAGGACACCGCCCCAAAGGAGGCTTCTGTGCAAAATAGCATAAAGGGCTAAAGAACGACAGCCGGCGAGAGAAGAGAGAGGCGGTGCATCATGGGAAACCCGACCACGTAGGCCGAGAGGCAGCAAAAAGAAAAGAAAAGAAAAGAAAAGAAAGAAAAAAGCCACAGGCGACAAGGCCCATACATTAAGTCGGGCCGGCCACTGTTTGCCGGCACGCATCCCTGAGAGAGAGAGAGAGAGAGAAAAAAAACCAGAGGACACCGCCCCAAAGGAGGCTTCTGTGCAAAATAGCATAAAGGGCTAAAGAACGACAGCCGGCGAGAGAAGAGAGAGGCGGTACATCGGGGAAACTCGGCCACGTAGGCCGAGAGGCAGCAAAGACCAAAGAAAAGACAGAAAAAGCCACCGCCAAAAAGGCCCACACTATAAAATACTAGGCCGGCCACCGTTGGCCGGCACGATTCCCAGACAGGAAGAAAGAGGGGCCGCCGCCCCAAAGGAGGCTTCGGTGCAAACTCGCATAAAGGGGTAAAGAACGACAGCCGAGAGAGAAGAGAGAGGCGGTGCATCGGGGGAAACTCGGCCACGTAGGCCGAGAGGCAGCAAAGACCAAAGAAAAGACAGAAAAAGCCACCGCCAAAAAGGCCCACACTATAAAATACTAGGCCGGCCACCGTTGGCCGGCACGATTCCCAGACAGGAAGAAAGAGGGGCCGCCGCCCCAAAGGAGGCTTCGGTGCAAACTCGCATAAAGGGGTAAAGAACGACAGCCGAGAGAGAAGAGAGAGGCGGTGCATCGGGGGAAACTCGGCCACGTAGGCCGAGAGGCAGCAAAGACCAAAGAAAAGACAGAAAAAGCCACCGCCAAAAAGGCCCACACTATAAAATACTAGGCCGGCCACCGTTGGCCGGCACGATTCCCAGACAGGAAGAAAGAGGGGCCGCCGCCCCAAAGGAGGCTTCGGTGCAAACTCGCATAAAGGGGTAAAGAACGACAGCCGAGAGAGAAGAGAGAGGCGGTGCATCGGGGGAAACTCGGCCACGTAGGCCGAGAGGCAGCAAAAAGAAAAGAAAAGAAAAGAAAAGAAAGAAAAAAGCCACAGGCGACAAGGCCCATACATTAAGCCGGGCCGGCCACTGTTTGCCGGCACGCATCCCTGAGAGAGAGAGAGAGAGAGAAAAAAAACCAGAGGACACCGCCCCAAAGGAGGCTTCTGTGCAAAATAGCATAAAGGGCTAAAGAACGACAGCCGGCGAGAGAAGAGAGAGGCGGTACATCGGGGAAACTCAGCCACGTAGGCCGAGAGGCAGCAAAGACCAAAGAAAAGACAGAAAAAGCCACCGCCAAAAAGGCCCACACTTTAAAATACTAGGCCGGCCACCGTTGGCCGGCACCCTTCCCAGAGAAAGAGAGAGAAGACCAAAAAAAAGGAAATGTGGGCCCAAGCCCCTCAGACCCGGGGGGCCGGCCACCGTTGGCCGGCCCCACGCCCACACGCCGCAACCCACGGGGAAGGGCAGGCTTTCTTCACGTCTGCTTGCAAAATGTGGGCCCAAGCCCCTCAGACCCGGGGGGCCGGCCACCGTTGGCCGGCCCCACGCCCACACGCCGCAACCCACTGGGAAGGGCAGGCTTTCTTCACGTCTGATTGCAAAATGTGGGCCCAAGCCCCTCAGACCCGGGGGGCCGGCCACCGTTGGCCGGCCCCACGCCCACACCGCTGGACTCACAGGGGGAAGGGCATGCTTTCTTCACGTCTGCTTGCAAAATGTGGGCCCAAGCCCCTCAGACCCGGGGGGCCGGCCACCGTTGGCCGGCCCCACGCCCACACGCCGCAACCCACTGGGAAGGGCAGGCTTTCTTCACGTCTGATTGCAAAATGTGGGCCCAAGCCCCTCAGACCCGGGGGGCCGGCCACCGTTGGCCGGCCCCACGCCCACACCGCTGGACTCACAGGGGGAAGGGCATGCTTTCTTCACGTCTGCTTGCAAAATGTGGGCCCAAGCCCCTCAGACCCGGGGGGCCGGCCACCGTTGGCCGGCCCCACGCCCACACCGCTGGACCCACAGGGGGAAGGGCATGCTTTCTTCACGTCTGCTTGCAAAATGTGGGCCCAAGCCCCTCAGACCCGGGGGGCCGGCCACCGTTGGCCGGCCCCACGCCCACACCGCTGAACCCAGAGGGGGAAGGGCATGCTTTCTTCACGTCTGCTTTCAAAATGTGGGCCCAAGCCCATCAGACCCGGGGGGCCGGCCACCGTTGGCCGGCCCCACGCCCACACACCACAACCCATGACACAAAGATACACTCCATAACAGCAAACCGTCTATCCTCTGGAAAAATCTAGCCATTTCTGTAGTCAATGATTCCATTATATTGTGATATTTTGAAGCTAAATTCATAAAGTAAGCAATAGCAACATATCATTTCAGCATATAGAACGACTTCTTATGTCTCCTTGGTTGTATAACATGCATTTATGGTGCTTTATTTGGATAATAATAACCTGATATGATGTGTTATATGCTTTTCTTCAACAAGTCCAATCCAAGAAATCTGCTTATTTCAGCAGTGGTAGGCCCGTTTGGCTTTGATCAGTGAGACTCTTCTGTGTTCATGTTGGGTCAATAAGACATAAGATATAACTGAAGTCACAGTCAGCATACAGCATTACCAGCTTAAAAAACAGTGGTGTAAAAACACGGCTCGAGTCCGAGGACTGAAGAGGAGGTAGTTTGACAGTTAAAAAACTATACAGTGCGAAATACTATTGGCCTGTCAAGCTATTCTTAAATAGGCTACAAACGACCACACAGACCTATAATGCTTTTTGGAGGGGGAAGGTTTTAAGGCTCTGATGTTAGGCACATGTTTCCATGCAGTTCCACTGCAGGTAAGACTACTGTGTTCTTCAGGGGTTATTAAAGTTCTCCTGCAGATGACCTGGATAGAGGGAAATGACTTCAGTTGGTTGGTATACATACAGTTTAAGTAAACTTGAGGAAGTACAATTATGAAAGATATAGTGTGTAATGTAGTAGAAAGTAATTCAAAGTAGAAACAAAGCAGAAATGTGGATTCCAAAGGAAACATGAAGGCATTATTAAGTAATTGTTTTTAATAGCATAAGAGATTCTGAGTGGATTGATTCTCTACTTCTTACTCTGCGTAAGATTATCATCACATGCTCTCGACTACACCCGCACAAGGCAATGGTACAGTAAAAGAAGACAATTTTGAGAAGTGGTAAAGGCCAAGGTGTCCCACTTCTTTCAGTGATTCCGCGTGCGCGGCCAGAGGGCGAGGGGAACAGCAAGAAACAGTTTCCACGAGACGGAACTTGCGCCCACTCCTTGAAAGCAGCCGCAAAGGCACACGCCCTGACGGGCAATCGGCAACGTCTGTGTGCGCGGACAGTGGGCAAGGGGAACCAAAGGCGGCCGTTCTGCCGCCACATCGTTGAGTACACTTCCTTTTAAGGTGAATGGGACACTGTCCCACAGTCTGTGATCACTCCACCCTCGTTATTACCAACAGACCAGCAAGAAACAGTTTCCACGAGACGGAACTTGCGCCCACTCCTTGAAAGCAGCCGCAAAGGCACACGCCCTGACGGGCAATCGGCAACGTCCGTGTGCGCGGACAGTGGGCAAGGGGAACCAAAGGCGGCCTTTCCGCAGCAACAGCGTCAATCACAACCTCTCAGGGTGATGGGAGACTGTAACACTGTCTTTGATCATTCCACCCTCTTCTATTGTTTTACCCACAGGCCAGCAAAAAACATTTACCACTCGGCGAAACGTTCTGCCAACACCTTGAAAGCAGCCGCAAAGGCACACGCCCTGACGGGCAATCGGCAACGTCCGTGTGCGCGGACAGTGGGCAAGGGGAACCAAAGGCGGCCGTTCCGCAGCAATAGCGTCAATCACAGCCTCTCAGGGTGATGGGAGACTGTAACACTGTCTTTGATCATTCCACCCTCTTCTATCGTTTTACCCAAAGGCCAGCAAAAGGCAGTTCCCACTCTGGGTAACCTGCGCCCACACATTGCAAGCAGCCGCAAAGGAACACGCCCTGAAGGGGGAATTGGATATACCTCTAGAGTCTGGCGTCACGTAGTCCGAGAGGCAGCAAAAAGAAAAGAAAAGTAAGGGGAAAAAACAAAGGGCAGCAAAGACCCCACCCTGTGCCAGCCGGCCACAGTTGGCCGGCATGCATCCCGGAGAATTCGGCACGGCCCTCCCACAAAGTTTTTTTTTTTTCCGACTTAAGCCTCTACCCACAGCAACACTCCACCACCCCAGGGGAAGGCCGTGTACCTCTTCTATCGTCCTGCCAACAAGCCAGCAAAAGGCTGTTCCCACTCTGGGTAACCTGCGCCCACACATTGCAAGCAGCCGCAAAGGAACACGCCCTGAAGGGGGAAGGGCATATACCTCTAGAGTCTGGCGTCACGTAGTCCGAGAGGCAGCAAAAAGAAAAGAAAAGTAAGGGGAAAAAAAAAAGGGCAGCAAAGACCCCACCCTGAGCCAGCCGGCCACAGTTGGCCGGCATGCATCCCGGAGAATTCGGCACGGCCCTCCCACAAAGTTTTTTGTTTTTGCGATTTAAGCCTCTACCCACAGCAACACCCCACCACCCAAGGGGAAGGCCGTGTACCTCTTCTATCGTTTTCCCAACAAGCCAGCAAAAGGCAATTTCCACTCGGCGTAACCTGCGCCCAAACTTCTAAAGCAGCCGCAAGGCACACGTCCTGAAGGGGGAACGGCACCCTCTGCGTGCCAGGTCAAAGGGGGAGGGGACCCAAAAGCGGCCGTTTAACGACCACAGCGTAGACCACGGCATATAAAGGAGAAGGGACACTAGACAACCATTTGGAGAAATGCTGGCAAAGGCGGAGGAGTACCACTGTCTTTGATGATTCCCCCCTCCGAGTTATAAAGGCACCCTCCGCGTAAGCGGGCAGAGGGCTAGGGGACCCAAAGGCGGCCGTCCCATGACCACTGCGGCAACCACACCCGCTCTAGACAATGGGACACTGAAAGATGACAATTTAGAGAAGTTCTGTCCCAAGTCGAGGTGTATTAATTCCAGTTGATAAAGACATCCTCAAAGGTTCAGATGGACAGATAGTATACCTCTGTAAAGTGAGAGTCTGGCGTATTCCTACACCTGAAATGATTATCTGAAGTATCCACATCAAATATAACAGTGCTCTTTCTGTACAGGAGCTGCGAGGATCTGTAGAAGACCAAACAGTCATGGCTCGTGATGGTAATATTTCCCCCCCCCCCCAAATAAAAAGGGAATTGAATGAAATCCGAACAGAACACAAAGAGGAAGCATTATCTACCTTGGCTTTTATGGTCTAATTTTCCACAGAATATCCTTCAACCTCTACAGAGCCAGTATTACATGAGAGAAAACGTTTTGTAACTTCCGAATACAGAGATGGGCCAAAAGTATATTAAGTTCAACAGGGACAAATGAAAGATAGTACTTCTCTCCGCGATGGTTGTTCGGGAGTGGAACTGTCTCCCCCGGACTGTGTTGTAGGCCCCTTCTTTTGAAGCTTTTAAGCATAGGCTCGATGGCCATCTGTCGGGGATGCTTTGAATGATACTTCCTGCGTCTTTCTTGGGGGAGAACTCGATGGCCCATGAGTTCTATTCCAACTCTACTTTTCTATGATTCCATGATTACATGATTCGTGAAACGGCCCCTTGAGATGGATGAACCCAAAAACGTCAGTGGGGCAACGTCGAGTGATGAAAAAGAGGAGAAAGGAAGGGAAAAGAGAGAGGAAAGCATTGTAGGATAGAGGAGAGAGTTGTTGGACAGAGTCCAAAGGGGCCACCCCCCCGCCCGGACGCCCAAAAAAATTGGCCAAAGTTACTCTGAAGCAGAGTTGGTTAAAGGACGAGAACTGTTGCTCTAGGAGCAGTCGGTCTCAAAATCCAAATCTGGGAAATTCAACACAGGAAGGTTGGCCTTCAGGAAAACAAGTTTCTCAACTGTTTGAGGGTCCAGCAAGCTGCGGTGGGGCGTGACTACATCTCCCGCTATGCTGAAGACCCTTTCGCTCTGGACGCTGGTGGGAGGACAGCTGAGGAACTGGCGGGCTACGTGCGACAGATCCGGCCACATGTGTTCGCGTGAAGCCCAATAGGACAATGGATCACAAGAAATTATCTCCGGAGGCTCCTCAAAGTACCTGTTGACCGAGCATTCGGCCGAGTCTACCTTTTGAGCAGAAGCCAGCAAAGAGGATTCTTCAGAGCAGGCAAGTATGGCCACCGTCTCTGCAAAGAAAACGTTTCCTGTTCGCGGCTGGAGATCCGTATCCCTACGGCAACCCCCTACCGGCTCCGCGGGACTTTCCGTCTCGCCACTAGCGCTAGTGCTTGGGGTGACAGGCAGTTCTGGAAGAGGGGCCGCTGTGCCCGTTTCCTCCACCCTGGCAGCAAAGACCTCCCTCACAAGGTCAACAAGTTGGGCCTTCCACATGGTAAAGTCTTTTGGGCAGACGTTGTACTTTAGCCGTGGATCACACAAGGCCGCCAGCATATGGACCTTGCTGGAAAGAAGTGGCTCTAGCCGTTTACGTACAGCAAAGGACAACCTCCTCACCACCTCCAGGACCGGCGGTGTCAGCGGTCCAGCCAGGGAGTCAATTGTTCGACCGGCACCAAGCCTTTCTAGGTGCCTCCTTAGCCTCAAGACCATGGGCACTGCCTGGCTCAGAAGAGCTTTTGATTCCGAAAGTGTCTCAGTGGCATGTTTGAATGGCTTTAGTACGTCTACTAGCTGGGAGATGGTGTCCCACTCTTGCTTAGTTGGAACAAGCTTGCTAACAGGCGCAACCAAAGTGAGGGAGATGCCGTGTACCGCCTTCTGCTGCTCGACCATGCGTTCGAGCATTTTTAAGGTTGAATTCCACCGAGTCGAGACGTCCTGGAGTAGCTTGTGCTGCGGGAGGCCTTCAAGGCTCTGCCTGTCTCTCAGCTGCCGGGCTGCCTTGATGCTCCGGTGGAAGTAGCCCGCAATCTTTCTACAGCGCTCGATCAGCAGGGAGATGTTTGTGTTGCTGCCCGACTGCTCTTCCTGGCTCTTTAAACCTTCCTTGACGGTATTGTGAAGCAAGTGGGCCATGCAGGACACATTCTGAAACCCGGCACTTTCAACCGCTTTGATCATATTTTTCCCTGCGTCCGTCACCATAAAGCCCCTCCTCATTTCTTCCGGCCTACACTGCATCCATTCCCCCATCATGTTTTCCAGATAGTTGCAGATGGTCTCTGCCTTGTGATCACGATCAACTACCTCCAATGCGAGGAGTGCCCAACGATGGGATGTATCCATAGTGCCTTCCTTCTCCCACCAATGTGCCGTGAGAGAGAGGTAGGAGTGGCCTCCTCCCAAGCTTGACCAAATATCAGAGGTAAAATGGATGTGTCCTCCCATGGCGCTACGCAACATGTGGATAATGCGTTCCTTACAGCCCTCGTACAAGCCGGGAATTACTTTTCTGGAAAAGGTGTGACGGGAGGGGATTTTGTAGCGGGGGCACAGTCGTTTCATAAGGCGTACAAAGCCTTCTTGTTCTACCAGGCGGAAGGGATGGTGATCTAGGGCAATCATCTCTCCCACAGTTTGGGTTATCTGCTGGTGTGTGAGCAATGTTTCCCCCGTTTTCTTTCTGGGTAATGGAATGGCCCAATCCTCCATGGTGGACTGTGTCCGCCTTCCACTATCTTCACCTGGTGAACTTTGCGTGCTAAGGCTGCCACTGGAAGGGCTTGCAGTTCCCCCTCTCAGCGAAATGGAGGGATGGTGTCGCTTCATGTGAGAGCTCAACCCCGAGGTCGCAAGATGTCTCGTGTCTCTGCCTCTGCTGATATTTGCCCCACAGTGTCTACAAACTGCCAAAGTAGAACTCTGAGAGTGGACATGGAAATGGTCCCAAATAAATGACCTTGGCCTCCCCACAGCCACTGTGGCGACGCCCTCAGAGATGGGAGTCGTGGGCACCCTTTCAGCAGCATGAGGAAGTCTACGTTTTGATGGTAGTACCTCCTCTACCTCCTCCTCACTGTCAGTAGCGGGTGGAGGGGTGGGGTTATCTATATCCTCACTATCCACCACCTGTAGTTCCAGGACGGCAACACCTGTATGTTCCAATGATCGTCCAGTTGTCTCAGCTCCATGCGACAGCCGGCTCCGGGTGGATGCCTGTGAACTGTCTGCATTAGAACAGCCTGGTTCTTCATCAAGTCCACCCACTCCCATAGTTCGTCGTTCCAGACGTATGGGACCCACCTTAACTTTTTTGGCCCCCCACAGTGTCCTGGCCGTGGCTTGACCACTACTAGGACTTGCTCCCCCAGACCCGCGTACAGCTGAGCGCTTCATGTCAAGGGGAGTGTTTTAAGGTAACAGAAGGGATGATGGTTAGGTGTTGTGTTACTGGTGGGAAATATTTGTTGAATCTTGATTGGCAACGTGTTATATTCTGGCCAATGTACTGTTGCAAAAGCGTAGTCTAGAACATTTAGTTAGTTTTATTTATTTACAAGGGGATACCTGTACTTTCCAGTTCTACAGGAAAGTATGGGATATGCAACTCTTTCCCAAAGTTGTCTTGGGAAAATCAGGAAGCGTCCCTGGCAGACACACACACAAGGCAAGGCAGAAAGGCAGGCTTTCCTTTCCCCAAAGGGAGTTGTATTTTGAACTGGATGGGATATGCAACTCTTTTTCAAAGCGTCCCTGCAGACACACACACAAGGCAAGGCAGAAAGGCAGGCTTTCCTTTCCCCAAAGGGAGTTGTATTTTGAAGTGGATGGGATATGCAACTCTTTTTCAAAGCGTCCCTGCAGACACACACACAAGGCAAGGCAGAAAGGCAGGCTTTCCTTTCCCCAAAAGGAGTTGTATTTTGAAGTGGATGGGATATGCAACTCTTTTTCAAAGCGTCCCTGCAGACACACACACACAAGGCAAGGCAGAAAGGCAGGCTTTCCTTTCCCCAAAAGGAGTTGTATTTTGAAGTGGATGGGATATGCAACTCTTTTTCAAAGCGTCCCTGCAGACACACACACAAGGCAAGGCAGAAAGGCAGGCTTTCCTTTCCCCAAAAGGAGTTGTATTTTGAACTGGATGGGATATGCAACTCTTTTTCAAAGCGTCCCTGCAGACACACACACAAGGCAAGGCAGAAAGGCAGGCTTTCCTTTCCCCAAAAGGAGTTGTATTTTGAACTGGATGGGATATGCAACTCTTTTTCAAAGCGTCCCTGGCAGACACACACACAAAGAAGGCAAGGCACAAAGGCAAGCTTTTCTTTCCCCAAAAGGAGTTGTATTTTGAACAGGAAAAACACCCACAGGACAGCCCTTTGCAAGTTTGCAACAACAAAAGAAATAGAAAGACCTAAGACCCACACCACCAAACTCAGCCACAGACCACCCCACCTTTTCTCCTGTCCTGGTCTTCACACAGCCATGCTGTGACGCAGCAATGTTTCCTGCCTGCCTACACCAATGAATCTCTACCCTTCCACCCTCTCCAAAAGTCCCAGTGCGACTGAGCCACGAGGCGTGTGCACGCTGTTTTCATTAAGCACGTCCTACCAGCCCCTCCCCCTGGTTAAACGTGCTCTCTGATTGGCTACAAGGGGCAAACAACACACTAGATTGCCCCAGTGGACTTAAAAAAGTTTGGATGATTTGACAAAGCATTTTTTAAAAACGAAAAAAAAGGCGCCATTACGGAAAACGGCCAATCGCGGTTCGAAACCGCGATATCCAGGCGTGTGGACAGCCAAGATTCAATATTGATTCAAAAAATCCGAAAAAAACGAATCAATAACGGTAAACGGGGAAAACGAATTATTTGAGCAAGCCTATCAAACACGTATCTCTCTTGCTATTGTTGAATGCCACCAAGTCATCTCTAGTTTACAGCAACCCTCTCTTGAAGTTTACTTAATGATGTTTATTCAGAATGGGTTTGCTTTTGCCTTTCTCTAAAGTTGAGATAAGATAACTAGTGCCTGGCCACACAATGGGCTTCCATTGCTGAGCAGGGATTTGAACTCAAGTCTTCTGGAGTCCAAGTCCAATGCTCAAACCATGCTGGCTGTCTTCTACTACTCATGGGTATTTTAAGCTAGAATCATTTTAAATAAGGCCAGTCAAGTTGCTTTTTAAAAAATGTATTAAATAAATTTATTACTAGGAAAATGTCATCTGAAATTAACAAACTAGGTCGCTATAGATAGATGATAGAAAGAGAGATAGATGATAGCATGTTTGAAAGGTTTTACTTTTATGACTAAATCAAAATGCAGAACACCATTTCTCAGCAGAGGCACAAAAATGTAAGAAATGAAGAATTATAGTTGTCAGAAGAGAAGAAAGTTGCTTGTCTAAATGGTAGAGGCTACAGTTTCACCTTTGAAATGCCAGTATGGTCTGCCTAACCCCAGTGAACTTTGATGAAGACCTTTCTTTCAGCAGAGTTTTTAGTTGCAATTTTTAAAAAAGAAAAGAAGAGAAAGATAAATGTTCCAACAGACTCTTTGTTTGTGACATTTGAAACAGAGCTGAAGGCATGGACTGAGAAATATACAGCCAGGAAGAGAACTAGAAGTGTGGGTTCAAATGCATAAGTAACATATATATATAATCTGGCCTCGTAATGATATATAGATTAATTCTGAATTGCAGAAACACATAATTGTATTGAGTAAGGATAGTAAATGTTAAAAGAAGGAGGGGGGAAGAAGAGGAAGAATGTAGTCACATTTTGCAAACTGCATGGATGCTGTCATCTTTAAAATGCATGTGGTGATGGAAGCCAAAATGAAGGTGCTGTCTTTAGCCATATCACAAGGTGGCATGACTCATTAGAAGAGGTGATGATGCTCAACAAATTGGAAGGCAGTAAAAAGAAAGAGGAAGACTGCAATACAGACAAATAAACTCAACCAAGGAACGGAGGACTTGAGCAATATTGTTGATGACACAGCAGGTTAAACCGCCAGCTATTGAAAATCTTGTTGACTAAAAGGTCGGCATTTCAAGCTGTGGGTTGGGGTGAGCTCCCGCCATCAGCCCCAGCTTATGCTTACCTAGTAAGGTAAAGGTTTCCCCTGACATCAAGTCCAGTCGTGACCAACTCTGCAGGTTGGTGATCATATCCATTTCTAAGCCGAAGAGCTGCCATTGTCAATAAACACCTCCAAGGTCATGTGACCGGCATGACTGCATGGAGCGGCGTTATCTTCCCACCAGAACTGTACCTATTGATCTACTCACATTTGCATGTTTTCGAACTGCTAGGTTGGCAGGAGCTGGGGCTAACAGCGGGCGCTCATTCCGCTCCCGGGATTTGAACCTGGGACCTTTTGGTCCGCATGTTCAGCAGCTCAGCGCTGTAACATACACTGTGCCACCAGGGGCCCCTTACCTAGCAGTTCGAAAACAGCAATGTAAGTAAATAAATGGGTACAGTTTCAGCGGGGAGGTAAAAGGCGCCCCTAAAAAACATGATGGCAAAATTCGATCAGAAGGCATACATGGACATCAGCCTCCTTGGTGTGGAAAATGGAACAACAGTACCTCCCTATGGCCGAGTTGAGCACAGCCTCTAAATATTGTAGATGGGAAAGCAGGAAGCCTTGCCTCTGTCTATGTACTTGTCTGTCTGTGTTGTTAATTATGATGGCATTGAATGATTGCCTTGTATGTATTCTGTAATCCGCTCTGAGTCCCTTCGGGGAGATAGTGTGGAATATAAATAAAGTATATTATTATTGTATGACACAGCAAACAAGATAGATATGCTGGATTTCGTATCACAAAATCACAAGTCGAACACTTCCCAAGTGTCTAGGACTGTGTGATGTATTTTTGGATGATGCGTGCAGATCGCAGTAGGGTGGCCTTTTGCAGTTGGCAGATCGTAATTTTGTCAATGCCTATTGTTTCCAAATGCTGGCTGAGATCTTTTGGCACGGCACCCAATGTGCCAATCACCACTGGGACCACCTGTATTGGTTTCTGCCAGAGTCTTTGAAGTTCTGTCTTGAGGTCCTGATATGATGATGATGATGAAGAAGATGATAATAATAATAATAATATTGAAAGCTATGGACTTGTCAACATCAGAAGAGGAATTTTCCAGGGAGACTCATTGCCCCCTCTGCTTTTCATTATTGCCATGATCTCTCTGTCAACAATCTTACAAAAAACAAACCTCGGCTATCAAACATCTAAAAAATCTCACAAAATTTTGCATCTGATGTACAATTATGAGCTGAAGCTATATGACACAGGAGGGGATTCTTGGGTCTGTGAGGGCGACCACTTGCGCTCTGGATCCTTGTCCCTCTTGGCTGGTTACGCTGGCCAAAGATGGGTTGCTGGAGTGGTTTGTGGCTATAATAAATGCCTCCTTGGGTCAGGGGTCATTTCCATGTTTTAAGCAAGGGGTAGTAAAACCGCTATTAAAAAAGACCTCGTTAGACACATCTGTATGTAACAACTACAGACCAATCTCCAGCCTCCCATTTCTGGGCAAGGTTCTGGAGTGGGTGGTTGCCACGCAGTTCCAGGGGTTTCTCGATGACACCGATTTTCTGGACTGCTCGCAGTCTGGCTTCAGGCCTGGGCACAGCACCGAGACGGCTTTGGTCTCCTTGGTGGATGACCTCCGCAGGGAACTGGACAGGGGGAGTGTGACCCTGCTGGTTCTCCTGGATATCTCAGCGGCTTTCGATACCATCGACCATGGTATCCTTCTGGGGTGGCTCTCTGGGATGGGGCTTGGTGGCACGGTTTTGCAGTGGCTCCAGTCCTTCCTGGAGGGCCGCTCCCAGATGGTGAAGCTGGGGGACACCTGCTTGGACCCCTGGCCATTGACCTATGGGGTTCCGCAGGGGTCTATCTTATCCCCCATGCTATTTAACATCTACATGAAACCGCTGGGAGAGGTCATCCGGAGTTTTGGAGGGTGTTGCCATCTCTACGCAGATGACACGCAAATCCACTACTCGTTTCCATCTGATTCCAAGGAAGCCCTTCGGATGCTGAACCAGTGCCTGGCCGCTGTGGCGGACTGGATGAGGAGGAACAAGCTGAGAATCAATCCCGACAAGACAGAGGCCCTCCTGGTCAGTCGTGTGTCGGATCGGGGTATTGGGTGGTAGCCTGTGCTGGACGGGGTTGCACTCCCCCTGAAATCACAGGTCCACAGTTTGGGGGTCATCCTGGATTCAGCGTTGACGCTTGAAGCACAGGTGTCGGCAGTGGCTGGGAGGGCCTTTGCACAACTCAAACTTGTGCGCCCACTGCGACCATACCTCGTGAAGTCTGACTTGACCACGGTGGTCCATGCCTTAGTTACCTCTAGACTGGACTACTGTAATGCGCTCTATGTGGGGCTTCCCTTGAAGATGGCCCGGAAATTACAATTGGTCCAACGCTCGGCTGCCAGATTAATAACGGGGGCAAGTTACAGGGAGAGATCCACTCCCTTGTTTAAGGAGCTCCACTGGCTGCCGTTCATCTTCTGGTCCCAATTCAAGGTGCAGACCATCATCTATAAAGCCCTAAACGGTTTGGGACCCACCTACCTCCGTGACCGTATCTCCTACCATAAACCTGCCCGATCTTTACGATCATCCGGGGAGGCCCTTTTATCACCACTGTCTATATCCCAGGCCCGCCTTGTCAGTACAAGGGAGAGGGCCTTTTCTGCTGTGGCCCCCCCGACTATGGAATTCACTACCCACTGAAATCAGGCAAACTCCCACTCTGTTAGCTTTTAGGAAAGACTTGAAAACATGGCTCTTCCGCTGTGCTTTCGGTGAGTAATTTCTGTTATATATTTCTGTGTTACTCCCCCCCAACATCTATCCTCTAGACTGTCCCACTTTCATGTGTCCCTGTCCACAGTGGAGTACTCCTCTGTCCCTCTTCCTCTGTCCTTCTCACTCCGAGTTTTTATCTTGGTGTTCATGCGGCCTGCCCTTGTTTTACTGTTTCTTTGGTTTTTTTTGATGTAATGTATATTATCATTTATTGTATTGCTTTTAATTGTGTTATGGTATGCTGTTTTTATATTTTATTATATTGTACTGCTCTGGGCATGGCCCCATGTTAGCCGCCCCGAGTCCCTGTTGGGGAGATGGTGGCGGGGTATAAATAAAATATTATTATTATTATTATTATTATTATTATTATTATTATTATTATATGGGAAAACGCAAACTGAAATTCAGTCTCTGACTAACACTGTCTGAATTTTTAGCACTGATATCAGCATGGAGTTTGGTTTGGACAAATGTTTGACAGTGGCATTGAAGAAGGAAAAAATCATTGAAAGTGAGGGCATAAATATGCCTAATGGCCAAACAATAAAGTGTCACCAGCCAGAGGCCTATAAATATCTGGGCATATTACAGCTGGACAACATCAAGCAAGAACATGTGAAAACTGTGGTCAGCAAAGAATACACACAGAGAGTCAGAAAAATTCTCAAAAGCAAGCTCAATGGAAGCAACACCATAAACACCTGGGCCATACCTGTGATAAGATATACTGTTGGCATTATAAATTGGGCACAGGAGAAACTGGACAATTTGAACAGAAAAACAAGAAAACTCATGACCATTCATCATTCACTGCACCCTCGCAGTGATGTTGACCGGCTATATCTGCCTAGGAGATCAGGTGGCAGAGGACACTTACAAGTAAAACAAGCAGTCAAAGAAGAAGAACATGCCCTGGCAGAATACGTAAAGCAAAGTGAAGAACCTGCTTTGATTGAAGTCAAAATTCAGAAACACCTCAAAGCACAGCAGACAAAAAACCAGTACAAGAAAGCCACACTACAAACTAGAGCTGACAGCTGGCACAACAAAACACTGCATGGAAAGTTCCTTGACAAAATTGAAGGAAAAGCTGATAAGGAGAAGACCTGGCTCTGGCTCACGAATGGGACCCTGAAGAAGGAGACAGAAGGCCTGATCCTTGCAGCCCAAGAGAAAGCCACCAGAACAAATGCAATTAAGGCCAAGATCGAAAAATCAGCTGATGACCCAAAATGCAGACTGTGCAAGGAAACCAATGAAACCATTGATCATATCCTCAGCTGCTGTAAGAAAATCGTACAGACAGACTACAAACAGAGGCACAACTATGTGGCCCAAATGATTCATTGGAATGTATGCCTCAAGTACCACCTCCCAGCAGTAAAGAACTGGTGGGATCACAAACCTGCAAAGTATTGGAAAATGAGCACGCAAAGATACTATGGGACTTCCTAATCCAGACTGACAAAGTCCTGGAACACAACACACCAGACATCACAGTTGTGGAAAAGAAAAAGGTTTGGATCATTGATGTTGCCATCCCAGGTGAGAGTCGCATTGACGAAAAACAACAGGAAAAACTCAGCCGCTATCAGGACCTCAAGATTGAACTTCAAAAATTCTGGCAGAAACCAGTGTAGTGATCGGCACATTGGGTGCTGTGCCAAAAGATCTCAGCCGACATTTGGAAACAATAGACATTGACAAAATCATGATCTGCCAGCTGCAGAAGGCCACCCTGCTGGGATCTGCACGCCTCATCCAAAAATACATCACACAGTCCTAGACACTTGGGAAGTGTTCGACTTGTGATTTTGTGATATGAAATCCAGCATATCTATCTTGTTTGCTGTGTCATAATAAAATAATAACAACAACAACAACAACAACAACAACAACAACAACAACAATAATATACTTCAGGACTTCAAGTATATTATTATTATTATTATTATTATTATTATTATTATTATTATTATTATTATTATTATCTTGTAGCCCCTTAGAGATTAACTGAGAGTACAGAGTTGATAGCATAAGTTTTAATAGACATGTCTACAATAGCTTTTGAAAAAAATCATCCTCTCTGTAAGCCCATCACTTCCAGTCTTCATGATTCACAAGTTCCAATGAGTATCCCAAGCTTTTTGTCATTAATCCCACTTTGTTCTGCATTTAGCAAAGTTTGAAGAGACTCCAGAGTATATTCAAGAAACTCTGGGGTATTTATGATCTTTGTGACCATCTGAACAGCTGTATCAGGTCTGTTTCACCCTAAATCACACTGTTGATTAGCGCAGAGAAGGAACTGCATAATTCTCATTGCATTGTCAGCTCTATGTGACTGCCTAGCCATCGTGGTTACATCTACTGAGGTCACTATGGGGCGCCTGTGCTTTACCCTCTCTTTGCCATCATGACCACAGCAGATGTGACAGATAATATCTGAATGCTCACAGGGAGCTCCATGGCTAATGAGTAGCAGCAGGAATAATGGCAACACAAGGTCAAAGGGATGGGACAGCAAGTAGATGGGCTGAACTGTCAGGACACATGACCTTTGATACAGCAGATACAAGCAGAATCAGGAGCAGTTCCCAGGGCATAATCACCCCAGATTAATCTGCCCCATGTAGACATGCCCTAATTTTGCTTCTTCAGATGAAAGGTTCACATGCTATAGAAAAAAAAATTAGTACAGTTTTATGGTTAAAGTGTTGGACTTTCCCCCTGAATTTAGGAGATAGAGGTTGCCAGGAAACTTAGTGGGCTACTTTGAACAAGCCATTATTTCTCAGCCTAATATATCTCACAGGTTATTGTATGGATAAAATAAGGAGAAAAGTCATGCACGCTATATTTGAATTCAGGGGGAAATAGATGAACTATTAATATTGCTAAATAAAAATATATTATTCTTCCTTGATTCATTTTCTAACTATGAATACAATGACCAGATCACATAAGTTTACAAAATCTGACAAACAGTATAATACTGGAGTGAGCAAAATATCTTGACAGTCTCTATAACTCTTTATGCACGTAAGTTTATTACCTTGATTATGAGGAATATTGGTAGATTCCCTTGTGCTTTGTAGCTTATTAACAAGAACATAATAAAGACTTTGCATCTATGCAACACTTTTCATCTAGGCAAGACTTTTCAGTTAAGCCTTTGAGCACCTCTCTGGGGAAGAGAAAGAATATCCTAATTAAGCAGATGGTATGGCAAAGTGCAGGCAGGTTAGTGGCATCAGAAGCACACTCTTACAAAAGAGCTGTTGTTCAGCTGCCAGGTTATCTGACCATCCTTGTTTCAAAGGGTTGCCCCTTGTTCATCAACATTGCTGCCTCAGAAAGAGGTGCCAAGTATCCATAGCATCCGTTAACCAAATTAACTGAGAAATCCTAACAACCACACTATTGCAAAGAGAGCACCGTCAGACAGTTGAGATACGTGCTTAATATAAATCAGGGCAGAATTCAGATCCCTGTGGTATCATTCCAAATCTGCAAATGACATGTTTCAAGGGGAGATCCAGAAACTAAAGGTATTCTTTCCTGAGTAGGCCACAGAGAACCTCAGATCTTCCAGAACCTTATGAATTCTTGCAAGGCTGATGAGGTTTGAAGCCCAATAATATGTAGATGTCCACAAGTGCAAAGGTTATACCATGAACCTTGTGTTCCAAACTTTACCTGAGTTTCTTTACTTTGTAATCACTATCCATTTTTACATGACAAATGAAATGAAATATGTACATCCATTGAGCTGGTTTACAGCCCTTGAAGTATAGCTCAAAGAGTTTTGCAATGACAAAGAAAGCTGGCTGCTTTCTCTTAAGATGCTGTTTTTCCTATTCCATTCTGGGGTGGGGAAATTATTTCCACATTTTGAAAATGGGCATTCTTCAGATGTGCAGAACTGTAACTTCTCTAGCTAGTCTGTGTGGTGACTACTTAGCCTGGTGAAATTTGGACTTTAGCATAACTGGAAGATGTGATGTTTACAATGTGGAGGTAAGGCTATACACTGAGTTGTCCTGTAATCATTTCTGAGTTGAATCTCTGAGTCCCACCAGCATTGAGTATGGTTGGTGTGGATGTGAGAGAGGGCCTTCTTAGCAGTAGCCCATAGGTTCTGGAAATCCCTTCCCAGGAGGGCCAGAATGGGCCCCTTCATGCTGTGCTACTGTAAGCAAGCTAAAATCTTTTAATTCAAACAAGCTTTTAAAATAGAAGTTTTTAAAAAAAACAGGCTAAGTACCATACTTTTTAACTGGACTGTATTCCTTTAACTCATGTATTTTTCCTTTTTATTTGCCTTGTATTCTTTTAATGTGATGGTGAACTGTTTTTTAAATACAGTTTAATTTATTTATGTATGTTCATAACTGTGACCTGTTTTGAGTCCTGATCTGACACTGTTCTTTCTGACATTTGTGAATTCATTCCAGGGATCCAGTTTTGGAAGACCAAAGGATCTTGAAGAATCTTGATGTTTTCTTAAAGAAAACAGGAGAGATGGACTAGCTGTCGCAATTTTTTCGCCCATGCTCTAAACTTTGGTTTTATGTTTTCCTGCATTTTGCCATCCAGTGTCAAAGCTTTGTTCTCTGTGAGAAAATAACTGCAACACCAAATCCAACTTATCTGAGTCTTGTAGTGGTTAAAGCATTCAGTATATTCACTGTCACATTCACAAAGGGCCTGCACGAAATTCTAGATTGATCCTTAACTGTGTGTATAGCACAGCTTACTATTCAATGATGTAAACTTCTCTTCAGGTATGTAAGCATTCTGTGATAGGACAGAACCAAGAGAGAAAGGTTTGAACAAGGTGACAATCTTGTACTGGTGTATTATATATAGACAGCCATATATATTTTCTGGCTTTCCTGCTCACACAGGAGTCCAACATTTCCAAACCTGGAAGCAAGGTGGAGACCACACTTGCCATATGGATTATGCCTCTTTTTTCATTCCTGTACAAAGCTCTTCTACTGACAGGAAACAGCCTGCCTTCCAGATCTACCTTTTTCTCTTACCAATGACAGCAGTTTAGATGACAGGTTGAGTCACTGGAGAATGGAATCATAGATCAGTCAACACAGACATCACACTTTGTGTGCTTACATTCATATTTTCAAGTGCATTGTTGAAGTACATATACCACAGCACACAGTTATAGGGGAAGACAGTGATTTCACTGATACTGGGTAATCTTAACTGTGTTGTATATGAAATAATGAGGGAGTGAAAAAGCAATGGGAGTGTCAATTTTCTCTTTGTATCTAACCCCATGTGGTTACTTTGGACTGGGCTGAAATGCCTTGAAATTACTATTATGTGAGCCCACATCTAGGATGCTATGAAAGATCTGGCTATTAATTATCAGGAGTGAGGAGTAAACCTTTCTTCTTTCTCCTCCCCCCCTTTCATTTCTGATATTATCTATATTCAATCATAAACTAGGAGGGTGGGTTCTTTGTATGGTTACTGTATTGTTGTTTGTAAAATGATGCTAATGTTATTTGCTACTTATGAAAAGCAGGTGTCCTCGAGCCAGTTGGAACAAATCCTTGTTTTGAAATGCAAATTATGTTCACAGTGTCTGTGTAGTTTGAGATAAAGCAGCCAACAATGAATTAATCCTTGTTCAATGCAGTTCATTATCTGGAGACTAGGACCAGGGCAGCTTTTAATTTGAATCAGAACAATGTTCTACCAACAGGTAGAATCTTCCCCCACCATCCCTGCCAGTGTGAATCTGCTTTGGAAAAAACTGACTGTGGAGAAAGAGCAGGCTGAAATGTCTTTCCCTTGTGCCTGGGCATCTAATTGAAATCTACCACCAAAAATCAAATTCAGATTTGACATAAAGGGCATTACCACTGGAAATTGGTCATTGGAGATGACCTGGTCTATATCAGCATGACATTTGGACAGAACCTGGATACCAAGCACAAGATTCAGTTCAAACACCAAATCGGTTGAGTCATCTGATTTGAGGCAGTCATTTAGTGAATCGATCAATAAATTCTCACTTACCACTGACTATTATTGGAAATAAACAAACAGCTAATGTTTTTTCCCTTGAATTGTTTGTCATTGGTAAGCATAATAGTTCTAATAGTTTTAGAAAGATTATAGCATGAGTTATTGTGCTGTATACTGAGAAATCTGCATAAAGACCAAGTAGCCACAGTGAGAACAGATCACGGAACAACAGACTGGTTCAAGATTGGGAAAGGAGTGCGGCAGGGCTGCATACTTCACCCTCCCTATTCAACTTGTACGTAGAACACATCATGCGACATGCGGGGCTTGAGGAATCCAAGGCCAGAGTTAAAATTGCTGGAAGAAACATTAACAACCAGATGATACCACTCTGATGGCCGAAAGCGAGGAGGAGCTGAGGAGCCTTATCACTAAGGTGAAAGAAGAAAGTGCAAAAGCTGGGTTGCAGTTAACGTCAGGAAAACCAAGATCATGGCAACTACACCTATTGATAACTGGCAAATATAGGGAGAAAATGTGGAGGCAGTGACTGAGTTTATATTTCTAGGCGCAAAGATCATTGCAGATGCAGACTGCAGCCAGGAAATCAGAAGACGTTTACTTCTTGGAAGAAGAGCAATGGCCAACCTTGATAAAATAGTGAAGAGCAGAGACATCACACTGGCAATGAAGGTCCGTATAGTCAAAGCAATGGTATTCCCCATAGTAACCTATGGATGCGAGAGCTGGACCATAAGGAAGGCTGAGTGAAGGAAAATAGATGCTTTTGAACTCTGGTGCTGGAGGAAAATCCTGAGAGTGCCTTGGACCGCAAGAAGATCCAACCAGTCCATCTTCCAGGAAATAATGCCCGGCTCTTCACTGGAGGGAAAGATATTAGAGGCAAAGCTGAAGTATTTTGGCCACATCATGAGGAGACAGAAAAGCTTGGAAAAGATCACAATGCTAGTGAAAATGGAAGGAAAAAGGAAGAGAGGCCGACCAAGGGCAAGATGGATGGACGGTATCCTTGAAGTGACTGGCTAGACCTAGAAGGAACTGGGGGCGGTGAGAGCCGACAGGGAGCTCTGGCGTGGACTGGTCCATGAGGCCACGAAGAGTCGGAGATGACTAAACGACTGAGCAGCAGCAGCAGCAGGGGCCATCTAGTCCAACTCCCTCTTATGCAGGAGTATACTACCAGAGCATTCCTGAAAGATGTCAATCCAACCTTCCACTCTTCCATGAGATAGTCTTTTTCACTCCCAAACTGATAAATGTACAGGTGTAGACCCATATACTGTAGTAAGAAAAGAATCAAGCAGGGCACTTGCCCATCACCATCACACTTTTGTGAAGCTTGTGTCAGAGTTCTTTAGACATCTTTGTTACACCAGTAATGTGGAAGTAGCTGCAATGGAAATCCTTCTTTCCTGGCCAGAATAATATGAGCAGACCACACTTTTACTCCCAACCATGGCACTGTAAAAGCTTTTGGAAAGTGAGACAACACTAGCATAGTTGAGATATGCAACAAAAATGCACCTGTCTCATAGCTTCTCGCATTACTCTGGTGGTTTCCAAAATCACCAGACTAGTAATAGAAGAGCATCTTATATTTCCCATTTCAGTTGTGGAAAAGGACAGCAAACAATGGGCATCTGGAATTTCACTTAAAGCTGGGGACTCTAACAATGAGAGAAATAACGAACTGGGATTAACTGGCTTATATTAGAATGACCTTTTGTTGCCCAGATGGGCCACAAGACAACTTGCTTTATTTAGCCAGCTGTTTTTATAAATGTAAAAATGTTGTTGGTGCACGCATTGATGATGCCTTCTATTCTACCAACAATTCTGGTAGAATCACTGAATGGCAAATTTCCATGTGTGATGATGATGATGATTATGATGATGATGATAACAACAACAACAACAACAACAACAACCCCCCCCTTTGCAGGTGCCACCTTGACGTGGTGGAGGGGCTTAACTGCTCCAATGATGACTGAGGGCTGTGCTGGTGGTAGTGTAACTACCAGCAGGTCCAACCAAGCCAGAGAGGCCTCAGCTGAGGAGCAGAACTAAGAGCACATAACCCATTAGCATTATTGAGAATCAAACCAAAACAAAATCTATACTGGCTCGGTTGTCACCCAGGATAAAAAGGACTGCGGTGAATGCTGCTGATTCTGGACATCCATCGACAAGTGGACTACGGAATCAAAATATAAGTGAACAGTCACAGAAGCGGCAGAAATATAAAATGCCAGAAAACCGCACAGTTATGAAATGCTATTACAACTCAGAACCTCAAACGCGCGGCTACCAAAAAAGGATGCATCAGCTATGGAAACAAGAGTACCCTGACTCACAGATAACAGAACCCCGACTGGCTGACCAACGAAGATTCATAATCAGAAACAAAGTGTTCAGTGAAGTTGAACTTGAAGAAATCCAGAAAATTTACAAAGTAAATTCCATCAGACCACAGCACAGACAGCAGCAGAGACTCCAGCAACACTTGGCATGGTGGAACAGATTGAACCAGAAGAAAGTGTGGAGCTTTTGCAAGAATTTGAAGAACCAGCACTTGAAACCCCTATTGAACCACCAGGAACCTTGACAGCAAGACAACATGAGCTCAAGGATAAGATCATGGCTCATGCTGCAGCAAATGCAATAAGACAGCGGCTCCCAACTCTAAAAACAGTGCCCAAGAAACACCTGGCGCTTCTCATGAAACATGTGAATACAGTACTCTCCACTGTCCAAATAACATCAATTGAACAAACAAACCAGTATGCCTACAGTGCAGCAGTGATAGTAACAGAAGAGCTTGGGCTTCCACAACCAAGGCAGCCCCAAAGAAAATCGACTGGAAAACCAAAGTGGAAGGTCAGGCTAGAGTTGAAAATCAAGAAACTCAGATCAGATGCAAGTAACCTGAAAAATATGAAAGAGAAGAAACTGAAGAATGACAAATTCAAGCAATACCTGATCAGAAAGTACTGGCTGAACACCAGAAAAATTGAAGAAGCTTTGGAAATCGTGAAAGAACAAATTACAGCAACAGCCAGAAATATTGAAAGATATGAAGCCAGAATAATCTAGTACAGACAAAATCAATTGTTTCAATCAGACCAAAGACAGTTCTACCAGAGTCTGAACCAAACAACAGACACAGTAACCATAAAGCCAGAGAAAACTGCAACAATGAAGTTCTGGAAAGAACTTTGAGAAAATAATAAGAACTACAACAAAAACGCTGGGTGGATAAAGGAGTTTGAAGGAAAATTCTCACAGAACAAAATGGAACAAATGGAAATGACAACTGAAATGATCAGCAAACGAGTGCAAAAAGTCAAGAACTGGACATCGCCTGGTAGTGATCAACTTCATGGATTTTAACTCAAACATCTGATTAGTTTACATGGAAAAATGGCCAAACAATTCAATGAGATGCTGCAGAAAGGAAGTATCAGTGAATGGCTAACAACTGGAAGTACATACCTGATACAAAAGGATCCAGCCAAAGGAGCAGCACCAGGAAACTACAGGCCAATAACGTATCTGCCCACTATGTTTAAACTACTGACTGGCATCATAGCTGACAAAATTCAATACTATCTTGAAAAAAAAAAAACATCTTGCCAGATGAACAGAAAGGCAACAAACAGAAAAGTAGGGGCACAAAAGACCAGTTATTGATTGACAAAATGATTCTGGAGAACTGTAAAAGTGGAAAAGCTAATCTTCACATGACGTGGATAGACTACAAAAAGGCCTTTGACTCACTCCCACACAGCTGGATCGTCAAGTGCCTGGATGCCATTGGGATTAGTAAAAACGTTGGCACCTTTATTGAAAACATGATGGAGCACTGGAAAACTGAACTGTTTGTTGGAAATGAAAGCTATGGACTTGCCAACATCAGAAGAGGAATTTTCCAGGGAGACTCATTGTCCCCTCTGCTTTTCATTATTGCCATGATCCCTCTGTCAACAATCTTACAAAAAACAAATCTCGGCTATCAAACATCTAAGAAATCTCACAAAATTTTGCATCTGATGTACATGGATGACCTGAAGCTGTATGGGAAAACGGAAACTGAAATCCAGTCTCTGACTAACACTGTCCGAATTTTTAGCACTGATATCAGCATGGAGTTTGGTTTGGACAAATGTTCGACAGTGGCATTGAAGAAGGGAAAAATCATTGAAAGTGAGGGCATAAATATGCCTAATGGCCAAACAATAAAGTGTCATCAACCAGAGGCCTATAAATATCTGGGCATATTACAGCTGGACAACATCAAGCATGAACATGTGAAAACTGTGGTCAGCAAAGAATACACACAAAGAGTCAGAAAAATTCTCAAAAGCAAGCTCAATGGAGGCAACACCATCAAGGCAATAAACACCTGGGCCATACCTGTCATAAGATATATGCTGGCATCATAAACTGGACACAGGTGGAACTGGACAATTTGGACAGAAAAACAAGAAAACTAATGACCATTCATCATTCACTGCACCCCCCACAGTGATATCTGCCTAGAAGATCAGGGGGCAGAGGACTCTTACAGTAAAACAAACAGTCAAAGAAGAAGAACATGCCCTGGCAGAACATGTAAAGCAAAGTGCTTTGATTGAAGTCAAAAATCAGAAACTCCTCAAAACACAGCAGACAAAGAATCAGTACAAGAAAACCGCACTACAAACTAGAGCTGACAGCTGGCACAACAAAACACTGCATGGAAAGTTCCTTGACAAAATTGAAGGAAAAGCTGATAAGGAGAAGACCTGGCTCTGGCTCATGAATGGGACCCTGAAGGAGACAGAAGGCCTGATCCTTACAGCCCAGGAGAAAGCCATCAGAACAAATGCAATTAAGGCCAAGATTGAAAAATCAGCTGATGACCCAAAATGCAGACTGTGCAAGGAAACCGACAAAACCATTGATCATATCCTCAGCTGCTGTAAGAAAATCACACAGACAGACTACAAACAGAGGCACAACTATGTGGCCCAAATGATTCATTGGAACTTATGCCTCAAGTACCACCTCCCAGCAGTAAAGAACTGGTGGGACCACAAACCTGTAAAAGTATTGAAAAATGAGCATGCAAAGATACTGTGGGACTTCCGAATCCAGACTGACAAAGTTCTGGAATACAACACACCAGACATCACAGTTTGGGAAAGGAAAAAGGTTTGGATCATTGATGTTGCCATCCCAGGTGAGAGTTGCATTGACGAAAAACAACAGGAAAAACAGCCGCTATCAGGACCTCAAGATTGAACTTCAAAGACTCTGGCAGAAACCAGTGCAGGTGGTCCCGGTGGTGATGGGTACACTGGGTGCTGTGCCAAAAGATCTCAGCCGGCATTTGGAAACAATAGACATTGACAAAATTACCATCTGCCAACTGCAAAAGGCCACCCTACTGGGAGCTGCACGCATCATCCAAAAATACATCACACAGTCCTAGACACTTGGGAAGTGTTCGACTTGTGATTTTGTGAAACGAAATCCAGCATATCTATCTTGTTTGCTGTGTCATACAATAATAATAACAACAATAATTTTATTTTTGTACCCCGCCTCCATCTCCCCGAAGGGACTCAGAGCGGCTTACATGGGGCCAGGCCCAACAACACAGTTAAAATGTAATTACATAAAAAAGCAATTCAACACTGTAAACAAAATAAAACAATAACATAGCAATAGACAAAAAAGCATCAACCAGCAACCAAAATCAGTTTCTGTTATCTTCATGGGAGGGTGGACTAGTGCAGCAATAAAGGATAGGCTAATAAGTAATGTGCATGATCATATGGCAGCAATGAAAGTAAGAGCAGTAATAAAATGTGAGGACAGATTTTTGGTCCCATTTGGGGCTAACTATCTAGAGGGTTGTCTGTTCAAAGGCACAGCAGAGCATCCACGTCTTTAATTCTTTTTGGCAAGTGGACAGGGAGGGTGTTAGCCTAATCTCCCTGGGAGATGTATAGCTAATATAATACTAGGAACCTGAGATTAGTCATAGAAAATGAACAGTTGATATATTTACTTGGTCATTTTCACTAACCTCCTTTCTGTTGTTTAGGACACATGGCATGTAACTAACACATTTCCACTGTCTTTGGAATTGTCCATTCCTATTGAATTTGCAATGACAATTGCATTATTTGCTGTCTATTATAATACTGCTCTATTCCAATTTTTGCCCACATTTTCCTCTAAGGAGCCAAGGCAGTATATATGGCTCATCTGCTCATCCTCCCAAGAACTTGATAAAGTTAGTTAGGCTAAATCCAAAATTTGGTGAGGAATCTCTTTCAGCTTGATTGGATAAATTCCATTGTAGACACTGTGCTCCCAGAGTGAATGGGGCCAGAGCATGCTCTTCAACATTTCAAATAAAAATAGGACATGTTTGGCCAAGCAATATCACAATGGGTGAAATAATGCAGTTTGACTCCACTTTAGAAGTCATAGTTAAGTGCTATGGAATCATGGGAGCTGTAGTTTTATGAGGTCTTTTAGCCTTCTCTACAAAAAAGTATTGATGCTTCACCAAATTACAAATCCCAGGATTCCATATGATAGAACCATGGTAAAATCAAGGCAAACTGCACTAATTCTACGGTATAGACGCACTCTTAAGTCTGACACTGCAGCCAAAACACTGGCCATTCTGTGACAGTGTAATGAAAGAGCTAACAAATTCAAATGCAATCGAATACATGCTTGAAGTACTGCAAATACATTTGTACATCCCTGTTAATTTCACATGGTTTAGAACAGCTTCCTATCTCTTGGGATGTACATACATAGCAGTCACATATTAGAATTATTAATTTGACACAAAGAATCCACAGAAAAGTGGCAAGCAGAAGCATAAGATAATTTTGAGAGCTATTAATGGATAGGAAATGGCAATAATTGACTGCTATTGTGTTGGAGCGTGGCTTGGGAAAAGGTAACAAAAATGGAAGTGTCTATTGTGTGTCTGAAAATGGTAGGTAAAGGTAAAAGTTTTCCCCTGACATTAAGTCTAGTCGTGTTTGACTTTGGACGTTAGTGCTCATCTCCATTTTTAAGCTGAAGAGCTGGCATTGTTCGTAGACACCTCCAAGGTTAGGTGGCCAGAATGACATCATGGAGTGCCATTACCTTCCTGCCAGAGCGGTACCTATTGATCTACTCACATTTACATGTTTTCGAACTACTAGGTTGGCAGAAACTGGGGCTAACAGTGGGAGCTCACCCTGCTCCCCAGATTCAAACCATCAACCTTTCAGTCAGCAAGTTCAGCAGCTCAGCGGTTTAACCCACTGCACCACCGAATTACCCCTAGCTTATTTGGAAACAGTAAAATGTTCTAAACCTGTCATAGAATGGTACCAGTCATGTCATCAGTATTACGCTGCTTCCTGGTTGTGCTATCTATGTACAGTGAGTGAAAACACTTTAAATCTCTAAAAAAAAATTGTTGCCTTTGTTACTGTGTGCTTTTATTATTATTCTCAACATATAGAAACTGCATGCCAGGTCTATCAAGTTTTGTTCCAAGAGATTTTGCCCTGATCTTCATCTGAATCTGACAGGATATTACTTGCCAAAGATCACAGCCAAAGTCAGGATTTGAGTCCACATGTCCAGAGTCATAATCCAATGCTTAAACTAATACACACATTGGCTCTTATTCCAGTTGATAAAACAATCTAAAAACCAACAATTATCTTTAAAAATAACTCTAAACAGAGGCAAACTATGTATAAAACAAGCACCAACTTTGTTGGAGTTCAGACATAGACTGAAAACTCACATATTTATCAGTATTTGATCATTAAAATTATGCATCTTCAAATGTGCATTGAAAATCTATCATCCTGCGTCCTGATGGCCAGTGCAATAGACCTTTCTTCCCCTCTATTTTCATAAATGTTGGCTTCTAAGACTTTCCACGCAGCTTACAGATAGGGTATGTGTGTAAACTTACTGGAAAACTTCTGTTTAAAGGGCTCAAGAACTCCTCTGAATCTGCAATCTCTTTGACCATCTACATAACCATCCTGGTTGCTGCCAGCAAACAATGCTCTCCCTGAAGCTTGTTGACGATGTTACATTTGTAGTCAAGCCATTCAGTGCCTAGCATCACGTCACTAGAGATATGACAGCAATAGCAGGTCTGTAGGAAAGAGCTTCTTGCTGGCAGCAAGGGGGCAGTGGGCCCATTGGAGGTGTGGACAGTGGATCAGGCCCAATATAGCTGTGAAATTACTCCAGAACTCCAGAAGCCCTAGAGCAAATACTGTGTTGTGCTATTACAGAGTAATGACTGGATATAGCAGCATGCTGCACTCATGTGGACTCACTACAGCAACTGAAGCAGTGTATCCACATAATTGTGGCTGTGTTGACATGGGCAGGAAGAGCAATGCAGAAGGGAATCACTATCTCCCATTCTGCTCATGGAAAGTGACACAGCAAGATTCTGGGCATTGATGTTATTTTTTCTTCAGAATACCCTAATAATTTGTTCCTAAGTATGTGTGTTTAGAAGAAGCTCAGTGCCTATATTTAATTAGTGGTAATCATGATTTCTTTTTAAGGTGCACACTCAACAAGTAATGAATACAGCTACATAAAACATATCAGTAGCATATTAGATCAATGTTTACTTAGCTGATAAAATTTTGAAGAGTTAGTGTGTACACATACACACACACCTCACTCCCAAATGCTCCCCTTGCATAAACTCCCTTGCCCATTCTAAATATGAAACTTGATATACTTGATCCTCTTCCATTTAATTCTTCCAAAAATAGAAATGTGTTCTTGTTATGTACCTTCAAGTCTTTTGCAAACTATGGCGACTGTTGCAACATGGAGCATAGGAGCAAAGGGTAAATGCAATCCCATGTCCTCAGGCTGTCGAATCCAGCAAAAATGGAATAGCAATGCAAACAGATGTGGCTGGTTCCATCTCAGAACTGGCCCAACTGTTTACATAGGTCCAAAGTAGTGGGTTTCTCTAAATTGTTTGGCAGAATTCAAATTGATTAAAGTGGGTCAATGCTGCATTACGGTTGCCTTGCTCCACATTATGCTAGATCCGCTCCTTGCATAGTTTGGTCACTATGGACCTGATTCGGCGGTACTTTACAGTATGTGGTTCGTATAGATGTGTCCCAGGCAGGCCCATAGCCAGGATTTTGACTTGGGGGGGGGGGGCTGAGTCTGAGTGAGAGAGGATCTACCATGGCAAACCTTTTGTATCGTTATCCCAATACTCCCATGCATATGGGATATATTGAGCATCGTGATCAGATCATGATATGAATAAACATAATAGTACCAGTAAGGCCTTCTCATGGACCACCCTGAAGCCCTTAACCCCCCCCCCCCCCAGCTACATGCCTGGCCCCAGGTCATTAATAAAAGATGGGAGAGTAAGATCGCCATCGGTTAGTTTCCTTGGAAGACACAAACTTCCTAAAATTAGAATGCCAAACATCCTTTTTCAGCAATTGGTGCTTTAAAAACTACAATTTTTACCCATTGCTCAAAACATCACCCACACATACTTGCTGAAACTTTATTTTGTATCAGTAATATTCATTAGACTTTGACAGAAAAAAATGGCACACTCTTCTAACAACTGAAGAGTAAATGTGTCAATTTTTAGGACTTTTTAACTTGTAGTGCCTCTAGCAATGCTTATTAGGATAGTCTGAAATTTGTCACATTTGTTTGTCTCATCAAGTAGTTTATGTGATATAGCAGATGCCAAATTGCCGAAGTCATTTCAGAAGCTTTGAGGTTAAAGCCAACCCCATCGGCTTTAACTGAAGTGGCAATCCCTGTAAAATTGTATTTGGTGAGAAATGGTGGCTCACGTTTTTTTGCTTTTTCTCTGAATAATTTTCAGGCACAGTACTTGAATAATGAATGCTTGAACCAATGCAGCTTTTCAGCTGCTGTGTAAAATGGAGCTGAGAGGGTTCAAAAAGGCTTTGACATGTGAGTCACCTTTCTTCTGAGCTGAAAGAGATATAGCCCTGATAGGCAACTACTTGACTGTTGATTTAAGATCCAGAGATACAGTTAAGAAAGAGACAGAGAGGGAGAAAAGGTCCTAGATGTCAGGTGATACTTTACTGCTCATAAAACCACTTCAAGCTCACCAGGGTCACTCTAGCTGTATCACTCTAAACTCAAAGACATCTTATTTTAACCCTTGAGGCTGTGAAACAATTCATCTTTGAGATCACCAGTCTGAAACACTTTGAGCAGGAGGGGAAAACTATTTGCACATTTTTTTCTTGCACTTATGAAATTCATTTGCTCTTTTTATTACAGGTTGATGATTATCTCTAACATGAAATGCTTCCAACCAGAAGATTTTTGGATTTTGGACTTTTGGGATTTTGGATTTCCTCCATTTGTACATATGTAGATAATGAGATGCAAGTTGAGTCTCCCTCACCCAAAATGCATGGGACCAGAAATTTTTGGATTTTTTTTTCAGATTTACATAACATCTTGAAGATGAGACCTAAATCTAAACATAACATTCATTTCTATTTTATGTACACCTCATACACAAAGCACAAAGGTAACTTTATGAACAATATTAGTAATAATGTTGTGCATGAAATGAAAATTGTGTACTCTGAAATCTCATAAAGCAAAGGTGTCACTTTTTCAGGTGGACAGTTTTGGGTTTTTAGAGCTTTTTGGATTAGGGATAATGGTTGTTCAACCTGTAGCTTCATGATAAAAACCCAGAATCAAATACTATGTTTTAGAGCAATACTTATTCAGGGATAAAATGCTGCTATATTTCCCCAGGTGTAAAGGGATTGCTGAGTTGCCCATCATTTTCAACCTGAGTGAATTGAAGACTTATCTCATCCAGCAGACCTACACAGTCAATTTTTAACTATGAATTTTAAACTCATGTCTTGTGTTTACTGTATTTTAATCTTTGTATGTGTATTTGAATATATGTATTTCATAGGAATACATTTTAATATATGTTTTTACATAATGTTTTACAATGGTGTGTTTTTAACTGTGTTGTGCACCGCCACGAGTCTTGAGGAGAAGCTGATAAAAAATAAAATTGGTAACATTTGCATGCCAATAGAGACACTAAACTGAATCAGGGCTTCCTATACTTGAATCAATATAGTGAGTCAGACAATTGCGAGGCATCTGTGGAAGACCATTTATATCACTTCTGGCTTGGCTGAAAAAATTTCCAAACAGATAGAGTGGATTAATTACAGCTGAACCAATTTATGGAATCAAATGGCTTAGATTTATTAAGAGCATCCATGTTACTGGACAGTTGTAGTAAATTTGGCAAGTTTAAGGTTTCCCAGCATTTAAGTTCATAGAAAAAAATGATTTATCACAAGATAGTTCTAGATTTCAGGATTATTATTTTTTTAAAAAAGAATGACCCTATAACAATTGGGCACTATATTTACAAAAACCTGATTGAATATAAAAGTACATAAAATGATTTACTGAACGAGATGAAAACAATGATGATGGTGATAGCAATGGGTGATAATGATGATAATACTAAACCAAAATTACAATTTATGCCTGTTTTAAAACAAAAGGATTACAATATTTAGGGGTTAAAGTCCTTACTTTTGGCAATGCCGTGCAGGACTGCTGGCCCTCCGAGACCAAATATCTGGAGGGGCAAAGATTCCCAATGTGCCACATGATACACTGTGTTATAATAGATATTTCCATGAAGGCAGAAGATGTGTATATATAGGATTCATATCCTCCCTTGTTCTTCCCTTAGGATCAAAATTCTAAGCATTCCTTTTGTGGTATCTTGGGAGGTGAAAACTCAAGAGTGTAGCTATCCTAGAAATTTAAATTTTGCACACCCTGGCAGATCACTTTCCGTCCACCCACAGTTTAGTCATAATAATTTCAGACAGGAGGCATGCCATCGGAACAGTGGGACTGAAGCACAGCTAGCAGTTTCCTAGTGCAAGCCCTAAATTTGAGAGAGAAGATAAAAATACGCTTTGCAAGTCACCGTAAGACATATTATGCCCTCTCCCCTCCATTTAAAAAAGTGATTCCTCAAATTGTTGAAATGCTTATTGCCCCCTGAGTAGGTGTGGGCAGGTTTAGCTAGGACATGACTTGCTAGCAACAAATTATGGCTGCAGTCCAACTTGTTTGTACACTAAAGGCTTAAGCATACTTATTAGAAAAGCATTCTCACTACATTTAGTGGGGCTTGATAAAAAAATCTTTAGGACGCTACTGCATGTCCACATATGTGTTTGGGCATAAGCACACACACACACATATACAGTGCCTGGAGGTAAACTGATAATCTTGCTAGTTTTTGAAGGAACAATTCTTCACTGAAATCACAGAATGCGTTGCTTGTTCTTTTCAACTGAAAAACAATTACGGGGGGAAATCAGCAGGAAAGAGAAGAAAGAAGCGGCTGGAAGGCTTCATGGACAGCAAACTGCTAGAGTCTCTTCAAACCTGCTCTTCCCCATTTTGTTCACACTTTAATATTAATTTGCCAATGTGTTTTTGTCAGTGCAATGTTGGAGGGTATGCATATGCAATTGTGCTCACTCAAATCCTTGTATTTATTATTATTATTATTATTATTATTATTATTATTATTATTATTATTATTCTCAAACTGTAGTAGCATCATTCACAGCAAAACGCAATACTGAGGGTTTGTAACACATTGAACAACTTGCTGTGATACCAGAAGGTGTGTGATTCTCTGAGAGGACTTCTGGAGACCCACGCTGGTGCTGGCTTTAGTTCAGCAAAACTGTGAAGGTGAAAATCTCAATCTTTCAGAGAATCGCAGCTTATTATAGTATATCTCTAGAGCCAGCATTGACAGCATGTATGTTTTGCAGTTGTTTATTCTTCATTGTCTGAGGAAGGCTGAGTATATTGTCCTGATAATAATAAACTGTTCCATCTTTTGAACTGCTTCCTTAATTTCTGTTTGTGTTGCTTGTGTGTCTTTGTATCCTCCCTTATTATGGCAAGCATCCAACTCCAAAAGTATAGGATATGAGCTTTGTGCCAGCTTAAGATGCATTTGATCCTATCAGATGCATGCACCTCATGAAAAAGAATGTAGTCCCCTTAGTTACAATGCAGAATGTAGACAGCCCTGGTGGAAACTGAATAGAAACAGTGAATAGAATAGCAAACAGAAGTGATAATAAATCTTTTGCATTTCTTCACTGTAACCACACATGTCTGACAAGTCTGGTATTTTTGCTGAAATTTTATTTATAGACATTTTGTGCATGCATGTTCATTTGCTCATTTAGAGCATATATCTCTTGCATTCTAGGTAGCTCACAGCACCAAATAATACGATAAATACTAGCAAAAATACCTAGTCTCCACTACTGGACACATCCATTTATCTCTTAAGATGGTAGACTACCAATATTTGTCCTCATCTCCATCTTTCCTCCCCTTTGTTAGATGTTATTATAAGTGACAAAGAAATGTGTGTTTTTAAATCTAATCATTTTTGTCTGATATTTGGACCACAAAAATAAGGGATGGACACTATTGTCCCATTCTAGAAATGTATCATATGTTTTCTCTGTGTTGTTAGATACAAACCTAACTTCCCTTCATCCAATTTTCACATCCTGTGATTTTTAATGCATAGGCATTTGTGTGGGTAAAATGCTAAATTGATCAATCAATAAAAACAAGATATAGAATCATAGAGTTGGAAGGGACCTCATGGGCCATCCAGTCCAACCCCATGCCAAAAAGCAGGAAATCAATCTTTAAAACCAACAATAATGAACAGTTAAGGTTATTTATTTACCATATAAGAAGCAAACTGAGAGTATGGTTGTAATGTTTTTAAAAACACAAAGTTAAAAACTTTGCATTCTACTAAATGTCCTTTGACCAGTAGCTGGCCACTTGGAGTGCCTCTGGTATTGCTAGAAAAAGGTCCTCCATTGTGCATGTGGCAGGGCTCAGACTGCATTGCAATAGGTGGTCTGTGGTTTGTTCTTCTCCACACTCGTATGTCGTGGACTCCACTTTGTGGCCCCATTTCTTAAGGCTGGCTCTGCATCTCATGGTACCAGAGCGCAGTCTGTTCAGCACCTTCCAAGTCACCCAATCTTCTGTGTGCCTAGGGGGAGTCTCTCATTTGGTATCAGCCATGGCTTGAGGTTCTGGGTTTTAGCCTGCCACTTTTGGACTCTCAATTGCTGAGGTGTTCCTGTGATTATCCCTGTAGATCTTAGAAAACTATTTATTGGTTTAAGGCATTGGCGTGTTGGCTGATATCTGAACAGGGGATAGGCTGGAGATGTCATTGCCTTGGTCGTTTCATTATTGACTACTACCTCTGGTGGATGTCAGGTGGTGCAATACCAGCTAAACAGTATAATTTCTTGAGTGGTGTGGGGCATTGACATCCTGTGATAATGTAGCATGTCTCATTAAGAGACACATCCACTGTTTAACGTGGTGAGGTGTGTTTCATACTGGGCATGCATATTCAGCAGCAGAATAGCAAAGCTCAAGGGCAGATGTTTTCACTGTGTCTGGTTGAGATCCACAGGCTGTGCCAGTCAGCTTTTGTATTATATTGTTTCTAGTGCCCACTTTTTGCTTGATATTCAAGCAGTGCTTCTTGCAGGTCAGGGCATGGTCCAGGGTAACTCTCGAGTATTTTGGTGTGCTGCAGTGTTCCAGGAGGATTCCTTCCCAGGTAATCCTCAGAGCTTGAGATGCTTGTCTGTTCTTAAGGTGAAAAGCACACATCTGTGTTGTAGATGTATTAGAAATCAGCTGTTTTCTCCTGTAATAAGCAGTAAAAGGACCTAAAGCTTCAGAGAGCGTCTGTTCAACCATTTCAAAGCTGCCTGCTTGGGCAATGATGGCACGATCATCAGCATAGATGAAACTCTCTGTCTTTCCTGGCAATAGCTGGTCATTTGTGTAAATGTTGAACATCGATGAAGCAACTATGTTCACCTGAGGCAGGCTGTTCTTCTGTTTTCGCCATCTGCTTCTCTGACCCTGGAACTCAACAAAAAAGCTCCTGTTTTGTAGCAGATTTCCTATGAAGCAGGTGAGGTGGTGATCCTTTGTGGTAATCTTCTATGTGCTGAGTCAGGTTCAACACTTGTGATGTACAGCTTTTCCCTTTCCTGAAACCAGCTTGCTATGGAATCATATATTGGTCTATTTTTTCCATGATTCTATGCAAAATTAGTCTTTCCAGAACTTTATAAAGATGGCACAAAAAGGAGACTGGCCTAAAGCTTTTTGGATCACTACAGTTTTGCCTGGTTTCAAGATGGCTATGAATCTTGCTTTCCTCCAGATTTTGGGGATCTGACAGGATGCAATGCAGCTGTTTATCAGCTTCAGCAGCCAGCACCTCGCTTTTGGGCCAAAGTTCTTAATTTGTTCCATCCGTAGATCATCCAGGCTGCTTTGCCATTTTTACATTTATTGAAAGCCATTTATTGCAGTCATGCCGGCCACATGACCTTGGAGGTGTCTACGGACAACAGTGACTCTTCGGTTTAGAAATGGAAATGAGCACCAACCCCCAGAGTCTTAATGTCAGGGGAAAATCTTTACCTTTATGCCCTATTCAGTAGATGTAAAAGGTTCATAAAGGTTGTTGTTATTATCTGGTTGTTTGACTATTGGTTTCCACTTAAGGTAAGGTTTCCAGAACAAATTTTAGCAGAGGTGGCTTAAAATACCTCTCCTAGATAATTATTAAAACTGTAGGAGTCTATTCTGTATTTAACCTGGTAGCCCTAAGTTAAAGGCCTCAAGACATTGGCTGCATCATCAGACAGATCTGCATCATCAGACAGATCTATGGCAATGTTGTCATAGGTACATCTGCTAATTCAACACCTAAACATCACCTTAGGGACCAGGGAGCTACACCAACTCATGGTGTTCCTCAGCTGAACTGAACACAACATCACTCTGCACTTTTTTTTAGAGTCCTTTCAGTTGCTGTGATTACCTGGTTTCTAAGATGGTTTTGGTGGTTTTTTGTGGTTGTTGCAATAGTGTCACAACCTTAACTATGAATTACACTATTGCTGATGTTGTAAGTCTGGCTTATGTCATACTAAATATTGAAGAAGATGCCAGCCATGTTTGTAAGTGACAAAAATGTATCTCTTCCAAAAAACACAATAAACCTAAGAGATTAAACTAGGATAAGAATCATTACTTTTGTTGTTGAAAGGCCATGCAACACAAGTGGAAATTAGTCCCCTGCCCTCGTTGGGCTGCTGGTGGAAGTCACAACCCAACAACACAAAGGAATCTTCATGATTCCCATCCCTATCATGCAAAGTATTTCACATTGATTCAGTCCCATGTCTTCTCTACCTAAATCCTATATAGTCAATCTTTCATATTCATGGATTCTGCATCCATGAATTCAACTGTCATGTTTGAAAATTATTATTAATTTTGTCATTTTATGTATGGGACACCACCTTGCCAAGCCATTATACATAATTAGACTTCCACATACATGTATTTTTGGTATCCATGGGGGACCACACCTTAATGAATACCAAGAGCCTACATTTTGTAATGTTTAGTAGTCCAGTTCTAATAATCCCAATCCATGCTTTCAGTTACATTCAATGCATCAAGCATGAAACCTTTACACTCCAGGCTTTTCTTTTGTTACTCCTTCAGCCTTTGTCGGCTGCTCTTGGTTGAGCATTCCTAGAAGATTTAGGCTGGAATTTTCAAGCAACCCTTGACCTATGTACAGTTTACTTGTCTTGCATGGATGTCATCTCTGCCTCTTCCTAAATTTCTGATGCACTATACACCAAGAAATATATCACCAGCTGCTCATCTTTGTGCCAAGAAATCTGGTACTGGAATGACTACACTCATAACAAGCACATTACAGAGATATTTATTTAATTGACATTGGTAGAAATGGATACCTATAGCATCAACTAGTACAAGCATTTATGAAAGTCCTTGATAAAAGGGTTGCTGCTGTATTTATAAAAGTAGTTGTCCATATGGATGCAAGTAAATCATGGGAATGGAAAGGAACGTCTGTCTGAGGGTGGGTTGCTGTTTAATGTACAGGGCACCTTGCTTTTGTTGCTCTGCACAAAGTCAAGCCATCAAGTAGTTAAATCATTTCTCTTTTCCTCATTTAGTGCCTCTTACACACAAGAGATCCCTTGCTCCCTTCACCTTTCCCCCATGCAGAACCTATTACACACACATAGGCCTTTCATTCGCTCCATATGCTCCATAGTGCGTTCCAAGAGAATTATAATAATGCGGCTCCTGCTGCCATGCCTGTATAATTAACCTCTGGTCTTTCAACTGTATTTTGATACACTTGAAATGCTACCTAGAATTTCAAATCCCTCTCGCATATGAAACAGACTCATCCAACCAAAAGTTTTTCTGCTCTTTTTTGTTTTCAGAGGTTAGTCATATACTGTTGTCATCAGTTTGCTCAATTTACAGGGCTGTCCAAAACTTCCAGGATTCCTCTGCATTGTGTCCTGTGAAATAAAAACAATCAGGGAGGAGAGGATGCTGTAGACCCTATCCAGGAGAAGATGGTGTTTTTCATACAACCTTGAACTACATAGACGTTCTTGGCTGGGTTTCTGGAGACGATGCTCATAAATTCTCCAAGTCTGCCTGACCTCTCTTCTACTATTGCCAATGGTCTGTAGGTTGTCTTCATAATGCTTTTTCAATGTTTTATGAATGCTGCCCTATTCAGGAGACAATGCCAGCATTCTTCATTCCTCACATTCTCCAGGGGCATTGAGTTTGTACTTCCGCTGTTCTTCATATCTGTCCGGGATGAAAGCCAGTGACAGCTGACAGTTTCTATATCTGTAAGAGAGGTGAATCTTCTCCAGGTTTTAATCCAAATCTTGAAGCAAATTATAAGCTAAATGTTGAAAGCACTATCCAGGGTGCTAAATTCTATCTCACAAATAGTTTCCGTACTTTAAAATTCCGTAGCCTCTTTAAAATTCAGGCATAAATAAATAAATACAGCAGATTTGCTATGCCACTGATTGAAAAAACTAATTTCTAGAACAAATCATAAAACCATCGTTTTCACTGGAACCTCCTTCATTCCAAACATATGCATATAATCAGGTAGTGCAAAGCTGTAGTTGATGTGCACTTTGTGAATATCTTTGTCCAGTGTGAAGCATGTTGTCCTTGTTTTGGTCTGGAAGGATTTGCATCAGTGTCTTACCATTCAGATTTCATGCACAGCTTCTAGCCAAATTGATTCCATGGAGTGCCCTCAAAACCATTTCAGAATGAGGACAAGGAGGATTAAACTGGCTTACTGATGCTGCCAGGTAACCCACTTCAAATGCCTGCATATATTTTTAAGATTCTGATAAACTCAAGTGTTCAAAACCACCATAAATGTACTTCCAATTAAATACCAGTGTTTGAATATTGAAACATATACCTTCTCTAAAGATATACATTTTTCATAATGCTACATCATGAACTGAGATGGAAAATTGTTTCCTTATGCATATTACTCCTGAAAGTCAACCTTATCTTTCTGTTAAACATTTTACTATAAATGTTTGATAAGCTGCTAATTTTGCAGATGTTATTAAGTTTATGACTTTGTAAGGTACTCTTGTTACAATGAATGTACTTGCTTTTTCAGTATGTGCCATACATTAGCATTGCTTCTATTAACAGATTTGATACTATTTCAGTGGCTGGATTATTGTTGTTTAAAAATTGGATGCCTCACCTTATGCAAGGGAACATACTTTGTGCTGGTGTCAAGACACATGGGGACTCAGCACACAAATACTGAGCTAAATATTCATGAAATATTATCTTATAAACTTGTCAAGTGGTTGTGTAGAGTTCCAGATGGGATTCTTTTTATAAAGAACTGTTACCAAAGGGATTGAATCTGGAACCTTTTGCTTCCCAACATACTGCTGGGCTATGTACTAGAAAGCAGGCTCATAAACATCTAAACTGGACTAGCTTGGAAAAGAACTGGTGAGAAGCATTTCCATGACATACAAATATCTTACCGTTAGTTGGCCTTGCTGGCTTTGAATTGCATGCTTCTTCATGAAAATTGCAGTCATCAGCCCAAGTGCAGTAATTACACTGAAATCTACGATTTCCCAATATTCCATACCAGTTGTCCAATTCCGTTTACTCAAATTAGTTCTTTCTGGGTTGAAGTGATACTTGCAAGGACGTGATCCCACCTAAGATCTTTAGGTGCCCGATCATTCAGTGCAATTATAATTCACTTTACATCTAAACTCATTGTGATTACATCACAAGTCATTATGATGTAATAACAGCCTAGGGCCACCCATTCACACCCATTCCTAGCTTGTGTATTTCATGGGCCCAGATCAAGAGTCCAGAATCCTTTCTAATATTTCATTATTTCTACAGAGTGTTCCACCAGGACAACCCACACTCACCTCAGAATTAAAGGACTAAACCTCTCTATATTTTCCTCTCCTCTTTTTGCCTAGGAATTATACTTATGCAATTCATGATCAGCAATAAATTTCTACTGTTATGGGAAATATTTATCTTTGCTCCTTCAATGTCTATTACAGCCACCATTTCCAGCTGTTTTATGTGCTATGTGTTCTCTTCTGTAACTGTGTGTACCTAGACCTCCATCCCATTGATTTCAGTATCCCCCCCCCCCCACACACACACACATGCATCATTATTTAATTTACTCATAAGTGGTAAATTATTCTTTTGAGTTATAGCTCAGCATCTGGAACAAATTTTAAGGGGATACCAAGTCACCTTGTCTGTCTCCTGAGAAATCTGTATAAAGACCGAGTAGCCACAGTATGAACAGACCACGGAACAACAGACTGGTTCAAGATTGGGAAAGGAGTGCAGCAGGGCTGTATACTTTCACCCTACCTATTCAACTTGTACGCAGGACACATCATGCGACATACGAGGCTTGACAAATCCAAGGCTGGAGTTAAAATTGCTGGAAGAAACATTAATAACCTTAGGTATGCAGAGGATACCACTCTGATGGCTGAAAGTGAGGAAGTGCTGAGGAGCCTTATCACCAGAAAGAAGAAAGTGCAAAAGCCGGGCTGCAGTTAAACATCAAGAAAACCAAGATCATGGCAACCAAACTGACAACTGGCAAATAGAGGGAGAAAACGGGGAGGCAGTGACAGACTTTATATTTCTAGGTGTGAAGATCACTGCAGATGCAGACTGCAGCCAGGAAACCAGAAGACGTCTACTTCTTGGGAGGAGAGCAATGACCAACCTTGATAAAATAGTGAAAAGCAGAGACATCACACTGGCAACAAAGGTTCGCATAGTCAAAGCAATGGTATTCCTCATAGTAACCTATGGATGTGAGAGCTGGACCATAAGGCTGAGTGAAGGAAGATAAATGCTTTTGAACTTTGGTGCTGGAGGAAAATCCTGAGAGTGCCTTGGACCACAAGAAGATCCAACCAGTCCATCATCCAGGAAATAATGCCCGACTGCTCACTGGAGGGAAGGATATTAGAGGCAAAGATGAAGTATTTTGGCCACATCATGAGAAGACAGGAAAGCTTGGAAAAGATCATGATGCTAGGGAAAATGGAAGGAAAAAGGAAGAGAGGCCAACCAAGGGCAAGATGGATGGATGGTATCCTTGAAGTGACTGGCATGAACTTGAAGGAACTGGGGGTGGCAACGGCCAACAGGGATCTCTGGCGTGGACTGGTCCATGAGGTCACAAAGAGTTGGAAATGACTGTGTGAATGATGAAGAAGAAGAAGAAGAAGAAGAAGAAGAAGAAGAAGAAGACAAGTCACATGGAGCATGGATGACTAAAACTGACTGGGGAACAGATCTTAAGTCAGTTCCACCATATTAACCTAATCATAGTCATGAAACCTATGTCTGACACCTGCTGAAATTTCAACTGTCCCACTCCACAAATAACACTATGTATTTACTTGGGAATAAGTAAATGGCAAGAAATATACAATAGGAAATGTATATGGCCCAAATAAAGGACAAAAGAAATATTTTAGAAAGTGGTTTAGGAAAGTACAAGAAATTTATCAAGGGGAGCTAATAATTGGAGGGGATTTTAATATGGACCTTAGAAAAAACAAAGACCTTGTAAAAAAATAGAAAATGGAGGACATATTTGAAGCAAATCTCATAAACCAAAAGCCAACATACTTCTCACAAAGTCATAAATCTTTTTCGTGGATAGATTACATATTAATAAAAAACACTAATAGGTCTAGAATTTTAAATATGGAAACACAACTGATCTGGATTTCAGACCATGCACCTATTATAGTGGAGTTAAGGATAGAGGAGCCTGATGAAACGGAGGCAATAAAAACTTGGAGATATAAAAATTTTATAATTAAGACAGAAAAACTTAAGAATGAACTATCAGAAGAAATAAAAAAATTACAAAAGCAGTAATTAGGGGTTACTGTATAGCAAAAGAAGTGGCAGTAAAGAAACAGCAAGATAGAGAAAGGAAAAGGGTGTTTAGAGAAATAGAGGAAACACAAAAATTACTACAAAATAAATACCAAGCGCAGGTGAAAGCAAAGTTGGAAAATTTAAAGAAACAGTTAGAAGAAATTGATAATTTGGATTTATGGAAAAAAGATATATTTATTAAAAATAATTTCCAAAGACAAAATACGAATACAATGAAAAAATTGTCTAATTATTTGAAGAACATGAAAGAGAAAGGAAGAGTCATTCAGTTAAAAAATAAATATAATAAAAAAGTAAACTCGACCAAGGAAATAAGGGAGACATTTGTAGACTTCTATCAGGAATTGTATAAAAAACAAATACATGGAGAATTTGACGAAAAAATACAGAAAATAATAGATAGAGAAGACAATAGGAAACTAGGAACAGAAATATCATATCAAGAAATAGAACAGGTTATCGACACACTGAAAAATAGAAAATCTCCGGGAGGGGATGGATACACTGCAGAATTTTACAAAGAAATGAAAGAAATAATAATTCCAGAATTGAAGATTCTATTTAATAACATAATGAAGGGAGGGAAAATCCCTGACACATCGAGAGAATCAGAGATAATAACAGTAAGAAAAAGTGGGAAAGATCCAGAAGATCCCAATTCATACAGACCCATCAGCCTCCTAAATCAGGATTATAAAATATTCACAAAAATATTAGTAAATAGAATAGAAGAGATTATATCCAAAATAGTAAAGGAAGATCAATATGGTTTTATAAAAGGCAGGAATATTGTGCACCCTATAAGAAATGTACTAAACATCCTTAATCATAACAAAAAAAGAAAGTTTGCACTATTAAAGTTAGACATTTATAAAGCCTTTGATTCACTAAACCACAAATATCTGTTACAACTAATGGGTAATTACAGATTTGACATTTCATTTATTAAAATAGTAAAAGAGTTATATAGTAATTCAAGAGCAAGAATAAGAGTAAATGAAGGCTTAACAAAATATTTCAAAACAGAAAGAGGTGTAAAACAAGGTTGTCCTCTGTCTCCGCTCCTATTTGCATTAGCAATGGAACCTCTAGCAGATAGAATAAGAAACAACGGCAGGATAAAGGGATATCAAATTAGGAACGAAGAGGTGAAGATAAATCTTTATGCGGACGATATTTTACTAATAATGGAAAACCCAGCAGAAGCTATTCATGAAATACAAATAATATTAAAAGATTTTGAAAGGTATTCAGGATTGAAAGTGAATATGAGCAAATCAGAAATGATGATATACAATATGGGGAAAAAGGAGCAGAAGGAGCTGCAGACAAAAATGGGAGACATAAAAATAATAAGAAATAAAATAAAATATTTAGGTATAACCATTACAAAAGAAATAACTAAGTTAAAAGTAGCCAATTATGGGGCAATATGGAAAAAAATCCAGGAAAAATTAAAAGCCTGGGGAGATAAACAATTAAGTATCCCACGAAAAATATTAGCACTAAAAATGTGCATAATACCCAAATTACTTTACCTGTTCCAAACCCTATCAATAAAAATAGACTATAGACAAATAAAAGAATGGGATAATACCTTGAGAGAATGGATATATGGAAAAAAGAGAAACAGAATAATGAAAAAGATTCAATATACCCCAAGAAGATTACTTGGATGGGGATTTCCAAATCTACAAAACTATTATGAGGCCTTCCAACTAAGATCTTTACTAGAAATAAGTTTAAAGGGAGAAGATAAATGGATAAAAGTAGAGAACGAAATAAATGAAGGGCGGGGAAAATATGGGCTATATACTAGAGATATTAAAGAAATAAAAGAAAAACTAACAGGTCCAAGAAAGATTGAGTTTGAATGTTGGCAAAAATGGCAAAAACTATGGGCAAATAAAATTTCTGGAAAGACCCCAATTAAGAGCATGGGACTCCCTGAAAGGTTGGTAAATACCTTAGAAGAAAAAGGATTAAGGAGGGTAAAAGATATGTGGAAACAAGATGGAGGGATAATTAACTGGCTAGACCTTTTGGAAAAAGGGGGGAAAGAATACTGGTTAAAATTAAGAGGGATCTGGGAAAAAGTAAAAAAGAGGGTGCACAGCCCACTGAAGAACTGAAGATAGATAAATTGCTAAATGCAAGAGAAAAAACAAGTAAAGGAACAGTGGCAAAAATATACAATTTAATGGTAGAAGATAAGGAATTTATGATCCGAGCAATACGTAACAAATGGAATGGGGTTAAAATATTAACCACACAAGAAGTAGACGAAATAATTAGGAACATAAATAAAGTAAAAACAGAAAAATATAATGAATTAGAAAAAAAGATGGTATTAAGATGGTATAGAACTCCGGAACAACTGTCTTATATGATAAAAGGGAAGAATTCAAAGTGCTGGCATTGTAATAAAGAAAAGGGCACTTATTCACATATGTGGTGGGAGTGTTCTGAAGTAAAAAAAAATTGGCTAATGATACAAGGGAAAATCCAGGACTCATTACAGATAACAATACAAATTAATAATGATTTGTTACTTTGGGGAGTGCTGGATCACCCAAGTATAAAAACTGAGAGCCAAGAGTTATTGAAAGTAACAATAAGAGCAGCACATGCTGTGATTGCTAGAGGATGGAGAGACAAATCAAAATGGACGTTAAATAATTGGAATGATTATATGTATGATCAAGTGTTGTTAGATATTACAGGAATTATGACTAACCAAGTAACAAGAATGAATAAACAAAAGGACATTACAAACAGATGGAAAGACTACTTCAACTGGGTGAAAAATGGAGGAGCCAACGATTACATTAAAGAAAAAAATACAAAGACTTTACCTGTGGCTGGATCTGCAAGATTAATATAAACATACTGTGGTTGAGGAGGGAGGGTGTGGGTGGTAGGGAGGGAAAAAATATTGGCAGATGTTAAAAAAGGGAAGTAGTGTTGTTAGGAATTACGAATTATGAATGTAAAATCCAATAAAAAAAAATGAGGTCACAAAGAGTTGGAAATGACTGTGTGAATGAAGAAGAAGAAGAAGAAGAAGAAGAAGAAGAAGAAGAAGACAAGTCACATGGAGCATGGATGACTAAAACTGACTGGGGAACAGATCTTAAGTCAGTTCCACCATATTAACCTAATCATAGTCATGAAACCTATGTCTGACACCTGCTGAAATTTCAACTGTCCCACTCCACAAATAACACTATGTATTTACTTGGGAATAAGCTGCATTCAACTCTGTGGGATAACCTCCCCCCACCACAAGAAAACATGAAATATCAGAAGACTGTATTGCCAGTTATTCTAAAGGAGCTATAAGAATTATGCAAATTGGCATAACATATCCTGCCAAGGACAGCATGTTTTGAATCTGAAAGGCCAACACAAAGTTTAGTCAATACAAATGTTAAAGCATGGAATCATTATAGGTTATCGCTCTTGGCCACGTATGATTGTCTTTGAAGTATAAGATCTTGGAGGTGGGTCCATAAATAATTGTGGAAACCTATTTTGGATCCACATGGTCTTTTGCAGTGAGGATATACATTTCTAGATGGAAGTCAATCCAGACAAGGATTTGCTTGACACACCTTCCTCTTGGCATGTTTCCCCCTCTCGCCTTCTATTCATGCCTCCTCAAAATCCACAGTTCTGTTAGTAACAGCTGACCTCCATTTACAATGCTCAATGGCCAGGGCTTTCCAATTCTCTGTGTTTATTCCACATTTTTAAGGTTAGCTTTAAGCTCATCTTTAAATCTATTTTGCTGTCCACCAACTTTGCTTTGCATTCTTGAGCTGAGAGTAGAGTAACTGGCATTGCTTTGGGAGATGGTGATCAGGCATTCAGACAACTGTGGTGAAGTTGATGGTGGAGGAGGATCATCGCTTTGATGCTGGTGGTCTTTGTTTCTTCCAGAATGCTGACATTTGTCAGCCTATTTTCCCAAGAGATTTGCAAGAATTTTCAGAGGCAACACTGATGTAATCATTCCAGAAGTTTAGAGTGACATTTGTAAATGGTCCATGTTTTGCAAGCATACAACAGAGTTGGAAGGACAGTAGCTTTATAAACAAGGATCTTGCTATCCTTTGGGATGTTCCAGTCATTAACCATTCTCTGCTTCATTTGAAAAAATTCTATATTTGAGGAGCTCAGATGGTGTATTTCAGCATCAATGTCAAATTTTGTGGAGAGATAGCTGCCAAGGTAGCAGAAATGGTCAACATTTTCTAGCATTACATCATTAAGCTTTATTTTTGGTATTGCAGAGGAATTGGTTGGTAAAGCACTTTGTTTTTCTCAATGTTCAGTGAGGGGCCAAATTTTTCCTTTGCTTCTGTGAAGGTCTTCCTCTGAATGAGAACAGACTGTGTTATCATCAATATACTGGAGTTGTATAACAGAAGTTGTTGTGACTTTACTTTTTGGCTTTCAGCATGCTGAGATTAAAGAGCTTGCCATATGTCCAATAGATGATTTCCAAACCAGTTGATGGAAAAGCATGGGATACACACAGAAGAGCTAGTTGGCCTGAACATTTTTTATTTGTTCATCGTTTGAATCTTCCACACCAGAGAATGCAGATGTACTTTGGATTATCATGAATATGTTAATTCCCACCCAGTTCTCCTTCTTATCTAAACCACTCTCCTTCCACAGATTCTTGCTTTGATTTTCAGAACTTGCTCAGCTCTATCATAAAATTTCAGGGTTTGAATTCTAGAAAAGAAAACTAAAGAAAGACAGTGTCCTTAGATCCATAATTGTCTTAGATGCACAGGTCGTCATCATCTTATCAGCTTGAACATACATGGACAAAAAAGAACACAATATCCACATACTTTCAAATTCCTGTTTGGATTATTGAAAGGGTTATATGTGATGTTGCCTTTCAGAAAATTCTGGAGAATAAAAGTTAGATCTAAACACAGCTATGCATAGAGTATTCCCATTGAAATTAGTTGTTTTGATATATTTTACTAGATTTGGATCTAACTAGGCAAGCAAATAGTAACTTGCCATTCAAAGGAGGGTGAGTAAATCTATGTTCCCTTGCAATGAAGACATAGATAACATTTGGTGAGTGCCTGCTATTTTCTATAGGAGAATCCTTACTACTATGGATCCAGTGAAGATCATGCATTTTAAGTGGTCCTTCTAGCTTCCATCTCTTCCAACTCTTCCATCTGAGGCCCCTTCCACACAGTTGTATAAAATCCACATTGAACTAGATTATATGGCAATGTGGACTCAGATAATCCAGTTCAAAACAGATATTGTGAATTATCTGCCTTGATATTATGGATTATATGGCTTTGTGGAAGGGCCCATAATCTGTTTAATTACAAATAAATACATGCATGGGGAAAAAATAAAAAAAAGAGAATGTCTTTGTTAGATCTCTTGAGGTATGATAGAACTTTAAATTAAAGAACTTTATGTTTTTGCATGTTTTTTTAGATTAATTTTTCATCTGTCCATACATTTTAAAAAGTTATTGTGGTAAATCTGCCTCCAAGCAGTTGCTTGCTATCCTTCTGCTTTGCATTTGATCCTTGCAATTCTGTGCTGACTTCTCCTCCTCCTTCTTGAATGTAAATTTTTGCCTTGCAAATGGAACCACTGAGTATAGTTTATTTGCTGAGTGCTCACTAGAAGTGCTACTTTAGTGACAGAAGCTTGGCTTCAGCAAAGCTTGCATAGCAAATTAAAACTGAAAAAGAAAAAAGAAAGGTTGAATGGGTGTTAGCCTCAAATGATTAATTAAAAGTCTGGTGATAATTCTTTTGGAAAATGGTGTGCAATTGACCCAGTTCAACATGTATTTTTTCTTTGTTGTGAAATGTTAATTTTTCATCTGTTGGCCAAATTATTCCATATGCAAGTCACCCCGGAATTAATCTTGAATTAATTTTTAAATCTGCTCTGTCCTCTCATATATATAATTTACCATATGAAAACCCGGGGCAGTCAATCTTTCATTAGACATGGGGTGACAGAGGGTCAGCAGACACTCCCGCTGTACTAAAAATAAAGGCACCACATCTGGTCTGAAACGATGTCTGGAATTGTAATGCACATGCATCCACTTACTTGTCCGGCTGAAAACACAAACTTTGAGGCCGGTTTGCTCCGCTGAAACATGAACCTATGTAATAGGAACCTAAGCCCTGGAACAGACTGTTTGTGTATGTAGCCAGTTTATTAGCAAAATGTGCAGGCCCAAAGAGCACAAGGACCTCAGTTTCAAGTCGATCTGTCGCACACTTAACAAGCTGTTTGTAATATAGTCCATTTCAGGTTTTAAAAGCAGGAGCAATGGAGCAAGGGGGAGGACTGGAGGCAAAGAAGGGAATGCATTCCCACACTATAACTAATGCATGATGCTTTTAACATATGGCTACATTTCAGGGTTTGCCACAGAAACTGTTGACACATGTAGAAATGACCGTTACTTGTTGAAGGGTGTAGAGTTGTATGTCGGGGCAAAGGGAGGCTGAGTCCAATTGCTTGCCTTCAACTGGAATAGGCCTATTAAATCACTAAGACTGACACAAGTGTTCAGTTATCCTTCAGTAAATGAGCCATTGAACTTACCTACAATTGAATTTAGGTCAAGCATGCACACCACACAGAGAATGGTGTGTAAGGAGATTTGCATGAATCCCAGAACATTTCTCCCCAAATATACCAATGTCTATGATAGTGGGTGAAAATATCTCAGACATACTTCCTGTATGGGTCAAATGTCCTGAAGATCCAAAAGCTCCTTCAACCACAAGGAAAACAGTACAGCATCACACAAGCAACAAGGAAGGATCTGTTACCCACAGTTATTTGTCAAGTACCATATGCAGTTTCCACATATGTGTTGACAGACAGATTGCAGTCCCCATTCTGTATGAAAGCCATACGGTGTATATCAGGGATGGGCGTCTAATCTGAGGGCCACATTTCTGCCCATAGGACTCACCCAAAGACATTAATAAAGGGACTTCTGGTTTCGACATTTTGCTTTATAAATATAAATATTATTTAAATTATTAAACTGAACAGAGGAAGTCTTTCATTTGATTTAACTGGTGATTTGCTGTTCTTCAGGGTTTCAGGGGAATGTTTTAGAATTTCCTTTTTGGTCTTCTTTGGTCAGAAGAAGGACAGTTGCATATCCATGAGTGGTGAAAGTCTCCTGTGGGTGATATTCAGCTGCTGGCTAGACTCTGTCCACCTCTAGAGTAAATACCAAAAGCAGCTTCTGCATTTCTTTAGTGAATGAACTGTATGTGGCTTCCTTTTATGTAGTGGGAATGTAGGAAAAAGATAAATGACTTTATCGCATGATAGGTTTGTAGCACAACTGCACTGGATTAGTTTTGTGCTTGATCGTTTTATTGTATGACACTGTGACTATCTAATTCTTACATTGCATTTCCATCATTAGTGGGTTGCATCTTTTCTATGATAAGAAAAAGCCATTAATGACTTCAGTATCACTCCTGTTCAACCACTGTTTCTGGTGTGATTATTTCATTCTGCTACAGTTCAAATATCCTGGCCATAATACACTGTGAATTGGCATGTTTCTACTCTCCTTTAGACTTGGGCCCAATTTAGTTTGAACAAAAATGATTTGTAGTATTCAGCAGGCCATTTTATATAATCTCCAAAAACAGACTGGGGAGGAGGGAGCCGAAAAGCCTGGGAGAAGATGGGGTCATTGCAGTGTCTTTTTCTTCTTGCCCCGGCAGCAGCAGCGTCCTTCATTTCTTTCTGGAAAGTTTCCAGGCTCCTCTTCCAGGGAGGGCTCTGCTGGGAAGTTGCTTTCCCAGCAGCACTTGCATGGGATGGGCATTGAAAAGCCGTTGAGTTCTTGGAGCATGATGGGAGTTTAAGTTTTTTTCTTTCCATATCTCAGCCAATAAAAAAAAACCTGGTGGTATACCGCGCTCTTTAGTCTTGATATGCCCACAAACGTTCTGGTTATTGAGATTGGTTTTTATTTTAATGATGCTTTAATACTTTACTCTTTTTGGTTACTTGATTGGCTTGTTATATGCTTCTTATGTTTTCAATGTGTAAAATGTGGTTGACTGTTTGATTGATTTGGTCCAGCTTGTAAGTCCCTGAGTCCCTTCAGGGAGATGGTGGCAGGATACAAAAATAAAGTGATGATGATGATGATGATGATGATTATGTCTATGCTCTGATTGGCTGAGAGTGGACACAATCAGTGACTACAATTCCCAGAACCCTCTCTTGCAGTTTGTCTTATTTTAAAAATGTTATATTTAAAACTTAATATAATTCTTAAAAAATCAATAGATTGGTGAATTGTTTTGAAACTTGGCAGCCTGCAGTTATAAATGGGGTCTAAAAGTGAGGAAGGTTTCATGCATATAGGCCTTAAAATGGTTGAGGATTGAGCCTTTAAAATTTCCCATTTTAGCCAATGGATCAACCCCTCCCCTTTCAAGTAACTTCCCGATAAACAGAATGAGGGGTCAACTGACAATTGGTCCCAAAACGGGATGCCTTTTAGCCAAATTACATACCCTTATGCACTACATAAAGTAGGAAGGTAGGATTAAGCAAGGCCTTGCAGAAGAGCAATGGCATGAATGTATTTTATCATAATACGATCATAATAATAATTTAATAGTACTATTGGGGCCAAAGTGTGGAAGTGAGTATTTCCATACTGCTTGGTATGTTTTTATTTGCTTAACAATACTATTGTTATGAGACGACAGGCTGGTGTGATACAGCCGCAAAGTTTGTCACTCACATTTCCAATTTCAAAACTCCTTATAAATGTCTGAAGTAGCTCTAAGGTGGAACAAAAACAAACCAAGGAAAAACTCATCAGAACTCCTAATTACTAAACAACCTTGAAACTATAAAAAATCTGAAGTATGAAACATAATATTAAATAAATTATTTAATGAATATAAAGATACTATTTGGGGGGTGGGTGGAAAGAACACTGTCCTGGAATTGTTTGACACCACAGCATGAAAAGAAGATTTTTTTTCTCCCACCTATGTTTGTTCATTTTTTTTCTCTATTGTTTAAAATTATAACCCCGCCCCCTTATTTTGTCATTTACTCATGTAGGTGCTAGAAAATTGTGCATGTTTGCTCTGAAATTGATTTCTCAAATAAATGCAGTAAATCCATTTTAAGTGGAAGCACCAACATTGTATAAAGGTTTACAACATCATAATTTAACAGAACCCACTTCTCAGATTTCATCCTTCCTTTCTGCTGTCTTGGAAGAAAGTGGAGCAAAACACTCTTCCTGTACATCACATCTTATGAAATCAGTAGAAAGCTGCATGTTTAATTTTCTGTTTTTCCAAAAAAATCAGGAGTAGTAGACTTGATGGCTGATAAGAGTGTCAGGAGTGTTGGTGTGTTTTACATTATTTTGGATGAGTCACTTCTTGAAAAGAGAGAAATAAACCAAGATGGGAAGATCTAGGGAAGGCTTTCTTTCTTTCTTTCTTTCTTTCTTTCTTTCTTTCTTTCTTTCTTTCTTTCTTTCTTTCTTTCTTTCTTTTTTTCTTTCTTTCTTTCTTTCTTTCTTTCTTTCTTTCTTCCTTTCTTTCTTTCTTTCTTTTCTTTTTGGAAGGGAAAATGCAAAGAGATGCATATGTTACTCTAATACCATCCAAAGACATTCTGAGGAGAGCAGAACAGATGGTTAATTCTTACTTCTACATGGGCAAAAAGAGTGTGTGCCCACTTCCCATGAGGATAACAACCTTATTTGGTTAGTTAATAAGTTAATTTATATGCCACATTTCCAAAGAAATTTAATTGGTCAAAACCTCATCATATAGAAGGGGGATATTTCAATATAATACATTCAAACAAAACAAAACAGTATAGCAATAAGAAGATTAAATTCAGTATGGCAATGAAATCAACAATGCCTAATGTACAGAAAATAAATATTAATATTGTCTCTCACACACAAAACACACACCATATTTGCCATCATTTCACAAATACAAACTGAGACACATATGGCCAAACAATATCAGAATTATATCAAGATGGTAAAAATTATGAATGTGGAAGAACAGACAAACTAGGAGATGCTGCAGCATTTTGCTTTTGCCTGAGTCTATAGGGAAGGGCAGATTTCACCTCATCCTCTCTTTGACAAGTTGACTGCAAATTACCTTTGCAATTTTGGCTCAGTCTTCATCGATGGACAAAGCTGAAGTCAAAGGGGAGGGAATACAGAGAAACTGGGATAGCTGAAAAAGTGGGACAACAGGGCATTATCAGGATTGTGCCTGCCAAATGGAGACAGTTGGAGGATAAGCACAAACAGAAACACAAATCTCACTGAAGCATCTGTGAAACCCCAGCAGCCTGACTTAGATATGATTTTGAAGGACTGGAATGTCTTTTCAGCAGGCTAGATCTTTCTCAGACTGAATCTGTACTGCCCTATATCTCAGGGTCTGATTCCAGATTATCTACTTCTCCTAGATTATTTGGCAATGTAGACTCATATAATCCAGTTCCTAGAAAATAATCTGGAATCAGATCCTGTGATTTAGGGTATTACAGATCCAGCCGCAGCTGTTCCCTCATCTGTCAGAAGGAGCAATGGGAAAATGTTGAGGACCAGCTGTGGTGGTCACATTGTCTTCTCCTTGACCTTTCAGTGACATCCTTCCTGTTGTTAGTCTTCCAACACCAGCGACTCAGCACTGGGGTGTAAGAAGAGACCATATAAAATATATTGGTGCTTTTCAACAGAGGGCAATAGAGTGCAACCACTGCCTTTTTCTGATCATACACTAGTCATGGTAAAATATCAAAACATCCAGATGTCCCCTAGGCAATGTCCTTGCAGATGGCAAATTCTTGCAGTTTTTCAAGTTGCTCCTGACAAGGAAAAAAAAACGCTCAGGCATTTGCCTCACTATGAGACCTATCCAACTACATATTACGAGGGCTATGATTCCACTTGAACTTCCATTATTTCACCCTAGGGTGTCAGGTCCATGGAATTTATCCCATGGGCCTTGAGTTTGACACATGTATCCTAGGGCATCTTGGAATTCACAATTTTAAAAAGGGGGATTTTCAATAAAATGCTTGGGAAAGAGGAGAGGGATTTGGGAAGGGATGCATGACTTGGTTCCCATTTCCAGCCCCTCTTCACTGAAGGAGCACAAATTTGGAGCCATTTTCCACTACACAGTTAAAGCATTATATTCCAATGCAACATCCTAAGGAATCCTAGAATTTCCTATTGAGGAAAGGTTTCAAATTCTCAGCCAGGGAGCACCTCTAGTCCTATGATTAAACAAAGCATCTCAGGACTCAACAGGATGTAGCCTTGGCAGTTAGCATGGAATCATAGGAGCAAACTTGGGTAGTGTGAAGAAGCAGTGCTCAATCATAAAAAAATAAGACAAGTGCAAAGAAGCCAGAATGGATGTCCAAAGAACTTCTAACTGGGCTGAGACTCAAAAGAGACATGCACAAGAAGTGGAAAAGGGGAAAAATAATCAAAGAATTCAAACGAATAGCCGACTCCTGTAGGGAAAAGGTTCACAAGGCTAAGTGCAAAATGAGATCAAGCTTGCTAGGGACATTAAAAACAATAAAAAGGGCTTCTTTACTTAAGATAAAGGTTTCCCCTGACGTTAAGTCCAGTCATGTCTGACTCTGGGGGTTGGTGCTCATCTTCATTTCTAAGCCGAAGAGCCGGCATTGTCCGTAGACACCTCCAAGGTCATGTGGCCGGCATGACTGCATGGAACGCCGTTACCTTCCCACCGGAGCGGTACCTATTGATCTACTCACATTGGCATGTTTTTGAACTTCTAGGTTGGCAGAAGCTGGAGCTAACAGCGGGCGCTCACTCCGCTCCCGGGATTGGAACCTGCGACCTTTCGGTCTGAAAGTTCAGCAGCTCAGTGCTTTAACACACTTCGCCACCGGTAGAAAAAAGAAGAACAAGGGCCTCTGTGAGGAGAAGATGGGATGATGCTGACAGGATAGGGAAAAGGCAAAACAATGCCTTCTTTGCCTCAGTCTTCTCACAAAAGGAAAGCTGTCCTCAACCCCAGCAACATGGAGTGGATGAAGGATTAGGGGAAATCCAATCCCAAATAAGGAAACAAGTTGTCCAGGAATACCTGGCTGCTCTAAATGAATTCAAGTCCCCAGGGCCAGATCAACTACATCCAAGAGTACTGAAGGAACTAGGAGAAGTTACTTCAGAAACACTGGGAATCATCTTTGAGAGTTCTTGGAGAATGGGAGAAATCCCAGCAGATTGGAGAAGGCCAAACATGGTCCCTATCTGCAAGAAGGGAAAAAAGGACAACCCAACCAACCCAGCCTCACATCGATACCAAACATGATTCTGGAAAAGATCGTTAAGGAAGTGGTCTGCAAACACTTAGAAACGAATTCGGTCATTGCGAATAGTCAACACAGATTTATCAAAAACAAGTCATGCCACACTAATCTGATCTCTTTTTTCGATAGAGTTACAAGCTGGGTAGATGCAGGGAACACCGTGCATCTGGATTTCAGTAAGGCCTTCAGCAAGGTCCCCCATGAACGTCTGGCAAACAGATTAGTCAAATACAGTCTAGGCAAAACTATGGTTAGGTGGATCTGTAATTGGTTAAGTGAACGAACCCAAAGGGTGCTCACCAATGCGTCATCTTCATTCTGAAAAGAAGAGATGAGTGGAGTGCCGTAAGCAGGGTTCCGTCCTGGGCCCGGTTCTGATTAACATCTTTATTAATGACTTAGATGAAGGGTTAGAAGGCATGATCATAAAGTTTGCAGATGACACCAAATTGGGAGGGATAGCTAATACTCCAGAAGACGAGCAGAATCCGAAATTATCTTAACAGACTAGAGAAATGAGCTAAAACTAACAAAATGAAGTTCAACAGGGACAAATGCAAGATACTCCACTTAGGCAGAAAAAAATGAAATGCAAAGATACAGAATGGGGGATAACTGGCTCAACAGCAGTACGTGTGGAGTCCTTGTAGACAACAAGTTAAACATGAGCCTGCAATGTGATGCGGCGGCAAAAAAAAGCTAATGGTATTTTGGCCTGCATAAATAGGAGTATAGTGTCTAGATCCCGGGAAGTCATGCTACCCCTCTATTCTGCCTTGGTCAGACCACATCTGGAATACTGTGTCCAATTCTGGGCACCGCTATTGAAGGGAGATGTTGACAACCTAGAATGTGTCCAGAGGAGGGTGACTAAAATGATCAAGAGTCTAGATAACAAACCCTATGAGGGGCAGCTTAAGGAGCTGGGCATGTTTAGCCTTCAGAAGAGACATGATGTGATGACTCATGGGCCATGTAGTCCCGTTCCTAGTACTATTGTGGCAGATGAAGAGGACAACTTGGGTTTCCCACCGTTTCAGCCAGAATTGGAGCCCTTGCACCTGCAAGATGTTTGCCCACAAGAAGTCAGCCAAACAAGCCTTGAGAAGAAATCTCCCCCGTTTTCTCGCCGGGATAATTATAATCGAGATAGAGGCGCTAGGGAGGCAAATTGCAGAAGCGCCAGAATTGCTGCCAGACAATTAGATGATTAAGCCTGTTTCCCTTGGGAAATCTTAAGGAGTCATGCATCTGGACACAGTATGGGTTTCACTTCTTGTTCCCCAGGGAAAGTGTTCCTTGGCCGGAAAACAAGATCCTATATAGGTGTTTAACCGCAAGGGAATCCTTGCGGAGTCAATTCGTCAGCTTCGGGAGTGAGATCGTGTGTGGACTACGCTACTCCTGTTCTTGTTCCAACCCTGCCTTGTTTCCCCGGACCTTGCCACGGACCTCGCCACGGACCCTGTTCTCGTCTCTTGCTTCTTGTTGCCTTGAATCAAGCCTTGTTTGCCAAGAATCTATTTTGCTCTCCAGCCTTGTTGCCAAGCTCCATTGGACTAAAGGACCCTGTCATTTCCCCACACTTTGCTCGGCAAAGTGTGTGTTTCGGTTATTGGATTATAACTTTGGACTCTAATATCTCATATTGGACATTAATTTCCTGGACTATATTTGACCTTTCCTGAAAGGTCTACTTCTGAACTTTATTCTTCACTTGTTTTTATTGACTTTTTATATTCCTTTAATAAAGATATTAGATAGATTCTGGTCTCTGCGCATGGTTATTGGTGCTCTGCAGCCTGGGTCTTGACACATGATGACCATGCATAAATATGTGAGGGGAAGTCATAGGGTGGGGGGAACAAGCTTGTTTTCTGCTGCCCTGGAGACTAGGACGTGGAACAATGGCTTCAAACTACAGGAAATGAGATTCCACCTGAACATCAGGAAGAACTTCCTCACTGTGAGAGCTGTTCAGCAGTGGAACCCTCTGCCCCAGAGTGTGATGGAGGCTCCTTCTTTGGAGGCTTTTAGCAGAGGTTGGATGGCCCTCTGTCGGGAGTGCTTTGAATGCAATTTTCCTGCTTTTCATCAGGGAGTTGAACAGGATGGTCCATGAGGCCTCTTCCAACTCAATGACTCTATAATTCAATCTATCAAAAAGCCCTTCCCACCACCTTCAACTGCCTTTCTGCTGGCCATTGAATGAGAAGCAGCCAGCAAGACACAGCAACACCATGTTCTATATAATATTTAGGTAATAAATATTGATCTTATCAACATTGTAAGCCTGAGATAAATTAAAATTTTGTAAATCCTCTAACTAACTAACTAAATAAATAAAGGGCAGGCTGGTAGGTAATTTATTACTGCTACAAAACAACTCTAGATGTCAGTGCATGATATTATCCCTGGATAGAAACAAATCTTTAAAATGTGTTTGCATTGGCTCAAAATCTAGCTGGAATGGAACATATATACAGTACTCCTTTCCCTGGGCAAGGAATCATGTTCCCAAATGAGACGCAGAAAGCTAACTTGCATTAGACATATTGTTTGTTTTCCCACCCCATTTTGTCTATTCTGACTAGAGGTTGGAAGATTTTGTTTTTTAAGAAATTAAACCTCCAGCATCCCAGTGAGCCAACTGGCTGGAGGATTCTAGGAGTTGCAGTTGAAAAAATAACTTTCTCAAGCTCTTACTGACTGAAGCAAGAGCCCTTGGGGCTCTTTCTGTGGCTGTTTTCTGTCATATGCTATAGTGGTTTGTGTGTGAGAGAGAGTGTATGTGTGTGTGTGTGTGTTTTGAGGGACCATTCAGATATCTTCAAATCCGAGACTTATTACCTACCAGTGAGCTTCAGTGGGTGCTGTGCTTCTGGCTAATATCCTGTCCAGCCACCCCTCCGCATGCTCCAAAAAGAAATTGGGCAGAATGGTGGTGTCGCCAAACCTTCTGGGTCTGCTTCCCCACCAACAGTGTATTGATGAGATTCCAACGAGCTTTATAGAAAGGCCTGATTAAGCAAAGCCTTGTCAGCATGCATAGTTTGGCTACTAGGAAAGAGCAGCTGCTGATGGGAAGAGGCATATTTATCAGGAACACAGCATGGTGAGCAAGCGCTGCATTTGGTTAGTCTTTGAATGTCTCCCTCTGTCACATTCTTGATGGTTGCTGGGCAGAGAATCCTTCATGGATGTCTGTTGGCACAGTAAACTTGGACAAACTTTTAAAAGCAAAAACCCACTTTAATTATATATTTTTACTATTTATTTATTGAGTTTAAAAAACAGAATTCAACACTTTCTAAATATCTTCATGTCTGAGATAGAAAATACATGCAATTCAAAATATAGTTAGCTGTCCACACTGCCTGGGATTAGCTATGCAGTTCACCCAGTGAAAGTACTCCTACCTAGGAATGTCTCATGACCTCATCACATGGCTCAAAATAAGCATCCGGGGATGCCTAGAACCATCTTTGGGAACAGAGCCGCACGGCAGCCAGCAGACAACGTCACCTGTGGCTCCACCCCCAACTGGGGTAAAAGTGTTGCCAGATGCTTTCCCTGGCAACATGGGAGTCTTCCTCCCTGTGAGGGCAACACTTTTTTCCATATGATGGAGGAAGTGCCATGAGAGGGAGTTGTGCGTGGGGTGACAGATTTGCTCCACTGCTCTCTCTTTTCTTGCCGGAAGCCAGGTGAAGCGTATTGCTTCACCTGGCCTTTATGATAAGATGGTTAGACTTACATCACAATTCTATGGTAAACATTTGACAGAAGTTGAGCATAGAACTGCACTAGAGCAGAGCTTTCAAACCATTTCATATTGGTGAACCCACTGTTTAGACATGCATCATTTTGAGACACAGTAATTCAGTTTTACTAGTAAACCAGAGTGTAAACCAACCCCTTATAAGGAATATGGACACACATATAAATTATAATAATGGAATGTGTGAGAACACAACGTATTTGATGAAAACCTTTCATTGAGATTTTTAAGATATAGAATGTATTGCTGATTTCATATACTTGCTATGTTTGTGCAACACACCTACACATTGCCCAGGGCCTTGGATGCTTTTTCGTCTGACTTTGAAACAATCAGGTGTCTGAGGAAAATTGGGCATATCACTTCGTTTTTATGAGGGGTACTCTAGTTTCACTACATGTTGAGTATCCCTTATCCACAATTCTTGGAAACGGAAGTGTTTGGGATTTTTTGGGAGTTGGTGTTCAGATTTTGGAATATTTATATTTGCATATACCTACACAATGGCATATCTAGAGATGGGAGCCAAGCTTATGAAACAGAATTTGTTGATATTGCATATACAGCTTATACATGTATACCTGAAATTAAAGTTATGCAATTAATTTTATACATGGAACAAGTATTTTGGATTTCAGAATTCCAAACAAGGGCTGGTCAATCTATGCCTATATAGCTGCAAGGAAGTGTAACACTGTTATCTCTAGGCTGGGAACAATTGTGCCTTTTTTTAAAGGATGGTGTAAAATGTGTGTGCTTCTGTTTATTTCTGAATAATTTCCCAATCTTTGTAAAACTCAAATGTAAAATGCAAGGAACCTGTGGTTTCAAAAATCAAATTCAAAGACAACGTGAAACTGACAGATTTTAAGTTTCATGTCAGTATAAAAATGTAAGAAATAATATTCGCACTTGCCCTCTGATTAAGAACCAAACAGAAATGGCAACCGAAGAAGCACATCAAGTTGCACACAAGAATTAACAAAAGACACTCACTGCAAATTGAACTATTTCCCCTCGGGATTTTCTTCCTGATTAGAGTACAGGGAGCGGCTGCAGCCTGAAGGTGCTGAGTCTGGCCTGAAACAATGACCATTTTGTTTTAACTGTAAGAAGTCTCCATAAACCCCTGGCAAAAACAACAACGCAAGCCCAACCATCCATTTGCTGTCTCATTTTGATTTATGTTAGTGACAGCTTAGTGAGTATCCCAGACCGTTTATTTGCATTTAAGAACAGTTCCATGGCTGGCCCCATAGCCTGCAGATTTTAAACTGCCTTTCTTACCTGGTTACGAATTTATCTTCCCTTACAACTAGGCTACTGTGCTTAAACACTTTCCCTCTGTGTGGTTGCATCTATAAGCCCTCTCAGAGCACCATTGTGATGTAGGCTGCATCTACACTGCTATATTATTGTGGGCTATCACTCATAGCTGTGTATGATTGTTTTTCAGAGGTACAGTCTTAGCGGTGGATTTGTAAATGATCGTGAAGACCTATTCTGGATCCACATAGTCTTTCACAGTGAAGACATAGATTTCCAGGAAGGTGGCCATATCAAGGGTTTGCTTGAGGTGCCTTCTTCCTCTTGGCACATTTCTCCCTTTCAGTCTCTATTCCTGCCTCTTCAATATCCACAGCACTGCTGGTAACAGCTGACCTCCATTGACAATGCTTGAGTGCCAGAGCTTCCCAGTTCTTGCTGTTTATACCATATTTATATAGTGCAGGAAATGCTTTAGCCTGATGTGTCCAAATGATGCACATAGGAGAATGCGCTTTCAACCTGGGATCATTAATCCAGCTTGTTCTCAAGTTAAAAAAAAAAAAAACCACTGGAAAGGTTCAGATCATCCAGGAATATCCAGAGCTTTGCCAGCATTTTGGCAATGGGGACTGCAACCTCAGATCGCCATATGTAATCCCAGATCATGTCCACACAGTCATCTCACACTCCCCGAACTCAGGCGGCCTGAGGAAGGTGAATGGCAGTGCCTTCCTGCTTCTAATATCCCAATTCCAGCCAAAAACTATAGAAAAATATGTCTTATGGTTGCTGCATGCTCTTTCTTTGCTGAATCTGCCTCATGCAGAATGCGAACAAAGCTTTGGAGGAGGGGAAAGAACTTCATGCTCGTGTGCTCCATTGCTGCCTAATGATGGAGATCTAGGAAGAGAAGAGCCTGCAGTGATTGTAAGTTGTTTTTCCTGGAATGGTGGTGCAAGGAGAGTAGGAAAGCCAGCCGATATGCAACCCTGCCAAACCGGCTTTGTTGTGGCTGGGCTGTCTGTCTGGTTTCCAACCATGAAGGTGGCTTAGGACAGCCTGGTATCGACACCATGTTGTTTGGAACAGGAATTTTTTATACTGGTTCCAGTCACATTTTGTTGCTTGTGAAAGGGCCCATCGTGGCTTAAGCCTTGGACTATGCTCTGGAGAATAGAGTTTGAACTGCCACACCTCCATGGAAATCCCTCGGTCACTTTAGGCAAGTCACACTCATTCAGCCTGAGAGGAAGGCAAAGGCAAAACCCCTTCGAACAAAACTCCTCCTTCTCCTTCTTTCCCTGCTTTCCTCTCTTAAACAAGATTCAAAGCATCTCAAAAAGTTGAAAACAATATAATTTAAAACCGACAACACATAAATATTAAAACAGAATTTAACATAGAATTGTCAAAAAATATGAAAATGACATTAAACCATTAAAAATTGTTAAAATAATGAAAACATTACACAGCACCTCCTGGATTTTTCTTTAAAAACTTCCTTTTTAAAAAGCCTTCCTGAATAAAAAGCTTTTAGCCAGAAGGCCAACAGGGAAGCCCCCCCCCCCAAAAAAAAAACATGATAGGTTTGCTTAAGTATCACCACAAGTGTGAAAACATCCAAGGCACACAACAACAACAACAACAACAACAACAACAACAACAACAAACTCAAGCTACACGGGAAGCTGCCTTATAATGAGGTCTATCTATCTCTTATCTCATGTATGCAGTTTTTGAGATTGTGGGGTTTCCCCACTAAGAAAATCCACAACAGCACCTTTTATACTTCCCATAGCTTCCACTATGATGGAACCTCTCCCATGTGTGGAGGAATTATGCATACTATTGTTCAGAGTATTTTAGAGCATGCATGCAAGTTCATTCAGAACACTGGATGTGTTGTTCAACCATTTCAATCTTCATAGACTACAAGTACACTCCAGAATAGAGGCAAGGGACAGAGGATAGAAGTAAGGGACCAGACACCAGTGGATACTGTGAGCCTAATATAATTATAGTGGGCAAAAAAATAATATGCTAAATACAAGTGTTGTTTCCTGTCCACCCATATGAAAATAGTTCTGGTGTGCTTAATGGCAGAAGGTTCATTTAACCTAGAGGCGGTTCAACCATTAGGTGAAATAGGCGGTTGCTGTAGGAGTGAGCACCCGCTGTTAGCCCCAGCTTCTGCCAACCTAGCAGTTCCAAAACATGTCAATGTGAGTAGATCAATAGATACCGCTCCGGTGGGAAGGTAATGGCACTCCATGCAGTCATGCCGGCCACATGACCTTGGAGGTGTCTACGGACAACACCAGCTCTTCGGCTTAGAAATGGAGATGAGACCAACCCCCAGAGTCAGACATGATTGGACTTAACGTCAGGGGAAAACCTTTACCTTTTTTTACCTTTAATATTATTATTATCTGCAAATATTATTATCTGCAAATATTATTATTATTATTATTATTATTATTATTATTATCTACAAATATTATTCATATTATTATTTGCAAATATTATTATTATCTCCAATTATTATTATTATTATCTGCAAATAATATTATTATTATCTGCAATTATTATTATTATTATTATTATTATTATTACTACTACTACTATTATTTGCCTCCTGATTGGTTGCTTCAGATACCTGGGCTTGAGGGAGGGAGTCACCAGCCCGAAGACTTTCTGAAACTCCCAGGATTTTATAGCATTGAGTCGTGGCAGTTAAAAGTGCTGCCAAGTTGCATTTGTTTACTTTACAGCAGGCATAGGCAAACGTCTGCCCTCTGGTTGTTTTGGACTCCAACTCTCACAATTCCTACGCTGCGAGGGGCAACCATTTATTTATTTATTTATTTCAATTATTTATACCCCCGCCCTTCTCACCCGAGGGGACTCATGGCAGCTTGCAAGTGGCAATTGATGCCGTTACACTGTTATACAATGAACTAAAATGTTAAAACAGTTAAAACAGTCATAAAATACAATATACAAAGTTTAAAACAATGCAAAGTGCTTATGCCATTTTTCCACCAGACATTATACAAGAGCCTTAATTCAAACCGCGTCAAAGCCAACACATGCTTATTCTTCAAACACCTGTGTACATAGCAAGGTCTTCAGTTTTTTTCTGAACCCCAGAAGGGATGGAACCTGCCGAATGTCACTGGGGAGGGAGTTCCACAGCCGTGCCTGTGAGGAGGGTGGGACCGAGAGCAGGGCCTCTCCAGAAGATCTTAAGGTTCTCGTGGGCTCATAGGGGAAGATACGTTTGGACAGGTAAATTGGACCAGAACCGTTTAGGGCTTTGTAGGCCAAGACCAGCACTTTGAATTGGGCTTGGTACCATATCGGCAACTAGTGGAGCTGGCTTAACAAGGGAGTAGTACGCTCCCTGTATGCCGCCCCAGTTAACAATCTGGCTGCCGCCCGTAGTACTAATTGGAGCTTCCGGGCCGTCTTCAAAGGCAGCCCCACGTAGAGCGCATTGCAGTAATCCAACCGGGATGTGACCAGAGTGTGAACCACCGTGGCCAAGTCAGACCTCCCAAGGTATGGACACAGCTGGCGCACAAGTCTTAGTTGTGCAAATGCCACCGCCGAAACCTGGGGTTCCAGGCTCAGCGATGAGTCCAGGAGAACACCCAGACTGCAAACCTGCATCTTCAGGGGGAGTATGACCCTGTCCAGTCCAACACAGTGGCCAGACACCGGTTCAGGACCTGAACAGCCTCCTTAGTGACAGGTGGGAAGGAGTGACAGAGCTGGACATCATCTGCATACAGTCCAACAGAACCAGCAGGGACACACTCCCCCTGTCCAGCTTACAGCGTAGATAATTAACTAAGATAACCAAGGCTGTCTCGGTACCATGCTGCAGTCTGAAACCAGACTGTGCCGGATCTAGAAAATCAGTGTCAACCAAGAATGCCTGGAGTTGCACGGCCACCACACGTTCCAGGACCTTGCCCAGAAAGGGGAGATTGGAAATAGGCTGATACCTATCCAATTGAGTGGGGTCCAGTGATGACTTCTTCAACAGCGGTTTGATCAAAGCCAATTTAAGGCTCGCTGGAAATATGCCATCCCGAAGGGAGGCATTCACCACCACCTTCACCCACTCAGCCAATCCCCCTCTGGCTTCTCTCACCAGCCAGGATGGGCAGGGGTCTAGGATGCATGTGGTAGCCCTTGTCTCTCCAAGCACTTTGTCCACATCCTCGAGCTTAACCAATTGAAAATAATCCATCAAAGTGGGACAAGCAGGTGCTCATGTTACATCCCCGGAGACTACCGTAATATGGTGTCAAAGCCAGAGCGGATCAGAGCAACTTTGTCCGCAAAAAAATGAGCAAATGCTTCACAGTGGGCTGCCAAGCTGTCAGAGATCCCATCTTGAGAGATGGGATTTAACAAACCTCTGACAGCTCGAAACAGCTCCGCCATGAAAACTAATTGCTCAACTATCTATGGCAGGCATGGGGCAAACTTTGGGCCTTCGGGTGTTTGGACTGCAACTCCCACAATTCCTAACAACTGGTAGGCTATTAGAAATTGTGAGAGTTGGAGTCCAAAACACCTGGAGGGCCAAAGTTTGCCTCATGCCTGATCTAAGGCAAACAATTGGCATAATAAAGCATACTGAGTTCAAGTTAACTAGCAAAGAAAGTGGGATGTTTATCATATGGGGAGTCAAGGCTCTTCTTAAACATGCTTCATGTATTCCAAGTAGACTGAAAAATACTTGAGGATTATCTGCCTTGATATTCTGGGTTATATGGCTGTGTGGAAGGACCCTCAGGGCTCTTCCACACAGCTATATAACCCAGAATATCAAGGCAGAATAACCCACAATATCTGCTTTGAACTGGGTTATCTGAGTCCACATTGCCCTATATCCCAGTTCAACGTTTGGTGCTAAATTTGCAAATATAGTAATTCCTACATAACATTACCATGTATTGAACTGCTTTTTCTGTTGATTTGTTGTAAAACATGATGTTTTGGTACTTAATTTGTAAACTCATAATGTAATTTGATGTTTAATAGGCTTTTCCTTAATCCCTCCTTATTATCCAACATTTTCACTCATCCAACACTTTTATTTTTCAGTGATTTGTTTGGGGGGGGGGCGCCAAAATTCTGTTCACCTACACTTGAAAATACCTCGGGCCGGCTCTGATTTAACTGCATGTTGTCATGGATCCTCTGCTGCCACACCATCAGCCATTTATTCAAAGACAGCATGAGGTGATTTGCCTGTATATCAACACATGTTCAGTATCTACATACATGAATATTCATATGGACCCATAGAAGTGTTCTGTGCAAATACACTGATGCATCACACCTATCCAATCACTTTCACACATTTGTCCTGCATAGATGGTGGGCATGGCAGGAAAACAGAGCAGCAACAGGATGGAACTGGTCCAAATACATCTTTGGCTTCTTTAGCATAGTAGGGGGGGGTCTCATAATCTCCCTTATGTCCTAACATCCCCTACAAGATTAGTGTGCATTTTGTAGATTAAGGTTGGAGAATGAGGCAATGTTCGTCTGACTTTGCTGATCTCTCTCATTGTGGATTCCTTGAGCCCTGTGAAGCTTCTGAAGAAGCCCAGCATTTCCCAGAATACTTTTTTTTTTTTGGCAAATTGTGGCTTAAAGGAAATGCATCATTTCAAGACAAGCCTATCATAGACTGTGTAGTTTACCTAATGCAACAAAGCCATCCGAATTAGGATGAGGCAAACCTGGCCCTAAAACAAATGCATCATCAACTGTCTTCAGTACAAGATCTGCCATTTCTCATGAAGCCAGGAATTGCTTTCTTCACTGTCTCATTTACCATCTCACCTGAATCTGATTATATAGAGCTGGTCTCCATTAGTCAGAGAAGAAGGGAGGAAAAGGCATAGCGAGGAGGAGTAATGGAATTCTGAGAAGCCACTTGAGCTTTTCTGACAGCAAATGCAAAATGTGTTGTCTTTGTGCCAGTCAGTTCAGACTTCCAGCCAGTTCCACCAGGGAGCTGATCTCAACTGTTTTGACTGAAAGAGATCCATTTCCATTGAAGTGAATGAACAAATGTATTTTGCTCTGAAAAATCTGGGTTGTGAAGTAAGCAGAAGATTGTAAGTAAATTTTATATGTTATTTAAAAATTGACATCATCCTTTAATACTAAAAGGAGCCACCACAATATACATACATTCATTCTGAGTCTAGATCAATAGCACTTAATGTTTTTAAGTATTTTATTATTGTCAATATTAAAAACAACATATTTCATTTTTTGAATAAAAGAAGGCTGGCCAGTGATATGATATATAAATATTTGAAAGGTTGTCACATTGAGGAGCAGCAGACTTGTTTTCTGCTGATGTGGAGACTAGGACCTCATCACCTGGAGGTTGAGAAACTGGGACAGAGGGGGAAACGTGGGGCAGCATACCACTTTGTCCCCTTACCATCGTTGGTCATGGGATCCCATCCCATGACGTTTTCATGCTGTCCTGGGCTTGCTCCTGCTTCCTCCTTGCCTTCTTGTATGAGGACTCAGGTATACACCTGACTCCTCTGGACTTCACTTCTTGGCATTGCTGGCGCACCAATGGAGCTCGGTTGGAAGTAGCTCTGTGTCATTTGACAGGTTCTGTTGGACTTTGTGCCACCAGTGTGCTGGCAGTCCTGAGAAGTGGAGAAAAAACATCCATGTGATTCATCTCAGAATCAGGAAGAACTTGCTGACCATAAGAGCTTTTGAGCAATATGCTTCCTTGGAGTCTGATGGAGTCTTCTTCTCTAAGGGCTCTCAAGCAGAAGCTGTGCGGCCATCTCTTAGAAGTGCTTTGACTGTATGTTCCTGCATGATCGAAGGCTGAACTGGATGGCCCCTGAGGTCTTTTTCAACTCCAGGATTCTGTAGTTCTAAAAGAAACAAATTAGTCCACAACCATGCTTTCTCAACACAAAATACAGTTGTTCAGTCCATTCATTTTAATGAAAATGTGTCTTTTCAGTCAAAGCAGACCATAAACTCATAATTATTTATTTCCAGATTGAATCAATATGTTGCCTCATGTGAGTTTACCATATCAATTGAGATCCCATTTAATGGTTAATGATAAACAAGAAAAGTGGCCCACCAAACCCATACTTCATTACAGGGTTGGAGATTCGGTAGTCATCTTCATGTTATTGAACTACAGTTCTCATCATCCCCAGCTGTTAGCTTTGCTGGCTTGGGCTGCCGGAAGATGGAGCCCTACTTCTCAAATCCCTCCACCCTTAGGCTTCAATACATAGAGCAGAAATGTGAAAATCTCTACCTTTTGATTTGGAGTGTCTCCAAACCTGACAGCACTTTTCTGCCAGTCTTGTTTCCTATCTTATTGTCTTTGCATGCTGAAATCTATCAAATTATATTTTTTCCAATTTGTGCATTTAAGAAACACCCTTCCATTTACTAATTTCCTATCAATTATGTGTATTTAAGCCTCTCAGTTATGAGAGTTATCTTCAATGTGAAATCTTTTTGTATAGTAGACTTTTGTATAGTATAGTAGGGCTTTCCTTTCAGCAGGAGCTCTTTCTATTGAAACAGACATTTAATGATTAATTGGTTGCAGTGACTCTTTTCATGGTGGCTGTGTGGTGTATTTTTTAACTTCATTGTAATATTTTAAGATTATTTTACACTTTTAAAGATGTAATGAAGTTTAATATGTTATCCATGTGCCTTTAAATTGTTTAATTGTATTTTACATTTTTATGGTATTATCATGCTTTTAGCTTACCTTTCACCTTTTGTCAATGGCCTTGGGAAGCATATTGGGAGAAAGGAAACATATAAACAAACAAATGTTTAGTACTCTTTTCTACACCCTTTAATTCTTGGAAAAGCTCTGTAAACTTTACAGATGCTACCTTATTTTTCTCACAAAAAATCTTAGAAAGTACAAAACTGCTACTTTTTCTGAGAGTATTGACACCCATCAACATTTTTCCCAATTCCTTGTGCAAAGAGGCCCACTATTCTATACAAAGGCTGGACAGATTTTCAGAACACCTTCTTAATCTTTTTAAAACACATCTAGCGACATATTGAAAGAGAGAGGATGAAAAGGGCAGCTGTAACAGCATAGCAAATACTCATGTCCATACAATTTTAATATGGCTACTTCCAACCAGCAGCTATTTGAGATATGAATTTCCTCTTGGCTTTAGCCCAACACCTCCATGTATAAAGTGAAGGTCTTTGATTCAGCTTGTACAACATGATCAGTATCAACTGCTCTGTTCGACCCAGTGAGGAGACCGTCATTTATTTAACATCTCATAGTAAGGTTGTTAACACACAGGCAAAGCAATTGGTTGCAAATATGCAGAAGTCTGTTTCCATTTGTTTGTAGTATGTGAAACTGTTTGGTATTTGGTGTGAGATTCTGGCTATATTCAGTGACAGATGTTTACTCCTATGATCTGCCTTGGGGTCATACATTTCATATGTTCTATCTGGTTTGCTTGCTTTCCTGTGCTGTATGACAAAGGAGATTTTCCTGTTCTTTCTCTTTTTTTTCCTCTGGAAAGAGGAAAAGTAAGCTTTAAGCAAGCATCAGGTCACTTAGCTAAGTGTAGGATATCTATGTGCTAAAGGGTGGTTGGGTTTAAGAAAGAGGAAAGAACCAACCAAAGAATCCAGGCATTTAGTCTGAGTAATGTGGGTGTTTTCCCACAGCCAATATTCTATTTTTGTAAAACCTGGCTTCCTATTGCCTAATAATACCTGGCATAGTATTGTGTTCTATGATCTTTGTGGTAGCATATTTTGGCTACTTGGCAAGCATCTCAGGAGGAGCAATCCTTAATACACACACACATATAATAAAACAATAGGATTAAAATTAAATATCATTATGTTATAAGAAAAAATCTTCCCTACTCATATCACATTTGAGCACGTCAATAAATTCTTTGGAACAGCTGTCTGGTCCTAAAATCCTACCAAAAACAGTGCTTGAAAAATTACTATTTGAATTATAACTAAAATGTGGCATGTAGTTTTGAAACAATTACATGTTTTCCCCCTATTTTCTCCAGGTTCCATGTACTTCTGCTTTGCTGTGGTGTTTGAATCTCTGGTTTCTAAAAAGTTTGGAGTAGGGATTAGTCAAATCTGATATAGCAGTGGCCCAATACACACTGCCATATAATGCAGTTTGAAAGTTCATTATATGGTGAGGATCAACTCATATAATGCAGGTTAACTTCATTGAACTGCACTGTATGACAACTGCTAGCTATGCCCTCAGTACTGTTGTTACTCCCAACTTGTCAGGACCCAGGCTGCAGAGCACCAATAACCATACGCAGAGGCCAGAATCTATCTAATATCTTTATTAAGGAAATATATAAAGTCAATAAAAACAAGTGTAGAATGTAGTTCAGAAGTAGACCTATCAGGAAAGGTCAAATATAGTCCAAGAAAACAATGTCCAATATATGATATTAAAGTCCAAAGTTATAATCCACTTCACCGAAACACACACTATTTGGTAAGCAATAGTGTGGGGAACTGTCCATAGTCTTTGAGGCTTAAGGTAAATCCGAAGGAAAGGAAAACAAGGCTGAAATCCGAGAAACAGGGTCCGTGGTTTAAAACGCAAAGCAAGGCAAGACTTGAGACTTGGCAAGGTCCAACTTGAAACAAGGCAATCGTGGAACAAGAACTGAGTCCATAGAAATCCGTGGAACAAGGCAGGGCTGGGAACTTGATTCGGGAGCTGGGAACTGGAGTACGAAGTCTACACACGATCTCACTCCACGAGCTGACGAATTGACTCCGCAAGGTTTCCTCCGAGAGCAAACACCTAAATAGGATCTTGTTTCCCCGCCAAAGAGCACTTTCTCTGGGGAACAAGAAACGAAAGCCATTCTGTGTCCAGATGTTTGACTCCTTAAAGTTTCCCAAGGGAAACAGACTTAATCAGCTAATTGTCTGGCAGCTATCCTGGCGCTCCGGCGAGTCGCCTCGCGAGCGCCTCTTTGTTGATTATAATAATCCCGGCGAGAAAATGGGGGAGATTTCTGCTCAAGGCTTGTTTGGCTGACTTCTGGAGGGCAAATATCCTGCAGGTGCAAGGGCTCCAATTCTGGCTGAAACGGTGGGAAATCCAAGTTTTCCTCTTCATCTGTCACAATAATACTAGGAACAGGACTACATGGCCCATGAGACATCACACAACTAGAGTAAGTCTACTAGACCAATGAAATGTACATATGTGTTGATGAACCAATCAGCAGTTAATTTAACATGGCTTTTCTAATTGCAACTAACCAATAGGATTCAACATGTATCTAGAATATTCAAGCATATTAGTCAAAATTATTACAGAGCATAGCGTTAATTTGAAAGGAAGAAGAACAGAAAGGTCTTTTAAGCCAGGAAGCAAAGAGCTAAGCAGGAAAGGGTTCTAAAAATACCTTAAGAGCACAGTTGGAAAGAGACCACCAAAGAGCAACTAGTTGATTACTAGGCATGTACAATAATACAAAACGAAGGGGAGGGGGAGTTGCTGGCATTTCATTTCCAAAGTGTTTCTAAAGTATCCTTAGTGAAAATTCATTATTATAATGAGAGTAATGAAATTTTGTTTTTGTAACAGTAATTGCGCACCTGGGAGGGCTTCTGGGCCCCTTTCTCCCTCATTTTTACAGCTATTGCTACAGTGGTAGAAGACATTTACCACTGTTGTCCCATCAAGTTTCAGAATGTTCCACTTATCCATGGATATATGGGGAATTTTCAAATGTTTTATAAACATTTTTTAATAATAAAGAAAATATGTTCCTAGTTTGAAAGTGTTATTTCCTATTTAACGAGGTAGTCCTTACTTTGAAAGTAGTTGTTCTACTCCAGAAACTTTGTTTGTGTGGCACAAACTATGCTGAATTGGTTGATACTCGATGATGAATATTCCTTGAAAAACTATTTTGCTATAGTGTGATGTCCCTCACGCAATACAAAGTTTTTGCAGGTTAATAAACTTTCCCCATGTTTTTATGATAGAACCAATTAGGAAATGACAGTTATAACGCAGGAACAAAAATCATAGTGTAGAATATTAACCAATTTAGTGAAATTCTGGCTGGCTACAGAGGTCAAATCTCTCCCCCCCCCCCCCCTCCTAGTTGGCTTTCTGATGCTGATGCATTCTGGGAATGGTAATTTAGGGAAGGCCTTTTGAATTCCCTGGCATAGGGCTCCTCACCTTCCCAAACTACATTTCCTAAAGTTCTGTGCTTCTTCCCAGGGAACCCTGCTTTCTCCCTCTTTTGCCTGTCCTAATGATGAGAACTTGAGAAGCCATTAATTTACAGAGAAATGGGAGCCTTTTTGGTTTTGCTTTGCTTGCTTGCCGTGAAAATGAAACTGACCTTGGGAGGGAGCCTTCCTTACAAAATACAAACAAAAATGTATTGGGTAAGTTTTGGTTCAAAGATTTTTAGTGCAGGCCACACCCACGTGTTGGATATTGCTTCAAATGTACAGATTTAACAAATTTTATTATGACTTACAAAACTTTCAAAAATTTTGCACATTCTTACTGATTACTATGAATGTTGGATTCCTATATATTTCTGCAGAGATCCTCTCTAGAAATCAATATTTTACCAAATCTTGCAACCTCACAAGGCATAGCAGATGTCAGGTATTTTGTCAGTGGGGTGGTAAATTGGCTCTGGGGTTTATTTCAAACTTTAAAATTGCTATCTACAAAATATGGTCCTGTAAAGTTTAACCTAAAATCCGGAGACAGAAAAACTGAAAGAAAAACCACCATCTGTCCCTGTTCACAAAGCTGACCTCCCAATGCCTCTATTAGTTGATTCTTCCACTGCAACTGAGAAGCAGTGGGCTGTAACAGGAGTTCATGCCTAAGGCTTGGTGAGTGATACAAGGAAGAATTTAGCCATTCAGAGATGTAACATTTCCAGAAATGTTGAAACAAGTTGAGATGTATGTGTGTACTGCTATAGTTGTTTTTTCATGGACATATAAGGGAAAATTGAAATATTTGCAACATTTGCAGTTCCTCACATTTGGAATGATTAACCCTTGTCTTTAAAAAATTCCCTCATTCCAAAAAAGACAATATATAATTTTGTTTTTGTTGTTTTGATACATACACCAGAGTTTCCCATCTTTTCAAAGTAAAAAACTCAGATTGTGTCCAGGAATGAAAAGCTGTGAAAGGAACAGGAATAAAGTTTTCCACAACATTTTTCTAGTTTTTTTTACACATACACCCCTTCTCTAATGCTATCCATCAGCCTGAACTTCAACACCTTCCCTGATTGACCAGCTCCCAATTTGGTCTCCAGGTTATGAAAGGAATGTTGACAGAAATTAACCAAATGGGATCACCACCGATCTGACTTGGTATCTACTCTATGTTTACAACCTTAATGGCACTTTATCTTGCTCCTCACTCCACATGCTATAGCACTTTAAGTGAAATTGTTCCCTTGTTCCTTCTTTACTCATTTTTATTCTATTCTTGGACCTGGTAGAAAGATGTATTAGTTTTAGTGGATCGTGTGTATTGTATGCTATGTTGTTGTCATATTCTCATTGTAAGCCACCCAGAGTCCCCACGGGGAGATGGTGGCAGGGTATAAATAAAATTAAGTTATTATTATCCTGTTTGAGGACCTGATGAATGGACATCTGTCTTTCTAGCTGTACTCAGCTGTTCAGGAACCAGTAGAGTTTGCGTATAAGGTAAAGTTTTCCCCTGACGTTAAGTACAGTCGTGACCGACTTTGGGGGTTGGTGCTCATCTCCATTTCTAAGCCAAAGAGCCGGCGTTGTCCGTAGACACCTCCAAGGTCATGTGGCTGGCATGACTGCATGGAGCACCGTTACCTTCCCGCCAGAGCGGTACCTATTGATCTACTCACATTTGCATGTTTTCGAACTGCTAGGTTGGCAGGAGCTGGGGCTAACAGCGGGCACTCATTCCACTCCCAGGATTTGAACCTGGCACCTTTTGGTCCGCAAGTTCAGCAACTCAGCACTTTAATGCACTTTGCCACCAGAGTCCAAATCCTCACTCAGCCATCTTAACCCACTGGGTGCCCATGGGCAAGTCACATAATCTTGGCATTAGAGGTAAATAAGAAGAAACCTCTTCTAAGTAAAACATGTCCAAAGAAATCCCATGATTGATTGCCATAGTCACACAAAGCTGTTCTAAATAACATTAAAACAGTCTGTTTGTGGAAGTCTTTAAAAGGCCTTTACTGACAGATGCCCAAAGTAAATAGGAGTCCTGAAATCATCCATATTTGAGAAAGAATCTTGCCATCTGTGATTTTGCATGTTGTATTCTAGATTGGCAATTTAATAGGCAACACTACGAGCCTAGATGTGGGGGGGGGGGGGGGCAGGTGGGAGGAAATAGGTATTGAAAATTTGAATAAATGTGCTGATTCTGGTAGCAAAGTGTTACAGTTCTTAGTGTCATTCACTCTTGTTTGTAGGATTCAGAACAGCATGGGAAGATCTCTGCGTACCTTATGTTAGAGGTGGCAAGGTGTGGCCTTCCAGATGCTGTTGGAGCACAGCTCCCAAGTGTTCTAGCCAGCATAGCCAATAAATACTGGGATTTGTGGTCAATAACATCAGGCGGTCTAAGCACTAGTTCTATATGCATGAACTGTAACATGAAGGCACAGCGAGACAGTTTGCTGTAGTGGTATGAGTGTTCAACTTCAGTAGACCAAGTTTCAATTCCACACTTAGCCATGGAAACCCTCTTGGTGACCTTGGGCAAGACACACACTCAGCCTTAGAGGAAAGCAATGACAAACTTCCTCTGGAAAAAAAAAACTTGCCAAAAAAGTTCCATTCTAATGTAAAGTCTGAAAAATTCTAAAATCCGTGTATTTCTCCCATGTAGAGTGGCTGTGTTACCTTTTTAACAGGAATGGGAAATCCCAGATGGAAAGCTTCCTCTTCAAATATAGATGACTTTGGGGTTCATACAGAGGATGTTTTTAGCCTGTCAATGAAGGCCTTGTTTAATTTTAAAAATCAGCTTACATGAATCCATGTGTCCTATAGAAAGCCTATGACTCTCAGGCTAGCTGTGCTTTACCAGAAAATCCAGGTGTTTTAGAACAGGAATTGTCACTCCTTCCCTCTCTACAAAAGCAACTAATTCTGCTGCATGTTTGGAGATGTTTCAAGTTCTTAAATGCTGAGCTCACTTTGGCATTTGGGGGATCTAGGCTATGGGCTAGCATTGGGTTGGAACTCAAAAGAGGCTGCTGAAAAGTTTTCTAAGCAGATAATCTCATTCCTTGGTTTGTTTTGCTTTGTTAGCAATTCTTTACCTTCCCTCTTTTTTCCCCTTTTACCCCTCACTTGCAAAGTATTTTCCTTGGATGGTTACTTACAAATTCACCACCAGCTTCAGTGTGCATGAAGCAAGCCAGCCTAGACAAACACAGCCAATTGGATGTGCTCTATAAATCATCACCCACATCCTTCAAACAGCATTTGAAAAATAGAAAGAACGGGTGGTGTAGGCTGGGGTAGTCATTGGGACAGAGAGAAAGAGAGAGAGAAGCAACTGCTAAGTTTACCACAGCAGGAAATGGAGACGATTCACAGTGTCACCAATTGAAATATGTGTGAGTTGGTGAATAGGAAGATATCCCAATGAGCTAACTTGATCCCAATAAAGCAGTAACACAAAGCCTTCCAGAAGCTGCTGATATTTTATCAGACTTGCAGTGCCAGCAGCTAGCCAGAGATCTAAATAAAATCATGACCTCCACCAGGGAAAAAAGTGTGTGTGTGTGTGTTTTTCAAGGGGATAATGCTGATGATTGAAATATGCAAGTTATAACTCATGGAGGGAAGAAAGGTGGTGTATTATTGCTCTTCTTCATACAAAGTAGCAGAAGGCTTTTGTTGCTGCTATTTTCAGTTTAGGTAGAGTATTTTATTTCATTTTTTAAAGGCCCCAAATATCTTGCAATATTGTGAGGAACTTTCTGCAGCTCCTTGCTGGTTAAACCTTCTGAAATACTTTAGGTGTGATGTTGTCTCATATTGGATGGCTTCCAGTCCATTCTTGGAGATTCATCTGGTTGATGTTGGCTCTAAACCCAAATTCAAACTCAGAGAAGAAAAAACTCTTCATAATCTTTGCCAGAACCCAACAGACATTAATAGTCCTTTTCTAACTTCTAGGGAGAAAACACTTTTGAAATGCTGGAGTGGAAATGATTGATACCAGAACATGGGTGTATTTGATCAAGTGCTCAGATCCTAGCACTGACGCAATGTGGCAACTTTATTACACAGTCTGGTACAAAGCCAGCCCATACTTGTACAGAGACAAGCAACATAAAGATCTGGAAACCAAGCCCTTTGAGGAACACTTGAGGATCCTAAGGAGGTTTAGATCAAAGAAGAAGAAACTGAGAAGTAACAAAAATGTGGTACAAATATTGAGAACTGGAAAGCCCTGGCACTTGAGTGTCCTAACTGGAGGTCAACTCTTACCAATGATACTATGGACCTTGAAGAGGCATGAATACAGGACGAAACAGAGAAAGATGCCAAGAGGGAGGCACATTAAGCATTGTCATGACAGCTTTCAACCTGGAAATCTATGTCTTCGCTGTGAAAGACTATGGATCCAGAATAGGTCTCCACAGTCACATACAAACTGATTGCCAAGACTCTACCCTTGAAAGACAATCATCCACATCCACAAGTGATTGCCTATGATGATTAGACATGTTTTCATAGTCAAAAATATAGCAAACTAGTTTTCTGCTGCTCTAGACACTAGAACATGAATCAGTGAATCCAAGGCATTTCCAACTAAACCATAGAAAAAGGTTCCTGATAGTAAGAACTGTGCAACAGTGAAATAGAAGTTGTAATTTGGTGAGGCACGAGCACTCTTCGGCAGAGAAAGCTAAAGACCTTGTAAAACTACATATTCTATTATCCTATAGCATTGAGACATAACAGTTAAAGTGGTATCAATCTGTTTTAATTCTATAGTGTATATATGCATCCTGGGAGAGACAGCATAGTGTAGTTTAGTGGCCTGTGTAATGGATTACAACTATGGAGACCAGAGTTGAAATGCTCACTTAGCCATGGAAAGCCACTGGCTGACATTGAACAAGTCATATTCTCTAAGCCTCAGAAGAAAGTAATGGCAAACACTCTATGCCAAGAAAATTCCTTGATAGGTTTGCCTTAAGATCACCATGTGATGGAAATATTTTGAAGGCACATAACATCATACCTGTGAATTCCTGCACCAGCCCACAGTGTGTGTGTGTGTGTGTGGTGGGGGGGGGTGAGGGGGTATGATTTCTTCGGCACATACGATTCTTCATTTTCTCGTGAAAACATTTATTCATTCATTAAATTTATATCCCCAGCTTTCTGTGAAAAATGGCATTTAGGACACTTAACAAGAATAAAATTGGAAGGAAAAACAAATACAATGCAGATTTAAAAACTGATCTAAATGCAATTAAAACATATGAATATTCATACTTAGCTGCTTTGAGTCTTTTCTTAGGAGGAAGGTGGGATAAAATGAAAGCAAATAAATAAATACTCAACTAAATACCAAGATCCTTTCTGAATCGAAGTGATTGTGACTAGCAGCAGAAGGATTACAGGAAAAAAGACAGTTTAGCATTTTTTGGCAAGAAGTTTCGAGGCCAAGATGTGGTCAATGAGATAGCTCTCTCTCTCTCTCTCTCTCTCTCTCTCTCTCTCTCTCTCTCTCTCTCTCTCTCTCTCTCGTGTCACATTTGGAGCAAAACTGGAAGGACTGTGAGATGACAGAGGATCTTAAAAACCAAAGCAGCTTTTAAGGCAGAATATGTCACCATCAAAAGATCTTCGGAGGGTTTGCAGTGACCAGAGTTTACGTCAACACCCACAACATTGCATGAAGTAGGACTAAGAGCCACCAAAAAAAGTGCTTAATTGGAAGGAGGCGCTTTCTAAAGTGTCAGCTCTGGAATTGTTTTTAAATTGCTAATTTGTTTTGTTTATTAACATTATTTATGATAGTGTGGTGGCACTCTTTCGTATCACTGATATTTTCAGTTAAATATCTCACAAATTAGTACTAATGGAAAGTTCAGTTTAAAAACTAACAGGGTTATGCATAGCATCTGGCGGAAAGATTAAAGTGAATCAGCACCAGAGACCTCTGGCCAGTTTGTGTGCCTGATATCCCACTGCACATGTTTTTTAAAAATATGGCTCTTTTAACAGACAGAGGAGTGACACTGAAGACATTTAAATATGTAGAACTTCTGTTGCTCCCCCACCCAAAGTTAAACATTATGTAACATCTTGATAAACAACAACCCAAAAGTGAGCTGTTGCATTTGTAATCCTTTGTAATCACAGCAGTACAAATTGAGTGGAGAGAAAAGACTTGATGAATTCTATAATTCTTATTATGTTTTGTTATTTCTTAGGTTAAAACAAATACAATCTATTTAAAAATATGCAAAATCATATTGACAAAGCATAAATTTCTGTTACTGTATCCCAGGGATAGAGTGGCCAGATAGATACATATTGGAAAGAGACTGGAAAATTGCAAATGAGAGTAACTCCATGGACACACAACATAAAATTTAGGTGAATTAGACATGGTAATTCTAACCATCATGTGATTTTTGCTAATAACAATCTGACACAGCTCCCTCTCTGAAAAAAAAATCCTTCCTCTGAGTCATGGGCAAAGCAACTGCATCAACCTTCCTTTAGACCACAGGAATACAGCTTCTCAATATAAGCTTCAGAAAATGGCAGACACATCTGAACATTTCTCTCAAATGTTCAGAAAATGAGCAAACATGGATATTATTTTATTCTCCACTTGTTGTGTGATCCCAGTAAGTAGAGGTAAAATCATATAACACAGGAAAATCATTAATAGGCAGTCCAATTTTTAAGCTCACAAGGACATGTGAGAGAGTTGGGAAGTCTGACTTTGATGGGAGTAATGATCAGAAACATTTAACTTGAGTCTCCTCGGGTGAGAAAGGTGGGGTAAAAATGTTGTAAATAAATAAAATAAATAAATAAACTTTTCCACTGATATTTCTTTGATGAAAAATCCTGCCATGCCCTCAAAGCTGTTATGGGAAGGGGGAGAGATACAGCTATGGCACAATGTATAGAGTGGTGGTATTTAAATAGCTAATGGAAAGAGGCTTTGAGTGGAGCTTGCTCTGGGGAAGGATTAAACAACCCTGGAAAGAGAAAGATCAAATGTTTAGATTTACTTTAATTTAGTTAAGGGAAGGGTTCTTATATGATCCATAGAAGCCATTACCTTCTTGTGTCATCTTCATGTTTTTCTCCCCATCAATACAATCAAGTTATGAATTAATTACACTCTAAGAGCAAAGCCTCTTTCACACTACACAGTTTTAGAACTATGGTTCTACTATAACTATTGTGGCGTCCTGGGATCAGAGGCACCAGAGAAGCTCTCTGGCTGAGAATTCTACATCCCCTTCCTGTACTGCAAATTCAAGGATTCCTGAAGACATTGCTATGGCAGTTAAACTAGAACCATAGTTCTCTAACTTTGTAATATGAAAGAATCTTTTTTTAACCACTTTCTAGCTGACACGCATGCACATGCTGTCTCTCACACAAATGCAGTTTCTATAAAAGGTGAACATTCTCTTCTCTTGAATAGTTCTGAAGTTCACAGTATGGCTATGATCCTGCCTAGAAAAGGTTGCTGGTTGATCTTATCTCTAAGGACTTCAACCCATGTGAGTGGAGGTAGATTGAGAGAAATCATCTTTTTAGCATTGTATTTCATGTTTCTTCATCTCTAAAGGATTCTGAGAACTTTCTTACCCCACAACACACATGTTTTCCTTCTCCCATTTCTACAGGAATCATCCATTTTTTGCCATCACATGGGAGAATGGAAGCTTCTCCCATTTTCTTTCTCCTCACTTTTTTAAAAAAAGTTAACGTTCTCAAGAGTGGAATTACTCTATCTCACGACAACCTGAAAATGGCATTATGAACAACATTTAATAAAAAATAATAAAAGTATTTACCACTCTGTCTGCTGTCCTTAGACAAATGGTGATAACTGTATCTTTTAGACACTTCTAAGGACTGCCAACAGGACAATGTCAAAACACATAAAAACATGGGGAAAGCAAACAATTCCCATCACACCTAAATTTTGCCATTTTAAACTGTCATAGAACTATCTGAAGTCAATTCCCAATAGGCTTTAAAATCTTTGGGTTTCTACACATGTAAGAAATGGGCTCAAACAGAGAACCCATGGGACAATCTTGCTTCATCTGATGGGCTTCGTGGAACTCCATTGGGCTTTGTGATTTAAGTGTTTAGAAACATTTGAAGAGGCATCATGAGATGAAGTTTTTAGTGACTTATTTGCCATGGCCCAACATTAAGGAATCTTGAGATTTGTAATTTGGTGAAGCACCAGCACCCTTTGGCATAGAAAGCTATTGACCTTATAAAACTATAACTTCCATGATTCCATAGCACTGAGCCACAATAGTTAAAGTGGACATACTGTATTAATACCATTGTCTAGATCAGTGGCTCTCAAACTATGGGTCCTCAGATGTTTTGGACTTCAACTCCTAGAAATCCTAACAGCTGGTAAACAGGCTGGGATTTCTGGGAGTTGTAGGCCAAAACACCTGGGGACCCACAGGTTGAGAACCAATGGTCTAGATGCACCCTTTAGGTGCTCTCCTTCCCCAAATCAACCACTGCCAGCAAATGTCATTCAAAACGATCAGCATATAAATTGTCATTCTTGGCTGGCAGTTTTTAAGTTATGGTTTTTAATGAGTAGCAACACAATCATTGTGGCATTAGTACAAGCTGTGCTTAGCAGATGATAAAGTGATCTGTTAGTGGAAAGCCATCCAGAAAGTGTGGGACACCATTGGTGAAGTTCTGTTGAATGCTAGAAACATTCGTCCCTCATGCAGTGATAGGATATTTTCATAAGTGAGCTGAAAACTATTTTATTGTATGGGAGTAATGCTCTGGGAATGGTTGAAGACCACTCCTTCACTGCTTCCCATCCCTTCTACTCACAAGGGAAGTATTTTCACATTCAAAGTCAGCAGGCTAGACTTTAGTATAGAAGAAAATCTTTCCATAGCTGTCTCATCTGGAAAATACATAACTTGCAGGCACTCATGACAAATGGAGGAAATATAATTAGGTATGGAGAAGCAATTAATTTGGTTTACATTTTAATATGTATCAACTTAATTCATCTTTCTCAAACTGACACACACACACACACATAAAAGGTAAAGGTTTTCCCCTGACATTAAGTCCAGTCATGTCTGACTCTGGGGGTTGGTGCTCATCTCCATTTCTAAGCTGAAGAGCCGGCGTTGTCCGTAGACACCTCCAAGGTCATGTGGCTGGCATGACTGCATGGTGTGCCATTACCTTCCCGCTGGAGCGGTACCTATTGATCTATTCACATTGGCATGTTTTTGTACTGCTAGGTTGACAGGAGCTGGAGCTAACAGTGGCCGCTCACACACACATATCAGAATCCAAATATCCCTTTGATGTTCCTCTTTAAAAAAGTTTTTTTTTTTTTTTTGCAATTCACTTCTCTAATTTCTTCTTTTAAAATTCAAAAATTGTTCATTTGGGAAAGTAGTCTACCCTGATGTATCCAAAAGTGAAGATAACATTTAAAAAGACATATATAAGGAGAAAGACATTAAGGAATCATTTAGCTCATTTGAGAGTGCCTGGGAAGAAAAAAAATTGTGGACACAGTTCACTTTATCAGTTTGCATCTGATGAAGTGTAGTCCAAAAAAACCCCTATGCTTACCAGTTGGCCCTAAAGGTTCTACTTGATTCCTGAATGTCTTTTTATACAAAAACAGATCTGTAAAGTTATTATTTTTTACCTAAGCCTTCACTGCTTCTTCTTTGCCAAATAAGCAGAAAACTGTTAAAGCATTGGGAGGATTCATGTGGAAAGATCCATGGCTAACCACTAATTGTGGTCTCAAATATGCCCTTCTGCACGGAAATCCAAAAGTGCATCACTATACAACTGCATAATGACATTGGTCCAAAAATACAAAATGGTGGATTCTCATGAGATAACTCAGATCTCAAGAGTTGCACAATTCTTCTGGTAAAAGGGGGGAAATGGATTGGATAAGGAAGGGTGGGAGGAGTTAGAGTTTGCACAATAAACTGAAAGCACTTTAAGTCAAGATCATGTGATGAAAAGAATGGCTATCCTAGTGTGTTCCAGCTTTGTAGGAATATGAGTTTGAAAAGCCATTAGACACTTTCAGCTCGTCACATGTAATGCTGTAACATAGCTATCACTCTGTGTATTAGGAGAAAGGTGGAGCCTCCGGTGGAGTAGTGGGTTAAAGCCTTGTGACTTTTGAAAGTTGGGTTGCTGACCTGAAGGCTGCCAGGTTTGAATCCCACCCAGGGAGAGCGCAGATGAGCTCTCTCTATCAGCTCCAGCTCCATGCGGGGACATGAGAGAAGCTTCCCACAAGGATGGTAAAACATCAAAACATCTCGGCATCCCCTGGGCAACGTCCTTGCAGACGGCCAATTCACTCACTCCAGGAGCGACTCAAGTTGCTCCTGACACGGAAAAAAAAGGAGAAAGGTTTTTTTTAATCGTGTCAGAAGCAAATTGAGGCAAGTTGCTTCTGGTGTGGGAGAATTGGCCATCTTCAAAGATGTGCCCAGGGGATGCCTGGATGTGTTACCATCCTGCAGGGGGCTTCTCTCACGGGAAGCTAGGGCTAACAGATGGAAGCTCACCCCATCTTGCAGATTCAAACCACCAGCCTTTAGGTCAGCAGTTCAGCCAGCACAAGGGTTTAACTGATAGCACCACCATGGCTCCTAAGAGAAAGTTTAGTCTGCATATATGGAAAGATTTCGTAAACAATGGTCTTTTTTTCAGGTGGTTAAAATATTGTAGTGTTCAGGTTTCCACACAGCATTTATGCAAAAAAGTGGATCAGAATGGAATAACTTTTGCCCTTTAAAATAAATCCAAATTATTCAAAGTCAAAGGAGGAGATTTGTCTGAGAAATATGAAAATGTCCATTAGATTCCTTCAGCTCTTCCTCAACTAAACTACAGATCTTACAAATCTCGCAATCCCTTGGTACTGTTTACCCTTGTGATTTTATATCGGAGCCCTAGTACCATCCAGATGTTTTAGATAAATGTTTAGACAAATTTCCCTAGTTAGTTAGGGCTCATAGGACCTGTAGTCCAGAATATCACTGGCTGCCTTTGGGTTTGCTATTTCTTTAGAGGTGAGCTGCTAAGCTGCATGGATGTCCTTGTGTATACAGCTGAACAGGTTATGAAAATCTGGCTCACAGTTGTCCAGGCAACCAAGTGGGCATGCCACATGTCATGAGGCTGATTTACGAATGCTTTTGTGGATCTTCCAGAGAAACTGCCTCAAAAGAAGCAGGCATTGCCACACTGAGAGAAATAGAAAGAAGCAGTCTGCTAAGTGTCTTTCAGACTAATAATTGGCCATTGAGATGAATAATTAACACTTCCAAAGGTGTTCTTGATTGAAAAGATGCCCTGTATGGAGACTGGAGAATCAGTCCTATGCACTCACAGTAGATTCCTTATTTATCAAAGCGCTAATAGCCAAAACCAACAGTCGGCAGAACATCTGGTGTTTCAAGCCATACAGCCACTGCCAAGCCTTGCTCCTGAATAATGAATGCAGAGTCTCCTTCTAATTAATAGCCATGAGGGTGCTAAACCTGTCATAATACCGGGCATGCACAAGACAGGATGTGAAGCTATGAAAATTGCATTTTTGTAATGCTGCTTTGCAGAGCAATTATGATGTGTCATGTTAGGGAGATCTAGTTCCCATCAGCTTTTACTATGGAAATTCTAGCCAGAGATGATGAGAAGATAGTATAACAACATCTGGCAACCCATATATTCCTATTCCTGATATAACAGGTATTATTACTTTTATTTTATTTGAAGGATTTGAACGGCAATGTTTGCTAATATATTGTCTGATCCAGTGCTTTCTCCCAGTGAAAAGGGCCACCCACTCATTTCACTGGTTTGTGCTTAACCTTGTAGAGAGCAAAACCCATTGATCTCAAAATGTGTTCAATTTGGGATGAACACAGTGTGATATCGAGGTCCAAATGCTAGAGGAATCGTGTTTCCTCTGTGGCCAAAATGCTAAGTGCTAATCTGCAGGAGATTGAGGGAATGTGACTGAATTTCCTCTAAGAAATGTATATTTATTGCCCTTTAAAAGGATGGCCTGGAAAGCCACACAAAGAAAATTATAAGAAAATGTGTTATATTATCTGAGTTGGAAACAACCCCTCCTTTCCTCCTGCCAAACCCTGTGTTTTCATAGTTAATGCATTGCAGCTCCATGAGAAATTGCCTGTTTTAGGGGCCTTTGATTTTTCTCATAGTCTTCTGACTTTTCTCAAAGGACTTTATAAACTCTGCAACTTGCATGCCCCCCACACAAAAAGATCAGCTGCCAATGAAACATGACTGCATCTATTAGAAAAGCCTTGATTACATAATCCAGCCATGAAACATTTGACAACTTTATATAAATAATTCTTTTTCTCTTTCCCTCTCCCTTTTTCTCATCTGTATAGATTAGTGTGGGTCTCTGCCATTCTTGTAAATACTACAATTTTTGAGAACTACAAGTCTTTATGGAAAATTTATTTTAAAGAGAAAAAGAAAGTGCTTTATTCAAAAGAATGTTACAAAGAACGACATTGAGAAGACCCATTCGAACTTTGTTTTTACTTCATTGTTTCTCAGAATGAATAATAATCTTATAATATGCTTCTGACAAAAATATCTATACTCCTGCAAGTTAATGTGCTACATGTTATCCTATGATGTAATAAATCTGGTATTGGTTAAGTCTCTCTTAACTGAAATGCTTAAGAGAGTGGGAGTGGTTTTTTTTTTCAGATTTCAGAATTTTCAATTTTTATATTTATGTATACGTATTACGTAGTGAGAGGGATAAGAATGGAATGGGGTCTAGTTACACATCCAGCCCCCATTCAGTTTTTTTCTAAGTGGGGGAAGTATGAAATTTCCACAGTTGGAAATTTGACATAGGAAAGGGAATGGGAGAGGACTCTTGGTTCTGCTTCTAGAGTTAAACAAATCTTAATCAAAAAGAGACATGAGAAGCGGGGAAAGTCCATCCAGTTGCTTTGGGGTCAGGGAATATTGTAAAGCTCCAGCTGTCCAGCCAGTCCACACTGAGTTTGCATTCTCTTTCCAAGGCACCAACCATACCATTGGTGAGGCAGAAGGAAAACACAACATGGATTGCCCAGGCAGCCAGAACTGCACAACATTTCCTAAACCTGTGGCAATGAGAAACATTTGAAGTTCAAGTTGTAAGAGCTGAGGCACTGAATTGCATATCTTCCCTTTAAGGATTTACTCTAATAATTTCTGTATTTTAAGATGGTCTTCAATGATTAATCTTCATATGGTTCTCTTCTCATACAATGAAAAAATGTCTGATGAAGGATATTGGATAACAAGGCTTGGAACCAAGGATAGCAAAAAAAAAGAACAAATTTCCACATGCATGACAAAGAAAACATTCACTAGGAATCTGTGGGAGTGAAAAGCATTTAGGACAGGGGTCCCCAAACTAAGGCCCGGGGGCCGGATGCTGCCCTCCGAGGTCATTTACCTGGCCCCCGCCCTCAGTTTTATAATATAATATATTGTATATACATATAATATTGATAATATTATAATGTAATACAATATAACACTAATAATAATACCATATAATAATATTAACTATATATTCTATATTACATATAATATTACTAATAATATTACAGTATAGTGGTATAGTTCAATATAGTAATATATAATGCTAATATTGTGCTATGCTAATAATATAATATATTGTATGTACATATAATTTGTAAGCCACTCTGAGTCCCCTTTGGGGTGAGAAGGGTATGATACAAATGTAGTAAATAAATAAATAATAAATAAATAAATTTTAGACTTAGGCTCGCCCAAAGTCTGAAATGACTTGAAGGCACACAACAACAACAACAACAACAACAACAACAACCCTAATTAACTTGACTATCTCATTGGCCAGAAGCAGGACCACACTTCCCATTGAAATCCTGATAAATGTATGTTGGTTAAAATTGTTTTTATTTTTAAATAATGTATTGTTCTTTCATTGTTCTTGTTGTTGTTGTTTTTGCACTACAAATAAGGTATGTGCAGTGTGCATCGGAATTTTTTTTTTTCCAAATGATAATCCGGCCCCTCAACATTCTGAAGGATTGTGGACCGGCCCTCAGCTTAAAAAGTTTGAGGACCCCTGATTTAGGAGAACATCATGTAGGTGTATGCCAGGAGTATATCCTGTTCTTAAATACAGAAATAATTTATGAAATATTTTGCTAAACAAATAAGAATTACAGTGAGCAAATGAGATAGATATTAAAATGTTGTAGTGTGCACTTCCAACAAAAATGTAGCCATTTTGAGTGGATGTGTCTGGCTTTTAAGAATTGTCTGTGAAGGCTGTGCTGATTTTCTGATTTTTAAATTGTCTTTTAATTAATTTTAAATGGCTTTAGCTCTACAGGGAGCCCCCTATGGCACAGCAGATTAAACTGCTGAGCTCTTGAACTTGCTGACTGAACGGTTGGCAGTTCGAATCAGAGGAGCAGGAAGAGGTCCTGCTGTTAGGCCCAGCTTCTGCCAACCTAGCAGTTTGAAAACATGCAAATGTGAGTAAATCAATAGGTACCACTCCATCAGGAAGGTAATGGCACTTCATGCAGTCATGATGGCCACATGATCTTGGAGGTGTCTATGGACAACACCGGCTCTTTGGTTTAGAAATGGAGATGAGCACCAACCCCCGGAGTCAGACATGACTAGACTTAATGTCCGGGGAAACCTTTATCTTAGTTCTACAAATTGCCTAGTTGTTTTTAGTGATACTTACACATACAGAGAGACAGAGACATATTTGCATATATTAAAATCTGTACTGGTTGGTTGTAATAACATATAAGGTGACTTCAGGTCCATTACTAAGGAAAAGATGAAATAAAAATGAATAAAAAATAACAACAGAAGGAATTTTAGCAAGTGATGTTTGTCACACAATCAGTTAACCAAACCATCTACACAACCATCAAGGTACAGAAGTCCTGTGCACTTTTCCCTCTGGAAACCTGTTCCCCAGACAAGGGACTTTATCATATGAAGCAATTATGGCAGGATAAAAGCACTTTTGGAAGGAACTGACCACACAATGTTGTGTATCTCTGACAGTCACATTGTGCTTGATTGGATTATCTCTTTTAATTGAGGAAAAAAATCTCACATCTAAAGCCAGTATCCCTATACCTCTGTTACACTTCCTTGTGCAATAATGTCCTACTTTGCAGTCCCAATATTGCAAAGAAGGGGAAGATTTCATGAGAACACCAAAATGCAGTTGTGGCAAAACAGAGGGCGAAGGGAAAATAGGAAGAAAAAAATACAGCGTGTAAGCACTGTGCAGAGCAAGAACAGGTAGGAAGCTGGTGTGATAAAGTTCTCAGTCTAAATAAAGAAGAATGACATTGTTCAGCAGCTAAAGTACAGATAATTGCTGAGCACATACTTGTACCTAACCCAGTGGAATGTACATTTTCATTAGTGTCTGAAAGCCTTACAAATAGAGCCAATGCACAAGATGACCCTGGGTCATTTTTTCTCCCTCCTCTCTGCCTTGCTCTCTTTCTCTGGGATATGTCACCATTGTTGTAAGGATAAAATGGGGTGGTTGAGAGTTATATATATCACCTTGAGCTCATTGGAGGCAAGACAGGATATCAACACATAAATAATATATAAATAACAACAATGAATAAGATTTGCTTGGGAATATGAACTATGACCAGATGGTCATATTGCTGAACAATTCCAATCTTAAACCTAATTTTTAAAGAAAGGATAGCTCGGCCTTTTAGCTGGCTCTTCTCCTTCATCTCCAAGCACTTCCTGTAACACTTGCCATTCTATTTCCTACTTCCCTCTAGAGAGATTTTTGTACACTCTAAATCTGTTCTTAGTTAAGAACAGGAAAGGAAAGGAAAGAAGTTGCTGCAATTTGTTGTAGATGTCAGTTCCATGAAAGATCATAAGAAATATGTCTACGTTTTAACAACATGGATCTGTATTTTCAGGATTTTCTGTCTGTCCTAGTTCCTGCTCCAAATCCCCAGGTAGCACACGAAGTTCATAATAATTATACCTCTGCATTGTTCACAAAACTATGAAAACACATTAAGATATTTATGCTCTCTACCTCATCTGCTGAAATTAGATTCACTTTCCCTAAACTTCATGTAATGGCTTTACAATTTGTTCCTGTTTCTCAGCATTACGTAATGTGTAGGAAGATCTGGTATCTAGCAAAGTGATTTTTTTTCCAAAGTGACTTGTAATATCTCCACATGCCAAAACATAGAAAACCTCAGTTGTAGGAAAGATCAATTTTAAAAGATATCACTTTTTCACATACCAGTTTAGCTTTATGGGAGCTTAGGGCTGGAAAAGGTAATTTTTGGACAAGAAATTCCTGTGGCTAGTGCTCACATTGGCAAGGGGATTTTGGAAGTTTGGATTTTTTAAAAAGTAACTTTTTGAAGTTCTGGAAAAAAAATCAATTTCACACATATGGACAATCCAAAGCCAAGGGCATTTATTACTGTCTATACTTAAGCTAGACTCTATTAGTATAGAATATGGGTCTGGCAGCCTAGTTAGTATATATCTAAGCTTTAAGCCATTTGGTATGGAAACTCTTTTAACATGGAATATATGACATCTGAGAGAAGAAATGGACTACTTAAAGATGTTTATATATGCAGAGTAATTTTGCAACTCATGAATTTTTTGCTCTCCTGTAATTTAATTTCAAAGGCCATGGGATATTTTCCAAGAACGTTTCCACATAATTTTGCAAAATGCATTCCTCCACCTCTCCCTCATTTTTTTTCTTTCTGTTCCCCTTTCTAGCCATAGATTTTGTATGTGGTATGTGATGAGGGGGAAGAAATGTTCCACAAATGGCAGGATCTTCCTGCTGGTGATGTTGGCACTTAAGTGATTTTTCACATTTATTCCTCCATCTTTTTTGAGGGTGTACCATACTTCTGTACATTACCGCTGAGTAATATTCAAAGCGTAGGCACATCAGGAGCCAGCATAGTATAGTGATTTGAATGCTGGATCATAACTCTCTAGTGCATGGTTTGGATCCCCACTAAGCCATGGAAAACCACTAGATTACTTTGGGTGAATCACACTCTCTCAGCCTCCCTTCTCACCAAACAGATCTTGCAAAAAACCCATGATAGGATCTCCTTAGGGGTGCCATAAATAAGACATTACTTGAAGGTATACAACAACTAATAGATATTGGAGATTGATTGCTACCACTGACATCAGGGAACCATACCATATGTGTTTGTAATACCAACACAACTGTACCACATCTCCTAGTGCTTTTTTCATTTATTTTCGGAAGACTGATGTTCCTGATCTGTTCATAAACCAAGCAACGAAAGCATCCTCTTGGATGGATGCCTCTGGATTGCTTCATACAAACAAGCCTGTTTCCCCCATTCTGCAGCTTTGAAAAAATAAAACAATCAAGGAAAGTATGGCTGCAAGATATCTGAACCGGAGACTTGAACCTACAGCTGAATGGAAAGCCCGGGGTCCTTTGCATTTCCTTTGAAATACCAAAGTACTTTTTTTGGCTGTAGGTTAAGTAGGTTAAGTAGCTCAGTTTTTAGTAGTTCTGCATAGCTGTCAATGGATGCATCACTGACTCAGTTGGGTAGACTCTCAATGCTGTCAAGGCTTTTTTGAATGACTTGACTTGATAGTTAGGTCATAGATGTACCAAAGAACTCAAGCAAAACAGATCCTTCCAATGCTGTACTGAGTCTGATGAAGACTTTCCAGACAGACTGTCTTGGGTTTAAACATGGGGCATGGGAAAATAATATTCCTTAGGCATTGTTTTTTGTGTAGTTAGCAAATAACATGGTAGGAATCAGATATGAGCACAACATTTTGGCAAATACTGTAAATGTGAAAACGCTCCCCTTGACAATCCACATTTCCAAAAGCATGTTCTGTTTCTAGGCTAGTAGCTTTTAACCACAGCAACCTGTTAAGATCTGGATATGCAATTTCCTAAGTCAGACAGGGAATATTCAAAACGGAAGACTTTCCGTTTATAAAATCTGTTTCTGAAGACTTTGGCACCAAAGCTTTACTCACTCTTGCTTCCAAAAGCAAGGCCAGAGTGTAATAAATATATATGTTTGTAATTCCAAAAAAATAAAGCTTGATTATGCCAAAAAAAGAAAAAAGCTCATAAGAGCTGCAATTTATAGTGGTCAACACAGTCCACCGAAAGGCAGTAAGAACCTCATCTCATGAATGAGAGGAAACCAGGGGAAAGTGGAGGAAACTATCTTACTTTGTTCCCTACTGCCAAGGTTCTTCTTCTGGGATGGCCAGCAGTCCCACGTCATTTCCCCATCTTTCCCTGTTTTCTCCCATTGTTTTTTTTTTCCAGTTTAGAGTAATATGTGATGTTGAAACAGGGTCCCATGGAGTCTCACCAGAAGTGCCTTTATGTCATGTGATGGTCTCAGTGGGACTCAATTTCCAAAGTGCATGGAAACAGAGCCCAGACTGCATGTGATGAGGTTGTAAGTTGCCTATCAAATGATCACATATTGTTCATGGTCCATGTGAGCTTGTGCAGTGACTTGAGCATTAAAAGGGCTAACAGAGATATGTGCTACTAAATCTGCTGCATGGGCAGAAGTGAATTTGGCAAGAATTTTCCAAGAAAGCCCATCTCCCATCCTTCCTCTTATAGTTGCACCACATGAGCAGATGGTGCTGATTCCCACCCTTACCCCACAGGGGCCGTAGCGGGGCGAGAATGGGAGTGGGCAGAAGGCAGGTAAGCATTGGCTCTGGAGTGAACTCCTGGCTTTTGCATACTTGTTGGGAATTTCACATTGAATCCTCTGAGATTGTATTCCTTCTGAACACAAATCATAATAAATGGGAGTGCTACTTCCTAATCAGTCAGTTCAGGAATTACTTCCACCTTTTGCTTTTGCTGGTATGAATGCAACTTTTGTGAGGTGCAAACGTATGATTAGAGAAACCTTCTTTTATTAATCCTATGTGATACAGGCAGTGTCTTCCCTTCCACTTTATTATGTGCTTCATCCATAGCTGAAATGCACTTACCCCCACCATGGAATGCAAGGACATCTGTTTTAACAACTTAGCAATTAGAGGGACTATGAATATCCTGCCTAAGTGAAATGGTAGGATTTATTTAAGGAGGCAGGTTGTAACAACACGCATTGGAATTTGACCTAAATGCTTGCTGATCTTTGTGTCATGAACAGAGCCATGGGATCTTCAGACTGGTACACAGGCAAGCACTTAAGAAGGAGTCGGGTGTAAAGGACCAGACAAGTGCAGATGGGTAAGAGCAACAAGATGAAAGGTGGAGGACTGAAATAATGTTAAACCAAAGCAAAAGCCAGGAAAAATAATATGGGGAGAGAAGGCAACGAATCAGGTGAATAAATTAAAAACTGTTCTCTTTCTATATATCATGTAAGCCTAACATGCTTGCCATCCTGCCTTTATTTAATTTTTAACATAAGCTAATCGTATCCTCATGTTCACAGAAAAGAAATACCCAATAATTAGTGGAATTTATAAGTAATAGTTACGCATAACCTCTACCCCCTCCACACCATGATTCTAATTAAAGCATTTTGACACTTACTACATAGGTTCCAATCCTGTCAGCAATACAGGGTGAAATCCAACTCACGCAGGGGGGAAAAAGCAATGGCACACTGGAAAATCTCCTTAGTGTTTTGTTTTGTTTTATTTTATTACTTGCTATAGCTTTTAATGAGAAACAATTTTATGGCCTTTTTCCAACAGAGTTTCCATATGCTTCAAGGCTTACTGGCAAATGTTGAGCATGTGTAAGTCTTTTAAATCCATTTCTCCCCTATCAAATGGTTGTTTATTTCAAAGGATGGTCATCGCTCATGGAACAGCTCTCTCAAGGAGTTGTTACTAAACTTGTAGTAAAACATTCCCTGACCTAATGCCCTCCAGATGTGATAAACTGAAATTCTAGTCATTGGAAATGGCTGTGTGAAAATGAATGGGGATGATGAGATTTTTATGCCAACCATTTTGGTGGGTGACAAGTTGGAGAAAACATGTGTAGCATATGGAAAGTCCATGCACCTTGGGCTGAAATATAGAGATGGGAGAAGTAATCCAAAAAAGTCAAAGCCTGTGTTTTTGAGAATTGAGAAACTCTGACAAGAAGGACTCTGGATTGATTACAATCTTCACAGTTCTCAATTTATTCTATGCAAAATTTGTATGTGATTGTTTTGCACAAAATAGAACATTTTCTGCACCACAAATATATTATTTCCTGTTCAGAAAAATCTGCTTTCCACATAGAAAGATTCTATCTATGACAACATATTCTATGTAAAATTTCCACGTGGCTGATTTGCATGAAAAACTTCCAAATCAACCAGCTTGTCTTTTTGCATTGTGATTTGATTGGTGGGTCTTCTAATTTAATATGGAGCAGAGCCATGAGACTTGCCTTCCATTTTTATACTGTATTACTTAATTTCTGCCAGGTTTTTAATCTTTAAATGAAATTTGAAGTTGAACTTGTTTATATCATGTATAGCCAGCAAAAACTGTATGAAGCTTCCATATATGACCAACACCAAGAAAAAAAAGTTCATATAATCTGGTGCTATAATTACTGGGGCTGTGCAAAATTTCAATTGTCCATCATAAGTCAGATTTAATTCATTAGATTTATGCATACTACGCAATATCTGACATGTAGGCATCACCCTGCTTCAGTCAGGAACAAGCCTTTTATGCAACATTTTCTAGTGCTACTGCTATGCTATCTGTGTGCAATTGAGCCAAAAAGTACACACGTTATTTCAATCAGGAACAAGTCTTTTTTGCCACATTTTCTAGTGCTACTGCTGTGCTATCTGTGAGCATTGAACCAAAAAGGCACACAACAAGTTATTTCAGTCAGGAAATACTTGTCCTCCAAATGTGGCCCCCACTCCACCAAACTCCACCCTACTCCACTCAATCCAGCCATACAAGCTAAAAAAGATTTATTTTTCTAACAAAAATTTAAATTTCCCCCCAAAATCAGGAGATGTGCTAATCTTTTTGAAATTTAGAGGGAATGATGCCCTGGTTATGTTATGTAATTGTAGAGAAATTCAAGGACATAGCTCTTGAAACTTTGAAATGGGGGTGAAAAGGTTGATCCCAACTGCTGGTTACATCACGATATAACTTTGCTGCCACCAATCTAAATGTATTGGTCTATGACCACACCATTCACTCTTCCCTGTCCCACTGGCCCACGGACCACCGAAGTCAGTTCACAGGGCCACTCAAAAATGAAGGGAAACTCCAACTTAAAGAGTGCTGACTTGTTATGCAGATAGGCCTACTTCTTATATTGATGCACAGAAAGACACACTGAATACCTGTGGTGAAGTATAAACAGATTTGTGAAGTTTATTTGAACTAAAACAAGAAGGTTGCTCAGATATCATGAGAGATTCAGATGTATAACGGTTTCAGAAGATTATCAAGCTGTTTCCTTGAAAGAAAATGGTGCCTTAACTTGTCTCCCACACAACTATGTTCACTCACAAGAGAACGAATCAAGCTTTTCAAATCCCCTGAGTCCTCCCTTCCAGAGCCTCTTAATATATGCACTCTGTCTCTTAGAGGCTCTCTAAGCCAAAGTAACACTTCTCCCCAAAGGCCATTTTTATTTTTCCTCGACACAGAGGTTTTTCCTTTCCTTCCACCTCCAAACACTTCCTTTCTCCTCCTTCCACTCCTCTCCCTCTCTGGCACCCTCTATCTTCTGTAGAGGCAACACTCTCAACCTCCCCCAACAATCAGGCACCACTACCATATCAGGAGCAGGCTGTTCCCTCCTCCTTTAGTTTGGATTGGGCCTTTTCCCCCCAGGGAAAAAGAACTTTTCCTACACACTAGCCTGGCAAGGTAGGCCCATTCCGTTACAGGGGGTAAAGCGTGGTAAAAATGTTCTACCATTGCAGCAAGTTTCACCCCAATAGTTCTAAAATGAATGAGAAATGAGTATTGGAAAGCCTCTCTGCACAATTACTTTACGAAATAGTAACAAATAATTTGTTACTCTCATTATACTTACACTTACGCTATTTTAGAAACACGTTAGAAATGACTCACTGGCGCCCCCTAATTTTGTATTGAGTATTGAAACATTTTTTTTCATCTATCTCACAAGCCTAATAACTATTAGAGCTATGGAAAAATTTGGATGTGGGTTGTAAACCATAAGTATTTTCACAAATTCATACTTACAATATGACTTACAAAGCCAGTACCGCCTCCATGCAGAACACAGATGAATCAAAACATCAATCTCTGAAAATTTCAGAAGTTTATTTTCGTATATCTCCATGAGTCAGCTTGTTTTTGAGCGCAAGCAAACTCTCCTGAGAGTTGCAGACAAACGTGCTCAGTCACATGCTATTCACAGCTTATCAGGGGTGGGAAAGAGGAGACGAGAGGAGATAGAGGCCCGGCTGCTGTTGTTTCTCTTTCATCATTCTGAGAGGGATTGAAGTATCAGGAGCTCATTTTTGGTTTGTTCTCTAGTGCTTTTGCATACGGCTGCCAGTTTAGCAACCACAGCCAGCTAGTCACAGCTTCGGAGTCCTTTAAGATCATTTTCTTTGCATATGTAGTGGTTTCATTCATTCATAGAGTGACTCAGCCAGGGTAACAAAATTTTTAAAAATCCCTAAAAATCAGTGGATGTGCAAATCTTTCTGAAATTTTGGAGGAATTGTTGTTGTGGTTCAGTCTGATGATGAAGGGGGATTTGGGTTTCAGCAGTTTGTTCCAGGAAATGTTGAAGATTCAGAAATGCAGGTTGATTCAGGAAATGTTGATGGGAATGTGGAAAGCTCTGAGTTTAGCAGTGACTCTGAAGTTAGTGATAAGGGTGACCTTTCACAGGAGTCTGAGGATTGTCAATATCAACAAAGTCCAGATGGCAGCGAGGGAGAAGAATTCTGTTTAGACAAGAATTCTAGGTTAAAGTTGAGATTGGGCCTCAGCCGTTCCGTGAGAATTGCAGGCAAGCATGGGGGATCCAGAGCTCAGAGGAATGTGTTTCTAGCTTGCAGGAATGGTTAAAAAGGGATGTAATTGGGGAAGATTTTAGACAGAGCAACATTGCTTTTGGAGATTCAACTCTTGCCTTGTCTTAGCTCATGGAAATATATCTTGCTTCGTTTCATGCTTAGAATCTGTGTTTGGATTATACTTTTGAAGCTCATGTTACCTTGTTTCTTCAGAACCGCTTTGCTATTTTTCAGACTTTTGAAATAATATCTACGAGGACTTTGAACTGTGTTTTGTAGATTGCCTTTGCTTTCTTTACTGTTTTTTATTAAGTTTTATTAAGTATTTTTTATCAATAAACTGGAAAACCCAAGCCTGCTGTGGTGAAGTATGTATATTGTAGCAAGGTGAATCAGTGCTGAGGTGCAACAATTGTGCCCTAGTTATGTTGTGTCATAGTAAAGAAATTAAAAGGAATCGCTATTTGTCACGCCCGTGGCAACGGAGCACCAAGAACCGAACATGGAGGCCAAATACTATCTAATATCTTTATTAAGGAAATATATAAGAATAATAAAAACAAGTAGAAAATATAGTCCAGAAGCAGACCTATCAAAAGAGGTCAAATATAGTCCAGAATTATTTTGTCCAGTAATTGATATTAGAGTCCAAAGATAAAATCCAATAAACCAAAACACACACTATTGCCAAGCAATAGTGTGGGGAATTGTCCAGGGTCTTTCAAGGTCCAAGGTAAATCTACAACAAGGCTGGAAACAAAACTTGATTCTAGGAACAAGGTCCGTGACTAGGAACGAGGCAAGGCAATTCTTGAATACTTGGATAGGCAAGGCAAGGAAACTGGATTTGCGGACTTTGCGAAGTCCACACAAGGCTGGAAACACGAAGTCACTCCTGAAGCTGCTCTGTTGACTCCGCACAGAACCTACCGTGCCAGGCACCTATATCTGGGCCCCGTTTTCCTGCCAAGCAGGTGTCCAGCGTTCTCTTTCCCTAGAGAACAGGAAACGAAACCCAGCTTTCTCCAGATGTGAGACTCCCTAGATTTTCCCAGGGGAAACATGGCTAATCAGTGTCTTGTTTAGCTGCAATTCTCAAACTCCTGCGAACCTGCTCCTTCACTCCCCTGTCTGCAGTATAGGACTGTCTCCTAGCGAAAGGAGGTGAGAGCTGTTCAAGGTCTCTTTTAATGGGTTCTTGGGGGAAAACATCAACATCAGGCATCTGGAAAGATTCCAGCTCTTGCTGAACCGGCGAAAACCCCATGTTTTCGTCTTCATTAGCCACGATGGCACTGGGAGCAGGACTACAAGGCCCATGAGGCATCACACTATTGCAGTTCTTTTTTTTAAAGCTATTTGTAAAAACTTTAAGAATTCCCAAAAATCCGTGAATGAGTGAAACTTTCTGAAACTTGGAAGCCTTCAGTGGTAAATGTATCCTACAAGTGTAGCAAGTCTCATCCTGATAGTGATAAAAAGGACGAATAAACTAATCCCAGAAGTAGTCCCGTTGGCGCAAATGGGCGGATTAACGAAACAACATATTAAAAATTTGTTGGTGTTTCGAATTCAAAACAAAATGGACCCCTCAAGATAGTTTAGTAACACTTACAAAACAAAATGGGGGCATACTAAATTTGTATTTAGAAACAAAATGGATTCCTGGCATTTCACACACCTCTAATAATTACAGGTAGCAATTGGATAAAGACTGTGTAGTTCTTTAAAGAGAGGAAAAATGTAAAACGAAGCAACTTCTGTATTTTTTCATTTGAATTTGTATTTTGTATTCATTTTTGTATTTAAAATGATCTTCAGGGTAAAATTCATTGCATCAATATGAAGCCCATATCCAAGGAATAAGTATCCACAGTTTCCTTTACCCACGATGAGGGTAGCAGGGGGTCCTTTCTAACCATCTGCTCACTTTCTTCCTTGTAGCATGCTGCCACCTATCCTTCTTCCAGCATCTGGGATCCTTGGCATCTGGGAAGGGATCTAACCACGGGCCAGCAGATGATTGGGGACAGGGCAGTAGGGCTGGAGAGTGAATGCTCTCTTTTCACTCTAGTATAACATTAACTAATACCTACGATTTCAAATTCTGAAATACGACTCCTTTCTCCCTCATTTGTCATGGAGATGAGGGCCATCCTGTCTCTGAAGATACTTATGAGTCAGTCTAGTCAATTTGACCACTTCATTGACTTGTATGGAACTGGACAAAAAGATAAGAGTCAGGGAAAATGAGGGAAGGAAGCAAACATGCCTTTTCCTCTCCAGTGATGCTCTGTATTATGTATGTCCTTTCGCAGAATGTTCATGGACCAACTGGTGCTGGGGGACATCTACTATAGTGAGAATAGACAATGTGTGAAAACGGACAGTGGGTGAAGTGGTTCTCTTTCTTCCTAACTGAACAACAAGAGTATTCCTTGCCTAAGAAAAATGCTATGAAATTCAAGCTGTTCACCATAAGTCAACAGGTGATTTCAAGGTGTGATGAACACACACACCTTTCTGCTCCACTGAAGGTGTGTGTGTATCGATCAGTTGAGGAATTCTAAAAAGTTTCATTTCCTTGCCCCTCTCTATGCTCCTTTCCTACAGAATTCACTTAAAAGGGCAATCTTTTTCTTCTCTCTGGCTGTGTTTCATCAGAGTGGGAAGAATAATCTGAGGATAAAGATCAGCAAAATTACTTCAGAGGGATGAAAGCTATGCCTTTGTAGAAAAGACAAGCCTTGTCATCATGCAGGCTAGTACAGGAATTACAGCCATATTTGTGGGGACCTTGAAGTAGTGATATGCCAACCACAGCTGAGTAGATCTAACAGAAAATTATAAGAATGTAGCATAAGACTATTTGCTTTAAGATACTCACAGAGTTACTGTGAAGTGAGTGTTGCAAATCAGAGTCAGATTAAAGGACTTTGAGTTGGGAGCAGGGAGAACTGTGCGGAACCATATTGTGTACGCCAGCAGTGAAGAGAATTGATTACATGGGGTCTTTTTGAATTCCTGCAATATTTTGCTTTAATGGAAACTCAGTTCTTGGGACTAAGCAAAAGTTGCAGCCCTTAAACTTGCTTTATGTTCTCTTTCCTTTTTATCATTCCACTTCTATCCCAGCTCATAAACTGAGTTATCCCATCTACCCATGATATCAGGTAAACACATGCTCTCCAGTGTACTTCCCTTTGCCTTGTCTTTTCTGCAGCATGGAATATAAACACTTTTAAATTCTGGCTTATCCCAGCAATGTAGCAAGTAATTTAGATTCTCACATACCATCAGCCTAATGTAATTTGGATTCAGTGGCAAATGAATCCATGTCAGACAAAACTGTTTTGGTCTGTAGTCTAAATTTTAATGGAGCTTTGTTGTTGTTTATTCGTTCAGTCACTTCTGACTCCTCCTGACCTCTCAGCCTGTCAGCTATGGCCACCCCCAGCTCCCAGCTTCAAGGTCAAGCCAGTCACTTCAAGGATACCATCCATCCATCTTGCCCTTGGTCGGCCTCTCTTCCTTTTTCTTTCCTTTTTCACCATCATCATGATCTTCTCCAACCAAGCTTTCCTGTCTTCTCATTATGTGGTAAAAATAATTCATATTTGCCTCTAATATCCTTCCTTCCAGTGAGAAGTCGGGCATTATTTCCTGGAGTATGGATTGGTTGGATCTTCTCACAGTCCAAGGCACTCTCAGAATTTTCCTCCAGCACCAAAGTTCAAAGGCTTCCTTCACTTCCTTCACTCAGCCTTCCTTATGGTCCAGCTCCCGCATCCATAGGTTACTACAGGGAATATCATCGCTTTAATTATGCAGACTGTTGTCAGTGTGATGTCTCTACTAATCACTCTTTTATCTAGATTGGTCATTACTCGCCTACCAAGAAGTAAATGTCTTCCTATTTCCTGACTGCAGTCTGCGTCTGCAGTAATCTATGCACCTAGAAATACAAAGTCTGTCAGTGCCTCCACGTTTTCTCCCTCTATTTGCCAGTTATCAATCAGTCTGGTTGCCATAATCTTGGTTTTTTCGATGTTTAACTGCAACCCAGCTTCTGCACTTTCTTCTTTTACCTTGGTTATAAGGCTCCTCAGCTCCTCCTCACCTTCAGCCATGGAGCTTTATCAAGTGGCAAACCAGTTTTGGAGAAAAGTGATCAGCACTATGTATAACTCTTTTAAATTTCAGAATAAAAAGGCATTGCATTGCAAGGCAGATTAACTCTACTTTAACTGCTATGGAATCCTATGATATGTCCTTTGGTGAGGCACTAGCCCTCTTTGGCAGAGAAGACTAAAGTCCTGGTAAAACTACAACTCCCATGATTCCATACCACTGAGCCATAGTAGTTAAAGTCATGTCTATAGTGCAGATGCACCCCTAAGCTCAGAATGGGTTCACCACCCAACTGAGAGTTGGTTTTGCTACAGCCTGGATACTAAGCAATTCAGTTAAATGCTAATTCAGTTAAAATACTTTCTGGAGAACACAAAAGTAACACTACCACTAGATTCACTAACACTGTCTATGTGACAATATTGTCAAGTCCAAACAGTCATGTTATAGTATGCTGATTATAACCTAGGTGGAAGCACTAACCTCATCACAGGCAATGAGGGAACATTTATTAATCCTACGTATAAAGGGGGTACATAAGACCCTTCTCAAAGTACTGCTCACATGTTAGAGATACAAGTGAATGGGGAGTAGGCCAAAGTGAGTATTTTCATTTCTGACATGTCATTCTACAGCCCTTGGAGTCTGCAAGCACACTGTTCAATGCAAGTGTCTACAACAGGGAAGCCCACTTATGATATGTTCCCCTCTGCACATATCTGGACTGAATTTGTGGGTGTCAAGTGTAGACAGTCAAGTCAGAGCACATAATGTTGGACGTGGGCCAAGTTGGGGAAATAATTCTAAAAGGGGCTAAGGATACTACAACGGTGTTCAATAGCATCACCAGTATTGTACAGATATTGAGAATACAAAAGCCTAGAATCTTCATTTTGGATCATCTACTGATAGAACAGCAATAAGAAAAGAAATATATTGGTATAGTATTCTATCAGCAAATCCTTGAATAGTTCTTAGGATACTCAGACACAATGTAGGGGAATTGTACCAAACACTAAAATATTCCAGCACATATAAAGGTACCATATGAGCTGGAATATAGAGGTGGCCCTCCAGATATCACAGGAATGCAACATCTGTCATTGCTTGTCATTTGTGGATGTAAGTAAAGTTGACAGGGATTGCAATCTAACAGCCTCTGAAAGACGACCACTAAGTCACTATGGCCTTAGGAAAATTATGTGACATATCCCCATTGCCATGGATTGTCTACATCAATATGATTGTTGCACAAGAACTCAACAGGAGCCGGAGAGAGAGCGCAAAATTAATTTTATCAGAAATTATACATTTGTTTAAAGTTTAAGGCAAGAGAGAAAAATGTACTTCAAGATGATTTTCAACTTCTCCCACAGAAGAATACTTAACACTTTAATGTTAAAGTCTCAAAAAGATTGAATGATTCTAGCCACCTCATTGTACTTACTAAAACAAGTGTCCTAGGATGCTCTGAGCCTTCTACAAGGATGAAGCTCCACACCAGCCATCACAAGATGTCATGTGACTTCTGGCAGAGGCCCCTGCCCAACCGCCCCATCTTTGTGTTGTACTAGCTCATAGAATCATAGAATCATAGAATAGTAGAGTTGGAAGAGACCTCATGGGCCATCCAGTCCAACCCCCTGCCAAGTAGCAGGAAATCGCATTCAAAGAACCCCCGACAGATGGCCATCCAGCCTCTGCTTAAAAGCCTCCAAAGAAGGAGCCTCCACCACACTCTGGGGCAGAGAGTTCCACTGCCGAACAGCTCTCACAGTCAGGAAGTTCTTCCTGATGTTCAGGTGAAATCTCCTTTCCTGTAGTTTGAAGCCATTGTTCCGCGTCCTAGTCTGCAGGGCAACATAAAACAAGCTTGCTCCCTCCTCCCTATGACTTCCCTTCACGTATTTGTACATGGCTATCATGTCTCTTCTCAGTCTTCTCTTCTGCAAGCTAAACATGCCCAACTCTTTAAGCCGCGCCTCATAGGGCTTGTTCTCCAGACCCTTGATCATTTTAGTTGCCCTCCTCTGGATGCTTTCCAGCTTGTCAACATCTCCTTTCAATTGTGGTGCCCAGAATTGGACACAGTATTCCAAGTGTGGTCTAACCAAGGCAGAATAGAGGGGTAGCATGACTTTCCTGGATCTAGATGCTATATACCTATTTATGCAAGTCAATATCCCATTGGCTTTTTTCACCGCCACATCACATTGTAGGCTCATGTTTAACTTGTTCTCCACGAGGACTCCAAGGTCTTTTTCACACATACTGCTGTCGAGCCAGGCATCCCCCATTCTGTATCTTTGCATTCCCTTTTTTCTGCCGAAGTGAAGTATCTTGCATTTGTCCCGGTTGAACGTCATTTTGTTAGTTTCGGCCCATCTCTCTAATCTGTTAAAATCATTTTGAATTCTGCTCCTGTCTTCTGGAGTGTTGGCTATCCCTCCCAGTTTGGTGTCATCTGCAAACTTGATGATCGTGCCTTCTAACCCTTCATCTAAGTTATTAATAAAGATGTTGAACAGAACCGGGCCCAGGACGGAACCCTGCGGCACTCCACTCGTCACTTTCCAAGATGAAGAAGACGCATTGGTGAGCACCCTTTGGGTTCGTTCGCTTAGCCAATCATATATCCATCTAACCGTAGTTTTGTCTAGCCCACATTTTACTAGTTTGTTTGCCAGAAGGTCGTGGGGGACTTTGTCGAAGGCCTTACTGAAATCCAGGTACGCTACATCCACAGCCATCCCTGTATCGACCCAACTGGTAACTCTATCGAAAAAAGAGATCAGATTAGTCTGGCATGACTTGTTTTGGGTAAAAGCTCCAACAGAGCCATCACAATTCTCCCCTGTTTGGGCAACACCCCCCCCCTCATGTGATGGGGGAAGCTTCACACTTGCTGGTGAAATGGTGGGGGAAGGGTCTCCCCCATGTGATAAGGTCGTAAGATAATATGTAGAATGATGAGTTGACATACCACAGTGTTAGAGGAGCTTGGATTTTTTTCATTCACATTAAACATAAATACTGTCAGTGGCTTGAAACAGAGAGTGAGTAGGATTGTGGGAAATACCAATTGGAGTCATCCCTATGGTGGGAAAAGGAGGGGGGTCTGTATAAGTCACCAAAGCTTGTTCTATACACAATTAAGTCAGACTTATTTTAATCAAAGTCAAATTCCTGTAACAAAGAAGAAAGTTAATAGCTAGTAAAGAATCCACTTGAAATTCAACCCCATTCACTAACTGCAAACGCTCATGAAGCTGAATTTTTCCTTCATTAGGCCAGGAAAAAATGCTAAAATAACAGACCTCTTAAAATTGTAATTATGTTCTAAATGCCCTTCTAATTAAGGCAAGAGAGATCTTTTCTATTTAATTAACTGTTCAAAGTTAATTCTTTCTTTTTTATTGTAAGTTCCACAATATTTAATATAAAATGAGGGACATCACTGCTGCTAATAATGATGATAATTCTATGGTACTAATAGTACAATGCTATAGCCATTCCTGGATTTAGGACACAGCTCTGTATCAGATGTTTCTTTTCTTTTGAGGGATATGTTCCTAGACTTCCCTCAAACCTTCACTGAAACCTGTATATCTATATTATCTTCTGTTTATTGAAATTTTCTCACATTTAGATTGACCACTATTTTTTGTTCAGGAGAAAAAAAATCTTTTTAATAACTAGCTTAGCATCATCTTAATCCTTCTCTCTTCCCCTCTCGCCCCGCCTCCTTTTAGGTCTTGCCTTGGCTTAAGGATTCTGCCTGACCCAGCAACAGATATGAAGCAGGGCTATATCATCAGCTCTTCATGTTTACATATCCTGTATTTATGGATTCAGCAATCTATGGTTTGAAAATATCACTCCTCGCCCTCCAAAAATGTTATATAAAGGACACTATGCCATTTTAGAAATATGAATTTGAATGTCTGTGGCTGTTGGCATCTACATAAGGTCCCCAGCAGATACCAAGAAGCCACTGTAATGGCAAAGCAGTTCCCTCCTCTGAAATATAGCCAACAACATTAGGTATTCACTGTCAAGCTCTATCTAACTAGACAGATCCTTATTTGTTGTTGACACTATATTTATTACACTATGTAACACAATTTGAAAAAGTTTCTGTTCCTGGTTTGCATGTCTTATTTCCTGTTTAATTGTGAAGTATGTACTTTGAAGGTAGTTGTTATACTCCAGAACTTTAGTTTTTGTGGCTGCCACAAACTATGTTGAATTGGTTGAGACTCTATACCTGTGGTTCTCAATCTGAGGGTCCCCAAGTGTTTTGGCCTAAAACTCCCAGAAATCCAAGCCAGTTTACTAGCTGTTAGGGTTTCTTGGAGTTGAAGGCCAAAACATCTGGGGACCCACAGGGTGAGAACCACTGCTCTTTGAGATATTCATTGAAAAACTATAGCAAATTGTGCTGCAGTATGTCCCACAAAAAGTTTTTGCTATTTAATAAACTTTTTCCTTGTTTTTATGATAGAACTAATTACGATATGACATTTACAATCCAGGAAAAAAAATTGTGTTACATAGTGTTATTATTGTGTTATCGAAGGCTTTCATGGCCAGAATCACTGGGTTGTTGTGCATTTTCCGAACTGCATGGCCATGTTCCAGAAGCATTCTCTTCTGATGATTAGCCCACATCTATGGCAAGCATCCTCGGAGGTTATGAGGTATATACCTCACAACCTCTGAGGATGCCTGCTATAGATGTGGGTGAAACATCAGGAGAGAATGCTTCTGGAACATGGCCATACAGTCCGGAAAATGCACAACAATCCAGTGTTATTATTATTTATTTACATCATTTATACCCTGCCTTTCTCTTCATGGAAATTCAAGGCAGCTAACAACCACACAATCTGATCTACTGTTGCACTCATCTGTCACTAAGAAACTGAATGAGAGGGATGCCCCCAGTACACTAGAGCAGAGGAGTCAAACTCATTTTCACTGAGGGCCACAACAGCATTATGGTTGCCTTCAAAGGGCCATTTGTAATTGTAAGACTGTATAAATGTAACTATGTTGGCCCTCCATTAAAAACTTGTGGGTTACATAGAATGACACTGTGGGCTGGATTTGCCATGTGGGCCTTGAGTTTGACACATGTGCACTAGAGGTTCCATGAAAATTTGTTTTTCCATATACATATCGCAACACTGGAAACCAGTTGTGGTTTCTTGTAAGTATATACTTGGCAAATGATTTTAAAAGAATTTTAACTTGTTTAATATCAGCTTGGGTTTTTTTTAGTGCTAAATTGTTTTAATCTGCTTTTAAGATTTTAAAGGTATTCTTATATCAAGGCAAGGTGGGTCCTCCACCATCATTAGGCACAAGTGTTTCACAACAGAAACTAAACTGTACTTTTGGAAGATTTTACTGGACTGTCCTGCACATTGGTGATTTCTGTTTAGTTTCTCTGCTCCCAACCCCATCTGGCCTATATTTTTAGCAAAGAAATGTCAGAGCTTATTCTGTGATATCAAGATTTTATGTGAATCATAAAATACAGCAATTGTGATGCTCCTGGTGATTTCCGGCTACTCTATGTTCCTTACAAATTGCATGCAAGGGTTTTACGTTCTGAGCTGTTCCTGCACAGAGGAAGTGTCATACACAAAAAGTGATGACAAGGAGAGATAGCCAAAGGGAACATAGTTTCATATTCATAAGACCACTGATGCAAGCCTGACAAATTGCATCTTTCTATGATCAGGAAGGAGGCCAATATGGGGGTCCATAGAGCTAAATGATTCATTTGAACTCGAAGAACTGGAATGAATGGTCATCCATCTGTCTCCACATTCTCTGCATAAACATTCTACTTCTCCGCTATGCCCTCGGCAACATGGAAGGCTGTGCATACTGCTGGCCTGGCTCAGCTTGGCACAGCAGACAACAAGGTCATTATTAACCTTGCTTCTTCCAGCAGTACATTACCTGTGCACATAATGCACATTTCTTTGTTCTATCTCTGCAAAATGGCATTTCAAGGCAAAATTGAAAGAGAGAGAAAAGTCTCCACTCAGATTTTGCTCACAGCTTTAGCTGGATGAACCTGATCTGTACCACACAACAGGATGTCTGAGGTTCACCTGCATTCCTCTCCAACAATAGCGTTATTATATTGATTTTTCACCCTCCTCTCTTCCACTCTGCCCACCCCCAAAGCTCAAGGGCTTTAAGGCAGCAACATAAGAACATTTAAGTCTCCTGAGTGAGACTAAAGCCAATCATTTGATCTGCCTGGTATAATTAGCCTGGAATTAATATTGGACTACTTTGACCAATACAACATTTCTTCTGTAAAAGGGAGCATGGCAAAGTTTCTACGCCAGCATGCTGGGTGGTTTCTTAGTCAGCATACTACCTGAGGGATTATGGGAGCTACAGTTGAACAAAGTTAAGTTTTCTAAGCTCTGAACATAATACATGATAGGAATAGGTTTCATTTACAGTTTCAAGAAGGTTCGGGAAATGCTGTGATTACCAGTCAAATCACTTGGGGTTGTCTCTCATTCAAAGAGTCACTATAATTCCAAACAGCATACAACAACAATACGAACAACCACCACTGCCTCATTTGAAGCCACTATATGCACAATCAAACAAATAGAAGAGGAATAATTGGCTTCATTATTTGTGCTATAATTCTAATGCTCAAGGTTATGCTATACTAGTCCAGTCTATAAATTACAGTTGTTTAAAATACATAATAGTATACACTTCCACACTGGTGTCAATATTATTCAGCAAGGTGTGATTTACTTCTGATAAGTATTGGATCTTAAAGAAGTCTATTGACTGATTTCTTTTTTTGTATAAGTGAGCACAAAAGATCAGGCTAAAGATTAAGGATGCTCCATTGGACAACATGTCATGGATCAAACTTGCACAGTAAGGATGGGGAACTTTGGACCTTCCAAGTGTTTCGGCCCACAATTCCCATCAGCCCAAAACAGCACATTGAAAGATAAAACACTGTGGAAGATGTAAATGTAATGTATCTGGAATACCATAACTTCCCAACACCTGTGCAGAATTTGAAAGTGTATTGGCTTGTTTGACTGGAAAATTCCCAACCTTGTAGGCTAATCCTGAATTTCTATTCCTATATAGAAAAAGGTTTTTGGATTTAGGTTTGAAAACATTCTTTCATATTGACTGCATGGAAAAGTAGAGCTGTTTGGGAATTAGCAATGTTGTTATTGTTTCTGTTGTTGTTGCTTTCTGCTTTGTAACCAGGGAGCATATTGTAGCACTGGCTATGCATTGTACTGATGTATTTGTATTTTATTTTAATCCTTGCACTATGTATTTTAATATATGTATTTTGTAATGGTGTATTTTAATGTATGTGTATTATGGTATGTATTTATGTTGATATATTTTAGCTGTGCTGTGCTCATTGAGGCAAGTGATAAATTAACAACAACATCAATATCATCATCATCAACAACAACAAACATCATCATCAGCAACATCAAACAACAAAAAACAACATGATGATGGTGATGACAATGACGACAACAATGACTAAGGATGCATTTTTAAACTGGGGTATACTTTTAATGATACTGTCAGCACATGGAGTCTTTTCCAGTCAACTAAAATGTTGATTTCTTGAGGACGCAACATACTGTACCTCTCAAGATTAAATACAATTTTTCATTCACTACTAGTGGCAATACACAAGTTTTATACTTCAACCCTGCTTCACCTACTTTCTGAAGTCAAAAACCTTTTTATTTAGAAGGCAGCGAAGGCTCCAACAATGACTCCTCTTTAAAAAGTAATTGTAATTGTTGTCGTGAAACAACTTTTGATGGCCAGTTGTTGGGGTGTTTTTTTTGGGGGGGGGGGTTGGTTTTTTAAAAACATTTTATCTTCTTATTGCTTCAGTGGTTTAAGGTTTTCCTGAATTCACAGCTGTTGTCAAGCTGTTTTTATATTGTTATGCCACTGTTTTAGCATGTGTTGCTAAATTATTTTTTAAATAAACAAGCATCCTAAAGCATAATTTGTATTGCCTCAGTCCTTTTTTTAAAAAAAAGTGAGGAAGATGTAAAGGAAAAAGCAGGAGTTTTTCTTTGGAGTTTGTGTTGATGTCCCGTTGCTTCTAAAAGATTTCTGAAATGAAACATACAAGAGCAAAGTGACACCTCCTGTGCTTGAATTACTCTACACAGGCAAGGAAATGCAGGTGGGCCACCTGACCCCAAACGGCCTGGCATGTGGCCCCCTTACTAAAAAGTTTGCCCATGCCTGTGCTAGATAATGAAGCTGCATTCTTATAGCAGATGTGAAAAAATGGGAAACAATATATAGAGAGGATAGATTAGTATAGACAAGATAGGTTGGCTCCATATTTCCCCATCAACCTGATGATCTGTTTTCAAATTGACAAATGTTACTCTATTTGGGAGATGATATAGAGAAGAAACATCGCCTCTTTTGAGTCCCTGTTGCTACTGGTTATCTGTAGAGCACATATCTATATCTATATATACAAAAGGGTAATGAAATTTCGGCTTAGGACAAAACAACAAAATTACACATCCCAGAAACACTAAACTTGGCAGCACAACCCCTCATCCATGCCTCTACGTTCATACAACAAAAAGAAAAGAAAAATAAAGTCCTAATTAGAGGGAGAGGAAGAATTGCTTTTATCCAATTGCTGCCAGTTAGAAGGCTAAGCTCCACTTGGTCTCCTAGTAACCCACTCAGCCCAGGGGACAGGCAGAGTTAGGCCTCACTTAGGCCTCTTCCACACTGCCTATAAAATACAGATTATCTGATTTTAACTGGATTATATGGCAGTGTAGACTCAAGGCCCTTCCACACAGCTATATAACCCATTTATAATGGACTTAATGTAAGGTAAAACCTTTACCCTTTACCTTAACTACCACCAATTCCTCAATACTTTTATTTCCCATACCACCATACTTTGCCACAGCAACGCGTGGCCGGGCACAGCTAGTATATATATATAAAAGGATTTTAAAAAATCGGCCTAGGACAAAATAACAAAACTACACATCCCAGAAACACTAAACTTGGCAACACAACCCCTCATCCATGCCTCTACGTTCATACAACAAAAGGAAAGAAAAATAAAGACCTAATTAGAGGGAAAGGAATAATTGTTTTTTATCCAATGGCTGCCAGTTAGAACTCTGCCCACTTGGTCTCCTAGCAACCCACTCAGCCCAGGGCACAGGCACAGTTAGGCCTCAGGCCTCTTCCACAGTGCCTATAAAATATAGATTATCTGATTTTAACTGGATCATATGGCAGTGTAGACTCAAGGCCCTTCTACACAGCTATTTTACCCATTTATAATCTTATATTATCTGCTTTGAACTGGATTATCTTGAGTCCACACTGCCAGATAATTCACTTCAGTGTGCATTTTAGACAGCTGTGTAGGCCTCATATAATCCAGTCCTAAGCAGATAATATAACATTATCAATATACAGTAGTCTCACTTATCCAACATAAACAGGCCGGCAGAATGTTGGATGAATGAATATGTTGGATAATAAGAAGGAATTCAGGAAAAGCTGATTAAACATCAAATTAGGTAATGATTATACAAATTAAGCACCAAACATCATGTTATACAACAAATTTGACAGAAAAAGTAGTTCAATGCTCAGTAATGCTATGTTGTAATTACTGTGTTTACAAATTTAGCACCAAAATATCACAATGAATTTAAAACATTTACTACAAAAACATTGACTACTAAAAGGCAGACTGCGTTGGATAACCCAGAACACTGGATAAGCGAATGTTGGATAAGTGAGATTCTACTGTAATATGAAATAATTACTGTGGTAATCCAGTCCAACCCAATTCTGCCATGGAGGACACAATCCAAGCACGCCCAACAGATGGCCACCCAGCCTCTCAAGAAGAAGAAGAAGAAGAAGAAGAAGAAGAAGAAGAAGAAGAAGAAGAAGAAGAAGGAGAAGAAGAAGAAGAAGAAGAAGAAGAAGAAGAAGAAGAAGAAGAAGAAGATGATGATGATGATGATGATCATACAATCATAAGGTTAGGAGACACCTAACTGGATCATCCAGTTCAACTTCCTTCTACCATGCAGGAAGACACAAACCAAGCACTCCTGACATATGGCCATCCAAGATCTGAACAGTAATAATACAAATCGAATAATAGAGTCAGACAGTTAGGAGAGACCCCTAAAGGCCATCCAGTCCAACCCAACTCTGCCATTGGACGATACAATCCAAGCACTCCCAACAGATGGCCAGCCAGCCTCTCAATACTAATACTACTACTACTAATAATAATAATAATAATAAAAACAACAACAACAACAACAACAACAACAACATACAATCCAAAGGTTTGGAGTGACCCCTAAGGATCATCCAGATCAACTTCCTTCTACCATGCAGGAGGACACAATCCAAGCACTCCTGACAGATGGCCATCCAGCCTCTACATAATAATGATGATGAAGATGATAATAATAATAATAATAATAATAATAATAATAATAATAATAATAAGGTCCAACCAAGCCAGAGAGGCCTCAGCTGAGGAGCAGAACCAAGAGCACCTAACCCATTAGCATTATGGAGAATCAAACCCAAACGAAGTCTATACTGGCTCGGTCGTCACCCAGGATAAAAAGGACCACGGTGGATGCTGCTGATTCTGGACATCCATCGACAAGTGGGCTGCGGAATCATCAAAACCCAAATGAACAGTCACAGAAGCGGCAGAAATATACAATGCCAGAAAACCGCACAATTATGAAATGCTACTATAAATCTGAACCTCAAAGGCATGCCTAACAAAAAAGGATGCATCAAATGTGGAAACAAGAGTACCCTGACTCACAGATAACAGAACCCCGACTAGCTGACCAACGAAGATTCATAATCAGAAACAAAGTGTTCAGTGAAGTTGAACTCAAAGAAATCCAGAAAATTTGCAAAGTAAATTACCATCAGACCACAGCACAGACAGCAGCAGAGACTCCAGCAACACTTGGAATGGTGGAACAGATTGAACCAGAAGAAAGGGTGGAGCTTTTGCAAGAATTTGAAGAACCAGCACTTGAAACATCTGCTGAACCACCAGGAACCTTGACAGCAAGACAACAAGAGCTCAAGGATAAGATCATGGCTCATGCTGCAGCAAATGCCATAAGAAAGCGGCTCCCAACTCTAAAAACAGTGCCCAAGAGACACCTGGCGCCTCTCATGAAAGATGTGAATACAGTACTCTCCACTATCCAAATAACATCAATTGAACAAACAAACCAGTATGCCTACAGTGCAGCAGTGATAGTAACAGAAGAGCTTGGGCTCCTACAACCAAGGCAGCCCCAAAGAAAATCGACTGGAAAACCAAAGTGGAAGGTCAGGCTAGAGTTGAAAATCAAAAAGCTTAGATCAGAAGCAAGTAACCTGAAAAATATGAAAGAGAAGAAACTGAAGAATGACAAAATCAAGCAATACCTGATCCGAAAGTACTGGCTGAACACCAGAAAAATTGAAGAAGCTTTGGAAATCGCGAAAGAACAAATTACAGCAACAGCCAGAAATATTGAAAGATATGAAGCCAGAATCATCCAGTACCGACAAAATCAACTGTTTCAATCAGACCAAAGACGGTTCTACCAGAGCCTGAACCAAACAACAGACACAGTAACCATAAAGCCAGAGAAAACTGCAACAACGAAGTTCTGGAAATAACTTTGGGAAAATAATAAAAACTACAACAAAAACGCTGGGTGGATAAAGGAGTTCGAAGGAAAATTCTCACAGAACAAAATGGAACAGATGGAAATAACAACTGAAATGATCAGCAAACGAGTGCAAAAAGTCAAGAACTGGACATCGCCTGGTAGTGATCAACTTCATGGATTTTGGCTCAAACATCTGATTAGTTTACATGGAAAAATGGCCCAACAATTCAATGAAATGCTGCAGAAAGGAAGTATCAGTGAATGGCTAACAACTGGAAGAACATACCTGATACAAAAGGATCCAGCAAAAGGAGCAGCACCAGGAAACTACAGGCCAATAACGTGTCTGCCCACTATGTTTAAACTACTGACTGGCATCATAGCTGACAGAATTCAAGACTATCTTGAAGAAAAAAACATCTTGCCAGATGATCAGAAAGGCAACAAACGGAAAAGCAGGGGCACAAAAGACCAGTTATTGATTGACAAAATGATTCTGGAGAACTGTAAGAGCCGAAAAGCTAATCTTCACATGACGTGGATTGACTACAAAAAGGCCTTTGACTCACTCCCACACAGCTGGATCATCAAGTGCCTGGACACCATCGGGATTAGTAAAAACGTTGGCACCTTCATTGAAAACATGATGGAGCACTGGAAAACTGAACTGTTTATTGGAAATGAAAGCTATGGACTTGTCAACATCAGAAGAGGAATTTTCCAGGGAGATTCATTGTCCCCTCTGCTTTTCATTATTGCCATGATCCCTCTGTCAACAATCTTACAAAAAACAAATCTCGGCTATCAAACATCTAAGAATTCTCACAAAATTTCGCATCTGATGTACATGGATGACCTGAAGCTGTATGGGAAAACGGAAGCTGAAATCCAGTCTCTGACCAACACTGTCCGAATTTTTAGCACTGATATCAACATGGAGTTTGATTTGGACAAATGTTCGACAGTGGCATTGAAGAAGGGAAAAATCATTGAAAGTGAGAACATAAATATGCCCAATGGCCAAACAATAAAGTGTCACCAGCCAGAGGCCTATAAATATCTGGGCATATTGCAACTGGACAACATCAAGCATGAACATGTGAAAACTGTGGTCAGCAAAGAATACACACAAAGGGTCAGAAAAATTCTCAAAAGCAAGCTCAATGGAGGCAACACCATCAAGGCCATAAACACCTGGGCCATACCTGTCATAAGATATACTGCTGGCATCATAAACTGGACACAAGTGGAACTGGACAATTTGGACAGAAAAACAAGAAAACTCATGACCATTCATCATTCACTACACCCTCGCAGTGATGTTGACCGGCTCTATCTGCGTAGAAGATCAGGGGGCAGAGGACTCTTGCAAATAAAACAAGCAGTCAAAGAAGAAGAACATGCCCTGGCAGAATATGTAAAGCAAAGTGAAGAACCTGCTTATATCCTCAGCTGCTGTAAGAAAATTGCACAGACTACAAACAGAGGCACAACTCTGTGGTCCAAATGATTCATTGGAACTTAAGCCTCAAGTACCACCTCCCTGCAGTAAAGAACTGGTGGGATCACAAACCTGCAAAGGTTGTGGAAAATGAACACGCAAAGATACTGTGGGACTTCCGAATCCAGATTGACAAAGTTCTGGAACACAAAACATCAGACATCACAGTTGCAGAAAAGAACAAGGTTTGGATCATTGATGTTGCCATCCCAGGTGACAGTCGCATTGATGAAAAACAACAGGAAAAACTCAGCCGCTATCAGGACTTCAAGATTGAACTTCAAAGACTCTGGCAGAAACCAGTGCAGGTGGTCCCGGTGGTGATGGGCACACTGGGTGCCGTGCCAAAAGATCTCAGCCGGCATTTGGAAACAATAGACATTGACAAAATTATGATCTGCCAATTGCAAAAGGCCACCCTACTGGGATCTGCACGCATCATCCGAAAATACATCACACAGTCCTAGACACTTGGGAAGTGTTCGACTTGTGATTTTGTGAAACGAAATCCAGCATATCTATCTTGTTTGCTGTGTCATACAACGTCGTTGTGTCAATAATAATAATAATAATAATAATAATAATAATAATAATAATAGAAGCATAGAATCCAAGAGTTTGGAGAGACCCCTAAGGGCCATCCAGCCCAACCCTTTCTACTATGCAGCAGGACACAATCCAAGCATTCACAACACATGGACAAAGTATAACTACTATACAATACTACACAGGGACATAGACCCCCCTCTACCCTCACCACTGTCACAGTACACAAACAACCAAATGCATACTAAACATAAAGACAACCATACAACAGACATTCAATACCACCACTACCTCAACAAGTTCTCACCAACACCACTAGACAACGCCACAGCAACGTGTGCCCGGGCACAGCTAGTCCTATATACTAAAGTGTAAATCTAAAAATGCTAGTCAAAAAATAAACAACCTCCCAAAACTGGGTCGACTTCACCTGTGTCCATTTATTGTAGTGTACCTTAACTCTTAGCAAAAACAAAATTGTTTCCTTCTTTGAGTAGTGAAAAACAAGAGCTTAATCCATTCCAGAAGAACTGCAAGTTCATCTACACTGTAGAATTATTGCAGTTTGATACCACTGTAACTGCTATGTCTCAGCATTATGAAATCATAGAAATTGTAGCTTTACAGCACCTTTAGTCTTCTTTGCTAAAGAGTGTTTGTGACTTGCAAAACTACAAATCCAGAATTACCTAGCATTAAGTCAGTGGTTCTCAACCTGTGGGTCCCCAGGTGTTTTGGCCTACAACTCCCAGAAATCCCAGTCAGTTTACCACCTGTTAGGATTTCCTGGGGTTGAAAGCCAAAACATCTGGGGACCCACAAGTTGAGAACCACTGCATTAAACCATGGCAGTTAAAGTGGTGTCGAATTGCATTAATTCAACAGTACCTGGGAGAACTCTTATATTTTCACAGTAAAAAGGCCCAAATATTGAATTTATTTGCAATTTTTTTACACTCAAATCTTCTTTTTTGATCTCTTGTTTAAAAGAAGGCATAAGGTTTAAAATCTTCTTTTTGGATTTCTTGCTGAAAATAAGGCAGTCAAAGAAGAGGCAGTTGGAAAACATACCTCAACCATTTCATCACTTATCATATAACATGTGCAGTTTGCAGACAGACAACAAAAGTAAATGAGGAGCTGAGTGAAAAACAAGCCTTTAAATTAGGCCTCAAGAGAGAGAAAACACCACCCTTTAATCCCTGCTCATGGTAAATAAACCTGCCTCCTTCAGCCATTATGTGCAGTGCACAAAGCCAATGATAACAGATCTCAATACATACAATGAGTGAGCAAGACCATGAGTGCAACTTGACAGCATTTGCTTTTTTTTTTGTTCCGAGACATTTTTTGTGGTGAGATAAAGTTTTCTCCTCTGCAGACTTATTTGTGGCCCTGTTTAGTGTCATGAACTTGACTGAACTTTACGATGGAAATACCACCATTATGACCTCTTGGGGGGCCCATGCACTCACAGGTCTCCTTATAAAAAGTTTTGTGTTGACTCTAGAGTTAGAAGCTAGCACATGCACATTAAACCAAGTCAATTTGCTTCTTATCACCAGAATAGAAATGTAAAGTAAAAAGAAGGGGGGATTCTTTTGTTCTACTAACCTACCTCTAGCAGAAGTAGTGAATGAACAGTAGCATATCCAGAGCATTAACATCACCTTAATACTGCTTAACATTGGTTCCAACATTTCTTCTGTGTTGCATAGCTTTGGATTCAGCTGACACATAGATATTTTGACCAATGTTTTTAGGTGGATTTTTAACAAAAATTCTAGACTTATACACTATATAAAGACATTGTCATGCTGGGGTTTCATTTGTAGTCCATGTCTGAACAAATCCCATTTATGGAGAAAGATGAGATATAAATCTGATTAAGAAACAAACAAGTAAACAAAGATCATTAATATGGAATGTTACATTTTCACAATAACCACACACTGTCATGGAGCTATTTACTCTGCAACTTCATGATCTCCTCTAATCCATTTCCTACCAGGAAATATAGAAAATTAGGAACTGGAATCATATATTTTTACTTAATCTTTAATTTTGCATATATTTAACACTGCAGCATATTATCAAGATTTAGAAATACTATTTAGGCAACCAAAGAAGAGGCAGACAGTTATCAAAGAAATGTACATTTTTCACTATCTCACATATTGTAATGCTAGAAATTTGGAGAATTAATGGAAATTTCACTGTGATGGAGAGTGTTATTATAGTGATAATGTCCTAATTCCCCTTATCATTGTGTTGGATGGAATACACGTGTGTTATTCTGTCTCCTAAAACACCCAGTTCTAGCTGGGGTCGTTTCTATGCTTTGTTCCAGTGCTGTTGATTTGAATACAGACATAAAAGAACTTGGAGGATGACATCTGTAGGACCGACCCAGAGAAATCAGCTTGTAGTACTGCTTGTGTTCTGAAGGACGTGGATTCACACCTCAGCTTAAGGATTGGGAGGCCACCACTCACAAATACGTTTCAAATATGTCTACAAAGCATAGGGATATTTCCAAAGGGATATTTCCATGCAAAATTAAATCATAAGGCAAATCATTAAAAAACGTGGACACGCCCAAAATGTAAAAAGTGGGGAGAGGTACAATAGTTGAGGATTGAGCTGTAAGCAAAATACATCATCAAATTCATTGTGATTTGGTGGATATAATGTTGCTGTTTCTGTGAATTATTTTGGCACAGATATTGGTAATGTTGTCATGGTGTCTGGGTCCTTTCAATCTCAGTACCCCAAAGTAACCAAAGAATATACATTTTAAAATTAAAATGGCCACCCAACAAATATACCTTTAACATTTGCCATTTCAGCAGCTAATTAAAACTATGTGCTTGACATCATGCTAAAAGCTGCCAGACCCAGATGCAGGGAGAAACCCATTAGAGAGAACACATTGGGGCAGGCCAGCAAGAGTGCTACAGATGATCTCAGTTGTCATAAAATGCAAGAAATCATAAATGGGCACTCTGGCATGAAACAACTGTTTGTGATCTTCCAATTTCTGAACTGCTCTCGAGTCAAAATTCACCAAATACAAGAGGTTATGCGAATAGATCTATGTCTGCATGGGTTTATGCTCTACTTTAGTACTGTGTGATGTAATTTTTAACAGAGGACCAAGAGCCTTTTCATAAAATGTTCTCTGATTCATTTAGAGAGTTTCTGTAGCTTAAATATTAAATTTGATATCAAAGGTCTTCTATCCAGTACTTTCACTCACACAGCCCAAACCTCCTTCTGTCTATCTCTTGGCATTGTTCCTTCCACTTATGCTAATCTTATGCTTCCCTCCTATATAAAAATCACCCCAGATTTCTCTATAAAGTGTGGCAGGGATTTGTGGTAACGTCACTTTCAATACAATTCCTGCAAATTCCATTTTGTTCCAGTACATTTGTGCCTGGAGTGTTTTTTGAGGCATTCAGACTGATATACATGGCAATGGCAGCCACCAAAACCCAATCGTAAAACTGAGTTCTTTGCCTCCATACCAGCCTTCCCCAACAATGTGCCTTCCAGATGTTATAGAGCAGAGTTTCTCAAACTGTTCTCTTCCAGAAGTTATGGACTTCAGCTTCCACAGTTCCTAACAGTTGATAAACTGGCTGAGATTTCTGGGAGCTGAAGTCCAAAACACCTGGAGGAATACAGTTTGAGAATCACTGTTATAGAGTATGACTTTCAGAATTATTGACTAAGGATCTTACTGTATATGACTACTGGAAGATGAAATCCAAGACACATGAAAGGTATTAAGTTGTGGAATATTTTGTATACCCACAACAGTCTAAGAACACTTACCATGTGACAAACAATATTGTCATATCATGAGTTTTCCCCAACTGTGGCAACAGCAGGTAACTACCTGGAGTCCAGTTACACTGGGAAGTTTAGCCCAGTGGAAATATGCCCTGGAGTAGTCCCGAAATAGTTTATGCCAAATCTGAGGCTACACAGCCAAGGAGTAGAGTTAGAGTTTTGATCCATCGGGGATATTTCTGTGGACATCAGAATTGGAAATCCACATGACTTTGAAGAAGGAGGGATGTGATCCCCGCTTCTTTTTCCTGATGATATTGGTGCTTTGTTCTGATATTTGGAGATGTGCCCACACAATGAGGAAGAGAGGGATCCCCACCTTGTTGCATGGGCATCCTGTTTTGATTTCACCAGAAGTGCATACAGCGGCTCTCATAGAGTTCCATGACCACTTAAGAGCAGAGGTGAAGTAACACAACTATGACTCGTCCCTTTTCTTGTTCTGATGAGAGGAGAGAAAGGTGGTGGTGTCAATGTCCAATCTGGATTGTGGATCAAGCCATTTCAGAACCCTATTTAGCTGTCCAGTTTGCTCCAAAGCTAAGAATCCTTTGGTGTTTCCAGCAAACTCTGGAGTACCTTTGAGTTTGGCTGAAGCAGAGCAAAACTGGTTCAAAGCTAAAAGCTCCAGGAAATTCCTCAGAGGTACCTGCATACCATGAAGACAGCAATTCACAGTGAAACCAGTGAGTTGGCTTATTACAGAAACAGGCAGTGTGATGTCACTGTGTGTTACAATCTGAACATTGTTGAGCAACACTATAGGGAAGGGGAAATTCAATTTCAGGTATAATCTCAGTTATTGATCCAGTACAGAAGTGAGATTTAAGCAGGTCTCCAGATATTGTTAAAATCCAGCTCCCAAGAACCCTGGCTAGCATGGCCAATTGTGAGGGATGCTAGGAAATGCAATTTGGTAAATCTGAAGACTAATTTCATTCCAACTTGTAATATGATAAAACCCCTCTAGAAAGTAGGTACACAATCACTGAATGCGTGCAGAGATTGGAACATTTACCTGTTTTTGACAAGAACTCTCAGCATGGTTGCTGAGTGTGTGATTGTACAATTGCTAGTCCAAAATCAAAACTTTTCTAAGTACTATGTGCTCCTCTTGTACCACTTCAGACTCAGATAGATCAAATGAAGGTCTCCTCATGCCCCCTCCCAAAAAAGCCAGGGGAAATGCATGTAGTAGATAGATAACTATTGAGCATTAAGACAGCCACAATACGAGGCTAAAGTTTGGCTTGGTCGGTCACAAGGTGCCTGCTTGCTCCATTTGGTATGTCGGGCTGTGAGGGTGTCATTTAGAACCACTGGTGTGAAATCTGAGCTTAGTCATATGATACTGTGCTTTATACAATAGTGGAATATTTTTCAGAGGATGTCTATGCCTTTGCTTGACCCTTTTGGCCTGGCTTGCTTGACACACAGAAGCTCCCAGGCCCTCGTGAATGGACCCTTCTGTGTTTTCTTCCCCTCCCCACCCGGATTTGTGCCTCATTTTATTGCAATTGTATGACTCAAGAAATCTGAGCCTCATTGCTGCTAAGGGCTTCTGTTGGGAGTTTGCTTTAAAGAAGGGCAAACTAAGATTTGTCCAACAAAGCCCCTTGTTTTAAGGGGAGAGGGAGACTCCAAAGACAAACTTGACTATATTTTTCATTTTTCTTTCCCTTAATCATTTAGCACACAAGTCCTTATAATAACAAGGGTTTAGGAACTTAGAGTTGTCTAAGAAGGAATTAGGAACTGGCCTTGCTTTAAAGCTTGCAGTTCTCTGATTAAATCCCTTCCTTGAGATCCTTTGAACAATGTTATAAGTCAAGATTAAACATGTCATGTACTTTCTGCGGGTGTTAAGATGTCCTAATTGCAAAGACAGAAACAGTACTGGTAATGTTTGATTGTCTTCATTCTCTCCTGATATTTCAGAACCACTTTCTTATTAATAGACTGGCAGCAGACTGTTCCATAAAATATCTCAGCTTCAAAAGAGGTTGGCTATGTGTCCGTGGCAGGGTGGGGCAAGGCGGGGGCAGGATATGGACAGGGTGAGGTGGGTTGTGGTTAAAGCTACCCATATCCAGACATCCCCCGAGGATGTGGAACTAATCAGCATGATTCTGATTCTTTGAAGGCAAGTCACAGTAGTCCAGTATCCAAAAATAATTCTCTCTTTTCTTAAAATATGTCACTCAGAACTCCATAGGACAGTCCAAATGCAGTCTGATTAATAGAGAACAGTTGAAGACCATACATTCCTCCCCAAGCTCTTGATATAAGGGAAACACTGGGGCTGGGAATGTAGAAAGAATGAGAAAGGAGTGTACTGTTGTGATAGCTCTATGTTCTCATCATATGCATTGCTTTTACTACAGTGGTTCAATCTCCACATATTGAAGGAAGGGTAATAAAATAATATAACAGAGAGCTCTTGTATTGTTCATAACTCTTTTACAATTCTCTCTCCCAAGAACAGCAATGTTAAAAGAGTGGTAGAAACTGTGAGACATAGGAGTTTACAGAATGGACTGCCATCTTTAAACTATAAGTAGTAAGTACTTTTTTGATCTTGACCCGAAATATGATTTTCTATATTATTGGATTTTCCATATTCTTACAAAAGCTGATTGGTTGCATACATTAAAATTTACAAGAGCTTCTGGATTGGCACCATCCTTGTTGTCCTCAATCAATCTAAGGAAGAAATGTGAATCATCCCTAAAGCAAAGACTCTACCATGCCAGGAGGCTACTAGTGGATTGTTTCAGGGGTTTCAATTCAACTCCTCATCCTAAGTATAGCAAATCTATAGCATAAGTTATTGAATGGTAAATCAACACTTACACATATTTGATATAACCCAATGGGTCTATTATAGTTCAGACCAGCAGTTGATAACACAGCCTCCACACAATATGGAGAGAAGTACCATCTTGTACATGTACATGGTTGAAGAAGTAATGTATGTGTGTGAACTTTATTTATTTAGATGATTTATACACTACCCTTCCACCACAAAGTTTCTCAGAGTGACTTACAATTGGATGGCATACAGTTCCCTGATTAAAAGCCAGCAATCAGAATAAATCACAATGTACAAAGAAAAATGGGATGGTGGGATGGGAATTACATTGAGTGGTTCCTGGTGGTTCTCCTTCCTTCCCAGAAGAAATAATAATAATAATAATAATAATAATAATAATAATAATAATAATAATAATAATAAACTTTATTTATACCCCGCCACCATCTCCCCAACGGGGACTCGGGGCGGCTTACATGGGGCCATGCCCAGAACAATACAATATAACAAAATATAATAGAACAACAAATCATAGCACATTAAACAACAATAAAACAACAACAATAAAAGAAAATATAAACTACATTAAACAAGAAGAAACAGAAGAAACAACATTGGCAGCTGGAATGGGGCTCTCAACAGCTGCTAGAGCAAAAACCTGGTAGATCTGTGGCTGGTTGTGCTTCTTTCTTTGAGAGGCCACAGCAGCGGAAGTTGGAATGGAAGGATAGGCTTTGTCTCAGTGGACAAAAGTACAGAAAGGGAACAAGAAGTTTGTGCCTGCAATGCTAACAGGATGTCCCTCTCTGAAGATAGTCCATCACACAATTGAGCATTCTTGTCTCAAGCCTCCCCAAAAGTATAAACAGAATAGCTGAGCAGTGGTCTGTTTTTTCTCCCCTCTATAAATTAAGGCTGACATCACTATTGTACACATTAGAATGAAGTGTTTGTCTTGCTTCCCTGCTCAAAGAACAGGTAAAATGCTATTTGAAGTTCATGCCACAAATATATTCTCTCCTTATCTTTAGTCAACATTTAGTAATACATTTGCAGCGGCTGTGAAACTCCCATTATCAACAGGAATTGTGTACCTAAATCTCTTTCTCTCTCCCCCTCCACTCCTAATGTCATTAACTCCCAAGCTGATAAAGTGTTTTCAATTACAGCACCCTCATTGCAAGAAAAGACACAGGCATATGAAAAATGTGTGTTTTGATTATGTCACAGAGAAGCTGAACATTACATTGCATTACACGGCTCGTAATAAAATTGAGTATGAACGATGTGAGTACCAGAATGAGGACAATGTAAAAGACTAGTGTTCATTATTGAAGCATCTGCTGCTGCTGCTATAAATAAAGGCCTCTCTCTGTTTCCCTATTATGAACCACTAATTTCATGAATTTATAACATGAGCAAGAAAACCCATACATGCTGATGATTCAAATGTTTTGTGGACAGTGGAAGCACAAACGGCAAAAAAGTCAAGTGCCTGAAAAGCGCGAGGCAAGGAAACAGGAAAAGCCAACAATCCACACTGGGTGTTTAATAAATAATTTCCTGTATGTTTATCTGATCTTCACTGGGAAGATTGGTTGAACAATCAGCAGTTAGTTAGGCACTTCTGTAACACTCCTTTCAACTCAGGCATCTGTAGAAGAAGCTGGTGTCTTTCAAAATGACAGATGGTTTTTAGCAACTGCCCAAAATAATTTTATTTTTTGGATCGGAGAGCAAGATGTGGGAGCCGCAGCTTGTGGAACCCATTTGCCTTATATCTCACTTTATTGATAGATGACTGCTCCAGGAAACCTTGCTTGCCAATGCATTTGCCACCCCAGGGAAGTGTGGCTTTTGGGATTCTCTACAGCAAGCTGTACAATATCTCACCCAGTGAGGCAGAAACACAATACACTGCCATTCCCACTCACGGGGAGGCCATTTCTGAATTTCTATGTCATACTGTTGGGTAGGACTAAAATATCAGCTCTGTAGGTGGAACATGAAGCTGGGATGAGCCCTGAAACTGAGCAGGAAGACAAACAGACAACAAACAATAACTTTGGCCAAAGAAACTATCAAGTCCCAGCACTTTCAGTCCCAACCTCTCACAGCACTGGTCAAAATGAAAAATGTTTATTTCCAGCATAAGTGTTTTATAGAACACTATTTTTCTATATCTAATCGAATATCTGCCATTATGTAAAGCCTGCTTGAGTCCCCTTCAGGGTAGAGAAGGGCAGGATAGAAATATCGTAAGTAAATAAATAAATAATGCATGCTGTGGTAATCCTTGTCTGTGGTCTATGTGACCAGGACACCATGAATCCAGAGCTTATCTGTTGTTTAAGAGGATGTTCTCAAGATCTGGCACTGTATAGTAACCATAACTTCTGGTTGTTGGCACTGAGCACATAATATTGCAGGTCAAGCATTTATACCCTAACACAAATGAAAGAGATCAGCAAATAATACATATGGTGGGGAGATATCAGCTATTGTCAAAATGAAATTGACCAGGCTCAAATCAGCATACAGTTGAATCTATAATTTTATTTTACCCCAACAACAATATCAACGAAACTACAAAGAAGGATACTACCATGTAGCAACAGAGCTATAACTAAAACAGAAACTGTGATGAAGTTAAAAGTTAAAAACAAAAAAATGATTGCACTTCATCACTGAAATCCGATTGTCAGTTTCAACTACAGTAAACACACAAATGACTTCATGAGATGAGTGAAGGCTCCTTTTCCATGTGCTGTGGAAAAAGAACCCTATGGAAGCCATCACATGATGTAAGGGCACTTCCGGTGGGACTTCATGGGACTTGGTTTCCTCAGTGCACAGAAATTGGGCTCTACGCCCATCTTCAGCTTTAAGCCAGGAGAAAGTGGGTGAAAGACAGGCAACAATGAAGCAGTAAGATCAAACCATAGAATGGGGAAAGATGAGAGGGGAGGGGATAAAACGGTTCTTCTTTCCACCATTTCCCCCTTTCTGTGTGATAAAGTATCAGTATCTGTGCTTTTTGTGTTTCTGATTCATCTTAGTACACTCATCCACCCAGCTATCTCTGTATAGATGATGTAATTCGATTTACAAATTCATACGACAAAATGAATCTGCTACGAGAGTATTCTTGGTTTTTGCTACAGTTGGTTATGCCTCTGGAAACTTTTCTCCCCCATCCCACCATTTTTGTCAGCATTCAAGTCTTTGCCAGTTTGAAACAACGATTGAGCATGCAAACCTTTTCTTCTAGTTAAAGAAAGGAAAGAGGACTATGCCATGACTCATTCTGCAAATGCCTCCTTTAAAATAACAGACCTTTGAAATTGACAGTTAGAGGACATTATTGTCAGGACTATCTCTTTCCCTCTCTGAGTTCATTGGAGCAAAGGTCTTTTTGTATTTTATAAAGTGCTAAGTACGTAGTCAATGATATCTGTCACATAGACGCACCATGTCCTAACATACTGTGGATTAAATTCATCTTTTTATAAGTAGGCTTAGATACCCCCAAAACACCAAATTCTAACTGATCTGGAATCATTTCATGAGGAAGGAACTGGCAAAACCACCTCTTGGTATTCCTTACTTATGAAAACCCTATGAAATTTGTTTGGGTTTTCATATTCAACAGGTGACTTTAAGATACACACACACACACTGACACAGAGCATTTTTGCCCCATTTTACTACTTTGCTTCATGGCAAGGGCAGGGCCTGCTATGTGCCATTACACAATGCACAGCAGGCTCCATTCACCTTCCTCCCAAAGTCAGGGAAAAGTACCAAAAGGCACTTTCTCCATGGCTACAGGGAGGAAAGTGTATTTTGGGTAGCTCCAATGGAGCTACCTGCACCTTCCCTTCCATTTTCCCATGCGATGGAGGAAAGGGAGGCAGGGCTACATGATGAGGCCTGCGTGGCTCTAAAGGGACATGTGAAGAGGTCCTTAGACTAGGTATTTTAAATATAAGATGGAAAATGGGAATCATCATTAGTGTAGCTTTGATGTACTTGGAGAAAGGTGAAATAAAAATATAAGAGCCTTAAATTCCATTCTTGGCCTCAATTAGAGATCATCAACTGAATTGATAACTTATTTGAGAATTGAATCTGAATTGACTCTGATTGATTCACTGGAGCTACTGTAGTTAGATTTAGACCAATAAGGACAATAAAATAAACATAGAGGTAAAAATTGATAGTTGTATTAATGATTGAATAGGCAATATAGAAAAATATAACAGAAAATGTATGATAGCAGATATTAAAACAAATTGCAAGAATTCTTCTATGTAAATATTTATTTGGATTTTCAGGTTTTTAAAAAAATGAAAATAAGGTTAGTTTCCTCTTTTTAGACACAAATAGTTTTTTAGTCATGGTTATGATTTGAAATCATACATAAGAATCTTGAACATGACAATCTGAGATTGTAAATTTTCTCTGATGGCTGTTTCACGGTCCCCCTCCCTTTCCCATCTAGTTATGTTGCTATATTTCACAACCAAAGCCAGGTAAATAGACTTAAGAGGTATATTGAGAATGAATGGCCTACATTTTATTTTTAATGGTAAACAAACAGATTCATTAATTTTATTTCAGAAAATTGCATGTTTGTTAATCATCATCATCATCACCATCATCATTATTTATATTCCACTCTGTCTCCCCGAAGGGACTCAGGGTGGATTACAGAACACATATGGCAAAGGTTCAATGCCGTTATACAGTTAACAAGGACAGACAATACATAGACAGAGACAAAGGCTTTTTCCCATCTTTTCCATTTCCAGCATCGACTCTGGCCAGGGGCGGGGGGGGGGGGGTGCTGTCGTTCCATCTTCCATGCCGAGGAGCTTTGTCATCCTTAGATGTCCTCTAGATCAAATTGCCTTATGAGCGCCTTTTTATAACCTCCCTGCTTTTTAAAAGCTGTGCCTACTTATATACCCATATTTCTGCTTTTGATCTGCTAGGTGGGCAGGGAGCTGGGGCTGATGATGGGTGCTCACCCTGAGCGGGCTTGAACTGCCGACCTTTCAATTTGGCAGCTTAGCAGTTTAGCCCACTGAGCTAAGCCCAGCCTTAATCTTCTTCCTAAAAGGGCATATTTATTCTTACTTACATAAGACAGTCATTTTGTGCATTGGACTAAATCCATTTTCTGATGTACAACCACATAACATTTATTTGGACGAAAGTCACATTGCATTTAATTGAATATACTCTCCCATAAAGAAGAATAAAGCCTTAATTTTCTAAGATTTTGTTCATTATAATATGATACATATCTTACAATATTTTGCTGTTGTTGTTGTTGTGTGCCTACAGGCCATTTCTGACTTATGATGACCCTAAAGTTTTCTCATGGGATTTTCTTGCCAAGAGAAAATATGGCTTGCATGAGGTCGCTCAAGATGGATCTACACTGCCATATAATCCAATTTCAAAATTCAGATGAACTGCTATGAACTGGATTATATGAGTCTACACTGCTATATAATACTGTTTAATACAGAATCTAGATATAGAAACTGGATCACACAGCAGTGGAGATGGAGCTGCAGTGATTTTTCATGGCTAAGTGAAGATTTGAACTCCAGCCTCCAAGATAACAATCCAACACTCAAACCGCAACACCATGCTGACTTCCTTAAACAATTATACATATGTAGTTCTATCTTTAGATCTATCAGTCTATCTATCTATGCATGCATATAACTGCCTTAATTCCTGTTTTAAGGGAGAAAATTAGGTATAAAGAAAAAGTAAGACAATAGTGACAATGATTATGATATATAATACTATAACTATAACTTATATGTAACTATAATACTTAGTATCTATTCTTAACATAATATATCATTATATTTTTATTCTTTAATATATCATGAGTTTAAGACCATAGGGTCACCACTGTAGTATAATGGACTGTAAACAATTCTAACTCAAATCCTTAGTCACAATTCTCCAATTTGTACATGCATTATTGGCCTAATGAGCAATGGTAGCAGCACAGAATTGTCTTCATGAAGAAGATGACCCATAAATGCAACAAATGCAACAAATGTAAAATGCAACAAATATTATGATCACTCAGAGGAGCAGCCATCCGGAGGAGTTTCCTCCCTTGGTTTCTACATGGCTGTCACAACATGTCAACAAAGACTTCAGGTTTATGGATTATACACTGGGCTCGTCCAAGACATTTACGTTCTGAGGTAAAAGAGAAAACAGACTCATATGCAACATTTCACATATTGAAATATCAGAGAGTCCAGGTGACCTCACTATTGAGAAATAATAGTCAAACATATGGAACATATGGCTTCTTGAAAAATTCTCCTTCAGTTTGTGTAATGGGAGCAAGAAGCTACATTCCTTCCTTGAGAACTGGTCAATTCTCATTGACTATGGATGCACTTATAATGCAGAATTAATGCAGTTTGATCCTACTTTAACTGCCATGACACAATACTATGAAATCATGGGAGCTTTAGCTTTTCAAGGTATTTAGCCTTCTCAGTCAAAAAATGTTGGTGTCTCACTATATTAAAGTGGTGTCAGACTGTATTAATTCTATAGTATAGATACATCCTTTGTTAATTCCAGATACCATCCAATGCAACCACCACTATGACATGCTGATTTATGGAAATATATTTTTGATAAACCCAACCACTCTCAGAGTACTTTCTGTTCCTCTTGACCAATAACATCCAACACAGTCTCGATTATTATTCTAATAGAACATTCTGTTAAGTGTCACTTGTGCCTTCTCATCCTGAACCTGTTTATGTATTACTTCTTTATTTTTCCCTGCTGTTACTAGATTGCACTTGTTCTTAAAGTTCAAATAAATACATTTACCTAACAATGGCTCCAAATATTCATATTCTTATTTCAAAGCTTGATTTAGTTCCAATGCATATGTGAAACACCTTATTCTGTTTAATGTTCACATATATGCCTTTGTCACATAGATCAGTATAAGGGAACACATCAGCTACCATATATTTAACAAGAATATGAAGAAAACATTTATGTCCTATAAATTACAAAATCTAAACCATTGGACAGAAGAAAAAGGAATAGGTATTTAAACAAGTGCTTGCCATTTAACTACAGAGCATAGTATAAATGCACTGCTGTAATATGGATGGTTGGAGACTCATTTGATTTACTGCATAGTAGAGCAATAAAATCAGCTATAAATTTTGATGGTAACAATGTAGGGTCACAATAAATCTCACGCACAATAATTAGTGTGAAAGGTGTTTCTATCCTATGAAGTTTACTTTTGCTTTATCCAAAAGGAAAACAAGAAATCCATCTGGGCATTCATATTTAATGAAATCACATGGCCTTTAATTACAATTAAAATTATTTACGGCCAGGACCCATCGTACCTTAGGGACCGTCTCTCCTTCTCCCATCATCGGAGGTTGCAACGACCATCCCAATGAGACTTACTCTATGTACTGGGTCCTAGAGAAGTGCACTTGGAAAGGACCAGACGCAGAGCGTTTTCTATTTCTGCCCCTGCCTTATGGAATGCCTTGCCGCCCTATATGAGAGCCATGCGTGAGTTAGGGCCTTTTACCCTAGCACTTAAGACCTGGCTTTTTACTAGAGCTTTTGATCTATGTTAATTTTATCAATATTTGAATGTATGTATTTTTATCCTTTACAATTTAGCTTGTAAATCGCCTAGAGCATCTTGGATGGAGGGCGATTAATAAGTAATTAAATGATGATAATGATGATAATTTACAAAATGTGCACCAGCTACTGCTTAGAAAAAAAAAACTGTTTTGCTCTGTATTCAAAGTACAATCTACATATATATAAAGCAAAGAAAAGCTTCCATTGAGTATCTTAATTAAGAAACTAGTGTGATGCCATTGGATAATGTAATTATGTTCCAGGTACAATTTGACCCCTGTATCTGTAGAACTGATATCCACAGTTTTTTTTAATCCTCATATGACAAAATATGTCCTCCCTAGGCATTTTAGGTCCTCCAGCATGACATAGTATTAATGGACCAGGGATCCCTCATTTCAGTAAGGTTTGCTGCTATAAGTGGTTTCATGTATCTGTGCAAACTCCAGAAATGTAACCCCCCTGGATAAGGGGGTTTCATTGTAGTGATGAAGGGATGGAGGATGGAGAGGAGGAGAAAGACTAAGGACCCTATCACATTAAGGTCAGGATTCACCATGCATCATGGTGAATCCATGGAGTCCCGGCAAGGGGCGTGGAGAACCCATTGCCCCACACCTCACATCACCTGACTTACTGCTGGCCCTGTCCCATGGAAGAAAGCAACTGCTGCCCTGCTTCCCCCCATTGTCACAAAGGCTACACTACACAGGACATCTTTTGTGTTGCCACTGCGGTAAGCATCGTTTGCACTTTCCTTTTGCCATGGAGCCCCGCCGGAAGTAGATGTATGTCATGTAATAGGCTCCTTCACAAAAGTGGAGAGTAAGCAGCATATGACAGGCAAATTGGCCTGTATGCTGAGGCCAAAAACCAGGAAAGAGAGAAAGAAAAAACAGAATAGAAAAAGGGGGTAACTATATACTACCCTTACAAAAATACAAAAATACATATTAACATAAGTTGACCATATGTTTAAAATAGCCTGCTCAAAATTGGCATTTGTAAAATATAAACTTGCATGCCAGTAGAGCAGTCAGATTCTGTGAGTATGTGTTTCCATCCCTGAAGTTTAAGGACTTCACTGCACGAACTCCACTATAATCATGCTATCAACAACAACAATTTAATTACCTGCCTCTCATTGCAGCCCAAGGCAGTGTACAATGTTAAAACAAAGAGATAAAACATTATTAAAATACAAGATACACACATTTAAAATGCAGGTTAAAATTTACTGACAACTGCAGATGAAATTCACAAGCAAAAATTGAATGTGTGAGCCTGCTAGAAGAGTTTGATCTTCAGTTGTATCTTAAATTCCAACAGCTGATTTAGCTGTCACATATCTTACAGTAGGCCATTCCACAGTCCTGGAGGAGCCAATGAAAATATTTTTTTTGGGTGAATTTTGCCAGTTAAGTTCTGGTTATTTGTACTAGCCCCATTCCCCTTTGTAGGACCTAAGTATCCAGAGCAGATTGTACAGTGTGGATTAATTGTGGAAATATATTGGGTTGATATATTCCATATCACACTGCCCTTCAATTGTGTAATTGCACCAATTTGCTCATTTATGGCCCCATGATGGTACTTTCATATATTCCTGTAACCCCACCTTTCCCCTATCCTGGTTCCTTATTTTTCCAATTCTTATATTTAATGCAATCACACAATTCCAACTTTTAGAAACAAAAAGAAACCTAACACATTATACTTATAAAATATAAAGGAAAACAACTTTGGGAATAACAAGTGGGAGGGCGGATGTCACTTTCCTGTTAGGATGTCAAATCAGACGTGTAAGGGATCTATTGCATAAAGACAGACAAAGGGGATGTTGCAGGATTGGGGGCTGTTGATGGGTTTTACCCATCCATAACTAGAGGTGGGAAAATCAAGGTGGGAAGACCGACTGCAGGATGTACATGGCATCATACAATAAGGACCCCAGCTGCAATGTCAGTTTAAAATAGTATATTTCTCCTCCAATATATTAGACAGTTAGGAGTATATGAATTTTCTCTCACACATACATACGCATAAAGACTGCATTGCCCAAATGTCAAATAGCTGTCATGGGGGCGGGGTGGGGGCGGTTGTGAAACACTCAACACTTAGAAATTACAAAAGCTAAGAGGTAGATAAAAATGGTTGCGGTTTTACAGGGCTTGGATATGCCTGCTTATTTTGTTTTGAGTTCTTCAAAGGATTTCTCTCTCCCCCACTTCTTCTTTACCATGAATAAAAAGGGGGTAAATGATTAAATTTGCTTCACTGAATTGAACTTACACTGCTTCCTGCTGGGTGCTGGTTAGCATTTATGGAACACCACCTGGAGACCAGCTGCTCTTTTCTTCCACTCTTGCATATCATTACATTTCAACAGCTCTATGACATGCAGGAGGAAATTTGGGCTTTTAAGGTTGTGCAAAAGAAAAGGGGGGGAGAGAGAAAGGAAACGAAAGGAGAAAAAAGAGGTATCCATCTCAAAGAGAATCAGCATGAGATGTTCTGTTACAGTTTTGCCTCACCTTCACCCAGCCCAACACAGCAAACACTGATAGAAGCAAAACAAGGACATCCTCTTTTGGAAAAAATAAACTTTGGATACAGGAGCACTTGGGAAAAGTAGGCAATACAAAGTTTGTTCCTTCATTATCTGGCTCCTCACATCATGACAGCCTGTGCGTCAATTGCATCTGCCAATGGGAACCCCATCAACTTCAGTGTCTGCCCCAGCTGGCAGAAGGGCCAGTGAATGGGACTTCATGTTGCCCTTTGTGCGGTCTTGAACAGTTAATGCCTGCATTGTAGCCTTGCCTATTAACTGTGCTTGTTTGCAGAACGTCTCGGTTAAAAAGAAGGGCAATCATCCCTAATCTCACCTCATACACTTGAATGACACTGGAGCCATTTGAGTGCTCTGTTTTTCTTCCTAGCTGTTTACTGAAGCCTATCACTGGTAGATTATGAGAGAGAGAGGGGGGGGGGAACACATTGTTTTCAGAAGTGGGTGCCCAAAGTAGGCACCTTGCTCCGTGTGAACACTGGTAAGCTGATGTGGTTCCACAAATGTGATGGAGTCAGATGGGAAGAAAGAAGAAGGGGACATTCACGGTAACAGAAGCATTTGTATCAGGAGACAAGGGTAGCAAGAAAACTTCATGGGGCTTTAGCATTGGTTGTAGATCTTCAGATGATGTTGAAGAAACACTTCATTAGCACTTACAACCATAGAATACCAAATAAGCACAGCTTTCCTTTTTTTTTTTTTTTGGAAGCTCTCTACTTCACAGACCACAGATGTGGTAGGGTCATTGAATGAAGAACTGACATGACAACAGTATGCAAAAAAACAAACAAATAAATAAATAAATAAATAAAAATGATTGAATGCTGAAGCCAGTGCAATGAAGCAGCATTTTCAGGTGAATATCTCTTCCTCCTTTTGCTCTGATTACCCCACAAACTGGATTTCCCTCTTCATCCATGCCCACCTCAATGAAGAAGACCAAGTCCTGGGGATGGAGTGCAACATAGATGCCCGCCCCTCTCTACTCCTGGCATAAAAACAGCTAACATTACCCCCCCTCCCACCCTACAGCAGGGTATCAAGGGGTCGCTGGGTAGGAGCTTTTCCCCGTATTAATAGGGGTTTTTTGCCTACCCTACAATGTTGAGGTTAATGGGTAATAATTGGCATTAGGTGGAACCATTAAATAAGCAGTCATGCAGAATATGGGGATACAATTTACATCTCGGTGTGCACCTAAGGCATCCATTTTGATGAAGGCTAGGAACAGAACGCCCACCAGCGAGTTCACACAACCAAGGTGGAGGCTGCGGGGGAATTTTAATCCCTGAAATTTCTCAACTTGAGGTTTGAATACTCTATGCAGCTTCCCTAAGCAGTTGCCCTGGTTACGACTCATGGTAAGTTATGCGGGGAACCCTGGTGTCTCGCGCAATGTGAGCTGAAGAGTGGGTCTGTGATGGCCACTGCCTCTGCTTACACAAGATCAAGTTCAAACCCCTACTTTTAGCTGGTTGCAGTTCATGAAGAAAGTTTAATAAACATTGCCCATATTTATCTCAACACATTTGTTTGGTCTCGTTATTTCATTGATGGGTGGGCAAATATGAAAGAGGGAAAGAAACAATACCCTTTGTTTCATTATTTGTCTAGGTTCTGCCAAACTTCTTCTATCTATTTCTGCAAGATATATCCTTAGTATTAAGGAATTGGTATTTTTAGGTCTGTTTCATGCTAGCCCCCTTATTCCATTAAAGAAGCAAAATTTATACCTTGACTATGCTGTCAGGATTATAATGCTGTTTTTCACACTTCCATGTTTTGTCATTCACCCTAGTGTTTTCGTGCACAGGGGTCCATTGTGGATTTTTCATACATCTCACACACATTTCCCCATTTTTCAGGCGTATATATATCTTCTCTGGGAGGCTGTCATGATTTTTGCACACCTCATTTTTTTTTCTTTTTAAATATATTGTTATAATTCTACAACTGCAACATCCTTTCAACATTGGAGTCCCTTGCTGCTGTGCTGCTATAGTGAAAGAACTCAATAGATTTTTTTAAAAAATGCAAACAAAAGGAAGGATTATGAATATTGCAACAACCTTCAAGGAAAGTTTCATCTATGGTAGTTGGGTCAAACTTGTGACCCTCCAAGTGTTTTGGACTTCAGCTTCTAGGATTTCTTACAATTGGACAAGTGGCCTAGGGCTTCTGGGAGTTGGAGGCCCCAAAATCTGGAAGGCCACAAGTGTGACACCTTTTTCTATGGTATTTATTTACTACCCTTCCTCCCATCCGAACTACTGAAAATAATGTGAGAATGGGGATAGGATATGAAGAATGGGCAGCCATGCCTACAGTATGCCCAAACTCTGGTCCCTACACTAGAATACATGAAAAGGGATTTCTCACAGCAATTTTAAAAAGCAGAACAATATTCTGTTGTCAAAGGCTTTCATGGTCAAAATCACTGGGGTGTTCCTCTGAAGATGCCAGCCACAGATGCAGAAGAAACGTCAGGAGAAAATACTGCTAGAACATGGCCATACAGCCCGGAAACCACAAAACACCCCAGATCAATATTGTGACCTAGGCTGACAATTTTTTGTGACAAAAATGAAACAAAACTGGGACTACATTAGGTGAGGAAGGAACAGCAACACATGCCATGTGAAAACATTCCCTGTTAGTCTATAACGTTCCATTATTATTTCATTGTATGACACAGCAAACAAGATAGACATGCTGGATTTCATATCACAAAATCACAAGTCGAACACTTCCCAAGTGTCTAGGACTGTGTGATGTATTTTCGGATGATGCACGCAGATCTCAGTAGGGTGGCCTTTTGCAGTTGACAGATCGTAATTTTGTCAATGTCTATTTTTTCCAAATGCTGGCTGAGATCTTTTGGCACAGCACCCAGTGTACCCATCACCACCGGAACCACCTGCACTGGTTTCTGCCAGAGTCTTTGAAGTTCAATCTTGAGGTCCTGATAGCGGCTGAGTTTTTCCTGTTGTTTTTCGTCAATGCGACTGTCACCTGGGACATTAGCTACTGCTGCTATTATTATTATTATTATTATTATTATTATTATTATTATTAGCAGCAGCAGCAGCAGCAGCATATTTACGTTTATTTATATTCCTCTTTTTCTCTCTGCAAGGAGACTCAAAGCAGCTAGCGTGAAATGCCTTGTGTGAAAATGACCTTATTCTGCATAATGGGAAATGGAATCAGTGAGTTGTACCCACACCATTTTTTGGACTTACTGAAGAAGGAGGAAAGCAGAATGAGAATACATGATTGCTAAGGGGAAACATCTTGCAAAGTACTGTCACGTGATATCTGGCACAGAAAAGTATAGGTTTCTGAACATCTGACAAGGTACAGTTTCGTTTGTGATTAATTGATGCCCATGGAAAAGCAAAAAGGCAAAGGGCAGTTGATGTGCTTTTGCCAACATCATTCACAGCCTGTTTCATATTGGGGACATGATGGATAAAGGACAAGGGGACTAAAAATGGAGGAACAAGTACAGTAAAGCTGAAAGTCTTGCCAGGAGGATTGCGTGCCTTACAATGCTGCACTTGTACATTAATGCTTGTGGTTTGTTTCTTTATCCCAGCTGCATCCTCTGAAATTCTCACAGAGTTCAGCTATGGGGCACTCAGTCTATAATAACAGCAGAGAGACTGGCCTGGCCTATGTTGCCATGGGTAGACATGACATCGCTGGGGTGTTTAATGCCAGAGCATTAAAACTGTTTGATTGATGCATCTTGTTGAAATGCAAAGCCTTGTCCCTGCTCAGTTTTGCCCATTGCTACTTTTACTGGGCCAAAGATCTCTGCTGTAGTCCAAAGAGAACATGAAGAGCTTCCTGCAGCACTTTCAAAGCAACAGCTATTGATCTTTTTCAGGATTGTTAAGGGTTTATTTTACCAAAAGGGAAACTGAGGCAGAGTATTTATGCCATCTGATTTAATAGTCATTTCCTCTCCACAGGTAATCCTGGGAGCTGACATCTTATGAAAAATGGTGGAAGGTCACAAATTACTCACAAATTATTATCACCCAACTATGACAGTTATACATGCTATTTTAAGTGTATTTATGATATTTTAATCTGTTTTTACCTTAACCCACACGGTATTATTAAATTGTTTTTCAATTATTGTATTGTGCCTTTTCAAACCAAAGTGTGGGATTGTTAGCCACCTTGAGCCCCCATGAGGAGAAAGGTGGGATATAAATAAAGTAAATAATAATAATAATAATAATAATAATAATAATAATAATAATAATAATAATAATACAAATGAACAGTCACAGAAGCGGCAAAAATATACAATGCCAGAAAACCACACAATTATGAAATCCTACTACAAATCTGAACCTCAAAGGCATGGCTACCAAAAAAGGATGCATCAGCTGTGGAAACAAGAGTACCCTGACTCACAGATAACAGAACCCCAACTGGCTGACCAACGAAGATTCATAATCAGAAACAAAGTGTTCAGTGAAGTTGAACTCGAAGAAATCCAGAAAATTTGCAAAGTAAATTACCATCAGACCACAGCACAGACAGCAGCAGAGACTCCAGCAACACTTGGAATGGTGGAACAGATTGAACCAGAAGAAAGTGTGGAGCTTTTGCAAGAATTTGAACAACCAGCACTTGAAACACCTGTTGAACCACCAAGAACCTTGACAGCAAGACAACAAGAGCTCAAGGATAAGATCATGGCTCATGCTGCAGCAAATACAATAAGAGAGATCTGGAGAACTGTAAGAGCCGAAAAGCTAATCTTCACATGAAGTGGATTGACTACAAAAAGGCCTTTGACTCACTCCCACACAGCTGGATCATCAAGTGCCTGGACGCCATCGGGATTTGTAAAAACTTTGGCACCTTCATTGAAAACATGATGGAGCAATGGAAAACGGAACTGTTTGTTGGAAATGAAAGCTATGGACTTGTCAACATCAGAAGAGGAATTTTCCAGGGAGATTCATTGTCCCCTCTGCTTTTCATTATTGCCATGATCCCTCTGTCAACAATCTTACAAAAAACAAACCTCGGCTATCAAACATCTAAGAAATCTCACAAAATTTCACATCTGATGTACATGGATGACCTGAAGCTGTATGGGAAAACGGAAACTGAAATCCAGTCTCCTCCCAACACTGTCCGAATTTTTAGCACTGATATCAGCATGGAGTTTGGTCTGGACAAATGCTCGACAGTGGCATTGAAGAAAGGAAAAATCATTGAAAGTGAGGGCATAAATATGCCTAATGGCCAAACAATAAAGTGTCACCAGCCAGAGGCCTATAAATATCTGGACATACTATAGCTGGACAACATCAAGCATGAACATGTGAAAACTGTGGTCAGCAAAGAATACACACAAAGGGTCAGAAAAATTCTCAAAAGCAAGCTCAATGAAGGCAACACCATCAAGGCCATAAACACCTGGGCCATACCTGTCATAAGATATACTGCTGGCATTATAAATTGGACACAGGTGGAACTGGACAATTTGGACAGAAAAACAAGAAAACTCATGACCATTCATCATTCACTGCACCCTCGCAGTGATGTTGACCGGCTATATCTGCCTAGAAGATCAGGGGGCAGAGGACTCTTCCAAGTAAAACAAGCAGTCAAAGAAGAAGAACATGCCCTGGCAGAATATGTAAAGCAAAGTGAAGAACCTGCTTTGATTGAAATCAAAAATCAGAAACTCCTCAAAGCACAGCAGACAAAGAATCAGTACAAGAAAGCTGCACTACAAACTAGAGCTGATAACTGGCACAACAAAACATTACATGGAAAGTTCCTTGACAAAATTGAAGGAAAAGCTGATAAGGAGAAGACCTGGCTCTGGCTCATGAATGGGACCCTGAAGAAGGAAACAGAAGGCCTAATCCTTGCAGCCCAGGAGCAAGCCATCAGAACAAATGTAATTAAGGCCAAGATCGAAAAATCAGCTGATGACCCAAAATGCAGACTGTGCAAGGAAGCTGATGAAACCATTGATCATATCCTCAGCTGCTGTAAGAAAATTGCACAGACAGACTACAAACAGAGGCACAACTATGTGGCCCAAATGATTCATTGGAATGTATGCCTCAAGTACCACCTCCCAGCAGCAAAGAACTGGTGGGATCACAAACCTGCAAAAGTATTAGAAAATGAGCACGCAAAGATACTGTGGGACTTCCGAATCCAGACTGACAATGTTCTGGAACACAACACACCAGGCATCACAGTTGTGGAAAAGAAAAAGGTTTGGATCATTGATGTCGCCATCCCAGGTGACAGTCGTATTTGTCAGCGGGGATGATGGGTAGCAGAGTGAAATCCAAAAATTCACCATCCCGGTCTTCACCTCCTCCAGACTGTCTCCCGTGTGGAAAAACAGCACTGGACAAACACACTCCAGCAGATGAGGGTTCAGTTGGAAATCCAACGGCAATAAACTTTTATTTACAAGACTATATACAAAATAGAGTAAATCAGTCCTTCTCTCCATGAGTGCTTGCCGAAGCGAACTCATGCATGCACACAGCACACTGCTCTATGCTTCTCTCTACTCAGGAAACTCCTCTGCATTCCACAGGAACAGGGAAAAAAGTCCCGGCCAAAACAAACTTGACCCCATTGGTCCTGTGATACATCAATCATAGCAGACTCTCATTAACTCCATAACTGCTGGAATGCCTTGCCGAAAAACAAACACATAAGGCGTTTCTAATAACCCAGATTGATTTTAACATTTCACAATACACAATACCCTGACAGTATTGATGAAAAACAACAGGAAAAAATCAGCCGCTATCAGGAACTCAAGACTGAACTTCAAAGACTCTGGCAGAAACCAGTGCAGGTGGTCCGTGCCAAAAGATCTCAGCCGGCATTTGGAAACAATAGGCATTGGCAAAATTACGATCTGCCTACTGCAAAAGGCCACCCTACTGGGATCTGCACGCATCATCCGAAAATACATCACACAGTCCTAGACACTTGGGAAGTGTTCGACTTGTGATTTTGTGACACGAAATGCAGCATATCTATCTTGTTCGCTATGTCATGCTATGTCGTTGTGTCAATAATAATAATAATAATAATAATAATAATAATAATAATATACAGTTGCTTGTTCAAAATCAGTGCACTGCTTGTGTTCTCCTTATGCAGTGCTGTCCAGACAAATAAGGGGGTATGAAAAATGTCCAAAATTATACAGGATATGTAGAAAATGTTTTGTTTTCTCATAATATTAGAACTCTGAAACAATCCTTGAAGTGGAGAAAATACTTCAGACAGAGTTCTGTATGCATAACTCTCCCTGTGGAAGTGACTGGATATTTTTGTCTCAGGCAGAATAGAAAAGGTTTGAAGAAGCAGCGATATACACGCAGTGCCATTATGCATATGATACATACCAAAAAACCTGTGTGCATGTGGATTAAATTACTTATGTGCATTTAGGAAGACATTCAGATATGCATCCCAATAATGGTATCAACGAAAATCCGTGATTTCAAATTTCCACAGGAAATCAGCGAGCTAAAATATTGAACAAGCAATTCTTAGGGTCATTTTCATTCTTCAGAATCAGTACAGGCCAAGTCTTAGTAGTCAAATAGATGGTTAGTGGTAAAACTTATCTAAATAAAATCTGATAAAAGTACATTTTGTCCATATTTTAGGAGTTCTTTCAATATCTCTGAAAATGGTAAGCTGTATGAGCTGAAATGGCTGAAATTGAATAGCTGGCCTTATATGATTTTATTTTAAAATCCATTTTAAAATTGATTTTTAATATTTTTCATGTAATTTCTTCAATGCTTTTGCAAAGCCCTAGGATTCTACAGAACAAAGTTTGGGGACCAATAGTTTTAAGCCAGTTCTTCCAGGAAATGCCTAATTATTTTCCAATTTATCCTTACTATTTTGAAGAAAACAATGAGATCTCAGCTCTTTAGTAGAGTTACGTTTAGCAGTATGATGGAAGATATCAGTTCTCCATACAGTGCGGTATCAGTGACATGAGCCTCATCCCCCACTAACAAGATGCTCCTGATTGCAGAAAGACTCTCCATGAGAATAAGGATACTGAAAAATTGGTGATTTTGTTCAAGTGGAAAGCAATCAAACATATAAATCAGAACATTTTGTCACTTTCCATGTTAAGAAGCAAAACAGATAACCTTATCAACTAGACATTTATGATCTGGCCCAACTCCTGCTTTCCCTAGCATTTGTTTTTATAAACAAGTTTGGAGTTGCTTAATATTGTACTATAGTATTTCTGTTCTATGGCTATTTCTATATTATAGTTAACTTTCTCAATTCTGTTACCAGAGTATTTTCCCATCCCAAAATGATTGACTGCACTGCAACTTTCTTTCTTGGCAAAAGGTGTGGTAGAACTGTCCTTCTTCATCATTTTAGGCACTCAAGTCCTTTCCTGTTTTTTACTTTCACTATGGGAGCCCCGGTGGCACAGCATGTTAAAGCATTGAGCTGCTGAACTTGCAGACTGAAAGGTTGCAGGTTCGAATCCAAGGAGCGGAGTAAGCACCCCCTGTTAGCCTCAGCTTCTGCCAGTTTGCAGAAAACATTTGCGGTTCGAAAACATGCAAATGTGAGTAGATCAATAGGTACCGCTCTGGTGGGAAGGTAGCAGCACTCCACGCAGTCATGCCAGCATATGACCTTGGAGGTGTCTACGGACAACGCTCGCTCTTCGTCTTAGAAATGGAGATGAGCACCACCCCTCAGAGTCGGACACAATTGGACTTAATGTCAGGGGAAAACCTTTACCTTTACCTACTTTCACTAGCTTGCTCTTCCTCTTTTGTTTCCTGGCCAAATATCATCTCCTTTCCATCATCCTTCATTTCACTTCATAGCAGTTAACAACAACGCTACCACAGGAATTCAAAACACAGCTATGGAAATTTGTGGAGTTGTCCACCTATTCATTACAGAGTGAGAAAAACATAATTTTCTAAGCAGAAAAGTTACACTCAATAGCTTTGATTGATATTTTATGTATTCTCTAAGTGAGCCTTGAGTTTAGGGTGATTTTTAGAAAGTTTGTGTACCTGGATAGGATTGGCATTGCTGTCTTTGCTCCTGGGTTGCATAAATGGCAGTTCACATAACAAATTGTTTCTTAGCTGTGGTTTTATTATCTTTGCTGGGACTGGGATTGTCCCAAGCAGGGCCGGTTGACTATACGAGGCCGCTGACGCGGCCGCCTCGGGCGCTGGCCGCTAGGGGCGCTGTCGAGGCGTCGACAGCGGCCCGTAGCGCCACCGACGCCTCCGGTGTTGGCGCGGCCGCGCGGGGCTTCAATCCCCGTGCCCGCGCCAAACCGCTGAAAACAAATATGCCATTTTGCCCTTAGTCGACAAACTAAGGGCAAAATGGCCTATCTGGCTGTGCGCATGTGCACTGCCAGATAGGCCATTTTGCCCTTAGTTTGTCGACTAAGGGCAAAATGGCATATCTGTTTTCAGCGGTTTGGCGCGGGGATTGAAGCCCCGCGCGGCCGCGCCAACACCGGAGGCGTTGGTGGCGCTACGGGCCGCTGTGACGTCTCGACAGCGCCCCTAGCGGCCAGCGCCTGAGGCGGCCGCGTCAGCGGCCTCGTATAGTCAACCGGCCCTGCTTGGGACAAGCATGCGCACTGCCAGATAGGCCATTTTGCCCTTAGTTGACAAACTAAGGGCAAAATGGCCTATCTGGCAGTGCGCATGCGCACAGCACAGATAGGCCATTTGGCCCTTACTTCCTGGTTGCGGCCGCCGGGCGATCGGCGGCCGCGACCAGGGAGTAAGGGCCAAATGGCCTATCTGTGCTGTGCCCGTGCGCACAGCACAGATAGCCCATTTGGCCCTTACCTCCTGGTCGCGGCCGCCGATCGCCCGGGCGATCGGCGACCGCGACCAGGAAGTAAGGGCCAAATGGCCTATCTGTGCTGTGCGCATGCGCACTGCCAGATAGGCCATTTTGCCCTTAGTCGACAAACTAAGGGCAAAATGGCCTATCTGGCAGTGCGCATGCGCACAGCACAGATAGGCCATTTGGCCCTTACTTCCTGGTCGCGGCCGCCGGGCGATCAGCGGCCGCGACCAGGAAGTAAGGGCCAAATGGGCTATCTGTGCTGTGCCCGTGCGCACAGCACAGATAGGCCATTTGGGCCTTACTTCCTGGTCGCGGCCGCCGATCACCCGGCGGCCGCGACCAGGAAGTAAGGGCCAAATGGCCTATCTGTGCTGTGCGCATGCGCACAGCACAGATAGGCCATTTTGCCCGTAGTCGACAAACTAAGGGCAAAATGGCCTATCTGACTGTGCGCATGCAGCGGCCGCGACCAGGAAGTAAGGTCCAAATGGCCTATCTGTGCTGTGCGCATGCGCACAGCCAGATAGGCCTTTTTGCCCTTAGTTTGTAGACTAAGGGCCAAATGGCCTATCTGTGCTGTGCGCATACGCACAGCACAGATAGGCCATTTGGGCCTTACTTCCTGGTCGCGGCCGCCGATTGCTAGTTTGTAGACTAAGGGCCAAATGGCCTATCTGTGCTGTGCGCATACGCACAGCACAGATAGGCCATTTTGCCCTTACTTCCTGGTCGCGGCCAGGGCACGCTGGACGGGGGGCGGGGCCAACTCTGGCCCCGCCCCCAGCACTATTCGCCCTGGCCCCGCCTCCCACGCAGCGTGGGAGGCGGGGCCAGGGCATGCTGGGCGGGGCCAGGGCGTGGGAGGCGGGGCCGGTGGCGGGGGCGCTTTTTAGCACCCCCGCTTAACATTTAAAAATATCTCCGGCCGGCCCTGGTCCCAAGATGTTTTGCTGCTGAGACAAGTAACAACAGATGCCCCTCTCACTCTTTGTATGAAATAAAGCTGGGCTGACAGTTGAATCTTTCTTCAGTATTGATGATAATAAAACAATTTTTCTTTGATTTAAGGAATGGTTACTAGCTGAAAGATTCCAGGGCAATCCTCATACACAGCTTGTTCTTTAGCACATCGATATTCCCTCCTTCTTTCTCCCACATCTGGCACCTGAGACAACTACTTGGGCTGCATAATGGTAGACCTTTCAGTAGGCTTGGGCCCAAATCAATTTGACCAAAAATGATTTGTACTATTTGGTGGTCCATTTTGTATAATCCCCCAAACACAGAACAGGGAGAATGGAAGTGAAAAGCTTGGCAAAATGGATCAAGAGAGCCGGATTTATCGGCTAGTGGAGAGGATGGCGTTAAGTCTGCTTTATACCTGAGGCAGGGATCTGCCTTGGGGCTCCTGGAAGAGATCCTGCAGTGTCTTTTCTCCCTCCCTAGCAGCGAAGTGTCCCATTTCTTTTGGAAAAAGTTCCCTAGTCTCCTCCTCCAGAAAGGGCCCTGCTGGGAACTTGTTTTCCCTGCAGCACTTGCATTGAAGTCTCTGAGTTCCTTTCAGAGCATAATGAGAGTTGAAGTTTCTCTCTCTCTGTTTCTCAGTCAATAAAAGGCCTGGTTGTGTCCATGCTCTGATTGGACACAACCGGCAACTACAATTCCCAGAACCCTCTCTTGCAGTTTGTCTTATTTTTTAAAAAAAAGTTATGGTAAAAACTTAATATAATTCTTAAAAATCAGTAGATTTGTGAATTCTTCTGAAACTTGACATGCCTACAGTTGTAAATGCCTACAGTCTAAAACTGAAGTACGCTTCATGCAGATAGGCTGTGAGGGGACTGAGGTTTGAGCCTTTAACATTTCCCATTGTAGCCAATGGGTCAAATCTTTGCCGAATGAAAATGGCAAACACTCCTCCCGATTCGAGTAACTTCCTGGTAAACAAAATGAGGGGTTAGCTGAAAATAGACCCCGAAATGGCATGCCTTTTGACTGAACTACACACCTCTACCTTCCAGGTTCTTAGATATGATTGAGAGTATGTGATGGAATTATTATGTTGGTCAGAAACTGCATTGGGAGAATTCAGAAACAGAAACAATCCATTATTTCTAAAGAAATACTAAGTATGGGACCAAACAAGGATTTAAAACTTCAAGATGTTTTACTGGGCTCCACAAAAGGCAACCTGAGAGAAAAGCAAATTACCTTCTCTTCTTTCAATTTTTTTTTCTTTTCATCATGTGAAACACAATCTGAATCCAAGCTCTCCCTAGTTAAAGTGGTAAAACTAATGGTTTAGAATATTTATACTTAATTTAATGAGGTTTCTACAGAATTTGGGGATCATTTGTGCAAACCAACCTCAGCTCCTCCTGGTAACTTCTTTCAGATTTGTTTGGCTCTTTGGTTTCATGATTAATCTCCTAGTATACAGTTCATCTTTAACAAGCACATTCCACTTTGCTTCTGCTTCAACTGATTTACAGTTTCTTATGCAGCAGAAATGAAAATTGGATTGGATCTCTGCTGACTTATAAAAATCATTAGTAACCAAGTCTTGTAAGTAGGAGCTAGGCTTGGGCCATGCTGACACAACACAATCAGTTTTCTATGCATAATGATGCCACAACACAACAAGAGTAAAAATGACATTTGGAGTCTTATGAGGTTTGTCATGTTGTTATGTTGTCATCGCTCCTTGATGGAGCACTGGAAAAATATCAGCTTTAACAAGTCACTGAATAACCTATTGGCACCAACTCTTTTCAACTTTCATATTAATAGGATGCAGGATAAGGGAAATGTTATTATCATTTTCTTTCAGCTCTATGATTTTTCTATGTGTGTGCGCACTTTATTCATAGTTTCAGTTCAGTCATTAAGTATTTTGCATAGCTTGGATTTTTTCACACATCTTTGGTTTTGTGTGAAACCTTTAGGAAAATGACTTAAGGAATGAAGAAATTTCTTTTCTTCTTATTCCAAAAAAAGGGTTAGTTGGAGTCATTATGCATTCCTTTTAAACTTGCCTGTCTTTCATGTGCATTTATTTTTCTTGGATATGCTTCTAACAGACAAGACCCACTTGAATCATTTTGCAAGTTTTATCAAACTTTAAAACACATTGTCTGCTAATTGGACACTTGGAACATGAACTTTCCAGTGGCTTATAACATGACTTTTACTGTTTCTTGCAAGTTTACTCATAATTTCTTATGGCAATTTCTCACAATTATTTGGATAAAAAAACCAAACAAGCCATAACAACGACTGGATACTATGTAGAGGAAGGGCAGAATTTGAAATGCATTGTTTACTTTTATATCTTCTATTCATTTGTATGATAATTTAAAAGAAAAAAAAATTAAAGATTTAAAATCAGTTCCATAGAAAAATTATTACTAATAATCTCCCAAATGAACATAGTAAAAATGTCTTGTGGAGTTCTACTGAGGTAATGTTGTTCCATTTGGGCTGTGCAAATATTGTTCTGATTTTGCTTATTAGTGAATGATTCCTGGTAGCAGAAAGTAAACTGGAAGTGACAAAGCAGAAGGTGTGGTAACAGCAAACCTGTTCTGTCAGTCACAAAAATGGACAGTCATTGACCCAGAAAGTACTTTGACTAGGTTTACTACAAAATGCACTTCAGGAAAGTCATTCTCATAGCTGTGTCAGGTAATGACAACCATATTTTTCAGTCATTCAGAGCTGGATTTATAGTCACTCAGCAGAGACAGTGCATGATAGATCAGAGATCAATTTATGGACACATTAGAATGAAAACTTCTTGCTAGGATCTGCATTGCATGCATACTGTGATCCAAACTAGTGATTTGGTATGTGTTTAGAAATAAACTACAGAGACATGAAGTTAGCATGTGTAAAATTGCCTTGTTTCATGACACTATGGAAAGAGATTAGGATGGAATGACTCAAAATGTCAGAATTATTAAGAATTGCAGTTATCTCCACATCATATAAAACCATAAAACATAGATGGTGACAGCATCATCTATTTGACAAAAAGCAAATAGGGGGATCTATCCCTACTAGCAAAGATTTACTAATCCTGTTTCTTGGTAGTAAAAATGTATGAATGTCCATAGTTGAAGTATATGGGATCTCAAGATTTCAACACTTCTCAAATATAATCATCAACAACTTTGGACATGGGGCATTAAGGGACTTAATCAATGCAGGTTTGACCATGACATTGGGCAGGGGCAATTTTTCTCCTATGTAGATTGGGGACTAAAGTTGTGGGATACTGGCTTGTGAGTTCATAGAGAAGGTCATGTTTGAACGAGGGACTTTCAGGTTCACCACACAGTCTCTTAGCTCATTAGTTTCTTATTATCTCCTATTATCAACTCACATAATCTGGCCATAGTGTGCTGCTAGTAGAGATTAGGTCCATCATAAGCACTGCTTGCAGAACAAACAGTAAAGGGTGATTCAAGCAATAGAAAGAAGACAAAGTCTGTCCCAAACTGTTGGGCAATTTTTACCTAGGAAAAGTACACACCAATCAGAACAGAAGAAATGTTTTTCTTTATTGGTCAAGGTCTGCAAGCCTCCAGAATAATCTTCAAGGATCTTGTGCTGATGGTAGATAGGTTTATCCTTCCTTTTTCTCCTGCCCCTTCTGTTACAGGTTGAATATCCCTTATCTGAAATAGGTGGGAGTCTTTTGGATTTTTCCCCTGGATTTTGAATTATCTATGTTTACATATATGTACACAATGAAGTATCTTGGAGATGGGACCCAAGTCTAAACATGACATTTCATTTATGTCTCTATGTACATAGCCTGAAAATGATTATATATAAATGTTTTAATAACTTTGTGCATGAAACAACGTTTGTGTACACTGAACCATCAGAAAGCAAAACTTCACTATCTCAGCCCCCCCCCCCCCCTTGTGAACAATTTCAGACTTTAGAGTATTTTGGATTTCAAAATTCTAGACAAGGGATGATCAACCTATGTTGCCTCTACCTTTCTCCTCACTCTCTGGGCTTCTCCAGAATTGACAAATATATCAGGAGGTTGTGTTATTCAGCAAAATCCAAGGAGTTATATTGTGAGAAGTCCTGCTCCCATAGACAAATTCTCCTTCTTGTAATCCCTTTCCTCTATCTTTCCTTCTCTCCACCCATTTTTCCTTCTTTTTATACCATTTAAATGACTTTCCCCTTCTCATGGTTCTCATGTTTGCCAGGGGTGGGGTGCCTTTGGAAGCACGTGTGTAGATCTATACTTTTAATGTGAAATAGTCAGCATTTTCTGCTTGTGCATATATGAAAGTTGGATGCATTCCACATGGGGGCTGCAGCTTCCATACACCAAATATACCTTGATTTAGCAAGGAAATTCCCATTCCTCTGTCATCCCACTTTATCAACTGTATCTCTCTTCCTTCCACCTTTTCCCTTTTTAGCTCATTCAAATTAGTAAAACTAAATTCAAAGTGCAAAAGTCACGTGGGTGACAGGAAGAGGGACAAAATCTTGCCATTCCCTGTAAGTCCAGGCAAAAGCAAAGTGCTACAGCCTCTTTTAGCTACCATGTTCTTCTTCATTAATAGTTTTAACCCCTTGGCCATACTCTGACGTATGTTGATGGGTATATACATATAAGACATCTGTAGAAACCTCAAATAGCTCCAGAAACTAGTAACTTCTTTTAAATCAAAGAAATTCCTGAATTAGTTAACCTAATCTGTTTTGAAAACAAAAAGATCAGAAAATATTAAAAGATGTTTCCAACTAAGCATGTCATCATTGTAGTTTAAATATAATTTCCTTTGGTTTTGCAATAACCATTGTAGATGAGAGACTAATCTTTTTCAAAGTGTGATTCTGCCTTTTTGGGAAAATGGCATGGCATGGCATGGCTCCAGATTTATTATCTCATTTATTTCCATATACAATGAGCTCAGTTTGCAAGTAAATTTTTAAACTTCCAGCTGCATAAACCTCAACTGAGCTTTCATAGTCATGCTGGATTCCTTCCATTTCATGCATCACTCCCTGTAATAAATATGGTCCAGGCCAAATGAGGATCTCCAGTAATGCAAACCAGGGCAATCTTGTAGCCATTCATGGATTTTGTGCTGACACTGCACCTAGAAAGATAACACAGGTGGGATGAAGGAATCATTGTACCATGAAACTCTTGCTCCCACTAGGTATTATGTAGAAGATGGAAAGCCCTAAGCTTGACGTAGGAGCTCAGACTAATAAACACGATTTCCTGAAAACAAACATAATGCTGGCAGGAGTGAAATCACTCACTCTTGTGAGTGATATCATCAGTATATAACTTCACATCTGTATCATTACTGTGTTATGGGTTGAAGCCTAAGGCATAGCAGGTGGAAGATGTCTCAAATACAACATCTTAAAAACAGATTGGAATTCATGATGGTAATTATGAATAAAAAGCTTAGTTTTTGTGGTCTCCAGATTTTTGATCATTTTAGTTGCCCTCCTCTGGATATTATCGAAGCTCTCTTAGGAGTAAGCACTACTGAAATTGTGGGATTTTTGTCAAAGTAGGCATGGATAGGATTGCACAATTAAAGGGGGCAGGAGTAAGACTGAGAATATCTTGACCACAATGTTTTTCAGCACAAGTCTTGGAAATGTCTATTTAGAAGGAAATCCCACTAAGTCCAACAAAGCCTTAGCCATTATATGATGCCAATTCTTAAAGGTGATCCATAGCCTAGCTTTCTGCATCTATATATATAAAAGAGTGATGGAATCAGGGCACCGGACAAAACAACAAAACTACAGGCCCCCCAACCTCGAAATTTGACAAAACAACCCATCATCCACGCCTCTAGGTTGATACAACAAAAAGAAAAGAAAAATAAAGTCCTAATTAGAGGGAGAGCAATAATTGTTTTTATCCCATTGCTGCTAGTTTAGAGGACTAATCTCTGCCCACTTGGTCTCCTAGCAACCAGCTCAGCCAAGGGACAGCCAGGGTTCAGTTAGGGGACAGGCAGATTTAGGCGTCACTTAGGCTTCTTCCACAGATTATCTAATTTGCACTGGATTATATGGCAGTGTAGACTCAAGGCCCTTCCACACAGCTATATAACCCATTTATAATCTTATATTATCTGCTTTGCACTGGATTATCTTGACTCTACACTACCATATAATCCACTTCAGTGTGCATTTTATACAGCTGTGAAGAAGGGGCCTCATATAATCCAGTTCTAAGCAGATAATATACGATTATCAATATACAGTAGAGTCTCACTTATCCAACATAAACAGGCCGGCAGGATAAGTGAATATGTTGGATAATAAAAAGGGTTTCAGGAAAAGCCGATTAAACATCAAATTAGATAATCGTTATACAAATTAAGCACCAAAACATCATATTATGAAACAAATTTGACAGAAAAAGTAGTTCCATGCGCAGTAATGCTATGTAGTATTACAGTAGAGTCTCACTTATCCAACACTCGCTTATCCAATGTTCTGGATTATCCAACACATTTTTGTAGTCAATGTTTTCAATATAACATGATATTTTGGTGCTAAATTCAAAAATACAGTAATTACTACATAGCATTACTGCGTATTGAACTACTTTTCTTCCAAATTTGTTGTCTAACATGATGTTTTGGTGCTTAATTTGTAAAATCATAACCTAATTTAATGTTTAATAGGCTTTTCCTTGATCCCTCCTTACTATCTAAGATATTCGCTTATCCAAGCTTCTGCCGGCCCGTTTAGCTTGGATAAGTGAGACTCTACTGCATTATTATTATTATTATTATTATTATTATTATTATTATTATTATTGTGGTGCGGTCAACCGTGAAAATGAATACAATCTGGCTCCAAGTATTCAAAAACACTAAAATCAGAATATATAAAAATTAATGTGGTATAATAAAACAGAACAATACAATCTCTAAAATCAGAACACTACGGCGTTGTCCGTAGACTCCTCCAAGGTCATGTGGGATGACTGCATGGAGCGGCGTTACCTTCCCACCGGAGCAGTACCTATTGATGCACTCACATTTGCATGTTTTCGAACTTCTGGGTTGGCAGAAGCTGGGGCTAACAGTGGGGGCTCTCTCCGCTCCCCCAATTCAAACCTGCGGCCTTTCGGTCCAGAAGTTCAGCAGGTCAGCGCTTTAACACGCTGTGCCATGAGGGGATATTATTTCCTAAAGGTTGTGAATATACAATATTTCTGATTTTTTTTTTGTCTGTTGGAGGCAAGTATGAATGCTGCAATTACGAAAAATGATTAGGATGTAATGGCCTTGCAGCTTTAAAGCCTGGCTGTTTCCTCCCTGAGTGAATTTTTTGTTGGGAGGTGTTAGCTGGCCTGATTGTTTCCTGTCTGGAATTCCCTTGTTTTCAGAGTGATGTTGTTTGCGATATTTTATGTGCTTCTACTGTCTGTGGCCCTGAGAAAACAGAGGATTTGCCAGACTTTGATGATGGAAATACTTTTTTGGGAGGTGTTAGCTGGCCCTGATTGTTTCCTGTGTGGAATTCCCCTGTTTTCAGAGTGTTGTTTGCGATATTTTATGTGCTTCTACTGTCTGTGGCCCTGAGAAAACAGGATTTGCCAGACATTGATGATGGGAATACTTTGTTGGGAGGTGTTAGCTGGCCCTGATTGTTTCCTGTGTGGAATTCCCCTGTTTATTTACTGTCCTGGTTTTAGAGATTATATTGTTCTGCATTATTCTATCCCAGTAATTATTTCATATTAAAGAAGAATCTCACTTATCCAACATTCGCTTGTACAATGTTCTGGATTATCCAACGCAGTCTGCCTTTTCATAATCAATGTTTTTGTAGTCAGTATTTTAAATTCATTGTGATATTCTAGTGGTAAATTTGTAAACATAACAAATTAAGTTATGATTTTACAAATTAAGCACCAAAACATCATGTTAGACAACAAATTTGTCAGAAAAAGTGGTTCAGTACACAGTAATGCTATATAGTAATTACTGTATTTATGAATTTAGCACCAAAATATCACGATATATTGAAAGCATTGACTACAAAAATGCGTTGGATAATCCAGAACGTTGGATAAGCGAGTGTTGGATAAGTGAGATTCTACTGTAAATACTACATAGCATTACTGCGCATGGAACTACTTTTTCTGTCAAATTTGTTGTATAATATGATGTTTTGGTGCTTAATTTGTATAACGATTACCTAATTTGATGTTTAATTGGCTTTTCCTGAATCCCTTCTTATTATCCAACATATTCACTTATCCTGCCGGCCTGTTTATGTTGGATAAGTGAGACTCTACTGTATATTGATAATCTTATATTATCTGCTCAGAACTGGATTATATGAGGCTCCTTCTTCACAGCTGTATAAAATGCACACTGAAGTGGATTATATGGCAGTGTGGAGTCAAGATAATCCAGTGCAAAGCAGATAATATAAGATTATAAATGGGTTATATAGCTGTGTGGAAGGGCCTTGAGTCTACACTGCCATATAATCCAGTGCAAATTAGATAATCTGTGGAAGAAGTCTAAGTGAGGCCTAAATCTGCCTGTCCCCTAACTGAATCCTGGCTGTCCCTTGGTTGCTAGGCAACCAAGTGGGCAGAGATTAGCCCTCTAAACTGGCAGCAATGGGATAAAAACAATTATTGCTCTCCCTCTAATTAGGACTTTATTTTTCTTTTCTTTTTGTTTGTATCAACCTTGAGGCGTGGATGATGGGTTGTGTTGTCAAATTTTGAGGTTGGGGGGCCTGTAGTTTTGTTGTTTTGTGAATTGCCTTGATGCCATCACTCTTTTATATATATAGATATAATGAGTTGTTGAAGTCATTCATAACTAACACATGGCAAGATCATGCTCAGGTTCCAAGAGCATTCTTCTATAATGCATAGTTATGCATTGCTTCAGCATCTCAGTATCTTCATTCTTCTTAAAATAACTTTCCAAACTCTAGAGTGGTTTTATTATAATTTTCCTTATAAAAATCACATAAATATTATCACCCTTATTATTATTATTATTATTATTATTATTATTAATTACCTTTGAACTCTTTTGATCCTAATATTCATAGATGCACCAAAAAGTTAAACATTGTGATCCCGTTTTTTTCATTGTGAATAAAAAGAAAGAAATGGTTCATTGCTTGCATTTCTCAGAAGACTGAATTCACAGCCTCTTGTATATTTCATAAAGTCTCTGTAGAACAGGTTAAAGATAGCATTGCATAATTAAATTTTTAATTTTGACAAACACCCTGGGTGTCTGTATCATGCCTTGTGGCGGTTATATTAACCTCTTGCCAGCTTGACAATAAAATTATATAATATTGCATAACAGGCAATTTGTGATCCAAAACTCAATTATATTGACATGTTTTTGCTTTAGAGGCTCGGGGGGGGGGGGGGGGGGGAGAGACATTTCTGACTACAGACATTGTGGGGTTCGACACTAGCCTTTTTCCACAGTACTGGCAACTCTTACATGATTTTCCCCACAAGATTCTGGAAAACATTTCTCCCAAACTATTATCTCTCGCTCTCTTTCTTCTCCTGTCAGGTGTCATCCTGGGGCTGTATCTCCTTTTACTCTTTATTTCTACTTTTATAGTATTTTTGAAAGTTTTTCACTGCAAGCACATCTGAACCCAATTGAGGTCTGACTTGACATACTCCTGTTGCCTCACCTATTTTAGAGGTTTTGCTTACAAGATATTTGCTGTTTGTGTTGCCAATTTTCTGCTAGATCATTTAGTATTATTTGACTGATAATATAGTTCTTCAGGAGTTTGTAGAAGTAAAACTGCTGGATACCGATTATCTTCCTAAGGCATAAACAGAGAAAGAACCATGGAATTTGACAGTTTAATATCACCCTTGTGATGGAAAAAACAAAATCTTGCCAATATAACATTATTGTTACATGTATTTAACTCCAACATGTGGCAACCTTATCCTATCTCTTTAAATAATTTTTTGAGAAATTTATTTAAAGAGAAGGCTTGTCCCTGTCTGTCTCTGAATATAACTCATAGCACCTGGAATTCCTTGGCAATCACAAGGTAGTTCCAGACAGGGCAGAAACCTGGGAGGAAGTGGGCTATTTTAACTCACTTCCTCCCAGATTTCTGTTCCCACCACCCCAAAACCTGAGCTTTCCCTTGGGGGTGGCTAGATGCCATCCCAAGTCAACCATCCAGTCCCCCTCGAGCCACCCATTGCCCCCTAAGAAGCTTACCTAAGGAGCCTGCCCGCAGTGCAGGTTTCTCTGCAGAGTATTCCTGATGCACAAAAATGATGTGCCAGGAAGTGGGGGTGGGAGGAAGGATTTCCCTCCTCCCTCTATCCACCTCCTGATGTGTCCTTTTCCTCCTGCTCCTTCAGGCTCCAAGAGCCCAAAGAATCTGGATGGCTGTGGGGATTGACCCTTGGGACTGTGGAAGCTGTCCCGAGAATCAATCCCAGCAGGTCCAGCACCTTAAAAGACCTTAGAATTGATATAAGTCCCACATTTTGAGCCTGTCTGGAAGGGGCCTCAGTTTCAAGGATTCAGCAGACCTTACAGAGAACTAGCCGAACTTTGTTCTTGATGTATGGCTTCAAGTCACTTCTTCCTTATGATGGCCCCAAGATGAACTTATTATGGGGTTTTCTTGGCAGGATTAGTTTTGAACTAAAATATATAAAAATGCCTTGGTTGAAACCTGAGATAAGTCAGAATTACAATAGAAATCTAATCCCATTTTAGAGATTTTTGGACTACCACTGGTTTATGCCCATGTAAGGTGGCATGGGTCCAAAACAAATGGTCAACTCCTGCCACTGATTGGGATATTGATTCGCAATGTTCCCTCACTTTGTTTCTAGTCATGCTTTTTGTATGGCAACAGCAAAGCTGCTAAAAATCCTTAAAATGTTGTAATATACACATTTATATATTTTTCTTATTTTCTTTGAAATTCACTAATAGGCATTGATACTACCAAGAAAATAAAAAAAACATAGGCAACAAAGTCAGGTCCAGTGCCCTCCTCCATCAGGTACCAACATTTTGTACTGTAGTTCCTCCTATTGTTTCCTCCTCCAGCACTTTGTTTTGGCTACCTCAGCATTTCAGAGACCTGTTATTGCTGCTACAAGTTTATGGAGAACGTACAAAAGTTGTTAAAGATCTGCTCCATCTGTCTAAGAAAACCCTCCTGTCTAAAATCACAGCAAAAAGCTAGGGTTCTGCACTGGAACAGAAAAGAAAAATGACCCAAATCTCTACCTAGTTCTACCTGAAAGAAGATAGAAGTAGGCTCTGAGGTCTTTGCAAGAAATTAGGACACAGAGCAGTGGGTTCAAACTGCAGGAAAGGAGATTCCACCTAATCATTAGGAATAACTCCCTGCTGGCAAGAGCAGTTCTACAGTCAAATAGGTTTCCTTGGAGTCTGATGAAATCTCCTTCCTTTCAGGTTTTTAAAGAGAACTTGTATGCCATATGTCAGAAGAGCTTTCTTTTTATGTTCTTGCATGGCAAGGGGTTGGACTGTATGAATGACCCTTGGGGTCTCTTCCAACTCTAAGGCCAGCCATCGCTAGAGAGAATGAGAAGGTTGTTTTGGGCTTGGGTGCCATGAAAGGTAAGGAAATCCTTAGCTACTTAATTATTTTCTCCTGCCAAGAGTTGGAGAAAAAAGTTTGCAGCAGATTGTGCTCCATTCACACAAAAGTAATATAAAATGTATACAAAATATCTTGACTTGGGTGGATAGGCAGCATCATTTGCTTGTTTGCCTCAGACCCACAACTATCTTAGGCTAGCCAGTGATATTTTTAAGTGTTATTTTGAAAAATCAATTTGGCTTTCAATTCACTGAAGACTGAAAATACTTTCTGGAAATGTAGAAAGAACGTATTCAATGAAAACAAGCAGATATAGTCAGGAGACTTTTGGCATTAACAATTAATTATGATCTTCATCTCTACAGGGATAGGTTCCAAGTTATACACACATGGATATACCAGCAAGCATGCATAATGGCAAACTTTATATTTTGGGCCAGATGCATACCATAGAAATGCACTGGAGGTCCCCACACTAAGTCCTGGGGTCAGATGCAGCCCTCCAAGGTCATTTCCCCAGCCCACACCTTAAACTTTAAACTTATGCCCTTCTACACTGCCCCAATTCCCTAGATCTGATCCCCGATTTAACTGGATTATATAGGGGTCTACTGCAAAATAATCTGGAATAAACAGTAATCTGGGATCAGATCCTGGGATATAGGGCCAGTGTTGAAGGGGCCTTGGGGTGCCCTATGTCTGAAACGACTTGAAGGCACACAACAACAGCAGTCCTAATAAACCTGACTATCTCATTAGCCAAAAGCAGGCCCACACTCCCTATTGAAATTCTGGTAAATTTATGGTGGTTAAAATTATTCTTCATTCTAAATATTGTATTGTTTTTCATATTTTTTGCACTACAAAAAAGATGTGTGCAGTTGTAACACCTCTAAGCTGCGTGAGCACTGGAAACCAACACGGAGGCCAATAAACAATCTAATATTTTTATTAAAGCAATAAAGGATTCACACAAAAATAAGCAGAATATATAGTCCAGCAATAGTCCTTTTAGGAAAGGTCAAATTTAGTCCATTAATATAAAGTTTAATGTCCAGTATTAGAGATCAAGTCTTTAAATCCAAACCGAAACACACTCAAACTTCCAGGCAGTTTGAGTGGGGAATAAAGCAAGGTCTTTCAAGAGTTCCAAGTTCAATGTCCAAGGCAGGGAAACAAGGCAAGGCAAGGAAGCAAGGCAAGGCAAAGTTGGTCGTGGAGGAACTGAAACGCAGTCCAGTCTTGGCAGGGAGACGGGACACCACTCCCGGTCTACTCGAGAGTAGCGCGCTGTCAGGCCGCTGAGGTACACAGGAACAAGAGTTGATGTTAACCTTCCATCTGTCACGTTGACACCGCGATGGTTAGTCTGTGTCCAGAACTTTTATGGGACTTCAAAAACCTCCCCGAAGCAGGTGTCTGAGTCCACATTTTCCCAAGGGAAACGGACTGATGACAACAACTTGCCAGATGTAAACCTCCCTGAAACTTCCCCAGAGAACCGGTTTAATTATAATCCTCTCTCTCCGCTAATCTCGCACTTCGTCTCTGAAACTCCTTCTCAGAGCGGTGTGTTTTGAGAAACTACTTCCTATCAAACACAACACTGTCCGGGGAGTCAGGCTCTGATTCAAGGGCTTCCGTAATTAGCTTTGGACCCAAATTGTCAACAGGGAACATCTGGAATGGAACGGAATCTTGCTGAGTTGGGAAAAACCCCATATCCTCTTCAGTTTGATCTATAATGGCTGCGGGGTCATGGCTCAAGGGTCTCTGAGACATCACAGCAGTGTGCATAGGAATTTGTTCATGTATTTTTCAAACTATAGTCCAGCCTTCCAACAGTCCGAGGGACTGTGAACAGATCCTCAGCTTTAAAAGTTTGGGGATCCCTGGCATAGACACATAAACACTTCTAAGGAGGCTTGGAGTTTTTTTTAAAAGTGTGGGTTAGTGAAACCGTGGGTATCAAATCCATAGAAAAGTGAGTCATACCATATAAGAACAATATAAATTCAGAGTTGGAATGTACCCCAACCCCATTCTGCCATACACAATCAAAGCATTCCTGGCAGATGGCCACCCAGCCTCTGCTTTAAAACCTGTTGAACGGCTCTTTCCATGAGAAAGTTCCTCCTAATGTTTAGGTGGAATCTCTCTTCCTGCAATTTGAATCCATTGCTGTGTGTTTTAGTCTCTAAAGGAGCAAAAAAAACAATAAAATAATCCATAATAAGGTAAAACATCATTTACTTTTGAACTCTAACAAACTGTCCATGCAACAGATATATTAACAATAATTTAAAATCATAAAATTAAGAATCCCTAAAAGCATTAGGAAAACAAACACATAACTTCCTGGCAGTTACAGCAAAAAAAGCTCTCACACCGGACTATTAAGTTGATTATTGGCCAATAATTATACCACTGCGTCCTGCATGGTTTTATCTGAAAATTCCTGGGGAATATATGGTAGAAATGTTATTTTGGACCATATTAAAAAAAATAGAAGAATCGAATGCAGTGAGCCTCAACATGATTATAGCCAAAGATACACGTCAGTTCTGTAAAAAGAAAGAGACAATATTATCCCTTGAAATCCCAGGAGCTTTCCTTTTAAATCTTACAGGAAAAAGCTGTGACAATCTCACCATGGTGATCACATTGCTAACTACCACTTCCAGCAAGCCACAAATTCCTGCTAGACTACAGCAGGCATCAGAATCCTCTCTGAAACCACTTCTACAAAGTCTTGTATAACATATGCTATGATGGTGCAATGTACAATGGGGTGTGGGAATATTTATGTGTGATCTACTCCAAGGGAGGGGTTTCTTGAATTATTTATTAAGAAAGAGACTAGAGGTGCATCTAAACTGTAGAACAGGGGTCCTCAAACTTTTTAAGCAGAGGGCCGGTCCACAATTCTTCAGACTGTTGAGGGGCCGAATTATCATTTGAAAAAAACAAAAACAAATTCCTATGCACACTGCACATGTCTTATTTGTAGTGCAAAAAGAAAAAAACAACAACAGTGAAAAAATAACACAATATTTAAAAATAAAAACAATTTTACCCAACATAAACTTATCAGGATTTCAATGGGAAGTGTGAGCCTGCTTCTGGCCAATGAGATAGTCAAGTTAATTAGGATTGTGTTTGTTGTCTGCCTTCAAGTCATTTCAGACTTTGGGAACAGATCCTAAGTCTAAAACTGAGAGTGGGCGGGGGGCAGGTAAATGACCTTGGAGGGCCGCATCCGGCCCATGGGCCATAGTTTGAGGACCTCTGCTGTAGAATAAGCACAGTTTGACACTATTTTAACTGCCATGGATCAATGCTAGTGAATCCTGGCAATTGTTGTTTGGTGAAGCACCAGCAAAGAAAGCTAAAGACCTTATGAAACTATAGCTCCCATGATTCCATAGCATTGAGCCTTATCAGTTAAAATGGATTTCTACTGTGTAGATGGACCCTAAATGAACTAAGTTTGGCAGGTAATATTTGGATCAAGATGAAGGTAGAGCCACAACACTGAATCATTACCAAACAACTATAAGTGTAAATATACTATGTATCTAATAGGCATGAGCAAAAAAAAAAATCAGAAAAGTCATTAATCGTAATAAATTTGTTAATCGTATTAATATTGAACTGGTTTCCAAGGTGGTTTGGCACTTCTGAATTAACCTTCCAATTCGAAGCGTTGGTGCCCATGCCTTGAAATATCTTTGGATAACCTTCGGATATGTGAGAAAGTGTTTTAATTCTACCAACCGTTGCTATTCAGGAGAGAAATCCCCTTCCCGTCCTGGAGTGGTTGGTTTCTATGGGGCTCTTAAACTGGGTTGCAGAAGTGGAGGGAGCCTGGATTTGCAAAGGGCATGGCTGGCTGGCTGCTGCTTCGCCTCTGCAGGATCTCCCTTTATTTATTTATTTATTTATTTATTTCCAATATTTCTTTCCCGCCCTTCCCACCTGAAGGGACTCAGGGCGATGTACGATTGGCAACAATTCGATGCCGACACATCATTAAAAACAACCAGCATATACAATCTATTACAAACAGTCCCTTGGAAACCACTTCCTCTTCCCGCTCTTAAACTGGGTTGCAGAAGTGGAGCAAGCCTGGATTTGCAATGCCCTTGCCTCTGCAGAATATCCCTCACAACGTGCTGGTAAAACCCCAAACTAGAACTCTCCACCCAGGTTGGTATGTAAGTGACTTTCCACTTCAGGGGGAGAAGAAAATTGGAAATGGGCAGGGAAAGCAAACTATCACCCTGTTAAGAATTTTCCACAACTCCCCCCTATTATTTTAAATTACCCTGATATTATTATTATTATTATTATTATTATTATTAATGGTACCCCACTTTTTTCTCTAGATTTGAGATGGAAAGGGACTCACATTAATATATATATATATAATAGTATCATTTTGGGAAGGGAAAAGGTTGCATTTTAAATCTATGTTTTAATAGTATTCTATATTTGTGTGTATGTAACATGTGTAAGCCCCATCCACTCCTGAGCATGTTCCCTCCTGGTTAGAAGCAGGCTAAGCCCCATCAGAAAAAACCTACTCCTAGATTATCTTCTCATCCCAGATTATCTGGCAGTGTGGACTCATATAATCTAGTTCAAAGCAGATAATCTGGGATCAGATCCTGGGATATAGGAGCAGTGTGGAAGAGGAATCAGGCTGGATCTACGCTGCCCTATATCCCAGGATCTGATTCCAGATTATCTGATTTAAACTGGATTATATGAGTCCCCACTGCCATATAATCTGGGATAAGAAGAAAAGTGACTAATCTGGACCAAGCTTTGCACACAGACCTAACATGTCCAGCTGTGAATCCTGGGGGAGTTTTGGGAGGGTTGACCCAAGACTTTTGGGAATTGTAGTTCACCCACATCCTTATACATTTTCTCATGGGAGCATTCATAAAAAACAAAAGATTGAGGTTTTTTTCCTAAGACATAGTGTAACATCGGAAGTGGGCTAAGCCTCATAGGAAGAAACAGCAGGCCCCTTTTTGGGACAGCATGGTGTAGTGTGGTTTGAGAGTTGGACTACGAGTGTGACTTCATTCCCCACTCCTCCATGGAAACCCACTGGGTGATCTTGAGCAAGTCACACACTCTCAGCCCCAGAAATCCCAATGTAACAGGAAATAACACTTTCAAACCAGGAACAGATTTCCTTATTCAGAGGCTGATGGCCATCTTTCAGGAGTGATTTGATGGTGTGCTATGATTTCTGTTCCTGACTGATAAATGTCATTTCCTAATTGGTTCTGTCATAAAACCAGCAAGGGACATCGACCTATAAAAAATAGCACATTATGGTTTGTTGAATCTCTCTCCACCAATTTAACAAAGTTTCAGCCACAAAAACAAAGTTTCAGAAGTAGAACAATGGCTTTCAAAGTAAAGGCCACCCAATAAAACAGGAAAAAACACTTTCAAACCAGGAACAGATTTTTGTTATTATTAAAAATGTTTTTATAAAAACTTGAAAATTCACAAAAAATCTGAGGATAAGTCAAATGTTCTTAGATTTAGTGAGCTAACAGTTGTTTTTGTGTTCTACCACTGTAGCAAATTTCATTAGGATAGCTCAAAAAATGAGGGGGAGAGATGCCCCTCAATTTTTCCCCATTGACGACAATCTTTTCCTTCATGCGCATGCACATCCGCCATTAACGAGGTACATACGAAGATTTGGAAGTTTCAGAAAGTTTTGAATTTTTTGCTTCAATATTCGGAAATGACTTTAGAAATGAAGCGCCAGCGCCCCCTACTTTCAAAGCGAGTATTGAACCATTTTTTTCATGGATTGCATATGCCTAGTATCTAAATCTTAGTCCTCTCCTGGAGCCCCCAGATGGCGGAGTGGACTAAGTGACTTGAAGGTTGGGTTGCTGACCTGAAAGCTGCCAGGTTCGAATCCCACCTGGGGAGAGTGTGGATGAGCTCCCTCTATCAGCTCCAGCTCCATGCGGGGACATGAGAGAAGCCTCCCACAAGGATGGTAAAAATATCAAAACATCCGGGCGTCCCCTGGGCAACGTCCTTGCAGACAGCCAATTCTCTCACTCCAGAAGCAACTCCGGTTGCTCCTGACACGAAAAAAAAAAGTCCTCTCCTGCGGATGGATCCAGACTGGGCAAGAGTCTTGATAGGAGTTGTACTTGCACAACTTCTAGATATTGGGACTTTTCCCAACATGCAAATGACATAACCCCTATCCCAGTCTATTTCTCATGAATTTCCAGGATGACCCATACCTTTGAAAACCAGGGCAGATCCCCCTCCCCTTCACCCAGAACTTTTTAACCAAGTTAAAGGGCTACATTTGTCTCAATTTTTTGGTTCTTCCTGCACTTTCTGGGCATTTGCATTGAAGGCATGCTCAGCTTTCTCCTGTAGGTTTTTCCTTTGACCTTTCTTCAATAATTATACTTTTTCCTAGAATGAGAAAATGCTGTTCATACTACACAACCCTGCCATTTTGGGGGTATAAGTCACCACTATTAGATATGCAACTCAAGAAAAAGGCTGGATATTTATCAGGTTTTTCCCACTGAACACTCGCCAACACGCATAAACATTTATCCCAATGCCCTAAACAGTGTCAGTCCTGTCATCATGACCACACTTATTATATTTCAATAATACAGCATGAAATGAGGACATAAACATTTTTTTACAAATGAGGCAATGGTGTACATATTACCGTGGGAAGTAATTAAATGTCCAATTTCATGTTTATGCAAACAGCAAAACCAGTATAACTTCAGCAGCATAGAAAAGAAAATCCTCACATCAGTTTGTCTGAATGTATATAAGGGGTACTTGCTGAACATTAAAAAGTACTAATTGAGGATAGTACCCATAAACATACATAGGTATAGATTTCATAGAATCATAGTGTTGGATGAGACCTCATGAGCGATCCAGTTCAACCCCCTGCCAAGAAGCAGGAAAATCACATTCAAAGCACTCCTTTGAATGGTCATCCAGCCTCTGCTTAAAATCCTCCAAAGAAGGAGCCTCCACTACACTCTGGGGCAGAGAGTTCCACTACTGAACAGCTCTCACAGTGAGGAAGTTCTTCCTAATGTTCAGGTGGAATCTCCTTCCTTTCCTGTAGTTTGAAGCCATTGTTCCATGTCCTGGTCTCCAGGGCAGCAGAAAACAAGCTTGCTCCCTCCTCCCTATGACTTCCCCTCAAATATTTATGCATGGCTATTTTTATTATTTTTTCATTATAGGTAGACCTTTATGACTTACCTTGAGAGATTAATGGTGTTAGCTACTCCCACATAAATGTGCAAAATGACACTTTGCATACTTTGGTAGCAAGCCAGAAGGCCAGACACATGTGTTCACCTAAAAATCATAGGAAACTAGCCTTGACAAAAAGTATATTGAAATACTATGTGTACTCACCTGAGTGTGAGCTGAATTAAATCCATTTGGGTTCATTTCTACCTTTTGCTCTCATGCATTCAATGCAAACACATTGAGCTTTTGGTTTTTTTTTCTTTCACTCTTCCAAAAGTTAATTAACTGCTATGCATTTGCATTATGGTCACTGCATATGATTTTTTCCCCCTTTTCCTTATTCTATTTACGAAGATCTAATGTCAAAATGCCATTTTTCCAGAATGGTGCCTGAAAATAAATGTCATGACATTCTCATTAACTTTGCTGTGACATTGGAGTGACACACTGTGTGATGTGGTTGTGTTAGTATATCCAGTCCTAATTATGTATGCATGTGCTGGTGCAGAAAGCCTTAAGATGAGGCCATATATCTTAATTTTCCAAAGTGTCATTACGCCCTGATCCTATACGCACATCGGCATTCAAAGCACTTTGAGCACCTTTGAGACTCTCACAAGCTCTTTGTGGAAATATCTGAATTGAATTCCAACCAAGGTACCCTTTAAATTTTAATTATAAATGTGGGAGAAAATAAACTATAGGCTGAAATGTTCACAGCAGAACTATGACTGGTGTATTTTGCACAATATGGCATGCTCCCTTCTAAACATGTTTTTGTTGGTCCTACCAGTCTCATTCAACCTGCTCAGAGTTGTTTAGGAAACATCACCTCTTTTCTAAAACTTCTTATTATCAGTACATGGACAGCCTATGAATGCCTTTTCGTATTTGTCAAACGATGAAGCATCCCATTTTAGTTTTTGTTGTTTTTAGTTTTTTACTCAGAAGAAAGAATGCTTTGGGGTGAGCTGGAATTAAGAAATCCAAAACCAAATGAAGTATGGTTAGCCCTCCATATTTGCAGGTTTCACTTTTGCAGATTAATTGTTCTTAAATCTGGTTATTATGTTCTTTTTAGGAATCTCTAGGTCCCTCAGCATGATACTATGCTCAGTTTCCACCTTACAGTTGTGCTAGAGGACAGAGATTCCTAGACAGGACACCTCTCTGGACATTTGTATCTCTAGCATGATTTTATGGTCATCTTCCAACAGAAATTGACCATAGAGTTGCGCTAGAGGACCTACAGATCCCTATAGGTGTTTTTTTGGATTAAAAACCCCATGATTTTTATTTGTGGTTTTTCCTGTGTTCCAAGACTTTACAGCAATATGATGCATTTGATTGAAGGCAAATCAATGCATTTGATGAGGCAAATACAGAGAACTTACACGAAACATACGTTTTGAGCACTGGGCTATGACTTGAAACCAGGATTTGAACCCCCACTTGGCCATGAACTCTTCCAGGTGACCCTTGGACAAATCAAACTTCCTCAACCTCCGGAAAGGAAAAGCCTGTGATAAAATTGCCTTAGGGTCACTGTAGGTTTGAAATGACTTGAAGGAACACAAGGAAAAGTGAAAGCACAGGAAGAAAAAAAGTGCTTATGTAGCTATTGAAAATTAGATGAACCAATGATGCCTGGAAGTTTGAAGGTAAACTCATCTTGGATCCCTGAAGAGGGTGCATCTATACCAGGCCTGGGCAAACTTTGGGCCTCCAGGTGTTTTGGACTTCAACTCCCACAATTCTTAACAGCCGCAGGCCCTTTCCTTCCCCCCCTTGGCCACTTAAGCTGAATTGAGGGAGTTGAAGTCCAAAAATATCTGGAAGCCCAAAGTTTACCCATGCCTGATCTACAATATAGAAGGAATGCAATTTAACAGCATCTTAACTGCCATGGCTTGGTGCTATGAAACAGTGGGAGTTTTAGTTTTAAAGGACTTTAGCCTTCTTTGCCAAATTCACACTTGCATCTAACAGGGAAGAGTTATTTCTCCCACCCTGAACATTATTCTAGGTATAATAACCCCATTTGCTTAGTTTCCAACAGACCCTTTGAGGATGCCTGCCATAGATGTGGGCGAAACGTCAAGAAATAATGCTTCTGGAATATGGCCATACAGCCTGGAAAAGTCACAGCAACCCAGACTGTAGCTGTCTTTGCCAAAGAGTCCTGGGACCTCACCAAACCCCAGCTCCCACGATCCCACAGAACTGAGCCATGGCAGTTGGTATGGTATCATACTGCACTAATTCTACTGTGTAAGTGCGTTCTAGTCAGGGATCTAAGATCGGTCTACCTTCAAACCTTCATTAGTCAGTCCAAGCTTTCATTAAAAATACAGGTGTGCTTTGGAGTGTTGTGTACATCCTTTTCAAACTGTGTTGATTCTACAGAGGCAAACATCTCAAACGCAGTCTTCCTGCAATTGGTTTAAAGGGGGTCAGCAGCGGTGGGATGACGGGAAAGCGTAGGGTGGGGAAGGGGGGTGGAGGAAAGAGGAAGGAAATCAAAAAATACGCAAACCGGAGGATGGCTATAATAACAATAATGCTAATAATTTTTCGTCCCGCCCAAAGGCAACGGCTTTGCCCCTCCTTCCTTTCCTCCTCCTCCTCCCCCCCCCCCCCCCCCGCCCCACAATGACAGGAGCTAGCGGTCCCAAAGCGCCACCTACAGCTGTGAGAGACCTTTTTCAAAAACGGGGAGAGAAACGAGCGGCTGAGGGAGGACTGGAGGCGCTTGACTGCAAGCGGGCATGAATGAGCTCAGGGCCAGTGTGCCACCGGGCGAGGCAGGGAAGAAACGCGCCAGGGTGGTGATGGTGAGGGTGGTTGTTTGGTTTAACCCTTTTTGGTGGCTACAAGCGCGAGAACCTTCATCATTCGTGGAGATAAAAAGACAAAAAGGGCATGGATTGGGCGAGGGGTGGGGGAAGGGGGCTCTTTCAGGAGAGGACCCTACCTCACAATCTCTGAGGATGCCTGCCCTAGATGCAGCCGGAACGTCAGGATAAAAATGCTTATGGGATATGGACATACAGCCCGGCAAACTCACAGCAAGCGACCCATCCCCCTTTTCCTTCGCTCCCACCTCTGCTGTGCGCGCGCGCGCGCGCTCTGGCTCCCCTTCCTTGGCAAGGCGCGCGCGCGAGAGAGAGAAAGGGGGTGTGTCGGCAGACATGTGGGGAGGGGGTGTGGAACGGAGGGAAAAGGGGCGGAGCCGGAGCCTGCCCATTGGCTGTCCTCGGGAGTGATGTCACCCATATCAGCCCCTGATAACTAGTTGGGAGAGGAGCCGCAACTTTTGCAGAAGGGGGAGTGTGTGCGATCCAGCGACATCTCTGGGTCCCTGCTCTTGCAGGGGGAGGGGAGGGGAAAGAGCCGGAGAAAGAGCCCTGGTTGGGGAGAAAGGCAGGAGAAGGGAAGAAAGGGAGCGAGAGAGAGAAAGGAAAGGGGCTGGGAAGGAAGCCTTTGCAGGCGCGCTCGCTCTCGCTGTCTCTCACTCCCGCGATGGTGCAGCAAGCGGAGAGCCCCGAAGCGGAGGGCAGCCTGCCAAGCCGGGAGGCGATGGAGACGGAGGAAGGGGACTTCCTGGCCTGCAGCCCCGTGGCGCTGGACGAGAGCGACCCGGACTGGTGCAAGACCGCTTCGGGCCACATCAAGCGCCCCATGAACGCCTTCATGGTGTGGTCCAAGATCGAGCGGCGCAAGATCATGGAGCAGTCGCCGGACATGCACAACGCGGAGATCTCCAAGCGCCTGGGCAAGCGCTGGAAAATGCTCAAGGACAGCGAGAAGATCCCCTTCATCCGCGAAGCCGAGCGCCTCCGCCTCAAGCACATGGCCGACTACCCGGACTACAAGTACCGACCGAGGAAAAAGCCCAAGATCGACCCTTCCTCGGCCAAGCCCAGCCCGGAGAAAAACGCCAGCGGGAACGGCAACAGCGGAGGCGGCGGCGGAGGCGGCAAGGGCGCGAAGAGCAATGCCAAGAAGTGCAGCAAAGGGAAAACCTCCTCCTCGTCGTCCTCATCTCCTCCTAAAGCCGGGACGAAGCTGGCACCTCAGCCTGGAGGAGACTACGGGGGTGAGGACTACTTCGTGGCCCTCAAAGCGGGCGGCAAAGCTGTCAAGTGCGTCTTCATGGACGAGGAGGACGATGATGAAGAGGAGGAGGACGACCTGCAGCTGCGGATCAAGCAGGAGGAGGACGACGAGGAGGAGGACGAGGAGCCGCTCCACCACCACCATCACCAGCAGCAGCTGAGGCGCTACAACGTGGCCAAAGTGCCCGCCAGCCCGACCCTGAGCTCCTCCGCGGAGTCCACCGAAGGCGCCAGTTTGTACGAGGAGGCGCACGGAGCGCACGCCAGCCGGCTCTATTACGGCTTCAAGAGCATGCCCAAGAGCGCCCCGCAGCCGCCCAGCCTGTCCCCGGCGTCCTCCCGGTCCGTCTCCACCTCCTCCTCCTCCTCTTCCAGCAGCGAGGAGGCGGACGACCTGCTGTTCGACCTGAGCTTGAATTTCTCCCAGCACGCCCAGGCAGCCTCCGAGCTGGGAGGCGGCTCGGCTTCGGGGAACCTGTCCCTCTCCCTGGTGGACAAGGACCTGGATTCCTTCAGCGAGGGCAGCCTGGGCTCCCACTTCGAGTTCCCCGATTACTGCACCCCGGAGTTGAGCGAGATGATCGCCGGAGACTGGCTGGAGGCCAACTTTTCCGACCTGGTCTTCACTTACTGAGTGAGGATGGAAAGGAGCAGAGGCAGAAGAGGGGCGTGACAGGAGAAGGAGAGAGAGAGAGAAAGGAGGAAAAAGGACGTGGAAAAAAGGAGAAAAAAAATATCAAGGAAAAACGATGCTTATCAAAGAATAACGGTGGAGTTGTTGAAGTGAAGTCATGATCAAAAATGTATTGGGCTTTCTATTTTTTCCTCATTTTTTAAAGTTCCCAATCGAGTCCGGAGTTGTGATATTATATATATTACTTTTTTGTGTTCCTTCTTTTTTTTCCCCTTTTCCTCTCTTCTGATTTTGTAATTGTTTTTTTTTCCCTTTTCAATTAATTGGAGATCACAACAGCAGCAAGCATTGCAAGGAGGAAAACAAACAAACAAAAAAGGCAAATGGGACTGGGGCTTCAAAAGAGGGACAAGAAGGCGCTTAGGCGGCTGAGGGGGAAAAGGAAAGGGCCTGAGGCTGTGAGGAATGGTGGGAGTTGGAGTCCAAAACACCTGGAGGGCCCAACTTCGCCCAGGCCTGATGTAGTGCCCAGTTGCTTCAGAGTTACTATTAAAAGAGTTTTATTCCACACAACAGCAGCCAGCATTGCAAGAAGGAACACAAACAAACAAACAAAAAAAGGCAAATGGGACTGGGGCTTCAGAAGAGATATAAGGCGCTTGTTTTGTTTTGTGAAGCTTTTGGGTCTTGTGATCGAAGTCTGGAAGAAGAAGATGGTCTGCAGAAATGAGAAGAAAAGAAGAAGAAGTCTTTTGGCAGCACAACTGTTACTCAAGGGGGTTTGTGGATTTTTCTCTCTTTATTTTCACAAAAGTTTTTTTTAATGGACCGTTCTTTCTAGGGTTTTTTTTTCTAAATAAAAGGGACCATTGCAACTGTTTATTTTTGTTGGTTTGGAGGGAGAAAACTGATGTCTTCTATGCATCCGATTCTTAACAAAGCTGCAGGGAGCTTGACATAAAATAAAATGCAGACTGTGCAAACGCTTACAAAAAAAACTGTGAACTGACAAGATCAGAGTTTACTTTTCAGATCAAATTGTTTATGGTTTTACAAATGTGATTTCTACTTGCCAACTTTTTTTGTTTTGTAACTTGTTCCCTTATACCTCCTTGATTGAATACCAGACAGCCTAGACCTCAGTACACAAAGGTATTGAAACATTTTTGATACATAACAGACCTCAGTCTTTTTTAAAAATTAATATATTTTCAGGCGTATTTTTGTACAGTGAAAGGGAACATTCTTGCTGTGTTTTTTCAGTAAGACTTTTCAGGCACTTCTTCCCTTTTATTTTTATTTTTTTGTATTATTTTTATTTTCTCCTTGTTTTTAGCATGCAAGTTATATATGGGTACGTTTATGTCCTGGTTTTCAAAGGATTTAAGAAAAAGAATCCTTGCATCTAAAGGCCTTGTGGTTTAAAAAAGAAAAAAGAAAACAAAACACTTTTTTGTACAGTTCTAGTTCAGATTTGTTCAATATTTGTAGGTAAAGATTTATTGAAAATGGTGATATAGACCTCAGAGCTGTTATCTTAGTTTAAAAGATTGTATATGTACTGTACTATAGTAGGAATTTATGTATCTCATACGCTGTGATATGTGGATGGGGGCCCAGATGGAAGGTATGAAACTGGATTCTCAACTTTTCTTTAATTGAAAAAAAAGATATGAAATGGGGGGGGAAAGAAAGGCACATAGTAAAAGAAGAAAAAGGTTCTCATTTTGTGCAATATAATTCTGAAAAGTACAGATCATTTGCATATTTTGTAGCAAACGATGGCAAGGGGGAGAAAAACAGACTTGTGCACTGTCAACATCATTGCCTGTTGTTGGGGTTTTTTTTAAAAAAAAAGAAAAGAAAATGCCAAAAGTCTGTAGCTTGACAAATTTTTTTTTTTTTTAAAAAAAATCAGCTGGAACTGATAGAAACTTGATTTGCTCTTAAGTGTCTGTAGAGAAGAAACGCCATTGGGTTTGCAACCTTCGCTGAGGGGCTGAATGGAGGAGGGGAAAATAGGAGACTTGGAGGCAGAACAGACAGAGGCCCCTTCCACACAGCTGAATAAAATCTCACATTTTCAGCTTTGAACTGGATTATATGGCAGTGTGGACTCAGTAAAACCAGTTCAAAGCAGATATTGTGAAATATTCTGTCTTGATATTCTGGGTAATATGGCTGTGTGGAAAGGCCCTCAAAAGGGCTGACCCTCTCTTTTCCTAGCTCTTTCCCTCCTTTTTCTGTCCCTCTCTCTCTCCCATTTTTCAAGTATGTTCTCTCGTCCCCTTCAGCTTCTGCCCTTTCCACACAGTTGAATAAAATCCCACATTTTCTGCTTTGAACTGGAATAAATGTCAGTGTGGACTGAGATAACACAATTCAAAGTAGATATTGTGAGATTTTCTGCCTTGATATTCTGGAATATAGGGCTGTGTGGAAGGGCCCTTCATCTGAGGTGAATTTTAGAAGGGGAAAAATGGCGTGAGGGCTTGGGACAGGCTTCCTGTGTTATCTGGGCTCCTTCCACACAGCTGAATAAAATCCCACATTCTCTGCTTTGAACTGGGATATAGAGCAGTGTGGACTCAGATATTCTAATTCAAAGCGGAGATTGTGGAATTTTCTGCCTCAATATTCTGGGTTATATGACTGTGTGGAAGGCTTTAAGAATGAATCCAGTTTGACACCATTTGCAATTGCTAGGGAGTCCTGTGACTTGTAGTTCCAGGAGGCTTTGGGTCCTCTCTGTCCAAAAGGGCCTCTGCCTCGCCAAACTACAACTCAATGAAGCTATGGCAGTCTTAAGCATTTGTTCTGCAGTTGTGAGGTACCCAAGGGCCAGCGAGGGATGCTGGCGCGGAGGCATCAGCACTAAAGACAGAAGGCTCCAGCTCCCTGTACTGGGGCTTGGACGATGGGAAAGCAGGCAATTATCATGGGGAAGTCTTGTGTTTCTGGGCCCTGACAGAATATATACTTGTGTGTGTGTGTGTGTGTGTGTGTATGAGAGAGAGAGAGGGGGGGGGGGGCCTTCCACTCAGCCATATAACCCAGAACATCAAGGCAGAAAATCCCACATTATCTGCTTTGAACTGGGATACATGGCAGTGTGGACTCAGATAAACCAGTTCAAAGCAGATATTGTGAAATGTTCTGTCTTGATATTCTGGGCAATATGGCTGTGTGGAAAGGCCCTCAGAAGGACTGACCCTCTCTTTTCCTAGCTCTTTCCCTCCTTTTTCTGTCCCCCCTCTCTCCCATTTTTCAGTTATGTTCTCTTGGCCCCTTCAGCTTCCGCCCTTTCCACACAGTTGAATAAAATCCCACATTTTCTGCTTTTAACTGGGATATATGTCTCTGTGGTCTCAGATAACACAATTCAACGCAGATATTGTAGATTATTCTGCCTTTATATTCTGGGTTATATGGCTGTGTGGAAGGGCCCAGAAAGATAGAGAGCTGTGCACGCGCGGGTGGGTGTGTGCTGAGGCGCGCGCCGGGAGAGCGTTGTATACCCGAGCCTTTCTATTCTCACTTCCTCTCTCCCTCAGGCACCTTCCACACTGCTGAATAAAATCCCACATTATCTGCTTTGAACTGGGATATATGGTAGTGTGGACTCAGATAAGTTCAAAGCAGATGTTGTGGGATTTTCTGCCTTGATATGGCTGCGTGGAAGGACCCTTAGTCTGTGTGGGAAGGCGACATGGCTGTGTAGATCTCTGCATGTGTGTGTGTGTGTGTATCAGAGGGAGCGAAATGGGCGCGAAGGGGGTGTGTCTTGACCATGTGTGGCGGCGCGCTCAATAAGCGGGAGGAGGGGGGAGGCAGCACTATTACACGAGAGTCAACTGTAGCCTGGAATCCCTTCAGATAGTTCGATAACGTGATGCTTTGGAGACAGTATATTTGAATTAGGAGGATGTTGTTTGCATCTTGAGTTGGGGGGATGAGAAAAGCGCACAGCATCGGCTCCTTTCCGAGCTGTAGCTGAGTCCGCTCTTTCTTTCTCATCTTTGGAGAGGATGCGGGTCACGTCGTGAACGCGCGCGCTCGGGAGGGAGGGGGCGGCGGCGGCGGCTCGTGCAGTGTGTGTGTGTGTGTGTGTGTGTGTGCGCGCGCGCGCGCATGGGGTTGCAAGGATGCTGGGCGCGCGGACCGCCCTGGGAACATCCCTCCATCTGCGCGCCCTTCCCCCTCCGTCTGCCTCTGAAGGGAGGGAGGGAGCTTTTTTCTCTTCAGCGGGAAGAGGGCTGCGATGTTGATGCCTTTCCCCCTCATTTATCACCCTCTCCCTCCCACCTTCCCCTCTAACAGCCTGGTTTCTTTACTCTGTTGGTTGGAATGTGTTGCTTTCTAGTGTGGTACCACCATCGCCGCCTTTCCCCTTCGCCCTCCTTCCTCTTTTTAAATGTAGTTTTTACATGTACTGTAAAGCACTCCAGGGCAGCAGCCACAGCAGTGGGTTGTTTTTTCTTCCCTTCTGTGGCTCTGCTTTCTCAGCCTGGAGTCGCCGAAGGTGCTCTGGAGAGAGAGAGGGGCCCCTTCCACACAGCTGAATAAAACCCCACATTATCTGCTTTGAACTGGGATATAGGACAGTTTGGACTCAGATTTCAAAGCAGATATTGTGGTTCATTCTGCCTTGATGTTCTGGGTGATATGGCTGTGTGGAGGGGCCCAGAGAGGGGGGGGGGGGGGTTGCGCCTTCTTTGCCTTATTCAGGCGCCCCTTGCTCCTCCCTCAGCACCAGAGCCACTTGGCCAATGAGAGATGCTCCGGTTCCCTTTTCCTTACTGAGGCCTGGGCCCCAGAAATGAGCTGCATTAGGGACAGGGCAGCTGAGCTTCTGCTGCAGTTATTTTTTATTTTAATAAGCCAAAATGTGCTCTTTTACAAAAACTAAATGTGATCCCATTTCAGTCTTACCCATTTGGGGTGGGGAGCTGATGAAGGTTGTAAGTAGACTTAGGCACAACTGTGGAGGGCCATCCATTTGTTTTGGTTCCCTTATAAATCAGGTGTAGAGTCATCAGTCCAGTGGATAAACTACTTTCTTGGCCATTCTAATCTTGATTACTCTTGATTCAGGAGGATTCGGGACTAAATCCCATTGATTTTTTTTTAAGCAAGTCTAGAAATGTGTTGTTGAAGGCTTTCATGGCGAAAATAACTGGGTTGCTGTGAGTTTTCTGGGCTGTATGGCCATGTTCCAGAACCATTCTCTCCTGACATTTCACCCACATCTATGGCAGACAACCTCTAAGGTGAGGGGAACATATGTATGGCCATGTTCCAGAACAATGATTCTGGAACATGGCCATACATTCCAGAAAACTCACAGCAACCCAAGTCTAGAAATGTCCAGAGAAATTTATGCAAGAGTCAGCATTATTCTCCTTGCTTGAAGGTAAAGCTTGATCGAATCAATTGAATTTACTTTTGTGTCAGCCTAATTTTGATCAGGTTGCTTGTTGTTTAGAAGGACAGTTCACATGGAGATTCACAGTATAGACTGGCTGAGGGAAAGCATTCAGCATTGCTTATTTACATGACAGAAGTAAAATAAAACACTTAACATCCAATTTGTTTGATCATGTTATAATCTGTGGAATTTGAGATGTGAGAGATCAGTTTTTAGATTGGTTGATGAACATTGTTTGCAAAAAGCGTATCTTCAAATTAAGTCCTACTCATTATTCTTTTTAAAGAACTGCTTGGTTTAAAGCTTTTTCTGGATTAAAAGATTACAGCATACTTCAAAACTTTTGGGTTGTATCTTGCATTATGTTAAGCCTTTATGTTAAGCCTCTATGAGAAATTATGGTTGGGTTTAGGACAAAACCTAATCCATAGTCAGTCAATATAAGATTTTTGAATTGGCAGTTCTGGTCATTTAAATTAATGTCTTACTGATCTACAATTATTTTTATGTGTTTATAAAAAAGAGCAATTAATTGTCAGGGAAAGAGAACAAAAGAGACTTAAGTTTCTGCTGCAGTTTACAGTGCATTCACAAATGTGCTCACTCAGAAATAACACCTACACATTTCTATGGGGTTTAATCCAGTTTCCCACCTGAGATGTTTTATTAGACTTTGTGGGTTCCATCATCCTCAGTATCTTTGCTGAATATTGTAGTCAAGACATCTCAAGGGTAAAGTGTGACCTATTAGATGTGCAAAGAGTTGCAGCATTAAGTTTATGGACTGAATATATTCAAATTTCAGTTGAGCCCAAGCCAAGCCAAAATGTTTTCATTCTCCCAAAACTTCTGTCATGTATTCAGCCTTGCTTCTAAATGTGATCTCAGAGTGGATTGAATGTGTTCAGGTGTTGCTGATTTAGTTATATATTGATTGCGTTTATTACAGGGTAGCCTGGACTCCTGATAGGAATAATGTTTAAAATGTCATTCTCTTTTTCTCTCTCATTATATGTAATGAGAGAAATGCCTGATTCTCTGTATGTAATTTATCTAGATAAGGAAATGTTTAGGTTGAACAGTGAACCTACATTTTTGGTGGCATGGAGTGGGTATTCAAAATTCCAAATAATATTTCCAAAAGAAGTTGTAAAATTATTGCTTACATTTGTTTTGGGGAAAAGAATGACAAAATATTGTGTAAGGTGCAATATACAAGGAAGGGGAACAAATTTCATTTGGATGGTTTTTTTCCAATTTATAATAATAATAATAATAATAATAACAATAATAATTCATTTCATTTAAACTACTGTACAGTTTTTCTCTGCCATTGAAATTGATGCCAAAATATCTACTAACAGTGGGAGAGAAGCAATGCCTTAGGTCACTGAAAATTTTCATTGGCAGTTTCCTTTCCAGTTCTTGGAGCTGTAATTCTAAATATACTTATTAGGGAGTAATACTCAATTAACTTGTGGGACTTACTTCTAAGTGATATGCTTATGATGGCATCTTATGTTTATGACAACTTCTTCCTTGTAAATGTGCCTGAATTCTTTTTTTCCAGACTGCTGTCCTGTAAAATAGGTTTACTTCCCCTTGTTGAACCTCTGTCTTCTTCCCATTCTTCCTTTTTAAAGAGTTCCTCAGCACATTTCTTACTTTTGAGTGAGGGGATGCATTGTTGAAGTGCATAAAATAAAATGTTTTAATGATTGTCAGCTTTTTAATATATGAAAATATCCTGAACTTGCACAGGATTCCATTTCAAAAAGCAACCTAAGATAGTTAAAGACACTTTTTGGAAGGTGAAATCCAGTTTATATCTTTCCTTCTGGCTACTTCCTCTCTAATGTTAGAAGATCTAATTCTCACAAAAATGTTTAATTCTTTAAGGGCAATATATATGACAGATTAAATAGAAAGATTGATTAAAATGTCTTTTAAAAGTGTATTTACTCTAAATATAGATGTCCATACATGCAAAAGGTAACTTTTTCCTAGTGTAGTATCTATAGAAAGTGATTTGAACCTATGAGGCCTTAATGGCCATTCATACCAATGTACATTGGTTTAAAAGTGTAGTTACATGAATCTATTGAATGTGAAATCAGACACCACAGACTTATATTGGTCTTTAGTAGTCTCAGAAGTCTCCTTGTTCTATATCTCCACCTTTGTCACACATCCCTATTCTGTGGCCTGGTAAGATCCTCATCCTGCACTTCTTAGAAAAATAAAAACACCTTTGTTTGAATTTGATTTGTAGTTTTCAACATTTTAAAAATGTGGACCTTGATTCTCCAATAGGTTGAAAACTTGGTTGTTTCTCACAGCCCCACCCCTTAATCTTCAGTAGTTACAGGAACTAAGGAGAAATTCCTTCCATTCATCTATCCTTGTATTTCACCAAACTGTAGATACCGGATCTTTTTTATCTTCCCTCCCACACCAGTCGTGGGCATTCCTCTCCCACTTCCTCCCCACACACTACCTATAGCAATTAACTGCCTACTTGATTTTTACCCTCCCTTCATGGATGCAGTGAATTTTTAAGAGAATTTCACAAGCAAGTAGTTTTTTAGTGAGTTTAAAAGTAAACAGAGTTTTAAAAGCCTATTTTTATATTCAGTATAAAGCACAAATGTGCAGAAAGTGTAGAATGACTTACAAAAAGGGAAGTAAAAGTCCATAATATTTCATGTATAGAAGTAATACCTGAATTGGGTATTGATCCTCCTAAAAAGACCCAATAGTGATGCCAGTGCAGAGCTAGGATCATTGCAATGTCTCCTAGGAAATTATGATGAACAGCAATTTCGCAGGAATGACTTCTATGAATAAAAGCAGCCCCTAAATCACTTGGCCAATACGGGGGTTGGTGGTTCTCAAGGATGCACAGACAACCTGGAAATATGAAAATGGAGTTCCCTGTCTTCATTACATCATCATACACACCTCTTGGTTTGTTTTTGTTAGAGTGCTTTTCTATACTGAGATATTTCACAGATGTGTAAGAGGGATATTCTAAATGGACTCTTTACTTAATTGTGCTTTCAAGAAATCAGGATGTACCGATTTATTATTCTTACTTGGCAGTAGGTCCCATTAATTTCAATGGAACTTCTAAGTACCTCAATGGGAGTAGACTCTCTGCTCTCTTTTCAACAAAGGTTGGGATTTGCATTCATAATATTTTATCTTTCAGGGGTGAAATTTGATGATGTTATAAATTCTATCCCAGGAACTCCATTCTCACTGTTTCATTCCATAATTCTGCATAAATTATCTTCACACCCAGCATGCCTCAACTCCTGGTTAGCCCAGGAAATACACCTTAGCACCATTGCTGCTTCTTTTGCAACTTCTGGATTTTTATCTTGTACATACATTGGAAGTTTGGAGTCAACATAATGCTTTGCCTTTCTTTTTATTTCTTTTTTTTTTCCTGGTGGGCTGTTTTAAGTTTGGAGGCCAATTGTACCAGTGTGGGAATCTTGATGGTTACAACATTTATGAGATGATGCATGATGGCCACAGGTGGAGTAAATTGAATGCCTTTTAGAACAGGTTTGTTTCCAGCATGACACTTTTTAAAAGATGTGTAACTGCAAAATAAGGGGGGAAAAGAGTTTTCAAAGGCCACATGAAATGTAGTTTTTTCATAGCTGCTCCATACCTGGGGAGGGAGGAACGCTGAAAAGTACTTTGATTAGAAGTCTGAATGATGGTGGTGTTGGGGGGGGAGGGGAGACCTTCTTAAAGGTTTTTGCATGCCAGTGCACGGGCCTATTGCTGTAAGAAGGGGGGAAGGACGAGTAAGGTTTGCTTGAGGCAATGCACTGGAGGACAAAAAGTATTTTCTAGCACTAGGAAAAAAAGAAAATGCATGGCAGAGTTTTGTCTTCTAGTAGACTATATAGCATGCAGAGTTTAGTATGTGTCAAAACAGTGTATGACATTGCTGTATCAAAGTTGTAAAGTTAAGCATTATTTATTGAAAACTATGTATTTTTTTTGTAAAAACCTGATCACCTAGAGGATTAATATCATTTACTTGTGCTAGTGCTACATTCTTAACCAGCTTCTTAACTACAGTACTTGATATGCAGTGTTAAATGCTCAGGGTTGAAAAAAACAGTCCACTCCAATGTCTCTTCTCTCTTTTTCTTTTTTTCACCATTGGCAAAAGAATTCAAATAAAGGAATCACTTGATACAATTGCTCACAAGATTGTAATAAAACTGTGTGATCAATCTTTATATGTGTTTTTATGTGGATTTTTCCCCTCAGCCAGTTCCATATTTTATGTATATAAGAAAGGGCTCTGCTCTACATCTTGTGGGGCAACCAGATTTGTTCCAGAAATATTATGTCTTTCCATGTAAACATGGCTCATGGCTCTGACCAGAATTGCTTGAGCATAGCGCTATTCTGTGTCCATCTATGACGCCCTGGAAACAAGGCAAATATAATTTCTTTTTCCTGCTTTTTGGAGCTTTGGATAAAACCAAAGCAAAGAATTACCCTTTGATTCATCGTTTTAGAGAATGTTTTAAAACTGAACATGAAATAAAGAAATAAGAGAAGTTTCTACTCTTGGATTAAATACCAGCAAACTCCATTTCTCTGTATCTTTTTTCTACAGACAATTTACACTGTAAATGTATTTTGACATAGAAATAAATCATTCTGTATTAAGATTCTTGATATGAAAATGTTTTTATGAAAATCTGTAATTGGAACTATAATATGTTTATAAAATGTGTTTATGTGGTGGAAGTTTGTTGTATATTAAATATGGTTTTATATAAATGATTGTGTTATATTGTAGACATTTCAAAATAGACAATTAACATAACCCAGTTACACTGTCCAGGTCTTGGTTATCTAAAACTTCTTTTCATTTCATTTCAGTGGTGCATTTACCAAAGTAGCTTCAAGGAGAAAAACCCCATAACATCAGTTTGTCTATTTACCTCTCACTCTGAAAGGTGATTGTATAATCAAACATTTCTCTCTTCTCTCCAACCATTGGTATACAATAAAACCCATTTACTAGTTATTTAATCCTCCCTGAATGTAAGCTACTTCAGTCTCTTGTAAAGACAGTTGAGGCAGGCTTAACTTGATCTATTCTCATTTCATGAAATGAGCAAGACATAGCTTTGACATATTCTGTATCTTTGTGACCTTCCTAGTTACCTTCTGCCAGCAGTACAGACACTGTTGGAAGCTGAATATCCCATCCCCTGCTGATCTCTTCCTTCCAAACTAGAATGAATAGGACCCTCCAGAGTAAATTTAGATTTGGAAAATGCTTGGGGGGGGGGGGGGGGGGAGAGAGAGAGACAGAGACAGAGACTGTGGGAGAGAAGACTAAGGAAAGTTCCAGTTGTGTGGATGATATCTCTTGTTTTTATCATTTTAAAAATGGTATCCTTAGATAATGATACTCTTAAAACCCTGGGGGCCGTGGTGCTGCATTGGGTTAAACCCTTGTGCTGGCTGACCTAAAGGTTCATGGTTTGAATCCGCCAGGTGGAATGAGCTCCCATCTGTCAGCCCAAACTTCCCATGCGGGGACATGAGAGAAACCTCCCAGCAGGATGGTAACACATCCGGGCATCCCCTGGGCAATGTCTTTGTAGATGGTCGGTTCTCTCACACCAAAAGTGAATTGCAGTATGTTCACTTCTGATGATAAAAAACCCAATTAAAACACTATTAGGATCATTCAACAATAAACCTGAAATGTTCTGACACAGTCTTACTATACTTTGTTCATTTGCCAGAATGGAGCACAGTGCTCAGTGTACTAAAGGTCACTAAGATCAAATTGATTGAAAATGGACAGCTCCATTGAACTCCTTGCTACTTTTAGTTTCCCATGTAGAAGTATACATTTCCTTAAGAGTGGAAGAGCTCTCTGTTCTATGAAAGCAGTCAAATATCAGTTGTGAACCCCATGTTTTCATTTGTACCTGGTCAATAGAAGATACACAAATATTTACAATTCAGTGGTGTATTACAGTTTGATGTCTTCAGCTTGGAAATTCATTATATTAGTATCTGTATTAAAATAAGTGCTGCCACTATTGTTCTGTTATATCAAATTAGAAATCTATTGGGAAGCTACATGACAGGTCGATCTAGAACAAGAGTGTGATTCATACTGAATTTCCAGCTTACAGCATTCCTCATTGTTGGCTGAGCATAATGGGAGATTTATTTTATTTATTTATTTACAGTATTTATATTCCGCCCTTCTCACCCCGAAGGGGACTCAGGGCGGATCAGATTATAACACACATAGGGCAAACATTCAATGCCCATAAACACATCAAACAGAGACTGAGAGACACACGCAGAGGCAAGTTAACCTTCTTCTGAGGGGATGTTCGATTCTGGCCACAGGGGGGAGCAGCTGCTTCATCATCCACACTGACGGCACTTCCTCATTCCAGGTCGTAAATTAGTTAATCTTGCCTCCCCACTTTATAAGTGGTACCTTATCTCCTACTTGATAGATGCAACTATCTTTCGGGTTGCTAGGTCAGCAACGAGCAGGGGCTATTTTTTATTTTTAATTGACGGGTGCTCACCCCGCCACGGGCTGGCCTCGAACTCATGACCTCATGGTCAGAGTGATTTAAGGCAGCTGCTCAACAGCTGTGCCACAGCCCGGCGCAGTCAAACTGATTCAGAGAGCTATACAACCCTCTTTCCTGTTCCAAAAATATGTCTTAGCTAGTAACCTTCTCATCTTTGCTATGAGTGCAAGGCTGTCTGAGCCAAGCATGCTCAGGATATTGCTGGTAGAAGGCCATTGTAGATGGCGGATATAGGCAGAGCTGATTGTGCATATATTAGTCCAAATCAACCATGTTGTTTGTAACAGTATTGGCATCATCAGCCTTTCCCTAAGGCTGCTCTCTGTAAGGCCCAAAATATGTTCAAGGGGTTTTTTAAAAGCCACTATGGCAAATGGTTGGGGGGTGGGGGGATGCAGGAAGGAAGCGTAAGTATCTTAAAGACATCAGATCCCATCTGATCATTGAAGCTAAAACGGGTCAACACTATTTAGAATTTGGATGGAAGATCAGCAATGAATATCCTTAGGAAGCAACTGGAAGAACCTCCCCTTTCTTGCTCAGGGAAACCCTAAATTGACAAGTTACTTGAAGGCACATAGACATATACAGGGTTCACGATGGAAGCAATGTCCTTTTCCGAACTCCTCTTCCTAAAGCTGCTCTTGTAAGTATAATAACAGCACTTTATTAGCTTTCAGTACTTTATAATCCTCCTTCTGAGTTCAGACTAGAGTCAAGATAGTACAGAGTTTAGTTTCAGTTGTAATGTAGAACTCCTAACACACACCAGATTGAACATCACACAGTATTTTGTCTTTCAAACGTTTTAAGCTAATTGGTAAAGGATCTAATTGTTTTAATCTGAGTGTGTTGTTAAAGTTATTTATAGACTGCTCTTTAGACTAAAATGTCACAAAGGATTAATTATTAGGGACTTACCATTAAATTAATTGTTGTTTATTGCTTAAATACTGTGATTACGCATACCCTTAATTAAAAACAACAACATAATATGATACAGTACCACAACAGGTTGTAAAAATAGTATCAGTGAAAATTATAATGTGAGTGAACAGTAAAAAAAAACTTGGCATGTGTAAAGCAGAAATGTGCTAAAGTCTTTATAAAAGCCATGGCCTAAATACTCCTATCAGAACTTAGAAGATAAGCTATGTCAACCCTGGTTGGTATGTAGATGGGAGAGGAAGGAAACTGGCAAACCATTTCTGAGCATTCATTGCTGAACAAAACCATTTGAAATTCATGGGGTTGCCATGAGTCAACTGGGAACGTGAAGACACATACACAAACACATGTATATATTAAGAAAAAGTGTCAAAGTTTTCATGGGAGGAAATCCTACAGATGTGGAATTACCATTGAAAGGACAGATAACCACTTCAATTTCTGTAGCAGGCCAGAGAGGAGGGTCCCACGGTGTCTAACTAATTAGCACAGGTATTATGAAACTGATGGGACAAAAAAGAAGGGGAAAAACTGCACAGAGAAGTATGGTTTTGAAATAAGTATGTGGGGCTGCTTTTGTATTTCTTCTGTTCTCCATTTCTCTTTTTCAAATTACTCATGAGATCCGGGACCAATAGGAATAACATGAAGTCTCTTTGACTGCCATGTTATCAGAGTTTTTAATCACTACTGTTATGGAATGCACTTATCACAAGTAAATGATACATTATACATTACTACCACTGGTGCACTCCTGTCGGGTCCTCACTCTAATCCAAATAATTGTTGAAGACTATATTCACATTCATAATGCTGTTTGTACACTAAGATAACATAAACATGTTCTAGACAGTTAATGTTACATTCACCATGAGATCTGTAGTAACTACAGTGATGTTGGACCACACTTGATAAAGCTCCAAGAATTCCCACCTATCAAGTTTATACTAAATTTCAAAATCAGGCTGCATGTCTAAAATCATTTATCCATGTGTAGTACCACTGATCTTTGTAAAATTATTTGAAGGAGAAAGACTGTAAGCATGATTTTTCTCCTAATGAGGCCTATACATCTGGATGAGAAGATATTCCCCCAGAGCTCTATAGAAATTCTTTCTGCTTTTCTCAAATTGCCTCACTATTAAGCTCTGTGGGGATGCTTTCATGCACTGGAACTTTACACTTGCATGCGAAATGGTGGATGTGGATATATAGCTTGACACTATGGAGTCATCATAGGCCAGGAATGGAGAATATATGGTCCTTCCAGATGTTGGGTGGAACTCTCTTGGTGACACAAGCATACTTAAGTGTGTATGTGTGTGTGTGCATCTTTTTGGGTGGGCTGCTGTGCACTCTCCTCTAGCCCTTTGTGCTTCATCCAAAATCTCTTCCCACAAGCAGATCTCAAGTTCAGAGGCTGCTGCCTACCACTGGGATGGGAGAGTGACAATGCAGAGGAGGCTGGTGTGGCTGGTTTCTGCTCCACGATAGTGCATTCCCAGTCTTTTCCCATTCAGAGCAGATACTAGCTACATATTCACCTGTGTTGTGCCTCCCTCCCCCTCCCTATGTCCCAGCTGCATCCCTTCTCAGAACTAGGGAGAGGGAGGGACTCTATGGGTGGGGCATTATATTCTGCTGACTGGATGCAGGCTCTTCATTTTTATTGCAGTACAACTCTCATGACCCTTCAATATCGACTATGCCATGCAGAGCTGATGGGAGCGTAGTCCAACCATTTCTGGAGGACCACATGTTCCCCTGCTCTGCCATGTGTCATAGCATCAGGAAGCTGGAATAGGCCCATAGACTTGTCTAGTTCAACCAGTGCAGGAAAACACTTCTAAAGTAACCCTGAAAGGTGTGCATCCAAGGAGATCACATCATTTTATGAGGAAGTCTACTGAAATTCACTATAGGTAAGAAGTATTTCATTATGTGATTAGTATAATCATTCTGAACTAGTTTTTTTCCTTGAATAAAATAGTCCAAAAATTTGAAAACTTTTCATTTTTTAAAAAGACACATACAAGTTAATTTTGTAAAATATTATTCAATCTCATCTATAGAAACTTTATGTAACTACAAACTATGGTATCAATGTATTTTTAAAAGAACTGTGCATTGTTGTGATTTATATTGGTTTTTTATTTTATTATAATCCATACATATAGGTTTATCAATCTATGCTATCAAGGAGGATAGCCTGCTGTCTCCTCAGAGAGAAATCTACTAAGATAAAAACAACTGTGAATATTTATTTGTAAGAAAACTTATTTTAGAACACCAGATGGGTCTCATCTTCATTGAGTCATCTGATATTCTTTAGAGAGATATAGCAACTGGCTTGTCCATTAGCAAATCACACAAAATGCTAATAAAATATTTAGCTGACTATTGCTTTTTGTGGCCAATTAGCAGTATTCACAAATGGATTTAGCGTTCCCACGCAGAAAGTAGTATAATAATTTCAGGTTTCACCAAATAGTTCCTATCCATAGTCTTGTTAATAATCTGTCCCACCTGGTACAAATATGAGTAAAATCCATATCACTCTGACTGCACATTTGTGTGTGCTTGTGTGGTGTGATATATGAGAGAAAAATTACAATGTGAACTGGAGACCACTTGCTCCTTATTTTTAACCTTGGAGTAAAATGACCTAAGGAGGGTTTTGGAAAGTCTTCCTTTTCACTGAAGCTTCCATAGTAATAATATGGTTTATTTTTTTCTGTCAAGGGCTGCATTTCCATAGGGTTAATCTCAGTCACAGAGGGAGGCAAAGCAAAACCTGCTCTGAACAAATCTTGCCAAGAAAATCCCATGATAGGTTCACTTTAGGGTCACCATAAATCTGAAATGACTTGAAGGCACATAACAACAACAAATCTAATAATGGACAGGACAGAAGCCAGTGATATGAAGGACCCCCCCTCTGTCTTTCTTACTTTTTCTGCCGCACCTGTTCCTCTCACTCTCTTCTTCAGCTGGACAGGGATCAGAGCACTCTTCCAGTGGTTTGACATATAAAAAGGAGGAAGGAAGGGGGAAGAAAAAGAAAAGTGGGAGTGCCTTTAAGATTATCTGATTTTAATATTTTCCACAATATTTTGTGGATATAAACTCACTTCTTTGGATGCAGTACAAAAAGTCATAGAACATCAGATCAAGTGTTCCAGGTTGCTCACCTCTTCTTCAAAGAAAGTAGGGCCACCCAATGGAAGCATCAGAGCATGTGAGAAAAGGCTTTGACCTAAATAAAAATTTTGTTCCCTGTTACATCAGATCTACTGAATAGACAGTTGAATGTTCAATTGACACTGGTGTAAATATCACAGAGTCAATTGGTCTATTCTAAGTGGAACTAGCAATTGGATTGAGATCCTTGAATGGGACTAGGTAAAGGTAAAGGTTTTTCCCTGACGTTAAGTCCAGTCATGTCTGACTCTGGGGGTTGGTGCTCATCTCCATTTCTAAGCCGAAGAGCTGGCATTGTCCATAGACTTCTCCAAGGTCATGTGGCCAGCATGACTGCATGGAGCGCCGTTACCTTCCCGCCGGAGCGGTACCTATTGATCTACTCACATTTGCATGTTTTCGAACTGCTAGGTTGGCAGGAGCTGGGGCTAACAGCGGGCGTTCATTCCGCTCCCGGGATTTGAACCTGGCACCTTTCAGCCTGCAAGTTCAGCAGCTCAGCACTTTAACACACTGTGCCATCAGGGGCCCCAATGGGACTGCTCCACCCAATTCTTTCAAAACACAACCTATCATTTCTGTGATCACAAAGAGGACTTTATTTTTAAGGCTGTCATGATAGGTGGCAAATGACAATTATGGCTCTACTTGTTAAGTGTTATCTATCTCTTAAGAGGTCTCAATACTAAAGACACCAGTTCCCATCTGACCTTGGAAGTCAAGCAGGATCATAGAATTATAGACTTAGAAGAGACCACAAGGGCCATCCAATCCAAAACCCTGCTCTGCAGGGAAATACAACCAGAGCACTGGGTCAGTCCTGGTTAGTAATTTGATGGGAGACCACCAACCAGGTGCTGTATGCTATATTTTAAAGAAAGGAACTGACAAAACTGCCTCTTAGTATTCCCTTGACTAAGAAACCCTATGAAACTCTATGAAATTCATTGGTTCACCATTCGTTGACAGGCGAATTGCAGACACATACACATATTACTACAGTTATTAATATGCTTGTAATCACTAACTGCCTTTTGTCTTCTGAACCTACCTACTAGTGCCACAGACCTTCATGGATGACTCTTCTGTTCAGTCAGGAAAGCCATTCTGCAGAGCCTGTGCACACATCACATGGGTGAATAATCTTTAAATTAACATATTTTCAATACTATAAAAGATTAGCCTATCTAAACTCTTAAGACCACTATGCCTCATTGCTTTTTCTGTTGGAGCATGCCTTCTTTTCTCACTCCATCTGTCTAGTCCATGGAATATCTGTTTGTCTGTCTACTGGTGCCAATAAAATGTATATATGAGCAATGCAGGCGCTTCACAGGCCATGACAATGAAAGGAGTTCTGTGAAGCATAGCTAAATGTGGCAGCAGGATCAGAACATCCCTGATTCACCTCCCACTCCACTCCATGGAGTACTGCATGTGTAATAAATGAGGACAATGACATCATCCGCAAAAGGTGCCGGATTCACAGACATGCCATAAATCATTGATTCAACAAAATGAAGAAATAGTAAGTGGGGTAGATAGAGTTCTGCTCTTAAGTCTATCTATTATTTACCCCAGCTGTCTCTTTCTTTCAGTTTCCCTGGAGCTTGTAAAATCAGCAAAAGTTGCCATCAAGCAAGCAGAAAATCTAAACTGTTTAATATTGTTTCCTTCATAGCCCCATCTATACCCACTTCAGGAAACTTGAATGATCTCTACAGTAATGCACATATGTACTGCAAATAGGAATGGGTGCAGATTTTTCTTCTTCTGTGGTCATCTTTTGCTTTGTTGTTGTTGTTGTTTCCATCATTGCAATTCCCAGAATTCTTCATCATTGGGTCTGTTAGCTAGGGATTATGGGAAATCCAGTCTGACAACATCTGAAGAGTTACATAGTGCCCACCCCTATGCTATAGAAAAAAATATTTAGATTGATCTTTTTTGACATTTCCAATTCATAGATTTGGAAATAATTTTATTTATTTATTATTTAAACTTATATGCCGCCACTCCCCTAGGGCTCGGGGTGGCTTACAAGAAAGGCTAAAATCTAACAATTTAAAAACATCTTTAAAATATCTTTTAAAAAAAATCTTAAAAACACTCCCCCAGGGCCCGGAGTGGCTTACAAAAACAGCTAAAATCTAAGCAATTTAAAAACAGCCATAGCGGAGATCAAAAGCCTGCCGAAACAAGTGTGTCTTACATGCCCTGCGGAAGAGTGATAAGTCCCGCAGGGCACGAACTTCAGGCAGCAGAGTGTTCCAGAGTGATGGCGCCACTGATGTAAAAGCTCTACGTCTAGTTGCTGTTAGGTGCAAGGTCTTAAAACTGGGAACTTCCAATAGATCTTGGTCCTCCGAACGGAGGGATCTCTGGGGTTGGTAAGGGGTGAGGTGGTCCCTCAGGTACATTGGCCCTAGACCATGTAAGGCCTTAAAAGTAAGCACCATCACTTTGAAAGTGATCCGGTGCTCAATTGGTAACCAGTACAGCTGTAGTATGATTGGTGTTATATGACATCTCATCGGGACTCCCGCAAGAAGTCGAGCAGGTGCATTTTGTAACAACTTGAGCTTCCGGATCACCGACAAAGGAAGGCCAATGTAGACGGTGTTACAGTAGTCCAGCCTTGAGATGACCATGGCCTGGATCACTGTAGCTAGGTCATCCTTTGACAGATAGGGGGCCAGCCGTCTAGCCTGCCGCAGGTGAAAAAAGGAGGTTCTACTAATAGCGGAGACCTGGGCTTCCATCGTCAGCAGAGGGTCCAAAAGGACTCCCAGACTCTTTACCAATGATGACGGGCATAGTGCTTCGCCATCCAGGGTAGGCAACTGGATATCCCCACTGCCCGGTCGACCCAGCCATAAGATCTCTGTCTTTGTTGGATTCACCCTCAACCTGTTGGCATGCAGCCATCCAGTAACAGCCTCGAGGCATTGATGAAAGTTATCGGGTACAGAGTCCGGTCGGCCTTCCATCTTCAACATAAGCTGAGTGTCATCAGCGTACTGGTAGCACTCGAGTCCGAAACCTCGAACTAGCTGAGCAAGTGGTCGCATATAGATGTTAAACAGCAGAGGGGAGAGAATGGCTCCTTGAGGCACCCCACAAAGTAGAGGGGACCTTTCAAAGACCAGGCCTCCCCTCTCCACTCGCCGTCCACGGTTGTGAAGAAAGGAGGCCAGCCAATTTAAAGCTGTCCCCCTGACTCCAACAACGGCAAGGCAGTGGGTCAAAAGATTATAATCGACTGTGTCAAATGCTGCAGTGAGGTCCAATAACACGAGCAGCACCGACCCGCCCTGATCAAGCTGGCATCGAAGATGATCTGTGATGGAGACCAGCACAGTCTCTGTCCCATGCCCCGCATGAAAGCCAGACTGGAAGGGATCTAATCCGGCTGTGTTGTCTAGGAACTGTTGCAACTGCTCCACTACTGCCCTCTCAATCACCTTGCCCAGGAACAAGAGGTTCAAAACTGGGCGATAGCTGGAGGGAACCGAACGATCTAAATCTGGTTTCTTCAGCAGGGGAGAGACCACCGCCTCTTTTAAACCCTCTGGAAAGACTCCTTGCTCATGGGAGCTGTTTATTATCTTCAACAGAGTGTCACGTAATCCATCCAAGCAGGATTTTACCAACCAGGAGGGACACGGATCGAGGGAGCAAATGGTCGGTCTAGCTGCAGCTATGAGCCTATCGACAGCCTCTGCGTCCAGTGGGATGAACCAGTCGAGGGTGGGCCCAGCAAGTGGCCATGGAGTCTCAAGTTCTCTCCTTGTATCAATTGTGGCGGGGAGGTCCCGGCGTAGTAGTGAGATCTTGTCAGCAAAATAGCTTTGGAAAGCCTCGGCTGAAGGGGCCTGATCATCACTTTTTGGGTTGGTAGGAACCGTCATTAGAGATCTAATTATTTTGAACAATTTTGCCGGGCGTGAGCTGGCGATGCTATCAAAGAGGCATAATATACTCGCTTTGCTTCGATGATAGCATGCTCATAGGACTCCATAAATGCCCTATAAGCTGATCTCGAAGCTCTGTCATGAAGGTCTCGCCACACGCCCTCTAGCTGTCTCTTTTCCCGCTTCATCGATTGAAGTTCCTCGGTGAACCAAGGAGATCGATTTCAGCGGGGTTGGAGAGGGCGTCTAGGGGCGATCTCATCGAGTGCATTGGATAGCCTGATGTTCCATGTGTCCACCTGCACATCGATCGAGTCGCTGACAGGCTCCAGATCCTTCAGAGCATTCCGGAACCTACTAGGTTCCATAAGTCTTCTTGGGTTCGGCACCCTTGCCAGGTGGGTAGGCATGCTCCAGCCTGACCCTCAGAGCACAGTGATCCGACCATGGAACCTCTATAATAGAGGCTTGGGTCACTTAGAATCCTGCGCTGAAGATCAAGTCTAACGTGTGTCCTGCCTGATGCGTGGGCCCAGTACTACAGAGCGAGAGTCCTAGTGTCTCCATGGTAGACAGTAGGTCCGTAGCTGCTGCTGAGCAAGAGTCTGTATCAGTGTGGACATTGAAGTCCCCCAGGATGATAAGTCTGGGGAACCTCAAGGACCACTCCGACACAATCTCGAGCAGCTGGGATAGGCTGTCTGCTGGTGCACTAGGCGCATGGTACACCAGCAGGAAGGCTATGCTCTCAGGGGAATCCCACACCAGACCAACACTTTCAGTGCCAGAGATGTCCAGAACAGGAACTGCCCTAAGAGAAAAGCTTTCTCGGGAGAGCATAGCCACCCCACCCCACCCGCCTCCCACTCCGCATCTAGTGGGTGATTACATAACCTGGAGATGTTATTTCCTGGAGTAGGATCTCATCCCCCCCTTGGATCGAAGTTTCTGTGATACACACTAGGTCAGCTCCCTGGTCACTAAGAAAATCTCTGATAGTAGCAGTTTTATTCCTTATGGACCTAGCATTCACTATCACCAGGGTAGGAGGGGAGGAAACTGGTAGCCTGTCATAAGTGCACTTGGGGATAGGCCGCAGGTCAGAGGAAGGCCGAGTCTTCCGTCGACTCAGCCTCCCTCTAGTAAAGGAGTAATAATGATAATTTTATTTGTTATCTATCTCTCCTCACAGCATAGGAAGGGTCCAGCATAGTTAAAATACATAGGACAAAAGACCAAAAAAATACATGTTTTAAAAACATAGAACAATGACTAAAATATTAATACTGTACTAATGCAATGTAAATTAAAAACCCATAATTTAAAATTGACTAAGCCTGCAAAATGCAATAGATATTTAATTGTGTCTTGAATTCTGACAGCTCATTTAGCTGTCAGAACTCTTCTGGCAGGTCATTCCACAGTCTTGGGGAAGCCAAAAAAAGTTCCTTTTGGTGGTCGTTGCCAGTTGGGTTCTGGTTGGCTGGAGTAGATACCCCCCAGAGAACCTGTGATTAAGGCAGATTATACAGGAGAAGGCAATCCTGTAGATAGCCTGGACACAAACCATGTAGGATTAACAGTTATAAACTTCATACTTTTCTGGGAAATTCATTGGCAAACAATGGAGAGATATTTGTATGGGTATGCCCACTCCTAGATATTCTTGTGACCATTCTGGCTGCCATGTTTTCAACAGAACTACAGAGCTACATAAGCACATACAGATATCAAAAAATTAACTCTAATACACTGCATTGTATCCAGCTGAATAAAAAGCCACAGTGAGCATGTCCACATAATAACCTAGAAGGAAGCGTTATCTCTTTTGCATTCATCAGAAGCGGCAACTTTCTTTTTCAAGAGACAGTAGTTTGGATGATAAAGTCTTAAATTGCTTTTAGAGTCTGCCATGTGTTAATAGCTGTCAACTAAGATGATCAGTAATATGTTGGGCATGTCTACCCAGAAGGTGGTTTCACTGATTCGATGGGATTTACTTACATTGGATTGCAGAGTAATGGCATAATCATAGCCATATGTGCACAAAGGTTCCATGGACACTGTCACGAGTCAGTGATTATAAAACTGCATATTTAGTTTTCAACTTTTTCCATGCAAAACACATGCTCCACAATTCAGCTCTGACATTTTCTTGCATCCATACAAGTGCAAACAATGTGATGAGGACAACATACAAGAGCAGGTTTTTACTCCACTTTACCCTTACAGCAGACCTGCGAGGAAGAATGAAAGAAAATAAATTGCCCAAGATCACCCAGTGAGCTTCATGGTTTGAACATGTTCTAGTCAAACAATCTAATCATAATATTACACTAGAATACAATAAAAACACAATTTTTAATCTCTAAATTGGTGTGTGAGGGGTATTTGTGTAGACAGAGAAGGACACCAAATTTACTTTCTGTAATATAAATTATTCTGAGAAGTAAAATAAAGGACTTCCATAATAAAGAGAAAGGGAAATAGTCATAATTGTTGGCTAATGTTTGCAGATCACATTGCTGTCAAAGATATGCCTATTTTCTCTGGACCAGTTTTAGCCTTAGGAGTTAGACAATTTATTCACATACCTACACATCATATCAGCAATAAATAGCTGAATTAACAGTTGTGTCGTTGTCTTTTCAGTCTCTCTAGATGAGCCTGGCTTTATTTAACCAGGAAAGCCAGAGTTCTAAATTTCCTGTAGTGTCTTGCTCCTGAAAGAGATGGAAACTCATTTCCTCTTTCCCTTGTCTAAGACTTTTTCTGGCCTGAAGCAAAGATGCTCTCTGCCCCATTCAACATGCTGATGTTGACAGAACTCCCATGCTAGTCTTTCTCTTTCAAAACAATGGGACTGCATGATACCACACAACCAATGGCAGCTAGAGGCTTTTATATCAGTGGGGTGGGGAATCTGCTCTGGATTTTAATCTGATTTTCAAGGGCTCTTTTCAAGTCATTCAGATTCAGTCCCTTGCATAGCTCCTTGAAAGTTCAGACTAAAACCCATTGTGGATTCACTGTATGGCTGACAAATAAGCCATTTTCTGGCATTATTTGCACCAAAAGGCAGCAAGGGGCCAGGACAGAATGTGAAACATACACAATTTCTCCAAGAAAGGGGACTAATTGGAGGATACAGGATCAACAGTCAAGGAACTGTTGCTTCTGCCACTCCATCCAACCCACAACTACTACCTGAAGTGGTTGCTTCACTTCACCCAATGGTAAGGGCAGCCCCATAGATATCTGATCATAGTACAGGCTTGCTTTTTTTTTATCCTAGAAGCATATTATGATAAAGGTACAAATAAGGATGTGCAAATTGTTCTATGAGAACAAAACTGAAACCAAGTTTGACCAGGGGAAAAGGAAGGACCCACACAAATCCCATACATGCAAGCTTTTAATTTGTTTAAAACTCCTTATCAGATTAGTCATTTCCACAATACTAGAACCACCTATTGCTGTTTTCTGCTCTTGTAGCTTTCCTTGGAGACTACACACACACACACACACACACACACACACACACACACAAACACACAAAGACATATAATATCACATAGTACTTATTTCACAAGATTTATTCAGAGTGGGTTAGCCTTTGCCTTCTTCTGAGGTGGAGTAAGTTGCCCATGGTTCTCTTCCCATGGCCTCAGAAGGAGTCAAACCCTAATCTGTAGGGCCATAGTTCAACTCTCAAACAACTACATCACATTGGCTCTCAAATTAGCAAAGATTGGTCTAAATATCCTAACGGCACTAGATCCTGTCTGATATTGGCAGCTAAGCCCTGTCTAGTGCTTTGATAGGAGACCATCAACAAACATCAGGTACTGTGGGCTATATTTGAGAGGCAGGAACTGGCAAAACCACCTTTGAGTATCATATCCCTAGAAACAACGTTCCCAGATGCCCTCCAATTGTACCCAAATCCGCTTCTGTCACTGCAGTATTCACCTTTTGTTTCAGATATGAATAGGGAACTCCATGGGACAAAGGGCATTATAGATAAAGGGAGTCTGAGAAAGTTTCAAGGAGGGAGTAGCTGGAAGAAAAGGAGTTAAGCATTTTTTAAGGCTTAAACTGGATGCATTTTGCAATGCGATAAATACTGTCAGGTTAATATTAATTCTGCTGCAGAGTAATGCCTAGTTTGGCTTAGTGTAATTAAAAATACTTTTTAAAAGGCAGATATAAAATTAGGTTCAGAAGGCTTCCTGATGCCATCTGAAATACCCAACTGTCCTTTCTGGATGTATAAGGCTATTATGCTCTCTCACACCTCAACTGACCACAAAGGAAAACTGTACAATTTGCTATTAAAAGGAGATGAATGAAAAACCAAATGATACACACTCTCTCACACACGCTTGCTCATCCATGTTCGCTTAAATTAATTTTTGAAATTGCTGCAGACGACAGATTTACACCCACAAAACTACCAGTTTGAAGGAGTCTTTCCCTGCAGTAGGTATGTTCCCCATTTGGTCATTCAGTCAGTGTCCTATCAGTTATAAAACCAATATACTATGATTGCTGTCAGAGGCGTCCATAGGTATTTTGCCTTAGTAGGCAAAATAAATTTTGCCCCCCCCCCCGCACCACGGGAGGTGTGGCCGTGTGCCATGGGAGGTGTGGCCAAACCTGGCCCCGCCTCCCATGCCACGCGGCCTGGCCCCACCTTCCGCGTCACGTGGTCATGCCTCCTGGCGGGGCAAGAGCGCATGGGCCATGGCGGGAAGGCCCAGCCAGGCCTAAATGGACCTGGCCCCACCTCCCACACCGCCCTTGCTCTGCCTCCCACACCGTGCGCCTTGGCCCCACCTCCCGCACCGTGCACCCTGGCCCCACCTCCCGCGCTGCATGGGAGGTGGGGCCAGGGCAAGTGGGCCACAGCGGGGAGGCCCAGCGAGCCTGGATGGGCCTTCTCCTTTGGGCCTGGATGGGCCTTCCACGGTAGGAAGGCCCAGGTCCGAAGGAGAAGGAGGCAGGGGGTGGTGCCATCCTCCCGGGGGCTTGACTGCAACCCCGGAACCATGGCGCCACAGGCAAATGCCTCCCTCCCCAGGCGGTTGGACCGCCTCTGATTGCTGTATCCAGACTTCACCAAGCCTGGTGCCATTGGAGATAATTTGTACTACAGGTTCCATAATCAGAACTGTTCTGTGCAAGACCATGGGTTCAACACATTTGGAAGGCACTGAGTTGGAATAGGCTGAATGAATTATGTATTCCTGGAGTGAATTGCAACTACCCTCCTTATTTCTTAAAAAACTAAAGCCCATCTTTTAGTTTTTTAACTAATAAGCCTAAGCTTGTTTATGACAAGATGGCCCAGTGCTAGCGACTTTTGTATTTCTAAAGAATCAGTTCTTATAAAATGAACAATGTTGCTTTTTAAACCAGGCAATGTTTTCTGATAGCATCTTTCCAAAGAAGGGAATTTTGCCAAAAAAATAACTATCTTGTAAAACACAATATGTGAAAATTTAACAATCAAATGGGAAAGCTCCTCTTTTTCCTCCCAAATGCTGCTTTCTCAGTCAGACAAATCTGCATTTTGGAACTGTATGTATAGCAAAAATTTTAGTATGTAATCTATCTGTAGCTAACCCACCAGAGAGAATTTTGAGTCATCAAGCATTTTCAAGCAGATATGCACAACGTTGGCAATGGTTCCGTTTCTATGTTGAGAAGGGTTACCCTTCGCAAGAGTTTTTACATCCAGTACCAAAGCAAATGAACCAGCACTGGTGGAATTTTTTCCATGAGAAACTGTGAGCCTGTGCATTTACCACAGTCCACTAAGCAAAAGATCACATTGTATAGAAAATGACACTATACTGGATCTGGAGGGGAGGCCATTGTACATTGTATTCTACTCAAGTTCGGGAATGCAAATTAAATTCTATAATATGACTGAGTGGATGGTGGCTGCTTTAGACAGTACATTCTGAGAGACAGGGAGCAGCAGTGAATAATAGAAAGTCTACAATGAAGTCCTATGATGCTTTGAACACCTTGGATGCCCAAAGACATGTTATGAGTCATGGTGTTGGCTCAATTGCAGTCTGGTCAGTTTTTGTTCATGGATGGATGATCATCATTTTATCATTCAAAATAATTTTTAAAGTTGTTAGGAGGGAGCTAGAACATCCAAAATCCCTCAGACTCCAGGGCTGAGGGTTTGCAGCATTTTGTAACAAATGCACCACTTCTTAATATTATCAACGATTCCAAAAACAATCCCAGTGCCTTGTACTGGACCAACAATGCAGAGAGCAAAGTGAGTACTTGTTTTGTTTTCTTTTGACTTTCAAGATAGTATACCTGCCATTGTCCAAAATTTGCATGGATCTGTGTCTGGCATTTCTAAGAATCCCAATGTACAACACCACACAGTGTCCCCATAAATCATTCAAATTATGCCACTCTTTTTAATGTGAATGGTTTAGGCTGCAGCTATGCAGTAGGCATAGCACACATTGATACACAATGATCCTATCAGTTTCCAAAGGGATTGGTCATATTTCTTGGCGACAGCTAAAAAAGAGAGAAGAGGTGTGTGTGACAATTTAAAAACTAATAGATAACACTGAGAAAGTATAGGACACTTTCTCAGGGCAAGGAGTATAGAAATTCACCCAGTATTGAAGGCACAGGCTGCCCAAGACTGGGATCCTGTTATTGGCAAACACATTTCTGCAAGTGCTAGAGTTCTTTGAAACCTTTTAAAAACTTGCATTTTGGTTTTAATTTATTACAATACTAGCAGAAATAGGTTTTAATATGGGAAAACATTTTTTTATATTGCTTGTTGTGGTCCAAAACAAGAGCCCTTGTCTTGGCACAGTGTCTGAAAATCCTACCCTCCAAGCTGAGCAAGTTTTCAGCCAGTATAAGAAAAGTAGTGGTAGGGAGGGTAACTTAAGGAACCTTTCCTTTCCTAACTCCTAAAACTTAACATCATCATCATCAATAAAGAACTGATATTTTTTGACCTTTATTTAATTCAGTTTGATGCTTTTATGTACATAACTGATTATAGTAACCATAAATTTGAGGTCGGAAGAAAAAAAAATCTCTATTGAACAATTTGCTTCTGAATCTTATGGCTGAACCAAATATGTATTTGGTTCCATTTTCTCTGGTGTACACTTGGCCAACTATGCAGCTACATTACGTGCATAATGCTCCACCTCCCTATGACAAACAGGTCAGGGTTTTTTCCCAGAGAGTATTCATTTGTGTTTTGAACATCAGCTAGAATTATTTATGGTTGCTTCCTGAAGGTGCATTATAAAATCATTTTCTGAATTAAAGCTATGTCATTCGATAGCTGGCAATTGAAAAGACATCTCTGCAAAGCAGGTGCAAATAAGCAGCCTAGCATTCCAGACTGAATATTGCAGTGTTTCACTTTAAACTTAACCAGTTTCCTCTTCAGCCTCCCCAACCAATTGTAAGTTTATCATTACACAGTCACACTTGTGAGACGGGTGGGCCAATGATGATTTATTAATGAATTATCTTGTCTGAGAATATGTATTGATCTGGAATGCAGTTCCAAACCCTGCAACAAAAGTTGGTTTGGGAGAAATGGAAGGGATCTGTCTCCCATTAGTGGAAAGCCATAAGAGGGCTCTCTCATGGATCTTTTCTTGTTTGTTTTGCTTCTTTGCTTCTCTTAGATTTCACATCAAGGGAAGTGGCCACATTAGCTTTCTGCACTGGATGCTTGAGATCTGCGTTCTTCAACATCACAATTAGTGTGATGATTCTTTGTTGACTTCTTTCATCCATTTAAAGTGGAATGACATTTACTCTAGTAGCATTTTAAATGAACTAATCAATAGTGAGATATTTGCTATTAAGACAGATGAAGAAAGGTCAAGTAGAAGACAAATGAGTATGGCAAAGATCTGCTTTTCACATAGTGTCAAACTCTTCCCTGCGTGGTAGAGAAACCAGGCTCCTTTATCCAAGCATATAATCCCAATACAGATTGAGCATCCCTTATCTGCAATTCCAAAATACCCCAAAATCTAAAACTGTCCACATAGGTAGCTGAGATAGTGACATTTTTCCTTTCTGGTGGTTTGATGTACACAAACTTTGTTTCATTCACAAATATTGTATGCAATTATATTCAAGCTATACGTATAAGGTATATGAAACATAAATGAATTTAATGTTTAGACTTAAGACTCATCTCTAAGATATTTCATTATGTACATATACAGGTAGTCACCGAGTTACAAACATTCAGCTTACAAAGTACTCATAGTTACAAATGGGGGTGAGACAACAAGAAGTGACAGAAGTATACCCCTTGGAAGGGAAATTCACCCCTGAAAGAATTATCATGGGGAAAAGGTGTCTCCACTGAAGCTTTATCACCAATCCTTGTTTCCACAACAAGCCAGGGCAATTTCAGTGTCCTGGGATGCTCCCACTGCCTCCCAAAATCCAATTATCACAGGGACAGAAAGTGATGTTAAATCTTCTGAACAGGGGCACAGACAGAAAAACAAATACCACAGGGGTGTTAACCCTTCCATATGCTATTCAAAGCATATATGGAGTTATACTTAAAAAGTACTTGATTCAATTTACATATAAATTCATCTTAAGAACAAACCTACAGAACCTATCTTGCTCTTAACTTGAGGATGGCTTGTATGTGGTAAGCATTAGTTTCTTCTAGTAGTTACAGTTAACCAGTCATTTCAGATGAAGGATATTCAACCTGTATAAACACCTAAATCCACAAGTTGGGTGTTAGAATTTTCTTATTTGTAGTTGAAAAGGCACACAACAAATTTGTTCTCCCTTCCATAAGGAGCTTTTCTGTAAAATTAGCAGGTCTTAATCCTGCATTTAAGACGAACCTTGCTCCCTTTGTATTCCAACATGTTACCTTACCACCATATATGACTGTTAGGGGGAAAACACTCCTCTGATCATGACACTGTGATGATTACATCTAACTTGGAATGGAAGAAGTTGGAGTGGCAGTGATAATGGCCATCAACTCTAGTAATCAAATGTCTTAGGGCCTAAGCCATTTGATTACTAGAGTTGATGGCCACTATCACTGGGCCTCCACCGAGAATCAAACATTGTTGGTGTGATGGTCAGCATGGGGCTCCATTCCCAAAACTGGGTGGAAGCATCCCAGGACACTGAAATTGCCTTGTCTGATGAGGCCCTAGATGGAATTAACTTGAAAATGGGAGGAAAGGGAACAGGCTGATTTCACCTTTCATTGCTGTCACTCTCATTGTATATAGGTTAATGATCTGAAACAGAGAGCTTCTGGTACACATGGATATTCTCCATATGATACAGAATCCTAATAACAAATAGCAAACTTTTTGATAGTGTGAAGAGGTTGCATGGGTCGTGGAGGTTTTCTTGCTCACATTCCCTGGTCTACATATGATGAGCCAAGACAATTGAACAAGAACTCATGATTCTACTATGTTCCTTTTCTTGCATACTGAATTAACACATTTGAAACAGTGATTGAATAGGGCTCATATAATTCTTTCATCAAAAAAAACCTGGGCAGAATAATGTTTCCTGACTTATCCCTACATAATACCCATGCCGTATTGTACAATATGAATGCAACATGTCCTGTACAGCAGACATAGGAATCAAGGAACACTCGAGGTGTCATTAGACTACAATTTTCCGCAGCTGAAGACAGGATAGTTGGTAGCCAGGAAGGCAGAGACTTGCAGTTCAACATTTAGAGGGCTGCGTGATTCTGAATTACAGTTTGAATGGAAATGCAGCTATTTTGGATACTGGTTGGAATGGTTATTGCTCTTTCTATGTTTAGCTGATTGTGATTCATTAAGCAGAGGTTGTTGTCTTACACATGTTTTTACTTTGGGATCAAGGCATAACATTCACTAAATCAGGAAAGCTGTTTTTTATGAAAAATAAGTCACTGGAGAAGTTGTGGAGTTAATCAAAGTTTCCACAAATGCCCTCCACATGTCATCGCAAATTTCCCAGATGAAAACCAAGGCACATGTGGCCAAATGACATCACAGTGTGGTCCAAAAATAAGGATGAACAGGCAAGTTAGGCAGGGCTATAGCAGGTTGCTTTTGCCTGGCCCCATCTACACTGACTATCTACTTCTATGAGTTCACACTGAGTTTCAAACTGCATTATACGGCAGTCTAGATGGGGAAAGAGCCTACTCCAATGGGCAAAATTCTGCTCCCATGTTTCTTCTCTTCCTCTGTGGGTTAATTTAGTTTAAACTATTACTACCTTTCATATTCAGTTTGCAGCAATTGAAGTAAGTTGGGGACAAAGGGGAGAAAGAGAGAATGAGAGAGAAAACAGGATAGTTTAAAAGTGGCTGAAAAACATGCTGTAAATAAAATTTAATTTGCAACTTTATTCAGATTTTGGTACATTTTCCTCATATCTATATCCCAGGATGGTCTTTTGAGGGACAGTATCTGTGCCCTGAAAAAGAAATATGCCCCCCTAGGACAAGAGGTCAGTTATCAAATGGTTGTGTATACTGTAATAAAACTAGGGAAATTTAATCTGCAACCTTATATCTTCAAAATAAACATCTTGTTTCAACCTTTCTTGAGTTGACATCTCCCATATACATGGATTATGACTCCCCCAGTGTCAAGTGCTGAAATATAAAAGGTGGGGTTTTTTTTGTGTGTGTGTCAGGAGGGACTTGAGAAACTGAAGTCGCTTCTGGTGTGAGAGAATTGGCCGTCGGCAAGAATGTTGCCCTTGGGGACGCCTGGATGTTTTGATGTTTTTGCCATCATTGTGGCATGGAAGTGTGGTGTCATGGAAGTGTGGATTTTAGAAAGTTTGAGTAAGGGATCAGCTGATTACAGGAGTGGAACACAGTGGAGTAACACCCACACTCATGCACAGCTATGACTGAGTCAAAACAGTGGGTAGATAGCATTAAAGAAGGAAAGAGCCAATAAGAAAATACAGCTGAGGCAAAAACTCACAGGAGGCCAAGGAGGAAGAGGATGTGTAAAATCTTGGCAGGAAGGAGGAGGAGAAGAATCAGAAGGCAGGAACTCTCCATGGCTTCTGTAGACTGCATGCTATCAATCTATCCTGGGGTTTACTCCATACTGTGAAAGAGTTATTCAGGGTGTTAATTCCACCACAACATTTAAATGGAAGCTTACCCTAGCCCCTAAAAGGGGATGATAAGAAATGTTTGTTTCAGGAAAGCAAATGATTGTGATGTCTTCAGTCTAAAGAAAGGCAGGTTTTAACTTTTTTAAAGGGGACAATCCCCTTTTCTTCTGTTGAGACCACTGAAACTTAATATAAGAAGAATCAAGTTGGATTAGACCAAAGGGCTATCTAGTTGAATGTTCTGTGCACACAGGCCAGATCTACACTGCCATATAATCCAGTTTCAGAATCACTGCACTGTACTGGATTTATTATATGGCTGTATATACTCATATAATCCAGTTCAATGAAGTTAATCTGTATTCTGAAACTGGAATATATGGCAATGTAGATCTAGCTACCGCGTCCATTCAATTGCCTTTGATTGCCTAACAGTAGGACTGGGATGTAACTATCTGTTTTTTTTATTTACACTGACCAGGAATTATCCTATATACCCATGCCTAAGTATAGACATTTTAGCCCCCCCCCCCAAAAAAAAACACCCCAAAAACCTCTCTGCATCTCATACTTTTGAATGCTTGGGTAGAGAAGTGATGGTGTTGGTGGCAGGGCCAAGCGGCCCTCTAAGGTGGCCTTGATGGGTTGCTGTGCATTTTTCAGGCTGTAGCCATGTTCCAGAGCTCTGAAGATGCCAGCCACAGATGCAGACAAAACACCAGGAGAGAATGCTACTGGAACATGGCCATACAACCCAAAAAGCTCACAGCAACTCAGTGATTCTGGCCATGAAAGTCTTTGACAACACAGTAGCCTTCATGCTTTCCCCTCTCTGTAGAATTTATCCACAGGTCATCTCAAAATCCAAAATTTTGCCCCCACAAATACGGCCTCAATTTATACATTAGGTTGACTTATACATGCTTATACAGGCAGTTCCTGAGTCACAAGCATCCAATTTACAAAAGATTCATAGTTAAGAACAGAGGTGAGACAACAGGAAGTAAATAAATCTATACCTCGGAAGGGAAATTTGCTCCTGAGAGAGTTATGGGGAAAAGGGGACTCCACTAAGGATGAACAATTCTGTTAATAATAATAACAACAACAACAACAACAATATAATAACTTTATTCTTATATCCTGCCACCATCTTCCCAAAGGGACTCAGGGTGGCTTATACAGGGACAAGCCCGAACAACAACATAGCATGACATTACATACACAAAATTTAACAGTAATTTAAAACATATCAACACTAAACAAAATGACATAACATGACAATTACTTTAAAAGCCCGAGCATCGATTTTTACACACGACAAAACGTGACTAGTGCAGAGTTCAAGGGTCCATAGGTAAAACAGAATGAATAAAGGAGGAACACGGGGCAGGTTCCATTAAAGTGCTATGTCATATGGAATAAACCCCATGCCATTTTTGGTGTCCGGATTTCGGTGACCTCCTGATCCATTTTTTGGGAGCTTCTGAATTCAGAAGCCGAAAGATCCAGGAAGATCCAGCCCACTGGTGGCAATGGGGAACTTATGAGGCTCCCCTTTCCATCATTTTTAGGGTATCAGTCTTTAAAAAACTCCTGCTTTTGGCGCCCTTCCCTTTAATCTCCTTCAAATAATCCTGGGTTAAAGCATCAAGCTTAAGAAACCCCTGCTTCTAGTATCCTTTCCATTAATCACCTTCAGCTAGACCGGGGGGGGGGGGGGGGGGTTGAATTCCCCCTGTGGGGACTCAAGGGAGTCAGGCTATCCCCTCCCTTCAGTAAACCACCCCAATATTTAAACCCCCTCCCCCAAATGACCCTTCACAGCCCATAAATGAAATTGCCAAAGGAAAAGATTGGGATGGAGTCCCAAAGCAAGATCCTAAGAGAAGCTAAGACACTGAGATAGTTTGAACATGGAGCACCTGAGCGGCTTTCTTCATCTGATTGGTTCTTCACAGGGAAACCTGCCTCCCACTTGTGTGGCCAAAATAAACCAAAGACAGCCATTTTCAGCAGCCATGTGGTCTGCTGCAGATAATAAGAAGATGGCAGTGGAACATGGCTGGCCAAAAGAGCCAAACCAGCCAGAGCCCATTTTTCAAAATGGATACCTGGACAGCCCTAGTCTCCACTGAAGCTTTGGCACCAATCCTTGTTTCCACAAGACATTTTTAAAAATTCCAATTATTACAGGGAGATAAAATGAGTCAAATCTTCTGAAAAGGGGCACAGACAGCAAACAAACACCACAAGGGTATAACCATTCCCTAGACTATCTAAAGCTAATATATACAGCACTGTTGTCGAAGGCTTTCATGGCCGGGATCACAGGGTTGTTGTATGTCTTTCGGGCTGTGTGGCCATGTTCCAGAAGTATTCTCTCTTAACGTTTCGCCCACATCTATGGCAGGCATCCTCAGAGGTTGTGAGGTATGGATAAACTAGGTAAGGAAAGGAAAGAATATATATCTGTGTAGAGTCCAGGGTGTGGCAAGAGTCCTTTGTCACTGGGAAGCCAGCATTAATGTTTCAGTTAATCACCCTAATTAGCATTGGAAAGGTTTTGTCTCTTGCCTGGGAGCATCCTTTGTTCCATCATTAGCTGTCCTCTGCCCTCAGAGTGTTGGTTCCCATCTACTGTTTTGATTTTAGAGTTTTTTTAATACTGGTAGCCAGATTTTGTTCATTTTCATTGTTTCTTCCTTTCTGTTGAAGTTGTCCACATGCTTGTGGATTTCAATGGCTTCTCTGTGTAATCTGACATGATAGTTGTTGGAGTGGTCCAGCATTTCTGTGTTCTCAAATAATATACTGTGTCCAGGCTGGTTCATCAAGTGCTCTACTATGGCTGATTTCTCTGGTTGAATTAGTCTGCAGTGCCTTTCATGTTCTTTGATTCTTGTTTGGGCACTGTGTTTGGTGGTCCCTATGTATACTTGTCCACAGCTGCATGGTATCCGGCACACTCCTGCAGAGGAGAGAGGATCAGGAGACAGTACTAGCTGTGCCCTTCCACGCATTGCTGTGGCGTTGACTGGTGGTGTTGGTGAGAACTTGTTGAGCTAGTGGTGGTATTGAATGTCTGTTGTATGGTTGTCTTTATGTTTAGTATGCATTTGGTTGTTTGTGTACTGTGAAGGTGGTGAGGGTAGAGGGGGGTCTATGTCCCTGTGTAGTATTGTATAGTATTTATACGTTGTCCATGTGTTGTGAATGCTAGGATTGTGTCCTGCTGCATAGAAGAAAGGGTTGGGCTGTATGGCCCTTAGGGGTCTCTCCAAACTCTTGGATTCTATGCTTCTATCATCATCATCATCATCATCATCATCATCATCATGTAGAGGCTGGATGGCCATCTGTCAGGAGTGCTTGGATTGTGTCCTTCTGCATGGTAGAAGGAAGTTGATCTGGATGATCCTTAGGGGTCACTCTAAACCTTAGGATTGTATGTTGTTGTTGTTGTTGTTGTTGTTGTTGTTGTTGTGAGTATTAGTATTGAGAGGCTGGGTGGCCATCTGTTGGGAGTGCTTGGATTGTGTCCTGCATGGCAGAATTGGATTGGACTGGATGGCCTTTAGGGGTGTCTCCTAACTGTCTGATGCTATGATTCGATGTGTATTATTATTGTGCAGATATTGGATGGCCATCTGTCAGGAGTGGTTGGATTTGATCCTCCTGCATGATATAAGGAAGTTGAACTGGATGATCCTTAGGGGTATCTACTAACTTTAGGATTATATGATATTCTTCTTCTTATTATTATTATTATTGAGAGGCTGGCTGGCCATCTGTTGGGAGTGCTTGGATTGTATAGTCCAATGGCAGAGTTGGGTTGGACTGGATGGCCTTTAGGGGTCTCTCCTAACTGTCTGATTGTATGATTCGATTTGTAATATTACTGTGCAGATCTTGGATGGCCATCTGTCAGGAGTGCTTGCTTTGTGTCGTCCTGCATGGTAGAAGGAAGTTGAACTGGATGATCCTTAGGGGTGTCTCCTAACCTTATGATTGTATGATCTTCTTCTTCTTCTTCTTCTTCTTCTTCTTCTTCTTATTATTATTATTATTATTATTATTATTATTATTATTATTGTTATTATTATTATTAATATTATTGAGAGGCTGGCTGGCCATCTGTTGGGCATGCTTGGATTGTGTCCTCCATGGCAGAATTGGGTTGGACTGGATTATTTCATATTACAGTAGAATCTCACTTATCCAACATTCACTTATCCAGTGTTCTGGATTATCGAACGCAGTCTGCCTTTTAGTAGTCAATGTTTTTGTATTCAATGTTTTCAATTCATTGTGATATTCTGGTGCTAAATTTGTAAATACAGTAATTACAACATAGCATTATTGAGCATTGAACTACCTTTTCTGTCAAATTTGTTGTATAACATGATGTTTGTTGCTTAATTTGTATAATCATTACCTAATTTGATGTTTAATCGGCTTTTCCTGAATCCATTCTTATTATCCAACATATTCACTTATCCAAAGTTCTGCCGGCCTGTTTATGTTGGATAAGTGAGACTCTACTGTATATTTATAATCTTATATTATCTGCTTAGAACTGGATTATATGAGGCCCCTTCTACACAGCTGTCTAAAATGCACACTGAAATGAATTATCTGGCAGTGTGGACTCAAGATAATCCAGTTCAAAGCAGATAATATAAGATTATAAATGGGTAAGATTATAAAAGCTGTGTGGAAGGGCCTTGAGTCTACACTGCCATATAATCCAGTTCAAATCAGATAATCTGTATCTTATAGGCAGTGTGGAAGAGGCCTGAGGCCTAACTGTGCCTGTCCCCTGGCCTGAGTAGGTTGTTAGGAGACCAAGTGGGCAGATTTTAGCCTTGTAACTGGCAGCAATTGGATAAAAAACAATTACTCCTCTCCCTCTAATTAGGACTTTATTTTTCTTTTATTTTTGTTGTATGAACGTAGAGGCATGGATGAGGGGTTGTGTTGCCAAGTTTAGTGTTTCTGGGATGTGTAGTTTTGTTGTTTTGTCCTAGGCCGAATTTTTTTTATCCTTATATATATAGATATACCCTGTTTCCCCGAAAATAAGACAGGGTCTTATATTAATTTTTGCTCCCAAAGATGCACTAGGTCTTATTTTCAGGGGATGTCTTATTTTTCCATGAAGAAGAGCTCACATTTATTGTTGAACGACAAAATGAACATTTATTATATACTGTAAAGTAGTTGTCATCACAAACCAGCATAACCAGACATACTATGAATCCTATCAAGAATTTCTTGTTACTACCATTATTTACATGTACAACAATCTATGGTACCTCTTGCAATTTAGGTTTCACAAGGTTTCCACGCTGATTTCTCTCTATTCTAGTTTCAATGTAGTCATGAATGATGAATAATATAATATACTATAATAATAATATGATAATATAATAATAATATAATTATATACAATATATTGAGATAATATAATATAGGATATAATAATAACAGAAAATTATAATAATATGGTATTAATAGGATAATATAATAATGGGATATAATAACAGAATAGCATAATAATATAATAATAATAGGATAATATAATAGAATAATAGAATGGAATAGAATGATATAAAATATATTAATAGGATAATATAAAATGGAATATAATAATAATAACAGAATATGCTAATAATAATAAAATAATATGATAATATAATAGAATAATAGTATAGAATATAATGATATAAAATATATTAATAGGGTAATATAAAATGGAATTTAATAATAACAGAATAATAATATAATAATATGAAAATATAATAGAATAATAATAGAATAATAATATAATGATATAATAATAATAATAGAAAAATATAATATAATGATTTAAAATATATTAATAGGATAATATAATAATGGGATATAATAATAGTAACAGAATATGATGATAATAATATGGCAATAGAATAATAGTATAAAATAATCAGTTTCATGGCATAGGATAGGAAGATGAGAGGAGAATCCCAATGCGTCCTGTACCTTTAAGGAGCGAAGCCTTGGGGAGGAATGGAAAGCCTTCCTTCCCTCCCACCCTCCCTTGCCCGGGCTCCAGGAGCCAATCAGAAGCCTCTGGGAAGCAAGGCAGCATGGCCAGGAGGGAGATGGAAGGAAGGAAGAAACGGCAGCAGCCACGGAAGGTTTTTCAAGCCTCGGCTGGGGGACAGGCAAGGAAAGGCCAGCCAGGGAGGCACAGAAAGCAAGCACTTTCCCTCCCTCCCTGCGGTGTATGAATGAGTGCTGGTTCTGCCCTGCAGCCATGCTTCCCAATGGAACTCTGCTGCAGCCTTAGTTGCTAGGTCTTACTTTCAGGGGAGGCCTTATATTTGGCAATCCCCCCAAACCCCTGCTAGGTCTTATTCTTTGGGGAGGTCTTATTTTCGGGGAAACACGGTATTTGACTGAAGTTACACTTAAAACGTATAATTACTTCCCTACTTCGAAATAAATTAAACTGAGAAACAAACGTACAGAACCTATTGTGCTGTTAACTTAGGGACTGCCTGTATATGGTAACAGTTTATTTCTTCTAGCAGTTACTGTTAACTATGTGTGGTCTTCTTGAGAACAGACCCAAGAACAACATCTATTGGCTTTTGAAGAAGGACAGCACTTTCTCTCAAATAATTCATTTCTATTATTTTAGGTGTCTTTCAGGATGCATGTAAAGGCTTTTTTTTTTTTAGAATATTGATGAAATAAACTGAAAACTGCTCCTCATCACAGTAGAGAATGATAGCACTATAATTCCACTTTACTTCCCCTTCAAATCTCTTTTGTGGAAAGAAAAGTGGGGTATACATAAACAAAGAAGAAGACGGAGATGAAGCGAAGAAGAAGGGGAGGAGGAAGTAGCAGCAGCATAATACCATTGCTCAGATGATCCATTGGAACTTGTGCCACAAATACCATCTGACTGAGACAAAGAACAGGTGGGATCACAAGCCTGAAAAAGTTACAGAAAATGAACATGTAAAACTACTCTGGGACTTCCGAATTCAGAATGACAGAGTTTTGGAGCACAATACTTCTGACCTCATGATTGTGTTAAAAAACTAAGTATGGATGTCAATGTTGCAATTCCAGGCGGCAGCAGAATTGATGATAAGCAACTGGAAAAGCTGACATGATACGAGGATTTAAAGATCAAACTACAAAGACTTTGGCACAAGCCAGTAAAAGTGGTCCCAGTGGTGATTGGCACACTGGGTACAAGGCCTAAAGGACTTGGCCTGCACTTAAAAACAATTAGCGCTGACCAAATTACCATCTGTCAGCTGCAAAAAGGCCACCCTACTTGGATCTGCATGCATTATTCGCCAATACATCACATAGTCCTAGACACTTGGAAAGTGTTCGACATGTGATCCAATACAACAGCCAGTATAGTGATCCTGTTTGCATTGTACTAATCTTGTTGTGTATCTAATAATCTGTATCTTCTTCTTCTTCTTCTTCTTCTTCTTCTTCTTCTTCTTCTTCTTCTTCTTATTATTATTATTATTATTATTATTATTATTATTATTATTATATGGTTTCATTCTATGGAATGCTGTTGTTTGTTGTTTGGTCAGAGGCACCAGAGGAGCTCTTTGGCTAAGAATTATAAATGGAGAATTATACATTATAAACTGCAAATCTAACGGTAGGATGCTGTCATGAAAGTTAAAACAGACACATTCTGCTATAATCGTGTACTGTGAAATGGCCCCTTCTTTTGACTGTGAGTTAGAGTTTCTTTTAAATTATTTTGAAATATTCTAAAATTTTACTTTGATAGTTGAGAATAATAACCTACATGACCTGTACTCTATTCAGAACTTTTTTACAGGTGAAATGTGATACATAGATATTGAAAATATATGAATATTTTGTTCTTGTGTTTAATTATTCGTTACTAATTCAGCTTGCAAAGGGAAAAAACTTCATTTTGGAAACAGCAAGCCAATAACAACCCACCCCCCAGGTTAAATAAACTGAGTTGCATCCAGATTTAACTCCTAATAAAATCAATGAGACGTGTGAGTCATTGAAACTTCTACTAATTGAAGTGAAACCCAAATCTGAATTGCAAGTACAAGCTAGTGAAAATAAACACAGGCAAATTAAATATTCTGTGATGCAAGTCATCCCGAAGAAATGTAAGTATCATTGGTAATAAAACAAAGTTATTTAGGAATAAAATAGTGGATTTGAAGTGATCAGTTTTCCATTTCAGTTCATCAAGATTTCTAATTTGTTCGAGTCCATGTCTGAAGTAAAGGAAGCTGTTAAAAGGCCGAATATTTAATAAGGCCCTTGGGCTTGATGGCTACTTAATTAATTCCTAAAAGGCCACATAACTGGAAGTTGCTCCCTGCTGACCAGAGTGTTTTTAAACATTCTGGATCCTTGGAGTCTACCGGCTATTAGGTAAAAGGCCATTATTTCAGATTTGTTAATGGAAACCAGCTCATGAAAGCATCTCCTCAGGAGGCAAAGGTGACTCATACAGTGCAATTTTACCTCCTGAACTACCCAAGTGCCAGACGCAGGCATTTCCTTCTTTAAAAAATAATTATGGACAGAGTGAAAAATGGTGTAAGCCCAAGAGTATCAACTATGAAGAGACAGGCTGTGTGTACCTTTAGATTTGTCTTTTTTACTTTGATGTATGTAAGGTTATACATATTCTTATTTATATATGAATATGTACACACAGCTTTGAATATGAACTCATATAATACTAGATATTGGGTGTAATATGATACTAGATAATATACACAGATATAAACAGAGTCCCTGCATATTTTGTATGCATGCAAGACTTCAAGATATTACGTGTAAAATGTTTGCTTTGGATTTCCAATTGGCAATGTTTCCACAAAAGCTTTCTCTTCAGCCACAACATGGAATTAATCATTTGGGGGCTTAGAAACATCCTATCATGATTGAAAAATTTGTTCTCTGAAACCAACTGTGCTCATACTGTGGATCAAGCCATCATCACTGAAGCATCTGAGGTCAACATCAGATGGTCTGCACTGACAATTAGCAAATGGACTTCTGCTGACAGAAATGTCTCTTCTTTTCTTTGTTCTCACTACCACTGCCCACCCCGATCACTTCCCGAAGTTCTCCCAACCCTTCTCAACAGATTTGGGGACATACAAAGAGATCTTCAAGAAGATGGAATGTTGCGCCCATGTGCAGTGTCCATTCTGGTGACAGGAGGACATGACTGGATACAACTGTCAATATACACAGCTACAAATTGTGGAGGTCGGCTTCCATGTCAGTAGGATGGTGAATGTGCTCTACATTTTAGTCTACACGACAAAGAACCTATCCCAGATCTATTTGGGTCCTTGGAAAGTTCATCTAAAATGTGGGTCATATTCGCTACAGTGGTGATACAGGCATCCCCTTGTTAAAAGCACACTTTTTGATGTTCCACTATTTTCATAGATCTACATGGTGGCGTAGTTAAACTGCTGAGCTGCTGAACTTGCTGACCAAAAGGCCAGTGGTTCGAATCCAGGGTGCAGGGGGAGCTCCCACTGTTAGCCCCAGCTCCTGCCAACCTAGCAGTTCAAAAACATGCAACTGTGACTAGATCAATAGGTACTTCTCCGATGGGAAGGTAATGGCACTCCATGCAGCCAAATGACCTCGGAGGTATCTATGGACAATGTCAGCTCTTCAGCTTACAAATGGAGATGAGCACCAACCCCCCAGAGTCAGACACGACTAGACTTAATGTCGGGGGAAACCTTTACCTTACATTATAATTATGTTCCATCTCTGGTTTGCTCTTTCAATCACTGCTGCTGCTTTTTTAGCACAATGTCTTTGATCTCTCAGTACCATTTGGTGTTTAGCCTTGCATTTGCAAGCTAAAAATTTCTGAGTTCCACTTTTCAACCAATTCAATTTTCTGGCAGTGGTCTCATCCCTAGCCCATCATATGTGGCATCCCACAGCACTACCTTCTAAGCTTGCCCCTCCATGAACTACTTGAACTATTATCTCCAATTCTCATTCTGGAGATGTAACGTGATCAGTTGCTTCATATACCCCTGAGAGGTCCAGCAGAATCACCAGGCATCGACAATCCCTGCCCAGTTCTCAACATCAGTCATTCACCAAAGTGAAAAGTGAATGAATTCTTTTTAGGAATAAAATTAAATGAAGGCTTAGCAGGAAAGCTTAAAGTTGTTATTTGAGGTTTTCTTGACTAATGATTGGTAAGGAATTAAAAGAAGAATCAATTTACTCTGAATGAGAGGGATTATGAGTTGAGGAAATTTTAGTAGGAATAATAACATGAAATCTTTTCCTGGCTAATTATAAAAATGAATAGTATAATAAATTCCATAATTTTATCATAAAAATAATAAAATTTGATGGGGAAATTTTTTTATTGATGATATAGATAAATATACTTCTAAGTTCCGCTCATTTCTTACTCAATGCTGAGTGTTATATCCATCTTTTCCACATCAGGCACAGAAAGAATGGCAGGTGGAAAAAAGAAAAATTTTTGTGCTGCCCATGGTAGTTTGTATTTTTATTCCATCTATTATTTATGACCGTCCCAGGACTGTGGAATGACCTGTCAGAAGATCTCCAATAGCTAAATGAGCTGTCAGAATTTAAACAGAATTGAAAACCTATCTATCTCTTCTTTTGTTTAAATTATCTTTATTGATTTTTTTTTTTTACAGAGTGCAATCTAAAACACAAGGAGAAGGGGGAAGGTGAGGAGTAGGGCGGGAGGGGTATTTGAGGAAGGGAAACTGGAGGGGAGCTAAGGGAGATGGGGGAGTGAACAATGAGAAGGATGAGAGAGAGGGGGGAGGAAAGAGGGAGGAAGGGGGGGAGGTTGGTTTCCTTCCGTTCTTCATTCTACCGTTTTTAAGTTTCTTCTTCTAAGAAGAGTGAGAAGGATGAGAAGAAGTTAACCTTCATAGCAATGTATGGTGATTCACTCCTCTTACTTTGTAATCTTTGTCCATCTTCCTTTGTGTTTATTTTTATATATATTCTTCCAGACAGGTCCAGTCTGTTTCCCTCGTGGGTTTTCCATAGTTCCCTTTCAGCAGGAATGTCAATTTGTCCATATTTTTTATTTCTAGTACTTTCTCTATCCAGAGCTGTCTTTCAGGGATAGAGTCAGATTTCCAGAATCTTGCAAATATTATTCTGGCTGCTGTTATTAGATACATGAAGAGCTTCTCCTTGTTTGGGTCTTCCAGTATTTGTGACTCAGTTATGCCTAGGAGATAGATCTCTGGCTTCAGAGGAATATTAAATTTAAAGATTTTTTTTGGATTCTTCATGAATCATTTTCCAGTATCTCAATTTTTTTTACAGCTCCACCACATGTGGAAGTATGTGCCATTTTGCTCTTGACATGTCTAGCATTTTTTGTCTTTATCTTTATACATGATTCCTAATTTTTCCAGGGTAAGATACCACCGGTGTAGCATTTTTAACCAATTTTCTCTTAAGTCGGTGGCATAAATATATTTTCGTTTTCTTGTCCAGATTGCTTCCCATTCCTTTAGTTTTATTGGTCTGCCAATATTTTTGGCCCAGAGTATCATTAAATTTTTTTGTAACTTCCATTTCAGTTTTCCAATCAATTATTGTATTATATAATTTTGTAATAATTTTCCTTTCCGAAAGCAGTACCTTGTCCCAACATTCCTGTTTTTCGCAGAAGCCTAGTTTTTTATTCTCATCATACAACTTTTTAATTTGCATATATTGAAGCCAGGAGATGTTTTTGTGATTTTTAGAAAGTTCTTCAAATGTTCTTGGTTGTAATCCTTCCTCATTGTTCTTTTTCATTAGAATTTCTTTATATGTTGGCCAGTCAGACCATCCTAGTATCCTTCTCTGGCTGGCTTCTAGCTGGCTTGCAGCTGACAGATGATAATTTTGTCAGCGCCAATGGTTTTCAAGTGCAGGCCAAGGTCTTTAGGCAGTGAACCCAGTGTGCCAATCACCACTGGGACCACCTTTACTGGCTTGTGCTGCAGCTGCAGCTGCTGCTGCTGCTGCTGCTGTTGTTATTAACTTATGGCATTTGTGAGATGAACCTAACTTGGCAATATTTTCTCAGAGGCTGCTTTCCTCTGAGGCTGAAACAGAGTACCCAAGGCCACCAAGTGGTTCTTTTTCATGGCTAAGCAGAGATTCAAACTCAGGTCTCTGGAATCACAGTCCAATGCTCAAAGCACTAGATCATGCTGGCTCTGTCCACCAGGAATTATAGGATCTTAATCGCCTATTTAAGATCAAACGGTTGGGAAAATTTGGGATTACGCTAAAGATTGCTTACAAAAATAAACTGTTAACTGGAGAAAAAGATTTCATTTCCCCCTCAAGCTGCTTGCGAGGATTATGGCTAAGCACTGAGGAAAGAGTAGTGGCAGGTGACAGATAACTATCCTTGCTAATCAAAATGTCCCTGATCTGGCTTCACTGCAGCATTTGCTTGGCCTTTACAATCCAGTCTGAATGTGCAGAATTTTAACTTTTTCTTATCTTTCAGACAGAAAGGTACCAGTTCAGATTGCAGGGCCAGGTGAAGATGGAGGACCAGTCTTGGGTACAATCAGGAAAAAAGAAGAGGTTCCGACTTTAAAAAATAATTCTAAGCAAAGAAATAAGGTCTTGTACTTACATTTTGAAACTCCCTGCCTGTAGCTGTTTAATCTACCAGAAGAACAGCTAGTTATTAATGCTGTTCCCTGATGCTTGGGGGGGGGGGGGAATGTGCGTGTATGCCATGGGACAGAGAAAGAGGTCTTGTAGACATTTTTACTCTTAGCCAAATGCACCCTTGCATTTTCAGCAGTTGTTGCAGTCCTTTGCAAAAGGGCGTGAAAGTCTTCTCAAGAGGGCAGATGTCGGGGAGAAGAAGGGAACTGGTCTCTGTTGCCAAGGCCACCAGACCCCAACCCCCTCCTCCTCCATCTTTTCCTGCATAGTTAACTAGCTGAAGCAAATGGTCAGTGGGGATTCAAATGCCCATCCCCACTGTAGCTGCTAAGTCTGGATGGATAATATCTGCATCTTGATATTGTCCTCCATTTGCATTGCAGCCTGCCTCCACCTTCATGCAAATCCCTGTTTTTCAATGGAAATAATAGTCCAACCAGCAACCAAAATCATATCCCTATCTCAAATGCACACAAGTGGAATTGGATATTGAGATGTCCATGGGGAGGCAATATTTTTCAGCATGGTGCAATAGAGAGTGTCACCTGAGCAATAAGGAACCCTTCATTCAGAGTGAGGGCAAAAGGAAGGCCTCAGTTGCCATGAGTAACATCAGCATTCAGCCAAATCCTGACTGGCTACATTGCAGTATCATCACAGGTACCCGTGATCTCCAATTGTAGGGCATCTTGGAATGCAGAAGAAAGGAGCTAAAGAAATGGAAGTGAATACCAGCATAACAGGGCTACAAATGGGTTTGAATAGCTCCCCTCACTGGAAAAAAAACACAAGCAAAGGGCCAATAAATAAAGATAGGAGGTGTTTTTCAGTGCTTTTCTGTGTACACACAGGCACGTAGAGAAATTTCATTATGCCAAAGCTGAACTTTACAAAATCAGCACTGTGCAAATTTTCACTAAATGTTCCTGGTATTGATCCTAGTATTGTTGCTCCTTCTGCCTAGCTTCACTGAGGTTCTTCCCTAGATGTCTAGTAGGCTTGAGCGATCCATGAAAAAATTGATTCTAAACTCGTTTCAAAAGTAGGGGGCGCCAGCGTTTCGTTTCTGATGTCATTTCCGAATTTTGCCCCCCAAAAAATTCGAAATTAACAAAAATTCGTTATTTTCTAAATTAATTCGTTAATGGCGGACGCGCATGCGCAGTGGCCAAAAAAAAAACAGCACGAGGGGAGATTTTACAGGACTCTCCCGCCCTCATTTTTTGAGTGATCTTCTTCAAGCTTGGTACAGTGGTAGAACACATTTAACACTGATAGCTCACCAAAATTTGGAACGTTTCCCTTATCCTCTGATTTTTGGCGAATTTTCATAGCTTTTATAATAAACCATTTTTTAATAATTGCAGAAATCTGTTCCTGGTTTGAAAGTCTTATTTCCTGTTTCATTGGGTTGTCTTTACTGTGAAAGTCATTGTTCTACTTCAGAAACTTTGTTTTTGTGGCTGAAACTTTGTTAAATTGGTGGACCAAACCATAATATGTTCCATCCATGTCGCTTGCACAAAGTTCAGGCAGTGTCATAGATTTTGCCATGTTTCTATGACAGAACCAATTAGGAAATGACATTTATCACCCAGGAACAGAAATCATAGTACACCATCAAATCCTTCCTGACAGATGGCCATCAGCCTCTGAATAAGGAAATTAGTTCCTGGTTTGAAAGTGCTATTTCCTGTTTCATTGGCTTTTCTGGGCTGAGAGTGTGTGACTTGCCCAAGTGGGTGGCAGAGTGGGGAATCATGCCACAATTGGAGTCCAAAATTCAAACCTCTTCCTCCCTCCTTCTCTCTAAACTTCTCATACCTTCCAAGAATTCACATACTGTATGAAAGTTTGGTCAAGATGGTCAGAGGAGGGCAACTAAAATGATCTAGGGTCTGGAGAACAAGCCCTATGAGGAGTGGCTTGAAGAACTGGGCATGTTTAGCCTGCAGAAAAGAAGGCTGAGAGGAGACATGATGTATAATATGTGAGGGGAAGTCATAGAGAGGAGGGAGCAAGCTTGTTTTCTGCTGCCCTGCAGACTAGGACACTGAACAATGGCTTTAAACTACAGGAAAGGAGATTTCACCTGAACATTAGGAAGAACTTCCTCACTGTGAGCTGTTCAGCTGTGGAACTCTCTCCCCGGGCTGTGGTGGAGGTTTCTTCTTTGGAGGCTTTTAAGCAGAGGCTGGATGGCCATCTGTTGGGAGGGATTGGATGGTGTCTTCCTGCCTGGCAGAAGGGGTTGGGCTGGATGGCCCACGAGGTCTCTTCCAACTCTACTGTTCAATGACGCTATGATTCTAAGTGAGGACAAAAGGGGGTGGGGAATGTTAAGAGGAGAGAGGGCCTGGAACACCTGGGAATTGTAGTTTGCAAGTGGGCATAGTACTATTGGAGAAACGTTTGCTTCAGCCCAATGCTTTTATAAATGGTCAATATTCAGAGGCTTCCTTCTCCTGCATTTTGAAAGCTATTATGATGAAATTTGCCAGAATGGAAGCAAAAATTAAGTACTCTTAGCCTATCAAGTTTCATAATGTTTGACCCATCCACTGATTTTTGGGGATTTCTGAAGCAACATTTTTTTAAAATGTTAGCAGATCGATAGCCACGCCTCCCTGTCCTTCTTCCTTCCACTTTGATTGGCTTGCTAAGGCTTCTGGGAAATGGAGTTTTTTCTCTCGTTATGGCAAATTGCTTCATTAATGGTCAATATTCAGAGGCTTCGTTCTCCTGCATTATGAAAGCTATTATGATGAAATTTGCCAGAATGGAAGCAAAAATTAAGTACTCTTAGCCTATCAAGTTTCATAATGTTTGACCCATCCACTGATTTTTGGGGATTTCTGAAGCAACATTTTTTTAAAATGTTAGCAGATCGATAGCCACGCCTCCCTGTCCTTCTTCCTTCCACTTTGATTGGCTTGCTAAGGCTTCTGGGAAATGGAGTTTTTTCTCTCGTTATGGCGAATTGCTTCATTAATGGTCAATATTCAGAGGCTTCGTTCTCCTGCATTATGAAAGCTATTATGATTAAATTTGCCAGAATGGAAGCAAAAATTAAGTACTCTTTGCCTATCAAGTTTCATAATGTTTGACCCATCTACTGATTTTTGGGGATTTTTGAAGCAACATTTTTTTTAAAATGCTAGCAGATCGATGTCCATGCCTCTCCCTCCCTCCCTCTTCCGCTCTGATTGGCTGAGAGGCATGCCAACATGGCTTCTCCTCTCAGAGGGGCTACAGCTTCATCCAAAGACATCAGAAACAAACGAAAAAAGGTACTTTTATTATTCAAATTCGTAATATTTGTAAGGGCAGTGAGCAGATGGTTCAATATTAATTCAAAATTGCTTACGAAACGAATTTTTAACGAATTTAACGAAATAACGAAAAATTTGCTCTAGCCTAATGTCTAGCTATTGTATCCCTCACATTGTAAGATAAGGCTGGGAATCTATGCATAAAATCAATAGTAATGCTTTGAGTGAAATTTCACATTTAACCTCTGTAAGGTGTTCAGTACATCTCATGATAACTAAACTTTCCAAATCATTTTTACATCTAACAAACAAACAGTCCACCAGCAAAGATTGAGTGTGAAATGCATGGGATCCACCATGTAATTACAGACCTATGTTAGGTATGTATTTAAAAATTAACTGCTTGTCCAATTTGCTTCATGACAGACAATATGTAGAGATTATGGTGGAATTTTACCATTCTCTTTCCTTGCTTCTCTTTGGCTGATATATTTGTCCTGAGCACTCTTGCTCGCTCGCTCACTCAGATGAACAAAACAACACTGCGAACAGTTTTAAACTCACTCTCTGCCTAAAGCATGTTATAAAGAATATCTCAAATGAAGAAAGTGAGTTTAAAGTGCATTTTAGAAATTCCTTGACAACTTTCAGGAAACTCAACTCAAGGGACTAAATATTGACTTGGAGCATTAAATGACATTAGTCAGACTTCTCTAGGTGACAAAAGATATCAGCGTCAGATAAGAACGTAAAAGAGAATGCTAGAATACATTGGTTCCTCAGATATGTGGACTATATCCCACAGAAGCTGCCCTATCAAAGATTATTGAGCAAAAACATCCACAGAAAGTAGTAAGAAAAGTGTAAGCTTATCTTCCCATTTATATTTTTTGTTTTAAATGCAGTCCTATGCTCTAATATATTCTATACATGCATTTCATTTGGGGGGGGAGGAGTCTGCCAAGACTGCTCGAGTCATAGAGGAAAACAAGATAGTAATCTTTATTTTGGGACAGTTAGCAAATGACAGCAAACTTTCAAGTCATACAGAATTGAATCTCAAGTAGAAGAGGATGTGGGGGCATGGAGAGATAAAGAGCTTTGTGTCTTAGTATCAAGGTTTTAAAAAATTGTCAGTTTAAAAAGTGCTGGTCGGGGTTATTCCTACAGTTAGAGAGAGGCAATGCTTTGTCATAAAGCTTATCTACATGAGCTGACTAGCTTGTACTGATTGTTACTCCTGGTTAACCCAGTTTATCCCCAATTTAAACACAATTGGGAAATATTCCAAAGTTTGGGTGAAACTCTGGAACAACCTCACAGTTTAGGCACAGAATGGACTGCATGACTAAGAGTCCTTCTACACTGACGCTATAATCTATCCATCTGAACCGGTTTTGCTATGTGGTGCCTATGCAACCGGTACAGGAACCTGTTAGAGGCTGAAATAGTAGCCACAATATCCACTGATTGTGGCTTGGAACTGAACCCAGGAATTGCAGTATCTGTGGCTGGACAACTACCAGGAAATGCTTTTTTAAAAACAGTCCACCGAGATGCGCTGATGTGCAGATCCAGTAGTCCATATGGGACAGCACTGGACCCTGACAGGGCAAAAACGGAGAGTTTCCATAACAATGATGTGGCTTTCTTTCCCGGGGAGAGTATTTAGCCACCTTGATATCCTTGCCTCATTATCTGGCTTATTCCAGACTTTTAAAACAATTGTAGTATACATTTTGAGGCCACAGAGTCTTCGAGCCAGTTTTGAACTGTATGTATGTGGTCACTGTAGTAGGGCCTTGTGTCTTATGTGAACTGGGTTGCTGTCCACATGGGTTGCTAATGCCATTCTCTTTTCTCTGCATTCATTCAGATCAAGGAAAGGGGTATGAACCAGGCCTTTGTCACCAGTGTTGGATAACAGTGGGGCTCCAGAAAACCTCCTGGCTGTCACAGGTGCCCGGTGTGGACATCAGCACAGGCATCTAGGTGACCAAGGAGAAGGAGAGGGGGATTGCCAGCAGAAGCTTCCCATGATAGCATAGGAGCTCTCCTGGAGCTCTGCAGCCATCTGACACTAGTGCTGGAGACAAGAATGACAGGTGATATTCCAGCTCGGCATAGCTGGACTAGACTTTGCTCCACTGCTGTCGACTAAGGATGAAATGTGTGGTCACATCTATGGCCCCTGCATTTCTACTTAAAACTGGTCAAGCAATAAGTACCCAATGCAGACGAGCTCTCAGTTACAACCTGTTAGAGGACAAAGCTGTGTGTCTCACCACAATTTGCCCTCTGTATCCCAGGTTAACCTCTTCTTCTTGGTTGTGGTGGATTATTCTATTACCTATTGTCTTTTTAAAAGAAGTCAATAAGTTGTAATGTCTACCTTCACTGCACAGGTGTGATTCAGATGCTAGTCCAGCTAGATTGTATTCAGGGAATGGTTAACAGTTACACAAGGCCTACAGCTATCCCCGTCTTGAGCTAGCTGTAGAGTTGGGAATGAGTTTTTAGATAGTGTATATTTAAAATGCATTTAAACAAACAAACTAACAGTGCACAGATATATCTTAATAGAGAAGATTTTTTTAAACTACGGGCATTCTGAAAAATTAGCAAGAAGGTCTCATCATCCACTACACAACAGGGACAGGATGAAAATGTTGATAGGATTCTGGAACCAAACTGAGACTGGCAGCTTTTCTTATCTGTAATGAGGATACAGCAATACCTGTTCCAGCCAAACAATCAGCAAGCACACCATAGATTATTTTTTCAAAACGTACTGATGATGTTCTCTTTTTTTTAAAAAAGTTTCTAGCTAGTCTGGCACCAGCAGCACAGCTGGATACTGAGAAACAGAAGAATGGGTTTGCTGTTTTTTTTACCTCTCTGGCCTCCCTGTCATTGTGTGTGATTCTACAGCTTTAACAAAGGGCTAAACTGCAATTATATGCCCTGCCTTGAATACTGGCTTGGTATGTAGCTGCCTCATTGTGAAGAAAGGGGTGACAAGGGAGAATCACTTGTTATTTGACACCTGCCTGAATTTGCTTTCTCTCTGTTCTGTGGGTAGGGAGTTAAAAGTTTAATGTTCCTTTAACTCTTTAGGGAAATGCTTCCAGATTTGTTGGTGTGTTTGCCCTGTTGCTGTTGTTGTTCTCAAGATTAGCTAACTGTACTGGCAAGAGAAGTGGGAGCCAAATGAAACCTGAAGACCAATTTAAAAGAAACAGAAAAGGAGTCTTTTTACATTCAGCAGGTGAAAAAATGGAAACAATGGGGAATCATAGGCATTCTCTCAACTTCCACTCTTCTGGATTACCTTGGATTTGCTTGAACATCATTTAGTGATTTGTCCTGACCAAAACCATTCATTTACTTAAACAAAAACAAACAAACAAAAAAAGAGGTTTGTGTAAGAGAAGAGACATATAGGTTTCATGCTTTTTTGGAGGCCACACTCTTTGTCCAAAACTGAAATAGAGTTGCTATGCTGTTACCAAAGGTGCTATGGATTTCAAAGGGCAAAAGGAAGAAACATGTTAAGAGCAAGGCATGCCAAGCAAACCCTTGTTGTGACCACCATACATCTCAAAAACTATGTCCTCATTGTGACACACCATGTGGATCCAGAATAGGTGTCCACAGTCACTTATGGACCCAGTGCCAAAACTCTGCCATTGGAAGACAATTATACTCAGCCACAAGTGATTGCCTATGATGATGATGCTATACAGTAGCCAGTAGGGCTGTGCACAAATCCATTTTTCAAAACAGGCTCTGACTGTTCCAGCTCTTTTGGCCAGCCACAACAACATGGGCACCACTGCCATTTTTTCCCAGCCACAACAGACCACATAGCTGCCAAAAACAGCTGTCTTTGGTTTCTTTCAGCTACATGTGTAGAGCAGAGAGGGAGGCAGCTGCGCACGCACAGGTTTCCCACTGAGGCTATGAGCCCTGCTGCCTGCCTAAACCAACCAGAAGAAGAAAACTGCTCACGTGCTCTGTGTTCTATCTCAATGCCTTCACTGTTCTTAGGATCTAACTTTTGGACTCAATTCCAATCTTTTCCTTTGGCAATTTCATTCACGGGCTGTGAAAGGGCATTTGGGAGGTTGTTTCTTTTAAACAAGATGGTAATTTGCACTGTAGGTGCTTTAGACCTCAATTACTCACAGTATCTGATGTTGGGGAATGACTTTGCTCCCTGTGCCAGGGACCAGCACCATATTTGAGACATTGTAATATTTTAAAAATTACTCTATTGTGCAATGTGCATATCATTTTAATCCAGTACCGACTAAAGCTAGTAACAGCTCATAATAGCAAGTGAAAAATGGACTTGTAATAGATTTTTAAGATTGGATTAGCAGGGGAGAGAGATGCTTCAGGCCAACATGTGTCTGTATGGCAGTCAGTGTCTGAGTGCTGAAACAAACATGATATGACTCATTCATTGGAAAGACAAGTTCCCTACTGTCCCCCAAGTTCCCTGTTCCCTACAAGTTCCCTACTGTTCCCCAAGTCCTTATGTCCTTTTGCTAAGCACTGCTTGCCCACCCGCCTGTCTTTTATGCTTACCAACATTCATCTTTCAAGAAACTGTGAAAGTAGCGACCAACCTGGATAGCCTGGAAAAGAAGAACACGCACTGACTGACATTTTAAAGGTTACCAACTGAAGATGCTGCAGATATACAGGAAATGCTTATGTAGCTAATGCCACTGACAATGATGAGAGGCGTATAATGTCACTTCAAGATGATAGGCTAGTGAGTCAGAAAGAGCCTCACGGTATACGAATCCCTGGGCACCACTTAACAACCTCGACATTTCTGACTGAAAGATGACTAAATAAAAGGCCAAATGCTGCATACATTGACAAATTGTTTCTTTTTTTCCTTTTGGGACCTGTGTGTTTTGACTCTGCCTCTGCCAATTAGCTGCCATTTCTTTTCCCCAGGAAAAGAAAATCATAATTATGACATTGCTAGAAACTAGGACAATTAAATCTTTATATATAAACAGCTTTTGGAGGAAAGCAAATTGGGATTTCATTGAAGCTGGCAGTTGTGCCAACCTTATCAATGAGATCAATTGACTGATTGATAGATTATAGATGTTGTTCTACTACTACTGAGTGGAAGGTGATTGCGACTCGTTTCTCCCCTCTCCAAAACTCCAACTAAACACTTTCTTCACTCTTTCTCTCCCTCTTTCACCCATTCTAAGGCTGGATCTACACTGCTATATAATGCAGTTTCAGAATCCAGATTATTATTATTATTATTATTATTATTATTATTGTTATTTGTATTTATACCCTGCTTTTTCTCTCTACAACAAAGACTTAAAGCATCTTACAATAAAAGCAATGCGGCACAATTAAAACCTTTCAATATGCAAACATGAAAACAGAATTAAAAATTAATAGTATTAAAAACAAAGTTAAAATCTTGCCTAGATGTATTTTTGATCACTGCCCAATTGAATTTATAGTAAACAAGGCAAGGAACAATTTCAAATGGAGATTCAATGAGAATATGTTAAAATCTGAAGAAGATATTAAAAAAATAGAGAAATCATAAAGGACTATTTTCACTTAGATATGACTCAGGAGATTTTGATCCTAACAATATGGGATGCGAGCATAGCTGTGATGCGAGGGCATCTGATTCAACAGAACACCAGCTCCAGCTCCATGCGGGGACATGAGAGAAGCCTCCCACAAGGATGGTAAAACATTAAAACATCCAGGCGTCCCCTGGGCAACGTCCTTGCAGACAGCCAATTCTCTCACTCCAGAAGCAACTCCAGTTGCTCCTGACACAGGAAAAAAACAACTTTGAATCAAGGAATTCTCGCTTCATGGGGAATGGAAAGACGCATGCAAGAGAGAAGTGAAAAATTTGCAAATAAATCCCCTACACTTAAACACTGTCAATACTTATTTTGATCTTTTGCTTGGTCTCCTCTGATCCAGTATTTTCTTACACTCACATATCCTCATTGATATCAGTATTAGAATATAGCTTAGATGCTCAGCAGGTGTGAATTGCTTTTTTATCTGAAGGGCCCAGTTTAGCTCTGTTGTTGGTCTGGCTGCATGCTTAATAAACTGAACAAGGGCAACGTCAAGTTGAACAGCAGTAACTCACAACACCCATTATGAAGTGCTGGGACTCAATTTCCATTTTGTATGGCAAGATGTCTCCTTAAATAGCTTGATTGTGTAACTCAGCTCAGATTTTCTATTCTCCTCCCCCAATCCCAGTCAGCATTTGTCTTGCTTAAGACACAGAAAGTATTGAGATTGACACAATGAGATGCAGTTGACTGAGAAGGAACAGTCACTCTCTTCTAATGTATATGATTCCTATTACTAGCAAGACATACAAGAGTAAGGGTTGGTGGGTCTGTTATTGGGGGAAAGGAGAAATGTAAACATCTTAGCCCCTGGAATTTCTGACCATTGCAAGCATTTTCCCTTTTATCTCCCCTCCATAAGCTGTTTCACTTGGCTGCACCTGTGAAATGTATGGATTGTGGCTTTCAAGTTCTTTGTCATAGTTTCTTTTGTAGTAGCATCTGGTGGTACGAATTGCAAAACTTTCTTCTTCATATTCCAGAAAACCTAGTGTTCCACCCATCTCAAGTTCTTTTGAAGTTGCCACCTTACAGCAAGGTTGTGTCAGAGGATGCCTTTTTAAAGGACACATATTGTGCTATGGAAGGAAAGAAAGAAAGAAAAAGAAACTGTTGTTGAACTTACTGTCTTATGCTGCAGACTGAGTCTGTCATTTCAAGATATCTGCATGGACTCTGATGGCTTTGACTTAAGCCCAATTTATTGAGTGGTGCTTTTATCTGGATTGTTATATTTAAACATTTTATTTTAATTACGTTTTTGTTTTTATTTGTGTCTATGGGCATTTTGTCCCATATATAAGCATCCCATATTGTTTGGGAAGATAGTGGTGGGGTATAAGAATAAAGTTATTATTATTATTACACTGTCATATAATGCAGTTTGAAACTGCATTGCATAGTCAATGTAGACTCATATAATGGAGTTCACTGCTGTTAAACAGCATTACAGGCAGTCCCCAAGTAACGAACAAGATAGATTTGTAGGTTTCTTCTTAAGTTGAATTTGTATGTAAGTAGGAACAGGTACATTTTTAGTAACTCCATACATATATATGACCTTTGGATAGGATAGGGAAGGGTTAACAACCCTGTAATGATTGTTTTGCTGTTTGTGCCCCTGGTCAGAAGATTCTACTTCACTTTCTGTCTCTGTGATAATTGGATGTTGAAAAAATGGTTTGTTGTGGAAACAAGGATTGGAGAAAAAGCTTCAGTGGTGACACCTTTTCCCCATGATAACTCTTCCAGGAGTGAATTCCCCTTCCTGGGGAAAGATTTCTCTCACTTCCTGTTGTCTTACTCTCATTCTTAACTATGAGTCATTTGTAAGTTGGATGTTTGTAACTAGGGAACTGCCTGTATATGAGTCTACATTGATCATACAAAGCAATTTGAAACGGTATTACTGTATATTGCAGTGTAGATGAGGCCAAAGTAAACAAGCTTGTCATACAAATTGTATGGTTTACAAATTTTATGACTGTGGTGAATAGGGTGTTGCCCACCCAATAAAAGTTCCCAATGGAATTTCCTTTCAAACTCCCAATTTCTAGCATTGTGGTGACTTAATTTCAGTTGAGAATTTGGAAGTACAGTATAGGCATCCAAAGCCAAGGGATAGGCAAAATATTCAAGATAATGTAAATCCAGAAAATACAAGAGTTTTAGGTATGAACAATTAAGTGTTTTACTTTTTCCTTGAGTAAAATTTCATTAGAGAAACAGAATTATTATTTTTGGGGAAAATTCCCTCATTTTGCTTTCTCACAATAGCTGCTGCCCTAAATTGGATCCAAACCTGTAGCTTTGCAGTGTGTCTGGCGGTGGTGGGGTGGATAATTAATATTCTTAAAGGAATTGGGTTGGGGAAGGTTTATGCATTTTTGGTACATGTCCCATTGACATTCAATTGATGCCTTTGGGAACTGTGTGTGGTCTCAAAGCTGTGGTGTGGGTGTTGAAACCTCTGAACCGATTTCTGTGAAAGGAATACAAGGACCAACTGAACACTAATGTTAAATGTTGAAAATACATGCAAGATCAAGAAGAACGCCCAGGTGGACTTGTTGGCAACCTGTTGTTTATTGCTTTTGTTTGCTTGAGGACTGTACACATTCCTTTCCAGAGTGCTGGGCTGGCCATTTATCGCTAAATTGCCACACTATCATAATGAGAATGGACTTGTGAAAAAATGTAGGGTGGGAAAAGGAAACAATTATTTTGAGTCATGAGGGAAAGCCATCTATAAGCAAAAGGCATTCTATGGACACAACTGATGTGAATGCAGATGAACATCTATGACTTCATCTCCAATTCAAAGACCATCTTGTCTCCACTGAATTGGTGAGAATCATTGTTTGATAGTGTGAACACCTGAAGTTGCCAGTTCTTACCTGAAACTATACTTTTATTGAGGTTATATATTCATTTTATATAGGCGAGGCCTTAGACAGGTGTAAGATTTGAGTGTTGGACTATCATTCTGGAGACCAGTGTTTCAAATACCTATTTGGATATAGGTCGATAATAGGTGACCTTGGGCAATGACAAACTGTTCAGAAATCATACCTAATTCATTTCTCATAAACATATTCTGTCATTTGTAGTCCATAATGGCAGTTATACATAAATTGGGGCACCACCTTTTAGATGTCAACTGTGTCTTTGGATATATTCCAGAAATACAATTGTCTGGTTTTCTAAAGCAAAACACACCTTAAGGGAAAGATGGTTGGAAGGGGACCTTGGGAACAATGGGAGCAAAATGTGTTCCCTCTTTTTTTGGTAAGGAAACTAAAAGGGGACAAGGATTTTCATGGATATCAAGCTGAAGAAATGGAGCATAGGGTGCAAAATGTGACATTTATTTACAAATTTTGCATTGATGTTTTTCATGAGCCAGATTTTATAAGCCTGTGTCATCAATTCACCCAAGTATATAATCTGTAGATCTGCCTATGTAATACATTCAGGCTTAAAAGTGAAAAGAAGAAAAGAAAAAGGCAAATTCAATCATGTAAAGATCAACCTGATTTCTGATAAATCAAAGCAGTCAAAGGAAAAAATGTACAAATTCTGTTCATTTAATCCCCCTCTTCCCGGGCCATAAAATGGGCCCCAAAAACCAAACTCAAAGAAACAAACTAGATCCAATGAGAAACACAATTTTGAAACCTCAGCATGTACTGAAAAAAATCTATCTTACCAACCCCTCCTCTGTTCCATTGCAGAGTTGCTTATTAACATGTGAATGGGTCGTAAGATTATAGCTGGCAAATGCATCAGTAGCAGAAACAGGAATAATAGCAAATGTTCCATGTGATGAGAGTTTAATTCTCAACTCTTTCTTTTTAGTGGAAACCTTAAAAGGTGACTTACATTGCCAGGTTACAATCACAGTTAAGATAATGTTATGATTTTGTGCCAAAGAGAAAGAGGAATGCACCAATATTTGCTCTTAGAAATCTGCTTCAAATACTGTTGGAGCTGAATCCATCAAATTGGATGCTTATCCAAATAACAGTCTTCTAATGGAGAAGGAGGAACCTTCGTGACTTGAAGGTTGGGTTGCTGACCTGAAAGCTGCCAGGTTCGAATCCCACTCGGAGAGAGCGCGGATGAGCTCCCTCTTTCAGCTCCAGCTCCATGTGGGGACATGAGAGAAGTCTCCCACAAGGATGGTAAAACACCAAAACATCCAGGCATCCCCTGGGCAACGTCCTTGCAGACGGCCAATTCTCTCACTCCAGAAACAACTCCGGTTGCTCCTGACACACAAAAAAAAAAATGGAGAAGGAGACATTCCCTGTCTACATCTTTCACATTGTCTGTGTGATTATGCCATTCATCAGAGAAAGACTGGTGTACAAAGAAGAATTGGTGCCACCAAATCTGGGACTGCATTTTTCTACACGTACAAAAATATGCATACTATAGGTACTAGTGCCAACAGAGCTGGTGCTCAGAGAGCAGAAAAGTTACTCTGAACTATAGACTATAGCAGCATTCCAAAGAAGTTATGTTTTAAAGCTCCAAGAGTGCTTTATGCATAATATGTCCACATACAAAGGATGATCTGCTTTCCTGATGTTTTTTACTCTTTCAGATTTATGCCAGCAAACTACGCCTGTCCATACAACAATGGTACATAGTAACCCCTAAGCAAATTTTCCACTCAATGCTCCTAACTGTTATTGCATTGTGATGGCCCCATTGGTGTGGAGCCAAAGAATTTCTATGGCCGCTTCTACACAGCTGTATAAAATCCACATTGAACTGGATTATATGGAAGCGTGGACTCAGATAATTCTGTTCAAAGCAGATATTGTTAGTTATATGGCTGTGTGAAAGGGCCCTTAGTTGTCTTGATAACATCAACTCAGGAAATCACTTTGACCAGAATGAGGCCGATGATGATGATGGTGGTGGTGGTGGTGGTGATGATGATAAAATATTATTTTCCTCTCTCCTTCATCATTTATCTCCTCGCTTTGTTGTTTCCTTTGGTTTATTTTCACAGGACCCTTCTGTCCAGAATCCAGGCTGCCTGTCTTTTGACATTTTCCCCTTTTATAGCAAACAGCTAGAACAGTATGTTCACAATTTAGAGAGTTCCTAAAATGCGTATTTCAAGACCACTTTCTGTACTCTTCGTCTCAGTGTGTTAACAAATGAGGCCTGAAAGGGAGTGAGTTTGGTTTATTGTGATTACATTGCAGCATGTGATCCCAATCCCTCCCTTATCAGGGTTTCCAACCTCCTGGAGCTCTGTAATCACATTCAAATGAATGTACTTAACAGCTGTACTTTTCCAAACCAACCCCAGCACCACAATGAGAGATGGAAGGGAAAGGAGTACATGACTCCTGCTACTCATGTCCAAAAAGATATGCTTTGAAAGCAATAACTGTTTGCCTACAGATCATTAATTTACTCTTAATCGATGTATTCTTCTAAAACAGACAAAATGACACAGCAACTAAATAATGTTTCAGAATAGGCTAGAAGTGGCATCTCTGTTTTAAGGAAATAGTGCTGCTCATATGGTAATATCCTTCACACCAAATTTACTAAGCATTCTAGACTTATGGTGCATTTACACCAGTGGTTCTCAACCTGTGGGTCCCCAGATGTTATGGCCTTCAACTCCCAGAAATCCTAACAGTTGGTAAACTGGCTGGGATTTCTGGGAGTTGTAGGCCAGAACACCTGAGGACCCCCAGGTGGAGAACCACTGATTTATGCTGCCAGTGCATTTATGAGTAGATGTCTGCTATCTCCTTATGCTATTGTGCACCTTCAAGTTGACTGAATTATAGGTTTTCTTGACAAGATTTGTTCAAAGCAGGTTTACCATTGCTTTCCTCTGAGGCCAAAAGAGTGTGACTTGCCCGAAGTCACACAGTGTGTTTCTCTGCTTGATTCGAGGTTCAAACCTTGTCTTCCGGAATCTTTTTCCAACATTCAGATCATACCACCCTTGTTCTCGCTCCTTACTGAATCCCAGAAACTATGTCCCTAATTTCTAGTGTTATACTTTTTATCAATCATTGGTCACTAAAAATGTAAAGAATATTTTAAGAAGTCTTATTTTCAACATAAAAGTACAGTTTGATATATGTCTTCAATACATTATAAGAGTTTTTCTCAGTTTTTAGATGGTTTTGTATTTTCAAAGGGTTTGGTTTTTTTTTTTTGCAAAATCTTTGTTTGCAGAAAAACATTTTTGTAAGCCCTCTTATTAGTCTGAGTACACCCATTGAATCACTGAGATTTACGTACATTTTCTTGTGCTGTTGTCATGTACTTTCAAGCCAACTCCAGTTCAAAGAGATCCTATCATAAGATTTATTCAGTAAAGGTCTGCCTTTGCCTTCTCAGGCTGAAAGGATATGGCTTACCCAAGATAAACTAGTGGGTTTCCATGAGTTTGAATCTTGGTCTTCCTAATTCAGTGCTCCAATTGCTATACCATGCTAGAGTTCTAGTTACTTGTTTACACATCAATAATTATTTTTCTATTAGGCCTATTCCTGGCATTATTTGGAGTGCTGGTTCAGGAAATTTCATTGGATAGACCGCATCAGCTCTAGTTTCTTATATACGGTTATTGTGATTTTTTATGGGCAAGCTGATGAAGAATAGTATATAGCATATGTTCTCTATCTCAAAAACTAGACCTGATCGGGGGAAACTGGAGCCATTTTTTAAATCAGCAAATGACATATACCTCAAAACATTTGAGGCACAAAAATGTGTGTTGGACAGTGTAACTGATTATTGTATAGCTATAGCTATACTGTAGTTGTTGGAATCACAGACACCTTAAAGGAACAGACTTAAAAGTGACTTCAAAACAGAATTTATAATCCAGATTAACTGGATGCAAAGAGCAACAAGTCAGACAAAGTGCTCTGAGGCAAAACAAAATGGCACAGTACACAAATGGTTAACAAAGGAGTCGCAGGAAGAGAAGCGTCGTCAGCCGAAGTCCAGGGTCGAAGCGGGAGAAATCCAAAACAGCATCGCTCCAGTGTCTGCAGAAGCAGCGTCTTTAGCCAAACCGGTCCAAGTCCAAACTGCAGATCCAAATCCAACGCCAAACACGAAACAGGTAACAGCAAGTCTACAAGAACCTTTCCTAATACACAGCCCCCAGCACACGAACGCACATCAACACCTTGCCTTCTGCAAAGACCCCTCACCCCTAAACCCACTTTTATCAACAAATCATTATCAGAAGATGAACTGGCCACTGCCCCATCACTATCCCCCTCTGCTGCTCCCAGCTCTTCACGTGAATTCCATTGACTTTCCCTCCAATTCCTCCATCTCCTGTCAAGACTTAGATCCCCCCAAGACTCAGTTGGATCCCGATTGCCAGTCTTCACCCCCAGAGAACCCCATAAAGGTATCACTAGTTGTTGGCACTTCACAAATAGCTTGCACTTCTCTTATCTTAGTCCAATCCATGGTGCCTCCTTCTTCTCCTTCACTCATTGACCCATCGTCCCCAGAGAATCCCTCAAACAACTCCTCATCTATAGCTGCTGTAAGTATGTCTCGGATCCTTTTTCTCTGCTGCTCATAATCAGATTCCTGCTCCCAAGTAACCCTTTTTCCCTTTATGGCACATACTACTGTTTCTAACGTTACTCACAGACTCTACTACAACAGTAGTCAATGTGTTTTGCATGCAAACATTTGAAGTTCAATCCTTAATCTCTTTAACTTGGACAAATCTCACTGTAGATGAAAGGAAAGATGATCTAATTGGATGATACTCATTCGGTTACATACATACTTAGAGGTAGAATTGACCAGACTCCTTTATTTCTTAGTCTCTGTCCTTATATTATAATTGTCTGGATGACATCAACTCCAACAGGCCAACTGAAAGTCCACCTCTTCCTGTTTAAGTTGTATGTACATTGTATTTTTAATGTCTTATCCTGAGGAATAAACCAATTTTATTTTAATATATTGACAAAAAATATAATGTGAGGAAAGGATTGGCAATATACCAAATCCAGAGTGTGTTTCCACTTGATATACTATACTTACCCATTCTATTTGCATTAAAATAAAGACTGTGCATTGATGTGGCCACCCTCAGAATAACTGCTTTGATGTTCATTAGGAATCTGGTTTGGAGTAAGAAAAACAAATTATCTCCAAAGACTGAGCATGAAAACCACCAACCTAAAAAAGAAAGGGGGCATGAAAAATAGTAATGCACTCTTGATTTATTTTAGCTAGTTGGATGGATGGATATATCCAGTCTTCTTCTAAACTACACTATTTTTAATTGTTATACAAATAAATATTGAATGATTTTTGTATAGATAAAACATGTATGCCAACAGCAATATTCCTCTTCAATTTGTGGGCTATCATTGATAGTATTGAGCAAAGGGATATATTTATATCTATATCTATATAATAAAAGTGAATGTTTCTGCCAAGGTCAGACGCCTGCCAATGGACGGAAATACAGTTTATTGTATAAACAACTCAAAAAAAGCTCATAAAACAAACACAGGAGCTTGCAACACTTAAACTTCAGTGTGAAAAAGACATTTGAACTGAAAAAAAACTCCAAAAAACCAAACCGGAGTATAATCCAGATTATCCAGAGATATAATCCGGATTAAAACAAAACCGCTTAGATTCAACTCAAAATTGCCGGATAACGTGAAGAAGGCAAAACAAACTATGGGCCGAATTCCCAAGAGTCCAACATAAACAGAATCCCAACTGGGCTACAAATAGAGTTTTAAGGCTCAAAACAAACAATGTCCCAAACCGGGCCAAACTTTGCCACCGGAGGCAGCGTAAACAAACAGGTGCTGGAAACAAAGTAACAAAAGGCAAAGAGTTACTGCAGGGTCAGAAACCAAGCCAGTGGTCAATAATGGAGCATAGTTGCAGAACCAGGAGTGAAACCGGAATTGGGAGCGAAGAGTAGTTGCAGAGTCAGGAACGAAGCCAGCAGACGGTAATGGAGCGTAATGCAGAACCAGGAGCCAAACTGGAATTGGGAGCGGAGCGTTACTTCAGGGTCAGGAATGAAACCAACGGTCGGTAATAGAGAGTAGTTACAGGGTTGAGAACGAAGCCAAGCCGGAATAGGGAGCGAAGAGAAATGCCAAAACGATGTCCAGTCCAAGGGCCAAGATGAGAAGTCGTCACAGAAAAGTCCTCGTCAATGGGCTGACACAAGTAGCCAAAACGACGGAGGCGAACTAATGCAGACAGTAATCACAATGCAGTCTAAGGAAAACCCACACAGTTCCAGCCCCCGTCGTAGAAATAACCTGGAATAAACTTACGTCGTTTGCACAGTCCCAAGCCAGTCTTCAGGAACATGAACACGAAATCCGATGGCGCCCAACAACCACCTTGCCACACACAAGGGCCCAATGGCCAAATGCCCTCAATTTATTTACAACTCGTCTTCAGAACTCAAGCCGGGCACCGCCCTTCCCACAGGTTGCTCCCATTCCTCATCTGAGCTGGAACCGTCCTGCCGACGCCCAGACCTACACACAGCTGTGGAACTATCCCCACTCCTCCAATTAGACCACCTTGGGTCTGATCCTGAAGGACCCCATGTTTCCCCATTACCAGTGAGCCCAGTCTCCCCATCACTACCCTCTGGAGCACGTGTCCGTTCCATGCCATCCTCTTCTGCCTGTACCACATCCCCAACATCCATTTCAAGCCCATCCTCCCTTTCAAAACCCTCAAATGAATCCTCATCTGTTGATTCCTCAAATATCTCTCTGAGCCTCTTTCTCTGTAACTCCTCAAATGATGCAGAATGGACCATGGATGATGGGATTTGCAGTACCCTCACCCGATTCACCTCCCACAGACCACTGTGATACCCATGAAAGATGAAACTGTACCATACTTGACACACAGGTGCAATGTGACACAGTTTATCTCCTGGTGTGCTTTGCAGGAGAATGCACCAAGGATGATGGGATTTCCAGTACTTTCATCCAATTCACCTCCCACAGACCATTGTGATGCCCATGAATGATTTAACTGTACCAAACTTGACACACAAGTGCAATGTGGCCAACTTTGAGTCCTCCTGTCATTTGAGGGAACAACTGACCAGGGAAGATGGGATTTACAGTACCTTCATTCACTTCCTCAGACCACTGCAACCCACACCAATGACTGATCAAGATCAAACTTGGCAAACATACCCCCATCACCCACTTTATGTCCTGTTGCGGTTTGAGGAACAATGCACCATGGATGATGGGATTTACAGTACCATCGCTCACTTCCCCAGACCACTGCGACCCCCACCAATGTCTGATCAAGACCAAACTCGACACATTGAGTCCCCATGACCTACTTTACATCCTGGCGCTGTTTGGAGGGGGATGGACCATGGACTTACATATGGGAGTTGTAGTTCACCCGTACCAACTGAAGCCAACTGACACTGGATCAAGACTAAACTTGAAACAAAGGCAAACAGTTCCATTCTCAAATAACCTGGGCACCGCTGGGCCCCCAAGCTAGTATATAATAAAAGTGAATGTTTGTATGTTTGTGGCAGCTTTTTGATTGGTCGGGCGGTGTATGTGCCAGCTTTCTGATTGGCCGGCCAGAATATGGGCCAGCTTTCTGATTGGCCAGCACAGTCACAGGCCACTGGGACCCCTGAGGCAAAAACTACTACCAGCAGGCTTCGGCCTACTCTCTCTCCTCAGAACGACGCTAACTTTGGTACACTTAACAGTCTTCAGCCTACACTTTTGTAATCAAAAATTCCACTGGGACCACCAGGAAGGCTGGACCTGGACCAAACTTGACACACATAACCCCTAGGAACAATGAACCAACTGACAACGGATCTGGACCAAATACACCCAACAGAGCCAACTGTGCATACTGATAATAAAAAACTTTGGGTGCTAGGAATTACAGTTCACTCACACATTCACAGCATTCTGAATCCAACTAATGATGGAAAATAATTATGTTTTAATGCTTCCTTTTAAACAATGGTTGCGGATATGTTTATGAAAACTTCTACTCCCTCACCTCACCCCCCTTCAGCGCTTCTACTGACATGTCTCGGCCTTTGAAGGATGCTCTGCCCTGCTAGGCCCAAAAAGAGTACGCCATCTTCCCTCCTCAACATGACTCCAAAGAAGGCAGCTTTTCCCTGGCTCATTGGGCCACAGTACTATTCACAGCAGACTAAAGAGAAAATAATGACTATCTTTTTAATCTTTCCTTTTAAGGGTGGTTTTTACCCCCCCCCCCTCCGTTTTCACTGAGGCAAAAAACTACCACAAACAGGCTTCGGTCTACTCACTCTAACAGGCTTGACACATACAGTCCCCATGACCTACTATATATCCTGGCATTCTTTGGAGTGGGATGGGCCATGGATGATGGACTTGCATATGGGAGTTGTAGTTCAACTGCACCCACTGAACCCCGCTGACACCACTGCAATTGACACGAATTACACAACTGGACCACACTTGGCACACATATCCCAAATGACATGCTTTACATGCTGCAGCACTTTGGGGCAAAATGGACCAAGGATTATGGGATTTCCAGTACTTTCAAACACATTCTGTCTGACAGCTCACTGTTGCTCTAACTAATGACGGATCAGGACCAAACTTCACACACATACCCCCCCCCCCCCCCCATAACCCACTTTACAACCTGGAGCCATTTTGGGGAGGATGGGCTATGGGATTTGCAGATCTTTCAAACATTTTGTCTCCGACAGACTGTTACTATAACTAATGACGGATCAGGATCAGCGTTACCACACCTAACCCGCATGACCCACTTCACTTCCTGGTGCAGTTTGGCGGAAGGCAAAACAAGGATCATGGGACTTCACTAAATTCCTGAGACCACTGCAACTGCTACAAATAACTTATCAAGACCAAACTCGGAACACAGAGCACCCATGACCCACTCTATACCCTGGTGAAGTTTGGAGTACAATGGACCATCGATGATGATAATTGCAATACATTCACTCACTTCCTGAGAACATTACGACTCCCACCAATGCCTGAACAAGACCAAACTTAGCACATAGAACCCCCATGTCCTACTCTACACCTGGGTACTGTTTGGAGGGGGATGGACCATGGACGATGGGACTTGCAATACCTTCACTGGCTTCCTGACACCACTGCAACTCCCACCAATGACAAATCAGTACCAAACTTGGTACACAGAGGCCCTATTACCAACTCTACATCCTGGTGTGGTTTGGAAGAGTTCGGACCATGGATAATGGGACTTGCAGTATCTTCACTCACTTCCAGAGACCACTGCAAATGCTATAAATGACAGAACTGAACCAAACTTGGCACACATATCCCACTTTGCACCCTGCAGCAGTTTGGGGGAGGATGGACAAAGGATTATGAGATTACCAGTACTTTCACCCAAATCGCCTCCCACTGCAAACCCCATCAGCCACAGATCTGCAGCAATGGGCCCATTCATAATATCCAAAACAGCTCAATGTCTTCTACTAATAATCCAGGCACCGCCGGGTCCCCAAGCTAGTCTATATATATAATAAAAGTGAAATCGGAGTATGTATCAGCACTTTGATTGGCCTGGCGGAATATGTGCTCGCGTTTTGATTGGCCTGGCGGAATATGGATCAGCTTTCTGATTGGTCGGCCGGAATATGGGCCAGCTCTGATTGGCCGCCACTTTCACAGGCCACTGGGATTGCTGAGGGAAAAACTACTACCAACTGGCTTCGTTCGGCCTACTTATCTCCTCAGAACTATGCTAGCTTTGGGACAGTTAACTGCGTTCGGCCTACACTTTGGTAATAAAAAACACCACTGCCACCATCAGGAAGGCCGGACCTGGACCAAACTTGACACACATCACCCCTACGATCCATGAACCCACTGACAACAGATGGCCCCCTTTGGCCCCTCTGCTGACATGTTTAAGGCCTTCCAGGCTGGTCCCACGCCGCTAGGCCCAAAAGGGGACGCCATCTTGCATCAGCTTTCAACTTCTTTGTAAGGCCCTACTTTCCTCAAAAGACAGCAGAGAACATTGTTATTATCGTTTTAATGATAAGCTTATGAACACTTCTAGCCCCCAAAGCCCCAATCCAAGCCGCCTTTGATCATTTTGCTAACACGTTTCAGCCCTTGCAGCCTGGCTCCATTGTGCTAGGCCGCAAAAGAGGCGGCCATCTTCCCTGTTCCAAACAGAGCAGCTTTTGCCTGTGTCTCTTCTGCCACCTATTTGCAGGCCAAAGAGGCTGGCCCCGCCCTCCCAAGCCTCAAAACAGGACGCCATTTTACCTCTTCAGCTTTTCCCTGCCTCATTGGGAAACAGCAGTCCCCTTCTACAAGGTAAGACAGCACTGTTTATAACAGACTGAAGAGAACCTCATTCTTATCTTTTAAAGGATGCCTTTTCATGCTTAGGAACATTTCTAACCCACGAACCCCCAATCCAACCCCCCCTTGATCCTTCTGCCACATATTTGCAGGCCAAGGAGGCTGGCCCCGCCCTCCCAAGCCTCAAAACAGGACGCCATTTTACCTAATTTGATGTTTAATAGGCTTTTCCTTCATCCCTCCTTATTATCCAACATATTCGCTTATCCAACATTCTGCCGGCCTGTTTATGTTGGATAAGTGAGACTCTACTGTAGCACCACATCAAGTAGGAAATAAGCTACCACTTATAAAGTGGGGAGGCAAATTTAACTAATTTACGACGTTGGAATGAGGAAGTGCTGTCACAGTGGATGATGAAGCAGCTGTTCCCCCCTGCGGCCAGAATCGAACATCCCCTCAGACAACATTATTTATTTATTTATTTACGGTATTTATATTTTGCCCTTCTCACCCTGAAGGGGACTCAGGGCGGATCACATTATATACATATATGGCTAACATTCAATGCCCATATACACACAGAACCGAGACATCATCCACTGTGACGGCACTTCCTCATTCCAACGTCATAAATTAGTTAAATTTGCCTCCCCACTTTATAAGTGGTACCTTATTTCCTACTTGATAGATGCAACTATCTTTCGGGTTGCTAGGTCAGCAACGAGTAGGGGCTATTTTTTTTTAATTGACAGGTGCTCACCCCGCCACGGGATGGCCTCGAACTTATGACCTCATGGTCAGAGTGATTTACTGCAGCAAGCTGCTCACGAGCCTGCGCCACAGGATGTTGTGGATGTTGTCCATCTACAACCTTATGCATTTTATTAATGGGATAATTCATTAAAAAAAATTAAAATCCCTTTTCAAATAACCCGGGCATCGCCAGGTACCCAACCAGGTATATAGTAATAAAAGTCAGTGTTTGTGGGTATGTATGTTTGTATGTATGTATGTATGTATGTATGTATGTATGTATGCGGCGGTGTATACTTCCGCCCTGGGATCTGACTCCCACAGACCACTGCAACCCCCCATAAAAGATGCATCTGGAGCAGTTTGGACAAGGATGGACCGCGTATGAAGGAATTTGCAGTACCATCACCTGCTTTACAGACCACACAACCCCCACCAATGACAGACTAGGACCAAGCCTGGAACACAAACTCCCTATGACTTTCAACCCTGGAGAAGTTGGTGAACAATGGAACATGGATGATAGGATCTGAAGTACCTTCACCCACATCCAGAGACTATTCCTAACCCCCTCAGTCATGTATCTGTACCAAAGATGGCACACACCCCCATGACTCTTCTTATATACTGCTGAGGTTTTTTGGAGGATTGACCACAAATGATGGGATTTCCAGTACCTTCACCCCATCCAGAAACTACTGCAAACCCCATCGGCCATAGATCTGCATCAATGGGCCCATTCATAATATCCAAAACAATTCAATGCCCACTACTAATAACCCGGGCACCACCGGGACCCCAAGTTCGTATATAATAAAAGTGAATGTTTGTATGTTTGTATGTATGTATGCAAGTATGTGGCAGCTTTCTGATTGGCCAACACTTTCACAGGCCACTGAGACCACCAGGAATGATAGATCTGGACCAAACTTAGCACACATAACCCCTATGACCCATTCTATGTCCTGGTGCCATTTGGGAGATGATGGACCATGGTTGATGGGATTTGCAGTACTTTCAACTGCTTTGACTCTCACAGATCACTGCGATGCCCACCAGTGACGGATCTGGATCAAACTTGGCAGACAGAACCTCCATGACCCCCTTTAGATCCTGGTACAGATTGGGCAACGATGGACCATGGATAATGGGATTTGCAGTACCTTCATTCACTTCCTGAGACCACTGCAACTGCCAAGAATTACAGAATGCCACCAAACTTGGCACACTTATCCGAAATGAAAAACTTTACATGCTGCAACTATTTGGGGGAGAATGGGCCAAGGATTATGGGATTTGCAGTTCCTTCAGCCAATTTACCTACCACAGACCACTGCAATGCCCACAAATGACGGATCAGGGACAAACTTGGCACACATATCCCATATGACCCACTTTACATCCTGGTGTGGTATGGGGAAGGATAGACCATAGATGATGGGATTTGCAGTACTTTCCAACGCTTCAACTGTAACAGACCACTGTGACACAGAGCAGTGATGAAACTGGACCAACCTTGGCACAAAGAACCTGCATGAGCCCCATTACATTCTGGTGCAGATTGGGGGAGGACATACCTAGGATGATGGGACTTACAGTACCTTCAATCACTTCCTGGAACCATTGCAATTGACACTAATGACAAAATTGGACCAAACTTTGTACACATATACCAAATGACACACTTTACATGCTGCAGCACTTTGAGGGAGGAGGGACCAAGGATTCTGGGATTTGCAATACAAAGAGACTTGCTTATGGGAGTTGCAGTTCACCCACACTCACTGAATCCAGCTGACATTGCATCGAGACTACACTTCAAACACAGGCAAACAATGCCTTTCTCAAATTACCCGGGCACTGCCGGGTCCCCAAGCTAGTATACAGTAAAAGTCAAAGTTTGTATGTATGCATGTATGTGTTGCACCCCAAGGCAGCGTGAGCACTGGAAACCAAACAGAGACCAATAATCCTATAATATCTTTATTAAAACAATTATAAATTCAGGAATGAATAAGTGGAAAGGATGAGTGAGCAATAGTCCTTTATAAAAAGGTATGAATTAGTCCAAAGAGTTGAAGAGAAATGTCCAATATTATTGTCCCAAGTCCAGAAACCGAAACACGCTCAAAACTGTTGGAAAATTCTTGAGCGGGGAAAACAAACAGAAAGCAAGAGTGAATAACAAGGTCCAAAGTCATTAGAAAGTCTTTGATATCAAGGTAGGGACAAGACGAAGCTAAAACCAATCTTGATTCAGGAACAAGGCAAGGAAGTGAATTTACTCCGGTTTGAATTGGGAGTCGCGGCTCGGCTTGGCAGCCAGGAACAGGAACTCGGCTGGGTGAAGTCAGGGAACTGGAGTCGGTGAAGTGTTCTCAGGAAATTGCTATGTTGACACTGCATAGTATTCACAGTGTAGGACACTTTTATGGAATTTAGATCTAATCACAGCGAAGGGAAACCAAACTCCCCAGAGGTTCCCAAGGGAATCTCCTATCCATTATTCCCTCAAGATGCCAAACGTTGACTCCTTCGAAGCCCTTGTTTTTCTGATCTCTGATGATGCAGAAACTCCCTTCTGTTAAAGGATACATTCCCTGGGGAACTCGGGACATCTGGTTCTAGACGGGAGTTATAATTTCAGTATCTCTCCCAATTAAGGAAGTATCCGAGCTATCAACAGCTGGGCTCTGTAATTGGAAGGAACTCTGCGAACTAGATAAAAAGTCAGAATAAGCTTCATCCTAGTCAAAGTTCATTTCTGAATCAGGTTCAGAACCCAAAGGTGGCTGGGGTATGACAGTATGTATGTATGTTTGTGGACAGTGATTTATTTTTCTGGTTGGAGTTCAGATTTCCACAGACAACTGCAACCCCCGCAAATTACGAATCTGGACCAAACATGGCACACAGACTCCTTATGACCCACTTTACATCCTGGTACAGTTTGGGGGAGGATGGACCATAGATGATGGGATTTTTGGTACCTTAACCTGCATCGACTCCCACTTCCACAGACCACTGCGACCCACATGAATGATGGACCTGGACCAAACGTCCCACACAGACTGCCCCCCCCCATTACTTTATGTCCTGGTGTGGTTTTGGGGACGCTGGATTATGATGAAGGGATCTGCAGTACCTTCACACACTTCCAGAGACTACTGCAACCTCCATGAATGATGGACCTGGACTGAACTTGGGACACAGATCCCCATGATGCACATTCTACTAAGGTCTGGGGGAAGATGGACCATGGATGATGGGATATGCAGTACTTTCACCATCACCAGAGACCACAGTGATCCCCACGAATGATGGGCCTGCACGAAACTTGGGACACAGACCCCTCATGACCTCTTTATATGTCCTGGTGTGGTTTGGGGGAGGATGGACCACAGACTATGGGATTTGCAGTACCTTCACCCACTTCCAGAGAAACTAAACCCCAACAACAATTGACCTGGAGCCAACTTGGCATACAGAACCCTCATGATATACTTTGCAACCTTGTTGGTGTCTGGGGGAAGATGAACCATGGACAGCGGAGTATGCAGAGCGCCCCATCAACCTAGCTGACACCAGGGCAAGTGATGGAGCACATGTTGTCCCATGTTGTGGTTGGAGACTGCTGTGACATGGGGGGCAGGAGGAAAAGGGAACTGCTACCCTGTGTCCTCAGGCCATAGAGACAATTATGCCCAGTTCCATTTGTGAACCAGCCTAACTGCACTCACTGCCCTATGTCAGGGAAAGCAGCATTCAGATTTCCCTTCAAATTTTAGTAATGTGGGACAAGACTGCATTAAGGTGGCTTTATCCTTAATAGGAATATATTTTCATAACCTGTTAAGATTATGATTCCAATATGGTTAAACATTCGTGCAGAGCAGTAAAAACGCAGAAGACTAGGGGTTTATGTGAGCAGAGGTAAAAAGAAATTAAACAATAAGACAAAATATCCAGCCTCCCTTTCCCTTTAAAAAGTCACGCGCATAAAATAAGCATCAGAGACATCAAATAAAATAGCAAAAATATGTTTACTCACAATCTTGTATGATGATGGTCATACAGGCAAAAACATCTTAGTTCCAAAGAAAAACAGTTCAGGAAACTACATATCTCTTAACAGACAGGAACATCAGCATGGCATGGTCAGGAGCAAAGAGGAAGAGACAGGAAGAGGCATCTGTACATCACTTCCTGTGTGTCCCCAGAAAGGATACACCCATTTCCCATTTCATATGCAAACCCCCCTTAATGGTGTCATCAACTCTGGAATGCAGCTTGGCTCAGGTTACTAAGCAACAGACATAACTAACTACATAAACCATCCCACATTGAAAATGCATGCATGATTGCTTAGATAACCCAACAATCCTGTGTTACTGCAGATCAGCCCTGCGTAATATGTGGCCACTGTGAGACTGATCCTAATCTATTCTGATATCAGTGGCCAATGCAGATGGGACCATTACCAAAGAACTGACTTTGCCCTTGAGGACTATGAGGAGCGGAGATGGCATTTCTTTCCTCTGTGCTTCTTTTTGTGTCTGTCACCATTTTAGTGGTTTAAATAAAATTGATTGCACTCATGAGGTTTATGGTGGCAGGAAGCTATTGTATGTTTCAGCCTATCCCAGATGACTATCTACATCCTTCTAAAGTGTTCCAAGAAAATTCCTGCTGGACACCTTTTTCTTTCCCTCTCATTCTCTCCCCCTTCCTCTTTTACTGGTCTGTGGAAACACACACACACACACAATTTCCTTTCTTGAAAAAGCCACTTTAATGGTAGTGCAATTGTGAGATTCTGATTGTGACATTCAGTTGCCAAGGAAACAGACCTATTCCTTCATTATTGGAAATACCATTTACTGTTGATATTCCCACTATACTTTCCTTGATGTGAATGTAACACTAAAAGGACAGAAAAAATGCTTTTTAAAAAAAAATGCATCCAGTAATAAAATTATGTGTATCAAAAAAGAGCTCAGAGAACTGAGGTTTTATTAATCATGCACACCCAGAGCTTTAAAATGATTGGCAATGTGAGAAACCACACAAGTAATGTATACATTTTAAGGGCAATGGGGCTATTTTTAAGATGAGGTTTAGAGTGATTTAGGGGAGGTTGATCAAATGGAATTGGGTTTTAGGCTGGTCTTATGGCCCATCTATACTGTAGTATTAATGCAGTTTAATGCCACTTTAACTGCTGTTGCTTTAATGCCATTTAACTGTTGTAGTTTTCAGGGGTCTTTAGCCTTCTCAGACCAAAAGTGCTGGTACCTCTTCTTCTTTATTCATTCAGTCATTTCTGACTCTTTGTAACCTCATTGACCAGTCCCTGTCGGCCATCGCTGCCCCCCCCCCCCCCCCCCCCGTTCTTTCAAGTTCATGCCAGTCACATCAAGGCTACCATCCATCAAACTTGCCCTTGGTTGGCCTCTCTTCCCCTTTCCTTCCATTTTCCCCAGCATCACTACAAATCCTAGGATTCCATAGTATTGACTTTTGATATAGAATTGGTTTTTAAAGCTTGATAGAATATTGCAGATGATTAAGGCTGCATCTAGAATAACTGTACTTTGACACCACTGGAGACATTAATATCAGGGTGCACCAGCATGCCAGATGTAAACAATGCAATGAAGCTCAAGATGGGGGGGGGGGGGTGATTCTTCTCTAGTCCATCCTTCTGTAACTGTGTGTGTCCACCTACAACAGACAAGGTAAACAACTCCCTCCAGAATCCCCTGGTGAGCATGCAAGAATATGCAAACAAAAGAAAATGGATAAGTCTGCCTTACTAGCTCCCACAAGTATCTTTTCAAACATTCAGTACCAAAATGGAAATCAAAAGAAAGGTGGAGGCTGGCAAAAGAAAAAAAAAAGTCCCCAGATGAATTTTGGAAGAAGCTTTCAAGTGGTCTCTTGATGGTTGAAAATGTTTTTTGTTTAATTATGTAAGACTCATTTGATGTGGTTGTTTCATTTCACATGTGCATATTATTAGTTCTGGATTTAAGAAAAGTCGGTTGAAACTTATTTAACAGCTTTTTTTTCTGTTCCTATTTTTTCTATTTTATTCCTGCCTCTGGTACCAATACTTATTAAGAAAGAAGTAATGTCCAGGAACAAATCTACTTTGTTAACTGAGATATGCATGTATATTACATTCAGTCTAAAGCAGTATGGAAGGTTTGGTGAAACTTTAGAGCAGTTTTGCATTTTGAGGGTGTGTGCGGACAGCAGGAACAGCTTTAATCTGAATTGGAGTGCTGTCTCTGGGCCCATCCAGACCGGCCCAAAACGCAGGACCTGTCTGGGTGTTTACCAGGGGCATCCAAACAATGCCCCAGTAAAAATTAATTAATTCAGAATAATTTCAGTTATTCTGAATTAATTAAATACCCAAGTAGTTCTAAGCCTTCAGGTATTGGGCCTGTAGGGACACACTTTTGGGTAGTCCTGGGACCACCCGGGGTGAGTATCCATTTGCCATCCCAGATTATAGATTACTAGATTATAGTAGTCTCCACTGCCAGATAATCAGATAATCAGTGATCAGATCCTGGGATATAGAGGCAGTGTGAAAAAGGCCTGTTTTTTATGGTTTCATGTCCACAAACTTTAATTCATGCACAGAGCTGTTAAAAATATTTCATAAAAATTCCTTCAGGCGATGTGTATAAGATCCATAAATGAATTATATGTTTATAACATGGGTCCCATGTCCTAGATATCTGATTATGTATGCATGCATATGTAAATACAGATGTTCAAAAATGGGGGAGGAGTCAAAAATCAATAACATTTCTGGACCCAAAGAGTTCATATAATAAATACTCAACCTGTATGGGCATTATTCCTGTTTTACGACCTCACCAGATGAGGCTGAAATCGATGGCACATACCCATTCACCTTCTTCTTCACAACAAAGCCCACCAGCTCCCATTACACAATGCACTGCAACTTCTGTCAGATCGCTGTCTTAAAGGGGAAGGTGACTGGCACATGCTACCGCTGTAGCAACACAGGTTTCCCATGTTGTCTTGGATCAATAGGAGGAAACCAGGTGGTAGATTCCCCCCCCCCCCCAAGGGATGAGGACATTAGTGAGTCAGTCAATGCAGAGCATGGGGTGATGGGTTACCCATGTCCCTGGATGACGACTGCTGGAATCGCCTTGATCCATAGCAATTCTGGTGGCATGTGTGAAGAGGTCCTTAGTCCTGATGAGAACAGAGCCATTGATTCCATTATGTTGTGTGTATTTCACTCACCATTTAACAATAGATTAAATGAGCCAACTCTAGTTGGAACCAATGAGCAAGATGCCAAGCACAATTTGTGACAGGTAATACTTGGGTTAAGAGGGTTGTATAGGATTCTGTAATTCAATTTAAATTGTATTCTGCTTTGTAAGAAGCTTTCTGTGCTTCCATAGCTCTATATCAATGCATTCCCAGAGGAACTTTCATCCAACACAAATCCGATGTCTATCTTTTCAAGAGATTTTGACAAAAACCAATAAGCTTATAAAGCCATTTCAGATGTGACAAAGGACCAAGGTTCATCCAGTCAGGTCTGTCAACACTTTTTAAAACCTGAAGACCCCTTCTATCACAAAGGGGAAGAGAGATCATGGACACGGATAACTATAATTAAGGCAGGGCAGACCTTTCCACACACACCTAAAAGATCCCACCCCTGTGCCTACAATATGATAGCTGGACGATGATGGTTATGTGTCAGGGTAACGTGAACCCTGCTTGTCTTTTAAACTTTGTTTTGAATTAAAGCTGCCACCAACCTAATAGGTTTTAGAAATTTTCCAACGTATTTGAGGTAAACTGCTCCCACTCCTGCCAGTACTGCTTTCACCCCTGACTCCCAAAACAACTGTTTATTAAGAGGTTTTTTCTGTAGTCATAGAATCATAGAATCATAGAATAGTAGAGTTGGAAGAGACCTCATGGGCCATCCAGTCCAACCCCCTGCCAAGAAGCAGGAAATCACATTCAAAGCACCCCCGACAGATGGCCATCCAGCCTCTGTTTAAAAGCCTCCAAAGAAGGAGCCTCCACCACAGTCCGGGGGAGAGAGTTCCACTGTCGAACAGCTCTCACAGTGAGGAAGTTCTTCCTGATGTTCAGGTGGAATCTCCTTTCCTGTAGTTTGAAGCCATTGTTCCGCGTCCTAGTCTGCAGGGCAGCAGAAAACAAGCTTGCTCCCTCCTCCCTATGACTTCCCCTCACATATTTGTACATGGCTATCATGTCTCCTCTTAGCCTTCTCTTCTGCAGACTAAACATACCCAGCTCTTTAAGCCGCTCCTCATAGGGCTTGTTCTCCAGACCTTTGATCATTTTAGTTGCCCTCCTCTGGACGCTTTCCAGTTTGTCAACATCTCCCTTCAACTGCGGTGCCCAGGATTGGACGCAGTATTCCAGGTGTGGTCTGACCAAGGCAGAGTAGAGGGGGAGCATGACTTCCCTGGATCTAGACACTATTCCCCTATTGATGCAGGCCAGAATCCTGTTGGCTTTCTTAGCAGCCACATCACATTGCTGGCTCATGTTTAACTTGTTGTCCACAAGGACTCCAAGATCTTTTTCACACATACTGCTGTCGAGCCAGGTGTCCCCCATTCTCTATCTTTGCATTTCATTTTTTCTGCCGAAGTGAAGTATCTTGCATCTGTCCCTGTTGAATTTCATTTTGTTAGTTTTGGCCCATCTCTCTAGTCTGTTAAAATTGTTTTGAATTCTGCTCCTTTCTTCTGGAGTGTTGGCTATCCCTCCCAGTTTGGTGTCATCTACAAACTTGATGATCGTGCCTTCTAACTCTTCGTCTAAGTCATTAATAAAGATGTCAAACAGAACCGGGCCCAGGACGGAACCCTGCGGCACTCCACTTGTGACTTCTTTCCAAGATGAAGACGACGCATTGGTGAGCACCCTTTGGGTTCGTTTGCTTAGCCAATTACAGATCCACCTAACCGTAGTTTTGTCTAGCCCACATTTTACTAGTTTGTTTGCCAGAAAGTTGTGAGGCACTTTGTCGAAGGCCTTACTGAAATCTAGGTAGGCTACATCCACGGCATTCCCTGTATCGACCCAACTCGTAACTCTGTCGAAAAAAGAGATCAGATTAGTCTGGCATGACTTGTTTTTGGTAAATCTGTGTTGACTATTAGCAATGACTGCATCTGTTTCTAAGTGTTTGCAAACCACTTCCTTAATGATCTTTTCCAGAATTTTGCCTGGTATCGATGTGAGGCTGACCGGACGGTAATTGTTTGGGTCGTTCTTTTTTCCTTTCTTGAAGATAGGGGTCACATTTGCCCTCCTCCAATCTTCTGGGACTTCTCCCGTTCTCCAAGAACTCTCAAATATGATTGCCAGTGGTTCTGAAATAACTTTAGCTAGTTTCTTCAGTACTCTTGGATGTAGTTGATCTGGCCCTGGTGACTTGAATTCGTTTAGAGTGGCCAGGTGTTCCTGGACAACTTGTTTCTCTATTTGGGGTTGGATTTCCCCAAATCCTTCGTCCATTTCACGTTGCTGAGGTTGAAGATGGCTTTTTTTTTTGTGAGAAGACCGAGGCAAAGAAGGCATTAAGCAGTTCTGCCTTTTCCCTATCCCCTGTCCTAGTAACTGGAAGTTACTAATGATAGAACTATCACAAAGATGGAATGATGTGCTGTAGAGACCTTTTAACAGTTAAATAGAATAAGATTTATTTATTTTAAAACAGACAACTAACCACTCCTGAGAGGTACAAAAAGCGTGATTTGTTACAAAAGCACTTCATCTTGAATTGGCTGCTTGTTCAGTTCTCTTCACTTTGTTATAGACAGATCTAAACAAACTGATCTAACTGTTATTAACAAAACCTTCACTCTATTTCAGAGAATAGTGACGAGCTTGACTAATCCATCTAGTTAGCCCCCTGGGTTCTTAACTAACACTACCTTTGAATTCTTCCTGTTAACTAACCCAGCATGGAGAGTCAATCTCTTGTGCTAACTCTCACAAGAAATCAAACTGCTGTCTGACCTTTTCCTGTCAACTCACAGCACTCCACTCTCTCCCTGTGAACCCAGTTTTTTAAAACCCTACACCTTCACACACCAGCTCTCTCACAGACTTCTCCACTTCCCACCTTCTCCTCTTCTTTTCCTCTCGGCCACTCCCCACTCCTCTGGCCAATCCTAGGAGCCTCCTAACTCCTCCCCTTTTCCAACCTTCCTCATTCAGGATGACTGCCTCCCTGGCATTCTCTCCCAACATGGAGGCCTGCCATACTGTTATCCAGGCTCCCTTTCCAGCCTACCAGGTAAGATTCACTACACCTAAATTGGCAATTTAGAAAGAGATAATATAATCAGATTAAGAAAAAATGTCGAAGATACTCTGGCTAAATTTACCAAGTTAAACTGTCTTTGTTCAGTAGAATTGCATTAATAAAAATGAAAATATTACCCAAAATATTTTTTTTGTTTAGAATGCTACCTATTAAAATTTCAACTGGTGAAATTACAAATTGGCAGAATATGATAAATACTTTTTGTAATGGGAATAAAAGGGCTAGAATAAATAAAGAAAAATGGTATAAAATACAAAGGAATTGAGGTCTGGGAATACCAAACTTAAAACTATACTATATGGCAAATCAATTAAGGTATATTATTGAAGGGATTATAGGACAAGAGGATTTAGAATGGTTAGAAGAAGAGAGTAAAGATATAGATATGAAATTAGAGAATATTTTCTTCATAAGGAAAACCAGGAATTCGGAGAAGAACCCCTTTTTAAAAAAACATATTAGAAATCTTGACCAAGTATGAAGAAAAACTAATACCACTGATCTCCCCATTAACACCGGTGTTAATTACAAAAAAATTCCCAATAAATCTCAAAAGGGAGTTAGAAAGAAAATTTAAAGAAAAGGGAATGATGAAAATAAAGGATTGGGAATCAAAAATGAAAAAATCTAGGGGAGATAAGGAATCAACTATCAGGGAGTATTGGGTGGTATAAAGTTCTACAATTGGAAAGATGGGCAAGGGAAATAAGAAAGAAATATAAGGGAGATAGAGATCTTACAAAATTTGAGAAGATGATTAATCAAAGGGGGGGAAGGGAAGGAAAAGAAAGAACTAAAGGTATAACAAGGGATATTTACAAATTGCTAATAGATAAAGAGCAGGAGCAGGATCACCTTAAAGAAATGTGGGAGTTAGATTGCAATAAGGAAATACACCCTCAAATCTGGAAAGAAATGTGGAATAAGCGTATATTAAAAAACATGTCTATAAGAATAAAAGAGTATTATTATAAAGTGGTTTGGAGATGGTACCTCACACCAGTTAGATTAAATAAAATTGATAAGAAATACTCTAAGCAGTGCTGGAGGGGCTGTCAGGAAATCGGTACATATATACATATGTGGTGGTCCTGTAAATATGTTCAAAAATTTTGGGAGAATGTTTTTAAAGAAATAAAGGGAATCACCAAAACAGAAATAATAGGAATGCCTGAAATAGCACTGTTGTCATTTATGGATAATATTCAAATATCAAAAGAGTTAAAGGAACTAATCGCCAACTTGGTAACAGCAGCAAGATTGTTAATAGCCAAAAAATGGAAAGGAAGGGAGGAGTGCCAATTGGAAGAATGGTATAAGGAGGTTTGGGATATTGCGATAAATGATAAATTGACATGTAATATTAAAATTAAAAGAGGGTTATTAAAAAAGGATGATTTTGGGAAGATATGGGGAAAAATTATAGAGTTTGTATACATAGAATGAAAGGGGGGGAAACCTGTAAAAGAAACAATGGAATTTTGGAAATAAATATTGTAATTGGCTGGTCTGGGGTGAAGGGATAGCACTAGGTGAAGGGTAACAAAAGGTAAATAATATGAGTATGTAATATAGTTAGTGAAAATAGGAGCTATGATATACATAACTCTGTATTACAAATATGTTAAAGAATGTATAAGTTTTAAGTACGGAATATGTAAAATTTAATTTTTTTTCAATAATTTAAATAAAAAACTGAAAAGAAAAAAAAAGACCCAAATCTTACCATAATTCCTGGTTTGTTCCGAATTAATTTGGTTTTTCCGGAGGCATTCTTTGGACACCTCCGGTAAAACCGAGACAGGTCCTAGTTTTTGAGCCTGTGTGGATGGGCCCAGAATGAATGCTAGAAGATGATGATGATGATGATGATGATGATTATTATTATTATGATTATTGTTGTTGTTGTTGTTGTTGTTGTTGTTGTTGTTGTTATATCTCTCTCTGCCCCCTTTATTTCTCCTCTTTATATATTATTGCTAAGTAATTATTGTAGAAAAAGTCACAGAAAAGCAAGAAATATATCTAGAGAGGGGGGAGGGGGGGAGAGAAAAAGAGAGAAGGAGAATGACCTAAATCCTAAAGACATCAAATCTCATTTGATCTTGGAGTCTGGTTCAAACTTGGATGGAAGGTTGCCAATGAATCCCAGGTACTATAGCTATTTCAAAACTACCTCAAAGTATGCATTGCCTAAGAAAACTATATGACATTCATGGGGTTGCTATAAGTCAACAGACAATGTGAAAGTACACACACACACACACACACACACACACACACAAACACACATACCTATATGTGGAATGAATATTTAGCTTGTTACTGGACTATCCTCCTAATAGCTTCTCTTTAGCAAGAGTAACCACAACAAATAGAAGTCACAAAACAACTGTGCCCACTTGAAAGAAGCCTGGAGGAATGAGGTTTCTTTAAAAGATTACTGTTTCCCCGAGACAAATCAAAACACAGTGGAGTCTTTGGAATGGGAGCTGGGGAAGAAATCTGAATCACTATTATTATTCTTGCAGGACTGAACATGAGGAAGAATCCTCCTAACAGCTCCCACAGTAACCAAATATGCCAGGCATGGGAATTTGTGCTTTTAAAAATAGTTCAAACTTTTGAAGGTAAAGAAAGAAGCCTTTTAAAAATGACAGAATGAAGAGAAAAAGACCAAGTGTACACTCTAGAGGGCTTGGTTTGACAGGACATTATGGCTGAATATAGCTATTGTCCATTCCAATTGTTCAAGGGATGGATAGTGACAAAGTTTCTGGCAAGTGTTTCAGGTGAATCAACTTCGGGTTTTCAAGTCCCTTTTAACTACTTTTGATAGAACCTTAGGAGAGCCATGTTCCAAAATGTAGTGTTATTTGTCACAATGACATTTTTCGATTCAAGGTTTTGCCTTTTTTATTCTGTTTCCGAGACATAAATATGTTCAAGTGAAAGTGATCCTGTTTGTAATACTTATATGAATAGGAACATATAGACATTAAGTATATAAATAGGTAAGGATTATATACCTACATACATAAACTTAAGCCACTGTAATGAATAGGCGTGGATAGTAGGCTTGTGCGATTTGTTTGTATGCTCGTTGAATTCTGATCTAATTAGGATCTAAAGCACATATGAAGCAAGTTCCAACCCACCTGCTCACTGCCTTCCCAATATTAAGAATTTGAATCAAAAGGAGCCTTCAATTCTTAAGTCTCAGATGTCTTCAGGTGTAGCTGTGACCAAGCACTGCTGAGAGGTGAAGCCAAACATGTTGGCATACCTCTTAGCCAATCAGGGCTGACGGAGGGGGGGGGGGGGCGGAGGCATCGTTCTTGTAGTCTTTTTTTTTAAAAAAATGTTGTTTTTAAAAACTTTGAAAATTCCCAAAAAATCAGTGGATGGGTGAAATTTGATAGGCAAAGATTGAAAAATATGTTCTACCATTGTAGCAAGTTTCACCCTAATAGCTTTAAAAATGAAGGAGAAAGGAGCCTCTGAATTTTTCCCATTTATAGTAATTTAATGGGAAGTGAGGAGATGCCACACGCCTGCACTGAACTATATTTCCCAGAAAGAATTGGGCTGGAGCAGCTATCTGTGGCATTGAGAGACAGTCTAATTATTGTAATATATACAATCATGGAATCTGCAAAGAGGAGTTAAGGAAATAATAGTATATATAAACCTGTGCAAAGTTATGTGGTTGTGTGTCAACAGGAGGGAAGCTAAACGTGACTTTGCCTCTCAGCCAGTCAAGGCTGACAGGGGAGGGAGGGAGAGGCAGAGGGGATCTTTTTAAAAAGGTGTTTAAAAAAGCTTTAATAATTCCCTAAAAGTTTGTGGATAAGTGAAACATTTTGAAACTTAACAGGCAAAGCGTAGTAAATTTGTCCTGCTACTGTAGCAAGTTTAACCACAATAGCTTTAAAAATAAGGGAGACAGCAGATCTTGAAGTTTCCCCATTAGTAACGGAGGAGCCATATGCCTGCTTTAAAACTACATTTCCCAGATGTCCCAGTTCCTCTCTCCTCTTAACATTCCCCACCCCCTTTTGTCCTCACTCTTTCCTTATTAATAACATTGATTCCCCACTCAGCCACGGAAACCCACTGCGTGATCTTGAGCAAGTCATACACTCTCAGCCCCAGGAAACCCAATCAAACAGGAAATAACACTTTCAAACCAGGAACAGATTTCCTTATTCAGAGACTGATGGCCATCTGTCGGAAGTGGTTGGATGGTGGACTATGATTTCTGTTCCTGGGTGATAAATGCCATTTCCTAATTGGTTCTGCCATAAAAACATGGCAAAACCTTATTACACTGCCAAAACTTTGTCTTTGCACAAGGGATATCATTCTATAAATAGCACATTATGGTTTGTTGAGTCTCTCACCACAAATTTAACAAAGTTTCAGCCACAAAAACAAAGTTTCTGAAGCAAAATGATGACTTTTAAAGTAAAGACAACCCAATGAAACAGGAAATACCACTTTCAAACCAGGAACAGATTTTTGTTATTATTAAAAATGTTTTTTTATAAAAACTTTGAAAATTCACCAAAAATCTGAGGATATGTCAAATGTTCTGAAATTTGGTGAGCTAATAGTGGTAAATGTGTTCTATCACAATAGAAAGTTTCATCATGCTAGCTCAAAAAATGAGGGATAGAGAAGCCCTTCAAGTTTTCCCATTGACAGTAATGTTTTCCTTCATGCACATGTGCGTCTACCATTAATGAGGTACATATGAAGATTAGGAAGTTTTGGAAAGTTTTGAACTTTTTGCTTTCAAAATTCTTAAATGAATTTAGAAATGAAGCGCCAGCGCGCCCTACTTTCGAACAGAGATTAGAACTATTTTTTTCTGGATCGCACATACCTAGTGGATAGTGACTGTGGCCCTCAAATATCTGGAGGGAAACAGTTGCCTATACTTGATGTAGACTCTTTATGTGCCAGACCATCCTAAATAATTTAAGTATTAATTTCATTTTTGTATAAAGTATATGTATATGTATATATAATGATCCAGGTCCAGATATTAGGCCTGTGGATCAATACATACAGCTTTCTCACACTTTTGGGTTCCTGGATCCCAAAGGTTCAAGAAGACACCCACCACCCCTTCCCCTCAGTGCCAAATTTAGCTTCTAAAACATACTTGAATGGAGCCTGCTTGTGCGCTAAAATGGCGAGTGAGGAGATGGGGAGAGGGATTTCCCTTTACAAGCAGGCTTCGTGCCTGGCAGATGCATTTGAGTAAGTTTTAGGGGCTAAATTCATGGTGAGAAGGTGGCTTCCTGCTATTCCAATTTAAATCAGAATGGCATCTAGACACCCTGAGAGGAAGTCTGAGGTTTGGGTTGGGATGAGTGGGGACTAGAACCCATGCCGAAGTGGGTTACTTTAACCTGTTTCTGAAGCGCCCTCAGAAGCAATTGTTTCCCACCCCCTAATCATTTCTTTATTTCAGGGATCAATTAGGAATTCAACAGAATCTCCTGCGAAAGCAACAGTATTTTTCCCAGGAGTTATAAGAAATCCAACCAGATCCATAAGCTTCCTCGGATAGACAATCCTGATTGACTTTCCAGCCCTCAAGGGTTCTGAATTCCAGTGGGTCTAAACCTGACCAGGTACTGAGGTGCCAATCCTGTATTGTGAGGATTTTTGCTCAACTCAAAGAGGATAGAGAAGTGGGGGACAGGGGAAAATATTTATTTATTTACTGTACTTATACCCTTCTCACCCCTGAGGGGGAGCTCAGGGTGGCTTACAAACTATGGCAATCATTCATTAACAGATTGATACAATAACAAATAATAATATTATTCCCAGCTATGATTTTGTGTTGGACTATTAACTCCACTGGACTGCTGCTTAAATGGGAGAGATTGTTTACATCGTCTTCATGCTTTTTTGAGTTAGTGAGAGCATCTGGCATGATACTGTATGTTTCCCACTCTATTGCTGTACTCCTTAGATAGTCTATGGATTGTGTCATTTCTTACATAACACATTAGGAATATAGAATTGATGTCCAAGTACAATGACCCATGTAACAGCATATGAAACTAGGTTTAATAGGAAAAACCAGGCATCATAAATAAACTGGGAAATGGGAATATGATGGAGTATCATCCACAGAAGATAGTTTCTTGACAGCCATATATTGTGTGTTCCCTGTTTATTATCATAACCTCTGTTGCTCTTGGAGAAGGTTTATAAAACACATTCTGCAAATACCTATGAATTTCCCAGAACATTTTTTTTATTTTTAACCAGAAAAGCTAACAACATAACATTAACCTTTATAGAATAGGTTTCTTTCAGAAGAAATGTGACAAATGACTTTCAAGATTTGTGAGTGTACTGGGCATGCGTTTGGGGGGAGGGGGGGAGGTCAAACTAAAGATCAGAAGAAAACATACTTGATAGAGAGAGATCAGTTGAAGGAAAAGTTCCTGTTTCTTTCATGAATGCAGAAGGAAATGTACTTCTTTTTGAAGGACTAGACTAGAACCTGTTTTTTGTATAAATCAGATAGGTAACATTATATTATTGTGTGTATTGGCGGGTAAATCTACACTGTAGAATTAATGCAATTTGACTGCACTTTTAATTGTCAAGGCTCAATGCTATGCAATCCTGGGAGTTTTAGTTTGGCGAAACGCCAACACTTTTCCAGAGAAGGCTAAAGACCTTGCAAAACTACAACTCCCAATACCCCATGGCATCAACCCATGGCAGTTAAAGGTATTGTCAAACTGCATTAATTATACAGTGTAGAACTAGCCTTTGTATATTAAAGTCAAAGACTCTCTTCCTATATCAAATATAGGTTGGGTTTACAATTCCTACAAAAACATAGGAGGATCGGAGCATGGAATAGTTACTTTTTTGATGATATCTTCAAAGATTATTTTATGCATGTTGGATATTCTGAGAGTTGAACTTCAAAATATCTTTTTTCTCAGAAGTGTAAATATTATTGTACATGTATATAATATGTGCATGCATGCCCTTGTTGATTAATGATGATGTCACAAACTTTCATAGAGTTTTCTTAGGACAAAGGAGCTCTGAATTCTTTTGCCATTGCCTTTCTCTGAGTATCAGTTATAGCACCAGATATGTCTTGGTGGTTCACTTTCCAGGTAGTATACTTGCCAAAACGTCTAAACATTAAATAAGGTTTTGCAATGATATGATTAAAGAGTAGGTCTTCTTTATATGAGGACCCTATTAGACTTGCTAAAATGAAACTTAATAATAATAATAATAATAATAATAATAATAATAATAATAATAATAATAATAACTTTATTTTTATACCCTGCCCCATCTCCCCGAAGGGACTCGGGGCGGCTTACATGGGGCCTTGCCCGATAAAACAATCAAATATCAAAACACAGCAATAAAACAGTTATCCAATAAAAACATCAATTACAGTAAAAACAATAATTAAAATCAACATAAAACATACAATATTAACACTGGAGACTAATTCATAGAACCCAGGCAAAGTGCAACATGTGCCAAAATGGGCTGAAATGGGGAAGGCAATTTCACAGTTGAAATGGACAAAGTGCAATATAGTGCACTTCTTCAAGCTCTGCTAATAAGGTCTTTGGAAATATGCATTTCTATCTGTTTTCAAGATGTCAGCCATCATTTTGAATAAACAATTTTTTCAGACAAGGAATTTGTGTGTCAAAGCGTTTTTCATTGTCACTCTAGCAGTATTGTCACTCTAGAAGTATCTCTTCTGAAGCCAAAGAAGCTATTAATTTCTAAAGGTGGTCCTATGCAGAAGGCTAAAGCAGGACCTTGAAGGACTCCTGCCTCGATGGTAGTGGGGTTTGGTGCTGCTGGACAGGGACCCAGTTGCCCCCCTCCCAATGTTGCTGCTGGGAAACCTACCTTATAGAATCACAGAATCATAAAGTTAGAAGGATCTACAGGTTGGAAGGATCTGTTCAGGTGGAATCTCCTTTCCTGTAGTTTGAAGCCATTGTTCCGTGTCCTAGTCTGCAGGGCAGCAGAAAACAAGCTTGCTCCCTCCTCCCTATGACTTCCCTTCACGTATTTGTACATGGCTATCATGTCTCCTCTTAACCTTCTCTTCTGCAGGCTAAACATGCCCAGTTCTTTAAGCCTCTCCTCATAGGGTTTGTTCTCAAGACCTTTGATCATTTTAGTTGCCCTCCTCTGGACGCTTTCCAGTTTGTCAACATCTCCCTTCAACAGAATTGGACGCAGTATTCCAGGTGTGGTCTGACCAAGGCAGAGTAGAGGGGGAGCATGACTTCCCTGGATCTAGACGCTATTCCCCTATTGATGCAGGCCAGAATCCCGTTGGCTTTCTTAGCAGCCGCATCACATTGCTGGCTCATGTTTAACTTGTTGTCCACAAGGACTACAAGATCTTTTTCACATGTACTGCTGTCTAGCCAGGTGTCCCCCATTCTGTATCTTTGCATTTCATTTTTTCTGCCAAAGTGAAGTATCTTGCTTTTGTCCCTGTTGAACTTCATTTTGTTAGTTTCGGCCCATCTCTCTAGTCGGTCAAGATGGTTTTGAATTCTGCTCCTTTCTTCTGGAGTGTTGGCTATCCCTCCCAGTTTGGTGTCGTTTGCAAACTTGATGATTGTGCCTTCTAACCCTTCGTCTAAATCATTAATAAAGATGTTGAACAGAACCGGGCCCAGGACGGAACCCTGCGGCACTCCACTTGTGACTTCTTTCCAAGATGAAGACGACGCATTGGTGAACACCCTTTGGGTTTGTTTGCTTAGCCAATTACAGATCCACCTAACCGTAGTTTTGTCTAGCCCACATTTTACTAGTTTGTTTGCCAGAAAGTTGTGAGGCACTTTGTCGAAGGCCTTTCTGAAATCTAGGTAGGCTACATCCACGGCATTCCCTGTATCGACCCAACTCGTAACTCTGTCGAAAAAAGAGATCAGATTAGTCTGGCATGACTTGTTTTTGGTAAATCCGTGTTGACTATTAGCAATGACTGCATCTGTTTCTAAGTGTTTGCAGACCACTTCCTTAATGATCTTTTCCAGAATTTTGGTATCGATGTGAGGCTGACCGGACGGTAATTGTTTGGGTCGTTCTTTTTTCCTTTCTTGAAGATAGGGGTCACATTTGCCCTCCTCCAATCCTCTGGGACTTCTCCCATTCTCCAAGAACTCTCAAATATGATTGCCAGTGGTTCTGAAATAACTTCCGCTAGTTCCTTCAGTACTTTTAGATGTAGTTGATCTGGCCCTGGGGACTTGAATTCGTTTAGAGCGGCCAGGTGTTCCTGGACAACCTGTTTCCCTATTTGGGGTTGGATTTCCCCAAATCCTTCATCCATTTCATGTTGCTGAGGTTGAAGATGGCTTTTTTTTTGTGAGAAGACCGAGGCAAAGAAGGCATTAAGCAGTTCTGCCTTTTCCCTGTCTCCTGTCGCCATCACCCCATCTTCTCCTTGCAGAGGCCCTATTGCCTCCTTTTTCTTCCTTTTTCTACCAACGTAAGCAAAAAAGCCTTTTTTGTTGTTTTTACTGTCCCTGGCAAGCCTGAGCTCATTTTGTGCTTTAGCCTTGCGAACCTTTTCCCTACAGGAGTTGGCTATACGTTTGAATTCTTCTTCGGTGATTTCTCCCCTTTTCCACTTCTTGTGCATGTCACTTTTGAGTTTTAGTTCAGTTAGAAGTTCTTTGGACATCCATTCTGGCTTCTTCGCACATGCCATATTTTTTTTTTCTTTGTTGGCACTGTTTGCATTTGCGCCTTGAGTATTTCACTTTTAAAAAACTCCCATCCATCGTTAACTCCCTTGTCTTTTAATATTGGGGTCCAAGGAATGCTGCTCAGTATTTCCTTCATTTTTTGGAAGTCAGCTCTCTTAATGTCCAGAATGCGTGTTTGACATTTCTCCCAAAATCCTACTTTGTGAGCCTGGTATGGTAATATTTTAAAGTTTTGAAATATCACCATTTTGTTTTCCTTTCCTTTCTACTTCATAGTAATATTGACTTCAGGAATTGCACTATGGCTAGCTTGTGAGATTGGGAAGATGGAGAGGAGCTCAGAAAAGCGGGGGATGCAGATCAATGCCCCCTCTCTCCTTAGGAGTCACAGGATTGGAAGGAAAAGTCTAGTATCCCCCAAAAATTGTCTCCAAGGCTTTTTGTTTTAAAATTTTGAATGGGAGGGAACTGCTCATTCGTGTGATAAATCTGATGATTTCGAGAGAAAAGACAAGAAAGAACAACATGTGATGGGATCTGATAAACTATATGATTTGCTTTCTAATACAGCAGGACATAACACCACAGATGTATGATATTCACACACACACACACATGTGGGATAACATCCTAAGTCTCTCCCTTGTATTCATTTGGCCACTGGAGTTATTTAATTCTAAATATAAAACCATTCAAGGAAGATTGTGATTGCAGCAGCTTTTCTGCAACAGGTTGTGTGTTATGTGGGTCTGTGCTAGGATGACTAGATGAATAAATGATGATAGGTGGTGAACAATTGATTGATATCAACACTGAAGAAATTAATTTTATCCATCCCTCTTCCTCATGTTTCTGTGTATGCACATATGTACATTCTGATGGGCTATGTCAGATATTTAAGGAACAGAAAATGAAATATTGGCATCACTGGAGGTACACTTGACAGGCCTATAATGACCTCCTTCTTGTCTAAGAACATTTTGACCTGCAAAAATTAAGCAGGTGGACATTTTTCTATCACTTAGTTGCCATGCTAGGTAATAAACTCAATTTGCGTAGTCCGGTGTGTTGTTATAGGCACAGAAGGAGAGACGCTAGTAGAAGTAACAAAAAATGAGACTCAAGCCCCTTTGCATCTTTCCATTTTCAAATTGCCTGCAGACTCATGGCAGCCCTTAGCAGCTGCTTGAAAAGCTCAAATTTATCAAGTATTCTGGTACTAAACCTGGTTTTGGAAAGAGTCAGTACCTGACTATTATTGTTCTTAGTAACTGTATTGGTCTATTGGGAAGCAAATTCCATCCTTTATGTATGAGGAGGAAGCAGAGGAGTTTGTGACTTGCAGAATCACAGCAGTTACTCCATCAGTTATTTCCTGGTTCATGACACCTGTTTTTGCTGCACATTTCTGACTGCTGAGTTGAAGTGGCCAGCCATGAAAAAGAGCCAATAAACTTTACCCATTATGTGTACAGTGGGCCCTTGATATCTGCTAGGGTCTGGGTCTCGGATTCCTTGTGGATAATAAAATCTCTTGATGCTCAAATCCCATTATTTACAACCACATAGTAAAATGGGGCCCCTAATATAAAATGGCAACATCAAGCTTTAGTTTAGTGTGTGTATATATATCTCAGAAAGATAAAACTATTACACATGCACACACAGATACTCCTGTCTCCATTGAAAAAAAAATCCTTCTGCTAGAAGAAGGTATTTTCCTCCTAGCAAAAAGAGAATAGACAATTGGGCCTCTTTTTGAAGGAAATTCCACAAATTGGGAGCAGCAATCTCCCTTGTCTTCAACAAAATGGATGTCTGATGATGGAGGGACAGAGGTCAATCCTTTACCTAAAGTTCTTAAAAGCTGGGCATACTCCTTGAAATAAACAAAGTCTTTCAATATTAGAATTACAGCTTTCAATTGTATTCAGAAAAGCATTTGAATATAAGAGTTTTATGTTCCTTGTGACCTGCCCAATCAGCATCTGGTCATAGCTGCCGTTTTTGAACACATTCCAAAAGCAACCCCACAAAAAGTTTATGTTACAGGCATCCAAATATATAATCAAGGCATGTATCACTGTAACCAGATCTGAAAACTCCAGAAAGAGGTGCAACCTGAGAAATGATTTTAGCTGTTTAAAGGCACTCCCAGCTAATGCCAAGACCTGAGCATCCAGACTCATATCTGAGTCTAAGGGCCCTTCCACATAGCCCTACATCCCAGAATAAATATCAAGGCAGAAAATCCCACAATATCTGCTTTGAACTGTGTTATCTGAGTTCACACTCAGATAATGTGGGATTTTCTGGCTTGATATTCTGGGATATAGGGCTGTGTGGAAGGGCTCTAAGAGTACAGCCAAGCCTGAAATTTGGGATCTGAGGGGAGTGTAACCCCATCTAGCACACACTGAATCCTTATTCCTTGTTCTGCCTTCCACTTGATCAGGAGCATCCTTGCCTTGTCTGGAGTTTAAGGTTCAATTTGGTTGCCTTCATTTAATCCATTACTGACAACTGTTTAGCACCAAAGCATCTTCTTTGGAGTGAAATTAAAAGAATAGGTAAGAGTCGGGTGTCATCAGCATACTGGGAATAGCACACTCCAGATTCTAGATGACCTATCCTAATGATATTATACACATATTGGATATCAAGGGGGGCAAAACTAATCCAGTGAAAAAACAGACAGATGACCATGGGTTCAATCAGGAATCAACTTGTAAGTTCACTCCTCCAATACAACAAATATATTGGGGGGAAATTGTCGAAACACAATAAAATTAATCAATATTAAAAAGAAATAGAGGACATAAAGGTGTGAAATAACAGGTGAAATTATAATTGAATTTTAGTGAAAATGTTCAAATTGTATTCATATAACTTGTAGGTAGTTAGCTATTTTAACTATATTTGTTCATATTTAGAAGAAATTACGTACTTACTTAGACAATCCCTCATTGTCCGAGTATGATTGTTTTTCAGGTGTAGTGTCCTGGTGGTGGATACTTAGATGACTGTAGAGCCCTATTCTTGACCCGCATGTTCTTCCACAGTGAGGACATCGGTTTCCAGGTAGAAGGTGGTCCCAATCAGGGTTGGCTTGATGTGCCTTCCTTTCGGCACATTTCTCCCTTTCTCCCTCCATTAGTACCTCTTCAAATTCCACAGCACTGCTGGTCATAGCCGACTTCCAGTTAGAGTGCTCAATGGTCAGGGCTTCCCAGTTCTTGGTGTCTATGCCACAGTTTTTAAGGTTAGCTTTAAGCCCATCTTGAAAACTCTTTTCCTGTCCACTAACATTCTGTTTTCCATTCTTAAGTTGTGAGTATAGGAACTGCTTTGGGAGATGGTGATTGGGCATTCAGACAATGTTGCTGGTCCAGCCGAGTTGATGGCATAGGAGCATCACTTCAATGTTGGTGATCTTTGCTTCTTCCAGCACGCTAATATTTGTTCACCTGTCTTCCCAAGAGATTTGCAGGATTTTTCTAAGGCAACATTAATGGAATCGTTCCAGGAGTTGAGTGTGCCGTCTGTAGACAGTCCACTTTTTGCAGGCGTATAACAGGGTTAGGAGGACAATAGCTGTATAAACAAGCATCTTGGTCTCCCTATGAATGTCCCGATCCTCAAACACTCTCTGCTTCATTTGAAAAAATGCTTCACTCGCAGAAATCAGGTGGTGCTGTATTTCAGTGTCAATGTTGATTTTTGTGGAGAGATGACTGCCAAAGTAATGGAAATGGTTAACATTTTCTAATGTTACACCATTAAGCTGTATTACTGGCATTGCAGAGGGATTGGCTGGTGCCTGCTGGAAGAGTACTTTGGTTTTCTTGATGTTCAGTGAGAGGCAGAGCTTCTCATATGCTTCTGCAAAGGTGTTAGAAGAAGTTAAGGCAATTAGATTAGAAGTACAATCTAACATTTTGATAAACACCTTGGTTTTGAGGGGTAAGAAGTCAAGTGTGTTTTAAATGTCTTTCATAGTTTTTTATTTTATTTTTAAAGGGCAAGGCTATAGAAATGTGGGAGGTTGTGGGACAGGGATTTTAAGTTGATTTAAAAAAACTATTGAAAACATTGAAAATGTAAGTTCACTCCTCCAAGAAGGACTGGGAACAGAGTAAAACAGTGGTCCCAAGTCCCATCAAATTTACATTTTGCAAACAATGGCAGATGACAACTACCATTCCAAATTATTTTTCCCCATTTTTCAAAAAGAAATTTTAGGCTCCTGGAATATAAATGATTGAGTTGAGTGAGGAAATGTTTTAGGAAACTAGAACCAGATTCTTGACCTCATCTGTTCCTAATGTCTTGGGTCTGGTACCACCCATGGCAGGTTTTGGGAGAGGGAATTGAATTTGGCCTTCAGACCCACAAAATGTAAAACATGTTAAGCGCATTTTTGAAGACTGAAACCCTCTTGGGGTTGCTCACATGATAATAACAATACAACAATGAATAAATTATCATAACCAATTACCCAAATGATTAGTTATCCAAAATTAGCAAAAGTCCTTGACAATACTAAAGCAGCAATAAATATGGAATAATAAAACTAATAGTGATAACATCAGTATTCCATCCCTGAGATATTAATACCCAAACTGGTGGGGTGCTTTAGCACTGCAGCAGAGACTAGTTAAACATGACACCAGCATACTTACTTACTTACTTAGGCCATCCCTTGTAGCTCGAGGATGATTGTCTTCCATCTTGAGGGTGGGTTCTTAGGTGGCTGAAGAGACCGATTCTTGACCCGCATATTCTCCCGCAGTGAGGACATCGGTTTCCAGGTGGAAGGCGGTCCCGGTCGGGGTTAGCTTGACACTCCTTCCTCTTGGCACATTTCACCCTTAGGCCCTCTGTTCGTGCCTCTTCGAACTCCGCAGCACTGCTGGTCACAGCTGACCTCCAATTAGAGCGCTCAAGGGCCAGGGCTTCCCAGTTCTCAGTGTCTATGCCACAGTTTTTAAGGTTGGCTTTGAGCCCATCTTTAAATCTCTTTTCCTGCCCACCAACATTCCGTTTCCCATTCTTGAGTTCGGAGTAGAGTAACTGCTTTGCGAGACGGTGATCGGGCATTCGGACAACATGGCCAGTCCAGCGGAGTTGATGGCGTAGGAGCATCGCTTCAATGCTGGTGGTCTTTGCTTCTTCCAGCACGCTGACATTTGTCTGCCTGTCTTCCCAAGAGATTTGCAGGATTTTCCTGAGGCAACGCTGATGGAAACGCTCCAGGAGTTTGGTGTGACGTCTGTACATAGTCCACGTTTCGCAGGCATAGAGCAGGGTTGGGAGGACAATGGCTTTATAAACAAGCACCTTGGTATCTCTATGGATGTCCCGGTCATCAAACACTCTCTGCTTCATATGGAAAAATGCTGCACTCGCAGAGCTCAGGCAGTGTTGTATTTCAGTGTCGATTTTTGTGGAGAGGTGGCTGCCAAGGTAGTGGAAATGGTCAACGTTTTCTAATGTTACACCGTTAAGCTGTACTCCTGGCTTTGCAGAGGGATTAGCTGGTGCCTGTTGGAAGAGTACTTTGGTTTTCTCGATGTTCAGTGAGAGGCCAAGCTTCTCGTATGCTTCTGCGAAGGTGTTTAGAGTGGCTAGTAGGTCTTCTTCTGAATGCGCACAGACTACATTGTCATCAGCATATTGGAGTTCTATAACAGATGTTGTGGTGACCTTGGTTTTGGCTTTCAGTCTGCTGAGGTTAAATAGCTTGCCATCTGTCCGATAGATGATTTCCACTCCAGTGGGAAGCTTCCCATCGACAAGGTGAAGTATCATAGCGATGAAGATGGAAAATAAGGTGGGGGCAATAACACATCCCTGCTTGACACCTGATTCCACCTTAAATGGGTCACTTTGGGAGCCGTTGCTGTCCAAGACTGTTGCCATCATGGAGGAGTCGCAGGATGTTTACAAATTTTTCAGGGCACCCGGTTTTTTGGAGGATGGTCCAGAGAGTGCTGCGATTCACTGTGTCAAATGCCTTTGCAAGGTCAATGAATGCCATGTACAGAGGTTGGTTTTGTTCCCTGCATTTTTCTTGAAGCTGTCGTGCAGTGAAGATCATGTCCACTGTTCCTCTGGAGGGACAGAAGCCATTCTGGGATTCTGGGAGGATGTCTTCTGAAACAGGGAGAAGGTGGTTTGCAAGGATTCTTGCGAGGATTTTCCCGGCGGAGGTTAGAAGGGAGATAACACGAAAGTTCCCGCAGTCTGTTCTGTCCCCTTTCTTGAAAAGGGTGATGATGGTGGCATCCTTGAAGTCTGCTGGGATTTTCTCGGTCATCCACACCTTTTCAATGAGCTGGTGGAGTTGTTGTATCAGCTCAGGTCCACCCTCTTTGAAGATTTCAGCAGGAATCCCATCAGGTCCGCTGGCTTTGTTGTTTTTTTGTTGGCTGATGGCATTGCTGACTTCTTCCAAACTAGGCAGTGCTGCAAGCTCATCCGTGGTTTGTTGTTGCGGGATTTGTGAGAGGGTCTCTTCAGCCACATTGGAGCTGCGATTCAGCAGGTTCTGGTAGTGCTCTTTCCAATGTAGTGCAATCGATGTTTTGTCCTTCAGAATTTTGGTTCCATCTGATGAGCGTAGAGGCTGTATGCCATGGTTTCTTGGTCCGTAGATGATCTTTGTGGCTTTGAAAAATCCCTGAGCGTCATGGGTATCTGCAAGGTGTTAGATTTCTTCAGCTTTCTTTGTCCACCAGATGTTCTTGAGTTCTCTGGTCCTTCTTTGGACCTCAGCTTTTGCACTGGCATAGATATTTTTCTTGGCAGCACAGTTGGTGTCTCTCTGCCATGTTTGGAAGGCTTTCCTTTTCTTATCAATTAGCTGTTGGATCTCTTTGTCGTTATCCTCAAACCAGTCTTGATGTTTCTTAGTTTGGTATCCAATGGTTTCTTCGCAGGCTGTGATGATGGAGGTCTTCAGTTTGTTCCAATGTTCCTCAACATTTTCGGGGTGTTCTGTGGGTAGATGATCCTTGAGTGTTGTTTGGAGAAGGGCTTGTTTGGAGGGCTCCTGAAGGGCTTGGGTGTTCATTTTGCGCCTTGTTTTTCTTCCTTGGAGTCTGCATTTGGGGACGATCTTGATAGCCATCGTGGATCGGATTAACCTGTGGTCCGTCCAGCAGTCATCAGCACCTGTCATGGCTCTTGTGAGAAGCACATTGCGGCGGTCTCTGGCACGTATGATAACAAAGCCAATGCTTTGACCGAGGGTGCTTCCATGATGTCTTGAGCTTGTTTTTCTGGCGGAAGAGCGTGTTGGTGATGACAAGGTTGTGCTCTCCACATTTGGTGAGAAGCAAGATGCCATTTGAGTTGCTGTTTCCGACCCCGTCTTTTCCTATGATCCCTGGCCACAGGTCGGAGTCACTTCCGACTCTTGCATTAAAGTCCCCCAGGAGGATGATTTTGTCCTTCTTAGGTATCTCCGATAGGATGGTGTCCAGCTGACAGTAAAAATGTTCCTTGATGTCTTCATCAGCATCTAGAGTTGGTGCATAGGCGCATATGATGGTTGCCTGTTGGTTTTTGGCAAGGTTAATTCGGAGGGTTGAAAGTCGTTTGTTGATGCCGGTGGATGCTTCAGTCAGGTGCTTCACCAGGTCGTTTCTGATAGCAAAGCCAACTCCGTGTATTCTTCGTTCTTCTTTAGGCAGTCCCTTCCAGAAGAAGGTGTAGCCTCCCTTTTCTTCCTTCAGCTGTCCCTCTCCTGCTCTCCGGGTCTCCTGAAGGGCTGCTATGTCGATCTTAAAGCGTCCCAGCTCCCTTGCAATGATAGCAGTCCTGCGTTCGGGGCGTTCGCTGACAGTGTTATCCAACAGTGTCCGTATGTTCCATGTTCCAAAGTTCATTTTTCTTTTTTGGCCGCAGTGTGGTGACCCCTCTGGACGCGGCAGTCCAGTCAGGGTAGGAGAGGCAGACTATGTTTAGGGCACCTTTTCTAGCCCCTTCCCCGTGTGGGGTGAGCAGAGCGGATCCTACAAAGGGCTGCTCAGTCATGGATACAGCTGCCGGACTACTCAACTGCCTCGGTCCTTGAGGTTGAACGACTGAGTCCATATCCACCGCCCATGTGTCAGTCTGTGACTAGGGGCTTCCAGATTTCACAGTCCTACCCCCATCGCCACTCGCTGATCGCCATGGGACTTTTGTAGGTTTGTTTTTATTTTTGTTGGAAGATGCCTGTGTGTGATTTTTTTTTAATGTGTGGAGATCGGTGCACAGCCGGTCAACACACAGTCTTCACAGAGTGAGGTTCCAGCAGTGGTGTGGTTAACACAACGAGAGTGGCTTCTCAGTCTGTTGCAGCCTTCTTCCGCCTTCACAGCCGTTGTAACATGTACCATGTTATCCTCCGCCTGCTCCGCCGTTGAGGTCTTTGGGTCTTCGGATTGTGCTTGGTCTGGAACCTCCCCTGCGGCCACTCCTGGGAGTGCATCAGTCCAGTGGTTGTGCCCACAGGTTCATCGGAACATGCAAGCCCCCTCACCACGACAAGGTGACAATCCATCAAGGGGGGACACCAGCATATTTTCAGGTTGTAAGTATGACAGTACAATGGAGGGAGCGCTTGTAGGAGATGACTGCAGCAGGGTTTATAGCAGTGGTTCTCAACCTATGGGTCCCCAGATGTTTTGGCCTTGAACTTCCCAAAATCCTAACAGCTGGTAAACTGACTGGAATTTCTGGGAGCTGTAGGCCAAAACACTTGAGGACCCACAGCTTAACCACTGGTTTATAGTGAGGAAAGATGACCGTTTTGACAAAAACTACTTCATGGTAAGGCTATTACAGGTTTGCCTTTCTCTAAGGCTGATATTTTGAGTTGGCCGAAGTCACCCAGTGGATTTCCATGGCCAAACTATGACTTGCTCAAAGTCACCCAGTGGGTTTTCAGGGCCAAACAGTGGTTCAAACCCTGATGTTCAGGATCATAGTTTACTGCTTAAACTACTATACTATGTTGTCTCTCCTCTGGGTTGTCAGCTTAGGATCATCATAGGTTAGAAATGACACAACACCACAAGCAGGGGAGATTGAGAGAAGTTGACCTCAAATGCTTCCTCTGCTTGTTGTGAACTTCTGCATATGAGATAAAATCCACTTCTTCCTGCAAAGACCATGCAAAAAATAAAAGCCATTTCTCCAGTACTATAATCATGGGGATTTGGGAACCTGACAATGAATAGTTAATGGTTTTTTTCTTTATTTATGAGCCTTGAAATGGGTTTCAATTAGTTCAGCTGTGCAAGGGTTGGTGGTAGTTGGGCAGCTTTGTTATGTTAAGCATTGTTTTCTGTTATTCTTATGGGAGTAATCTCTGCTGCAATAGTTTTTTAAGACTTCTCCTCCTCTTCATGTGAGTCAAAACAAAAATTAGACAACCATAGGGTGGCCTGCTAGTTTGCAGAATCCAAAGTATATGCATTTATATAGTGATGGTGTGAATATCATGATGCTGTCTGAGTTTGGAAACAGAACATAATTTATTTGAGTGAAGTTCCAGTTTAACAAGCTTAATATTATCGACCATGCTTTTAAACAGAGCAGTTTTCAGATGAAGGAGAAATCAGACCAGAGTAAGGGACTTTATTTATACATATTTGTCCAGGAACTTCCTGCTCTCATGTAAAATGAGGACATGGCTGTGAGTAATGTTTTCCCTTTCTTTCTTGGAAAGTCAAAAGGAACACTGCAATTTCAATAATGGCCTGACAGCCCCACTGCTACATTTATCCTCCATTATAATTAGAAGCTGCTTGCAACCTATTAACACAATACTTAGTAATTTGAACATACTTGTCTTTAGACCATTATGGTTATGGGCTCTCTTCCTTCATTCCCTGTTTCCTAGGAGATTATTAAAACATGAATAATAATAATGTCCCATGTATTCCAGACATCTAAAGATGCAAACCAGATCCACCAAAGCACATCAATTAGTTGGGGGTTGGGGGCATTTTCTAACAGCCTCCTGTTCTGTCACTGTCAGTATATCTGTCACGGCCAAAGACTGCCATTAGACTTTTGTCAGGCTGGGAAGCTCCAGCTGACACCTTCAGAAATACAGCTGATACTCTGCATATGCTAATCTTCTCTGGGAATGGAAAAACAAAGCCATTGTACTTGACAGAGAGACGGTTACAAGAGCTTTGAGAGACAGCTGAGTGCACTGACCAGCCTTGAACCTGAGAAACTTGCAGGGAATGCTCCTGGATCCATTCTGTAAGATCACAGAAGCTTTGGCATGTTTTCTCCTTGAGGCCATCAGAGTATACTGCTGAACCACCTCTATTTTCTTGTACTGCATATTTAGTCAGAACAAGGCAAACAATTGCATGCAAGTCATTATTTTCTTTCCCCCTCTCCTCTTTTATATGTTTATATACTGCACTACTGACAAATGTCCTCAATCAGTGTGCAACTAGTTAAACAGAGAGATAGATAAAATAATCAGCAAAAAGAATGAGTCTGAAACACAAAATGAGCTCTCAAATATAGATATATACAGCATATCTTTTTATATGTGAATAGAAAACAAGTATATGGAGTGATGTTATGGTAAACATTTTGGTTAGTTGCATGCTGCAAGTTGCTTCTGGAGTCCAGTCCCACTGGAACATTGCAGCATACCAAAATTCCAGAGAGTTACCCTGGACCGTACTCTGACCTAAAAGAAGTACTGCTTGAATAACAAGCAAAAAGTGGGTGCTAGAAACAATATCATGTGAAAGCTGACTGGCACAACCTGGGGATCACAACCAGAAACAGTGAAGACATCTGCCCTTGCACTTTGCTAATCTACTGCTGGGTAGGCATGCCCAGTGTGGAACACATCTCACAATGTTAAGACAGTGGATGTGGTTCTTAGTAAGACATGCCACATTATTACAGGATGTCTATGCCCCACACCACTGAAGAAATTATACTGTTTAGCTGGTGTTGCACCACCTGACATCAGAAGTCAACAGTGGAAGGACCAAGGCATTGACATCTTTGGACCATCCCCTGTTCGGATATTAACCAGCATCCCAATGCCTAAAATCAAGAAATAGTTTTCTAAGATCTACAGAGATATTCACAGGAACACCTCAGCAAGTGAGAGTCCAAAAGTGGCAGGCTAAAACCTAGAATCTCAATCCACAGCTGAGACCAGATGAGAGATTCCCTCCTGGGAGGCATGGAAGACACTGAACAGACTGTGCTCTGGCACTACAAGGTGCAGAGCCAACATTAAGAAATGGGGCTATGAAGTGGAGTCGGTGACATGTGAGTGTGGGGAAGAACAAACCACAGATGACTTACTACAATCTGGTCTGAACCCTGCAGCATGCACAATGGAAGACCTTCTTGCAGCAACACCAGAGGCACTCCAAGTGGCCAGATTCTGGTCAAAGGATATTTAGTATAATGCCAAATGTTTACTTTGTTTGTGTTTCTAAATACATTAAAACTGTACCCTTGATTTCACTTCTGATGCTATAAATAAAATGGTAAACATTGACTGCAGTAAAACTGGCACTTTTTCCCCCACACAGCTCTAAACTCAGACATTTGTTTGACTCATATATTGGAAAAGTTAGAAAACTGAAAACTACTGAATAAAATTCCATGTAATATCTAGTTTTGAAGAAATGTCCAGTGCAGATGAGCCCAATGCTTGTTTAAAAGTGGTCAAGGCATTTTTGAGGCACTAAATCAGTGTCCAAACAAATTCTTGAATTTGGTGCTCATCCACAGTTTTGATTATTCTTGATTAATGGTAATACTGAAGTTGTCTTTACATCATCCACTACAGCTTTAAAAAGTGATATGTTTTAGTTTTTAGAAGTGTTATGTTTCCCTTCATCTCATTACCATATTTTGTAACTACAGATGGTCCTGAAGACCTGAGTCACAAGAATACAAGGGAATCTAAGGTGAAATTTTTTGAATCCTGGTCTGAACTTCATGAGTCATTAATTGTTAAGTCTGAATCATTAAGTTCATCTCAGGATAAAATAACAAGCCTTAAATTACCTCTAATATTTTATACAAATTTGATGGAGAATGAAATCCTCTTGTGTCTGTCTGCATATTCAGGTTTCAGATGATATAATTTAAAAAAGAATTGTGGCAAGTTAGGTAGGAAGCATATAGACAGTAGCTAGGTGCCGATAATAACAAAGAGTCTAAATGATTTCAAATAGCAAGAGTTCTCACAACAGCCTCATTTGTTAACAGTTAGGCCTTTTGAGAAAGAGGGGAGGCTTAGTCTAGGAACCTAAAAAAGCCAACATGGTACAATGGTTTGAGTGTTGTGCTATGATTTTGGACAACAGGGCTTGAATCCCATATTACGTCATGGTAAACCACTGAACTCCCTCAGCCTCACAGGCCAAAAAAGGCAAACCCCCTCTGAACAAATCTTGCCAAGAAAACCCCATGATAGGATTGCCCTAGTGTCACCAAAAGTCAGAAACAACTTGAAAGCATACAACAAAATATCCTAAAGGCACAAGATCCCATCTGATCTTGGAAGCTCAGCAGAGTTAGCTCTTGTTAATAATAGGATGGGAGACAACCAGCAAATATCCAGTGCTCTAGGCTATATTTCAGAAGAAGAAACTGGCAATGCCGCTTCAGAATTCCTCTCCTAAGAAGACCTAATGAAATGAGTGAGGTCACTATAAACTGACAACACATACACTACTTAAATTTTGGGCAGGAGAGCAGATTGTGTGTCCCTCCAGAAGTTATTGGACTGCCATACCTGTCAGCCCCAGCTATCATACCCAAGGAGATAGGGACCCAGCGGTGCCCAGGTCATTTGAGAAAGAAATTGTTTGCCTGTGTTCCATGTGACAGCTGGGTTCAGCGGGTGCGGGTGAACTACAGCTCCCTTATGCAAGTCCCATCGACCATGGTCCATCCCCCTCCAAACAGCATCAGGATGTAGAGTGGGTCATGGGGGCTCTATGTGCCAAGTTTGGTCTTGATCACTTATTGGTGGGAGTCGTATTGGTCTCAGAAAGTGAGTGAAGGTAGTGCAAATCCCATTGTCCATGGTCCATTCTCCTCCAAACCGCACCAAGGTGTAGAGTGGGTCATGGGGCTCTATGTGCCAAGTTTGGTCCAGTTCTGTCATTTGTTACATTTGCAGTGGTCTCAGGAAGTGAGTGAAGGTCCCATCATCCTTGGTCTGTCCTCCTCCAAACTGCACCAGGGTGTAGAGTGGGTCATGGGTGTCTTTGTGCCAAATTTGGTACTGATTTGTCATAGGTGGGAGTCGTAGTGATATGTGGGATGTAATTTGGGTGTAGGTACAGCAAATCCCATAATCCTTGGTCTGCAGCATGTAGAGTGTTTCATTTGGGATATGTGTGCCAAGTTTGGTTCAGTTCTGTCATCCCTGGCAGTTGCAGTTGTCTCAGGAAGCGAGTGAAGGTATTGCAAATCCCATCATCCGTGGTCCACCCTTCCCCAAACTGCACCAGGATATAAAGTGGGTCATGGGAGTTCTGTCTGCCAAGTTTGATCCAGTTCTGTCACTGGTGGGCATTGCAGTGGTCTGTAGGAGCTGAAGTGATTGAAAGTACTGCAAATCCCATCATCCATGGTCCCTCCTCCCCCAAACACAACCAAGATGTAAAATCGGTCATGGGGGTTATGTGTGCCAAGTTTAGTCCAGGTCCATAATTCCTAGCAGTTACAGTGACTGTGAAAGTGATGGCCAATCAGAATGCTGCCACATACACAGATACATGCATATATACATACCCGCAAACATACATACAAACACTGACTTTTATTATATACTAGCTTGGGGACCCGACGGTGCCCGGGTCATTTGAGAAAGGCATTGTTTGCCTGTGTTCGAAGTTTAGTCTAGGTCCAGGGTCAGCAGGGTTTAGTGGGTGCAGGTGAACTACAACTCCCATATGAAAGTCCCATCATCCATGGTCCATCCCACTCCAAACAGCGCCAGGGTGTATAGTAGGTCATGGGGACTGTATGTGTCAAGTTTGGTCTTGATCAGACATTGGTGGGGGTTGCAGTGGTCTCGGGAAGTGAATGAATGGTCCAAACTCTTCCAAACCACACCGGGATGTAGAGTGGGTAATGGGGCCTCTGTGTCCTAAGTTTGGACTGATTTGTTGTTACTAAGAGTCACAGTGTTCTCAGGAAGCTATTGAAGGTATTGCAAGTCCCATCATCCATTGTCCATCCCCCTCAGACATTGGTGGGGGTTGCAGTGGTCTCGGGAAGTGAATGAATGGTCCAAACTCTTCCAAACCACACCGGGATGTAGAGTGGGTAATGGGGCCTCTGTGTCCTAAGTTTGGACTGATTTGTTGTTACTAAGAGTCACAGTGTTCTCAGGAAGCTATTGAAGGTATTGCAAGTCCCATCATCCATTGTCCATCCCCCTCCAAACAGCACCCAGGTGTAGAGTAGGACATGGGGGCTCTATGTGCCAAGTTTGGTCTTGATCACGCATTAGTGGGGGTCGCAAGGTTCTAAGGAAGTGAGTGAAGGTATTGCAGTTCCCATTGTCCATGGACCATCATCCTCCAAACTTCACCAGGGTATAGAGTGGGTCATGGGTGTTCTGCGTGCGAAGTTTGGTCTTGATCAGTCATTGGTGTGTGTCACAGCAGTCTCAGGAAGTTAGTGAAGGTATTGGAAGTCCCATCATCCATGTTACATCCTTCCCCACACCACACCAGGGTGTAAAGTGGGCCACATTGCATCTGTGTTCCAAGTTTGGTCCAGTTGTGTCATTTGTGGGGGTCAAAATTGTCTGTGGGAAGTAAATCGGGTGAAGGTACTGCAAATCCCATAATCCTTGGTCTGTCCAACCCCAAACTGCAGCAGCATGTAAACTATGTAATATGGGCTATGTGTGCCAAGTTTGGTTCAATTCTGTTATTCCTGGAAGTAGTAGTGGTGTCAGGAAGTGAGTGAAGGTACTGCAAGTCCCATCATCCCTGGTCTGTCCTCCGCCAATCTGCCCCGGGATGTAAAGGAGGTCATGGAGGTTCTGTCTGCCAAGTTTGGTCCAGTTCCATCACTCGTGGGCACGGCAGTGATCTGTGGGAGCCGAAGCGATTGAAAGTATTGCAAATCCCATCATCCCTGGCCCATCATCCCTCAAATGGCACCAGGACATAAAATGGGTCATGGGGGTTATGTGTGGCAAGTTTGGTGAAGATCCGTCATTCCTGGTGGTCTCAGTGGCCTGTGATAGTGTCGGCCAATCAGAAAGCTGGCACATACATACACCGTTGCATACACCGCTGTCCGCCAGATACAAACATTGACTTTTATTTTATATATATATATATATATATATATATATATATATATATATATATATATATATATATATATATACACACACACACACACACACACACACACACACACACACATATATATATATATATATATATAGAGAGAGAGAGAGAGAGAGAGAGAGAGAGAGAGAGAGAGATTAACACAATTAAATCACAGTTATGTGTGTATGTACTGTCATTGCCTGTCAGCTTATGGTTGAAAGACACAACCCCATGAATTCCATAAAGTTTTCTTAGAGGTAGTTATGCCAGTTTGTGCCTCTGAAATATAGCCTACAGCACCAAGTATTCACCACGATAGCCCTACATAGCTTCCAAAGTCAAACAGGATATGGATTTTTAATGTTTTGGGATCCTACATCATTATTAGCGACCACCAATCTGCAGTCACCCTGAGAAAAGATAGGAGAAGGAAATCTTTGGAATGATAATTACATGAAGATAAGGATTTGTTTACTTCATCTATGAGCCTTAACCTTCTTTAGATTGAAGTGATTCAATAGGAAGAGAAATTTTACTCGCATATGACATTGGATGACCTGGAGACAGCATATACTAGCCCAGCTTGTCATCTGTAATTTTATACAAAGTGGTGAAGAGAAACTTATCACTCCATTACTTTTCAGCTTCTCCATCTGGATGCCTCTGCCTTAAAACTCCTTTTAGACTTGGAAACATGACAGAGAGGTCAATTTACCAAGTAATTACATGCCCACTATAGCAAGAGACTCCTTAGTAAATGGTTAACTATATTCGCTCACTGAAAAGGTCATTGACTGCCCATCTGATGCAGTAAAAGTGGGGCAAAGCTGAGGTCTAAAACACATCCTGGATATGGGAAGCAATTCACTGAGGAGGGCCTTTTGATGTGTAAAGTTCTGAGGCTCCATTCACACCAGGGCTGAAGAATTTACAATGACTGCTACTCAAATGCAGGTCTTATCTTCACCTTAACTTTCAATATTCTGAAAATATAAATAATTCTTTTTATTTCAACTTTTCAGGCATCTTCTCACTACATTGAACTAAATCTCCATTCCTCTCTATTTTGGACCATGCTGACTGAAGATCCTAGGAGCACTAAGTTTTCAGAAACTAAGTTCTTTTGAAAGAAAAATAGATGTAACAGAAGACAATAAAGAATGTATGAGATGCAATGAAGAGACTGAACTTCCTTTCCACATTATATGTGGTACATTGTATGCAGGGAGGAAAACATACAATTAACTTTTCAGGAATATAACATTACTCTTGCAGTTTATGCCTGGGTATACCCTAAAAGGCACAAAATCCCATGTGATCTTAGAAGTTAAGCAGGGTTTGTCCTGTTTGGTACATAGATGGGAGACTATCAACAAATACCAGGTGCTCTAAGCAGTATTTCTTAGAACAAGTTCATAGAGTTGAAAGAGACTACAAGATTCATTCAGTCCAACTTCCCATCATTCAGTAAAATATAATAAAAGTACTTCTTAACCTCTGCTTAAAAACATCCAGAGAAGGAGACTCCACCATGCTCCAAGGCAGCATATTTCACTGTTGAACAGCTCTGACCATCAGGAATTTCCTCCTAATGTTTAAGTGGATTCTTTTTTCCTGCAATTTGAATCAATTGCACCACGCCCTAGTCTCCAAAGCAGCAGATACAAGCTTGTCCCCTCCTCAATGTGACATTCTTTCAAGCATTTGAACATAGTAATCATGCCCCCTCTCAGCTTTCTTTTCCCCAAGCTAAACATACCCAGCTCCCTCAGTCGTTCCTCATAGGGCTTGGCTTTCAAATCTTTGATCATTCTGGTCATCCTTCTCTGGCCATGTTCCATCTTGTCAACATCCTTCTTGAATTGTGGTGCCCAGAACTGGATACAGTCCTCAAGATGAGGTCTGACCAAAGCATAATAGAGTGAGTTCCCTAAGACTAGATGGTCGAGTAGTACTGATGTAACCTAGAACTGCATTGACTTTTTAGCTGCCACATCACAGTGTTGACTCATATTTAGCTTATTATCTACTAAAACTCCTAAATCCCTTTCACATGTACTGTTTTCAAGGCAGGTGTCATTCATCCCACAACAGTGCATTTCATTTTATTGCCTCCTCAATGCTGATGATGCCTCAGTGCTGCTGCTTTTTCTCTTATGCTTAATGGTGTGTATACGGACGGTAGTATTTTATAGAGATGTGCGTGAAAATTTTTCCTTCGTTTCTTTTGTGCTATTGTTTTGTTTCGACCGTCTATCTACACAAAACAAATGACATTTTCATAGGAAATGAGAGGTGACACAAAAATGAAAGCCGCACAGTCATCATGCTTGCTTTCATTTTCCTTTCATTTCTGCCCCGTAACAATAAGCAGGTACTGACAGAGGGCTGCTTTCCCATTACAGCTGATGTGTACCAATGGGTATTAATAATCATATCTATATCTATATTTATGTATAGATATATTAAGAACAATAGCTACTCTGGGAATCTAAGCTGAGCCTGGGAGAGGAATGCCTCTGCATTACATCTGATGTGTGGAAATGGGTGTGTGTGAGGGGGGGGGGAGATCCAGGCATTTTAAAAGTTGGTGGGCTAAAAGGGATCGAAATGCTCTCTGTGTGTGGCGATTTTCACCTCTCTAGCCCAAAAACTGAGGGGGGGGGGGCGGGAGGATGAGCCTCGGAAGCCCTCCCATTGCCGCCAATGGCATGAAAATTATTCTGTTTTTCATTAGCTAGATGAAAATTCATGTCGTATAGGCGGCCCATTTTTGTTAGCGGTAACCAAATATGAAAATGAGATGACACAAATGAAACTACACAAAACCAACAGCAATTCCATACAAAAGTACAACACTAGTATTTTACGATGATCTGATCCTATTTTACTTCACTTTAGTGGTGTTTTCGTTTTAATGGCGTGTTTGCTTTTGTGTTTGTTGGACTTTCTGTCCCATATGTAAGTTGCCCTGAGTCCCTTCAGGTAGATGGTGGCAGGGTATAAAAATAAAGTTATATTATGATTATTATTATGATTACTACTACTACTACTACTACTACTACTACTATTACTCGATTTACTAGTTAAATGTGTCTCAAATGTTATATTTGTTTATTTAAAATTTTAATCTTGTTAGTTTATTCTACTTTATAATTATATTTTGAAGTTGTTTATTGTTTATGATTTGATCTGTCTTGCTATATCTTGTTGGCATTTAACGTTTGCCATTTTCTTGTACACCGCCCTAAGTCCCCTTGAGGAGATAGGGCAGGATAAAAATAAAGTTGTTGTTATTGATGTGGTGTGGTGGTGTGAAAATTGCAGGAAGGACATCAACAGCAAGATAGGCAGGTAACAACATACTACTAGCAGAAATTAGCAAAGACTTGGAATTACTGCTGGAAGTCAAGGAAGAAAGTCTAAAGGCAGGTTTCCAGATGAATGCCAAGAAAACAAAAATAATGACCACAGCAGAGGTATATAATTCTATCAATGTTGTAATACCTTTTCATGCAGTGGAATTCAATATTCTTCCCATTTTTGGCTGAAAAATAAAATCTGTCATTTTTACCAAACCCAAAACAAAATCCTGACTTCTGGGACTTGGGCAAACTAGATATCATTTTAATAGGTTATGAAACCTTAGAGATTTTTTTTCTTTGAAATCTTTGGGTACTTGAATTACAGTGAGACAAGACAGACTGAAATAATGGAATTATGTTAAGTGCTGATTAAGGTTGTGCATTTGTATGGAATTGCTTACCATTTCTGTTTTTTCCATTCGTATGGCCCCATTTACATTTCCATCCGCTGCTGATGGAAATGGGCTCCTATATGAATGGGCCTTTCTGTACAAGGTCCAAAAAACCCAAACATTTTTCAAGCCTTGGGCAGCAAAGCACCAGGCCCTACAGGCTGGGTCTATGAGCGATTGAGTGCTTGATGGCTCATAGGCCCGGCTCACAGGGCCTACTGTTGAGCGCTCAATGGTAGGCCTATATCAGCCAGGGCCTACGGACCTATGAGCATTGAGTGCTCAATGTCTCCTAGGCCCAGCTCGCAGGGCCTACAGGCGAGTGCCAAGCACTTGATGCTCATAGGCCCTGTGAGAAAGGCCTATGAGCATCGAGCGCTTGGTGCTCGACTGTAGGCCCTATGAGCCAGGCCTACGAGCCATTGAGTACTCAACGCTTGTAGGTCCAGCAAGAAGAGCCTACGAGCATTGAGCGTCCAGTGCTTGGCCAAAGGCCCTGCAAGCCAGGGCCTACAGTCAAGTGATGAAACTCAGCTGACCAAACAGCTACTGTTTAAAAAATTTTGTTTCACTGTTTATTTTATTCACGTGGGGTTGTACCGTTCAGTGCAATCCAAATGGACGAAATGGTACAAAACCATGAATGAAACCGATGAAACAGAATTCGAGCCTAACCCTAGTGTCAATTGGCCAAGTTTCCATCATTTCAACAGGTACACTGTCATTAAACCTATCATATACATCTAGGAAAGAAAAAAGAGGGAGAGGGAGGAATCAGGAATAGGGAGCATATTCTTGGATTGTGAAGGACAAACTGAGTTGCTCTCCAATAGTATCAGGGAATCCATACATTCTTTACCACTGTCTTAAATGATAGCAGGGCTTTTTCATGTAAGGAGAGACTTGAGAACTTGAGAACTGGTGTGAGAGAATTATCTGTCTGCAAGGACATTGCCCAGGGGATGCCCAGATGTTTGAAGTTTTTACCATCCTTGTGGGAGGTTTCTCTCATGTCCCCACATGGGGAGTTGGAACTGACAAAGGGTGCTCATCTGTGCTCTCCCCGGATTCGAACCGGCAACCTTCAGGTCAGCAACCCAAAAAACAAACAGCAACCCTACAACCATCCCTCCATGATGGGAAAGTAAAACCATTTAAAGTAAATTTACATAATAATGATTAATTCTGCTGGTGATTAAGGATAACTCTTACTTGGTGTGAAACACCATAGCCTTCCAGACTGATATATTTAAACAAAGAACTGTCTTAGAGCTAGACGATCTTAAAAAAAAAAAAAAAGGGGGAGCAGCATGAGCAGCATTGGAGCTAGGGTGTAATTTGAACACTTTGATGGCACAGCAGAAGCATTTGCCCTTCCCTTGTTTTACAGATCTCTCACAGAACACTATGTGGCATGACATAACATGTCACATAGCTACTACTCTTAGTGCATGGTCGCTGTTGCTGTGTGGTGAAAGCTGGCATGCAGATTAAATAGTTCAAGTGCATATCTGTTTAACACACTGAATGTGGGGTTTTTATAGTCAGAATGGACTACTGAATCCAAAATGGTAAGAAATCATGAAATTTTCAGCATAAAGTACAGAAAGCCCAGTATCAGACTGATATTATGCTTCAGAGGGGTTCTTCTTATATTATTACAATAACACTTATTTATATGCTGCTTTTTCTGTTAGAATAGACACAAAGTGTACAATAATATTAAGAACAATATAATGTACAACCTTAAAAATATAAACACACAAGTAGAATTTAAAAGGAACATATATATAATTGAAAACATTTAAATCATTAAGAACCTATTAAAATAAATTTTAAAGCTTTTTAACAGTCTCTAGCTTGGTCTTTAAGAATTTCTTTTTTAAAAGCCTGCATGAATAGACATTTTTAGCCTGCCATTGGAAGAACAGCAAAGAAGGGGCCATTCTGGCTTCCTTGGGTACTTTGAATTGTGCCTGGAAAGAGAATGACAGCCAGTGGAGCTGCTGCAACAAGGTAGTTGTACACTCCCTGTAGCCAATTCTGGTTAACAACCTGACCACAGCTCTTAATAGACAGCCCATACTCTTAATAAACAGCCCCATGTAGCGTGCAGTACAGTAATTCAAAAAGGATTCAACTATGGCATGTACCATCATGGCCAGATCTGATGTCTCAAGGAACAGATGCAGTTGGTGCACAAGTTTTAAATGTCCAAAGGCACGTCTAGCCATTGCAGAAACCTTGGCCTCCATGTTTAATGCCGAATCCAGAAGTATCCCCACACTGCAGACCTGTGTCTTCAGGGGGAGTGTAAACCCATCCAACACAGGCTGAATCCCTATTCTCTGTACTGCCTTCTGACTGAGCAGGAGTGCCTCTGCCTTGTCTGAAGTTTCAATTTGTTTGCCATTGATATTGAGCTATGATTTGGTAGGGAATCCCCTTCTGAAGGGAACCCCCGCTTCTGCCCAAGCTGCAGGTTCGAGAATCCTGGCAAGGGGGGGGGGGAGCTGCTATAAATCAAGGTTTTGCTACAAAATCTCACCCTCAGATGTGAAGAAAGAAGACTGAGTTGTTTATTCAGTTCAGCTGAAATGGATGACAGCCTGCGATCATTCGTCAAGGAGCCATATCATGCATTACAGATCAACAGCTTTTATAATACAGAAAATGGGAGGCGCAACTTGAATTTTGTGCCGTTCATTCCCCCGCCCCTCTGCGTGCTGATTGGTCCTTGAAGCAGCGGCACGAACCCCTGTCCAATCAGGGAGCTTCTAGCGCCTCGGTGTTTCCACCATTCAGAGACGAGGAGGCAGGCTAAGCTGAAAACAATGGATTTGCTAGGGATTAGCGAGGGATTATGATTGAGTCATTGAGTAAATGTCCAGAAGGAAGTACCGAGAGTCTTTCCAAACCCTCAAGGTAGTTTCTAGGCTGCTTCTTGGGGTGCAAATATACATATTTTCTGGCAGGCTTTGCCAGATTCCGGTGAGTCAAGGCTGATTGGATGGGCTGTATTTGTTTCTGAAGGAGTCCTAGTTCATTTTGACAGCCGGGACAATCATAGGCTTTGATTGTCCCTATTATAAGTGGTCCGAGAACCAGATGGTCACCTTTCCATTAAATGGGCCAGTTCCAATGTTTAATGGGGGAAGACCAGATCTATTGTCCATGCAAGATGGGTGTCTGACGGTTTCCTGGTGCGTGGGATTATCCTCTCTGAAGAGTATTGCAACTATTTGTCCATATGATTCTTAGGTCAGATTTTGGTCATTCTTTAATATAAAATATATTTCATGGTGATAAAGGGAAAAGGGGGCATGCAGGATATACAGGTCACATGTAGGAACATATTTCATCTTATTTCACCCATCCCAAAGCCCAAGTTTTAATGTAGGGAATCCATAAAGAAATAAAAGTTCAGAAAAGGAGTTGAATCTGTGACAATCTGGGCGAAGCAGCCCCACTGGGTCAAAGGTCAGCGGGAGGGGGGAGCTCCGGAGATAAGGGCAGTTCATGAATGGAAGGCAGGGAGCCCTGGGTGGCCCCCTCCGCACCCAGCACATAGTCTGAACCTTTGAGAGTCCATTCTTGCAGAGAAAATTGCACTGCAGTGCGAGGAAACTCCATTTTTGACAGTTGACAGATTTTGACAATCAGTTGATTTGTCTCTGGAAACTTTATTAATTCGAGAGCAGGTGGTCTCCTCATGACGGGGAAGCCTTTTGAGTTAGTGATATGAAAAATGGTCATGCTTGGGGTCAAAATGGGAGAGATATGGCCAGAAATAGAGGCTCGGGTAGCCCGCGGCTCCACGGCTTGTCCAGCGAGGGAGAAAAAGAGGGGAAGGCAGAGCAGCATGAGGGAATTCATGCTTCAGTATAAGGGAAGATACAAAATAGCTTTTATTAGAAGTTGCTACATAGTTAAAAGTTTGGAAGGCACAGAGAAGGAGCAAAAGATACATTTTAAGTTGCTGCTGGGGCATGCAGGCATGGCCGGATTGGTCTCAGCATGGCTCCTCCTGATCTGCGGAACTCCCTGCTGCAGGTCAGATTAAGTTGAATGCAGATGGCTGCCTAGGTTCGACCACACCATTATGAAGGACACTATTTTGGGACCAGGACAGCTTTCTTGACTTGAGATGGAAAGGAGTAATAGAGCTGGGTGTCTTCTGCATATAGATGGTACCAAACTTCAAACCTCCAGATTACCTCTTTTAGTGGTTTCATGTAGATGTTGAACAGCATGAGGTACTAAACCAAGCCTTGAGGGACCCCACAGGCCAGTTCTCTGAATAGGTCATCTACCAATGCGATCAAAGCTGTCTCTGTTCAGAGATAAAATTAAAAACACATGAAGAAATAAAAAAAATAGATCCAGAGATAAATTGGCTTCAATATTGGCAGATCAGAGAAGAATATAAAGAAGATAAAGAAAAAGGATTCGAAACAACAGAGAAATTCTGGGATAAAATATTGAAAATTAATACCAAATTGATAAGAATATTGTACAAACAATTACTCACCTGGGCTCTGGAGGAAGATCATATAAAAGAAGTAATGATAAAATGGGCCAGAGTGATAGGGCACACAATACAGTTACACCAATGGAAGGAGATATGGGTAAAAAAGCTAAGGTGGGTCTATGCGACGGAAATAAAAGAGAACTGGTATAAGATGTTCCACATGTGGTACTTGACACCAAATAAGCTCACTAAAATTATCAGAAGTAAATCCCAGGGAACATATTGGAAATGTGGTAAGCATACAGGCACCTTTCTACATATGTGGTGGGAGTGTAAGAAGATAAAAAAAAAAATTGGGAAGAAATACATAAAATGATGACAAAAATCGTACAAAAAAATTGAATTCAAACCAGAACGTTTTTTATTAGGGATTATTGACAAACAGATAGATAAAAATACAGACAGATGAATATTCTATCTCACCACAGCTGAGAGAATAGTGCTGGCACAACTATGGAAATCAGAAGATACACCCATTATGGAGAAATGGCTCAATAAAATAATGGACGTGATGAATATGGACATATCAACACAAAAACTAGCACAGGATAGAGCACCAGATAACAAAACAGACTGGAAACCTATGATCGAATACTTGCAAAAAGAGAAAATTAACTTTTGTATAAAGTTTGATTAAGAAAATTCCAGGGGATAATAACATAAAGTAAAGGTAGTTAAATATGTGTAACTACAAAACCAAAAGACAGGAAAAATAAAACAAAAGGACCATATCCAGAGCTCTGGGAGTAACAAGGACATTAAAGCAACTGTATACATGTGTATCCTAAGCTGTTGTTGTGGGTCTTTTTGTTTTTGTTTTTGTTGGGTTTTTTTTCCTGTTGCTTCAATATTGTCATTCACCGTTTATGTCAATGTTACCCTTTATGTCAATGTTACCTACCCTCATCGCCCCCCCCCCCCCAATACCCTGACTTCATGTATGTATTTTATTATATGGACAAAAAGAGAATTCTTATTGTAACAAGAAATTCGCAAGTTGCTTATAAACCTCATAATAAAAAATATATACATTGAAAGCTGTCTCTGTTCCATGACCAGACCAGAAACCAAACTGAAATGAATCAAGCCCTGGATGACACTTGTTTCCACAATTACTGACTTGAAATAGTAGCATTTGCAACCCAAGGGGACTGCCACCCTGGATATCCAGATTATTTGATCTGGGAGACAGTTGATAAGCACCAAGTTTCACTCCCTTTTTTGTTATCACTGGGATCATCTTCTCTTTCCATATTTTTCTCTGCCCTGTCTGACTTCAGTGACTGCCCCAGGGATAAGAAATCATTAGACTAACAAAACAAGGCTACTTTCCACTTTTATATTTTACTCCACTTTTATATTTTACTCCTAAGATGTCTTAAGTCTTTGTTTTGGAAAAATCATCTAAGAAATAACAATGAAGATGATGGTGCAATGCACAGGTGTAACTTTTCACACTTTTGCCTGACAAGCTGGATCTCTCAGCATTGTCTCTTGAGTGCAACACCGAATGCTACCGATAGTTCTAGAAACACAGTTATACCTGCTTCAGCATACTCCTGTTGCCACTGAAGTGAGCTACGCATGCCTGTATGAATGTGTGTGCATATGTGTATGTTATCGGGGTCTGTAAGCTGTAAAACAATGTAACCCATTCTAAATTAAGAGGCAGTGCTGAGACACAGCTGACACGGCATGTCTTGACACTTCAGCCTGAGAGGAATGAGCTGGGGAGGTGCGGATGGAGGGAACGGAAGGCAACTGCATTCCTAGATTATAACTAAAGGCCAGGGAATCTTTCTTGAAAAACAGCCATTCCCAGAAGGCTATTTGGCAGTAGGCGCATAATCAATATTTCCCATCTGCTTCAGCTTTTATGTAGTGAGGAAGAGGATGGTAATAACCAGTCAGGAGTTAAATAATTTCTCCCTGCTCTCTGACCGCAAAGGGGCTGACTGGGCTACCCAGCCAACTGCATGGTGTCATTCTTAATCATACCTTATGGCCATTGGGTTTGCATTTAGGGAGAGGTGAAGCCGGTTGCTTCAGAGGTGGCTAATGGAAACATTTTGCTGCAGGGGAGCCAAGCACACACCTGCTGTTCCCACCTGCACTTCTGGCTGGTAGTCAAAAGTAGGGGGCTGGATGGTGGGAGCAGGGCACAGCAATGCTGCTAAGCTTGCCTTCCTCAGACTTGCTGCTCCAGAAAGACCGGAGATTAAGCAATGCACCTGGAACTGGGCTTTTGAACTTTCCAACTGCAGGGGCACTCATTTATTTCTCTTTGTATTTTTTGGGATAGGGATACAGACAAGAAAAATAGTTTGTACGCATGTCTTCAAGCATTCTTTGCCTAAGAAAACCCTATAAATCTATGCATCAACAGGCATATGAATTTCATAGGGCTTTCTTAGGCAAGGAATACTCATAGGTGATTTTGACAGTCCTTTCCTCTGAATTATAGTCTATAGCACCTGTTTTAGTGTGTGGCACCCCATTCCAGTACTAACCAGGGTTGATTCTGCTTAGCTTGCAAAATCAAACAGGATCTGCTGCTTATAGGATATTTGGTCCCGAACTCTCACTGACACTTCGGGCAATGCAGGACAGAGATTTTGGATTCTTTATTTTGTTTTGTTTTTAAATCTGATTTGCATGCTTAAAATAGGATCGCCTGCTCCATTCTAGACCACACCACATGTAAGATATGATTTGGATGTATTGTGTATTTCGTTTGGTTCCTTTCTAACATTGTTTTGGTGATCCATATAACAACATTGGTAGAGGTTTCAGGTTAAGGCAGAGAGTTCTAGACCAGACTTTCTGCATTCATCCTCATCCAAGTATTTCATTGGTTTGATCCCTGAAGCTGCTATGAGCTGTCACAACCATGTCACATTTTTTGATGTGCAAAACACTATAAAACCTTCACTGTGGCCCTGGTCAGAATTGCACCTGTTTGAAATATAGAGAGCTAAAATTGGGGGTAACTGACACCACCACAGTGCGTGCACACACATGAACAACAACATCAACAACAAAAATCCAAAGGACACATTGGTGATGCCTTTAATAGGCCAACCAGGAGCCAACAATGATGGTAGTTTTTGAATTCTACTGTCATCTTCATCAAGGCAAAGATGATGTGTATAGACTGCCTGATGAAGGATCCAGTCTGCCTCAAAGACTAACATCAAACTTTCTGTACTTTCTGGCTGGCCTGGTTAAAGTAATATCAATGTATGCCTTGGATGAAGACCTGCAGGTAAGTTAAGCATGTGCTGAGTACAAATGTCTCAAGCAGGCTTAGTAGCCACATTTGGCTGAACAGGACTACAGAGCTCTTATAAGCAAGGATGATGTGTGTGTGTGGACATCGAGGGACAGAGTTTGCATGCATATTCATATCCCTGTCACCCATTGAGTCTGAGTGTAGTTTATGTGCTCTCTACAACTTTACATAATAGGTTATGATTAGAGCACTAGCCAAGATCACACAATGAAGGCCCATCGCAGAGAGGGTGCATTTCTTGTAGAACAAAATAGTATCCTATATTTTGTAAAAAAAAAAAAGTTGTTTTTGCAATGGGGAGATGCTGAAGTAATAGGGAAAATTCAGATGTTAAATGAGCCACTTTGCTCTCAAGATGCATTGAACTAAAATTTCAATCATGCTTGATGTGGCTCATGAAAATTGCAGTCCAACACATCTGAAGGATAATAGGTTGGACAAACATGACCAAAGGAATAACAAAGTTTAACTTTTAGAAATGTTTGCCCTTGTTTATATGTGTACGTGCACATTGTGAAGAAATGGTAATAGAATACGATTATTGCTTAAGACATACGGCAATTTTAAGATGACCCCAACATGGGGTTTTCTTGGTAAGATTTATTCAAAAGGATTTGCCTTTGTTTCCCTCTGAGGCTGAGAGACTGTGGCTTGCCCAAGGTCACTTAGGCCTCTTTCACATGGCTGAATAAAATCCAACATTTTCTGATTTGAACTGGAATATATAGCAGTGTGGACTCAGATAGCCCAGTTCAAAGCAGATTTTCTGCCTTGATATTCTGGGTTATATGGCTGTGTGGAAGGGTCCCTAGTGGTTTGTCCAGCTCCCCATGTATTTGATAAATTTCTGTTTGGTCTTTCTCAAAAAATGTTTTTTAAAAACTACAATATTGATTATCTTTCTAAAAGCAGAAGTAGTCCTATATCAACATCCAGATAGTGGATATACATGCTGAATCAAGTGTGTCTGTGGCTTTTAAGAATACTTTGGAACAGATGCTGTTGCCAAGAAAAGCCAGTGGAGTGAAAATGAGTTCATCAGCTATTATTACACTTGTGCAGTTTTAGTATAAACAACATCAGAATGGGTCCTGAAAAAGAAACAATTATTCTGGGCTGCTTGATTGGCTATGAAATGTTAATTCTTCTTAAGCCATGGAGCAAAAATGACTTACGAGGATAAATCTGTCAATCCCTCAGTTTGTAGTTTGTGCCTTGGTGGAGATTTGGCAGTGAAAGTAAATTATGGTTCACTAAGGATTAGAGTTTATGTTTTTCTTTTGGATTTTTTTAGTGCCTTGTGGTTTTTCAAATGCAGTGAAACAGAAGACTATTTCCAGTGCTGTGTTTGTTACAAAAGGAGTATATGGAAAGAAAGCAGAGCTTGACATTCTCTGTAGATTCCCAGGTGAGGTTTTTTTTTATGAAGAGGTTTATTTATTTATTTATTTTACATCATTTCTATCCCACCGAAGGGACTCAAGGCAGCTTACAGATATGGCAAAAATTCAATGCCAAGAAAAACAACAATACAGTAAAAACACAAAGAGTTAAAAATGATTTACATTAAGCATTAATACACATGGAGCAGTACATAAAGTTAAAACATATGAAGTGCATAGTTTACTAAGAACATTGCTAACCATTTGGTGACAGTTCACTAACCAGTAACAGATGTATGGTGATATCTTTGCAGCGCAATCCCATACGCTCCATTTGTCCCTATTTGATAAGGCAAACCCGCTTAATCCTCTAAATACTCCACTTTTTAAATTAAAAATGTCACAACTTCTCACTCCTCTTTCTACTTTGTTCTCAGCTTACTTCAGTTGTTGTGTACTGATTCAAAGTGTAAAGTGCAAAAACACAAAAATAAATGACAGGCTAACCTTATCTCTTTGTGTGTGTGTGTTACAAGCTTGGTAGATGAAGGAAATGCTGTGAGTGAAGCATATCTTAATTTCAGTAAGGCCTTCAACCAAAGAAACCAATAAAATTTGTGCTAGACAACAATGCTACTGTTAGGTGGATTAGGAATTGTTTGACTGGCCGAACCCAAAGGGTGCTCACCAAAGGCTCATCCTCATTTTGGGAAGAAGCAACTAGTGGGATGCCACAAGGGTCTGTCCTGGGCTATACAACATTTTTATCAATTACTTGGATGATGGAATAGGAGGCATGCAGATCAATTTTGCAGATACCACAAAATTTGGAGGGATATACCCCAGAGGGCAGAATCAGAATACAAAATGACTTTAACAGAGAGCTTGGCCCAAACAACAAAATTAACCTCAACACTGAAAAATGCAAGGCACTACACCTAGGCAGAAAAAAATGAAATGCACCAATATAGGATGGGTGTCGCCTGGCTTGCAAGAGCAACTTAGAAGATGTGGTACCCTACAAGCTGAACATGAGTCAACATTTTGATGTAGCAGTTAAAAATGCTGATATGATTCAAAGGAGTACAGTGTCAAGATTGAGGGAGGTCATAGTCCCAATCTATTCTGCTTTGGTCAGACCTTACCTGTAATCAGAGGCGGTCCAACCATAAGGCGAAATAGGCATTTGCCTGTGGCGCCATCGTCCCGGGGGCACCATCGTTCTGGGAGGAGGGCACCACTCTCCACCTCCTTCTCTTTTGGGCCTTCCAGCGGCCGCGCTGGGCCTTCCGGCCAGCGCAGACCCACCTTCGCACCACGCAAGCCCACCTTTGGGGCCTTCAGAGATTGTGAGGTCTGTAGGAACTTGGAAGCTAGGTATGTGGGGTTTATATATCTGTAGAAGGTCCAGGGTGGGAGAAAGAACTTTTCTTTGAAGCAGGTGTGAATGTTGTAATTAATCACCTTGATTAGCATTTAATGGCCCTGTGGCTTCAAGGCCTGGCTTCTTCTTGCCTGTGAGAATCTTTTTTTGGGAGGAGTTAGCTGTCCCTGATTGTTTACTGTCTGGATTTCTTCTGTTTTCAGAGTGTTGTTCTTTATTTATTGTCCTGATTTTAGAGTTTTTTTTTTAATACTGAGGGCTATTTGGGTTATCTAAGTCCACACTGCCCTATATCCCTGTTCAATGTTTAGTGCTAAATTTGCAAATATAGTAATTCCTACATAATATTACCATGTATTGAACTGCTTTTTCTATTGATTTGTTGTAAAACATGATGTTTTGGTGCTTAATTTTTAAAATCATAATGTAATTTGATGTTTTATAGGCTTTTCCTTTATACTTCCTTATTATCCAACATTTTCGCTTATCCAACGCTTTTATTTTTCAGTGATTGGTTTGGGGGGGGGGGGCGCCAAAATTCTGTTCGCCTACACTTGAAAAATACCTAGGGCCGGCTCTGCCTGTAATATTGTGTCCAGTTCTGGTTACCACAACTCAAGAAGGATATTGACAAACTGGAATGTGTCCAGAGAAAGGTGACCAATAGATCAAAGGTCTGGGAGACAAGCCCTATGAAGAATGAGAGCTGGGTATCTTGGAGAAAAGAAGACTGAGAGGGAACATGATAGCCATGTTTAAATATTTGAAATGATGTCACATCAAGGAGAGGGTAAGCTTGTTTTCTTCTTTTCTGAAGGCCAAGAAACATAGCAATGGATTCAAATATTAGAAAGAACTTTCTGACTGTAAGACAGTAGTTCTTAACCTGGGGTTGCTAGATGTTTTTGGCCTACAATCCCCAGAAACCCCAGCCAGTTTACCAGCTTTTAGGATTTTTGGGAGTTGAAGGCCAGAAGCATCTGGGGACCCCGGGCTGAGAACCACTGCTGTAAGAGCTGATAGGCAGTGGAATATGCTGCTTCGGCATCCAGTGGAGCCTTCTTCTTGAGGTTTTTAAGCAGAGTCTGGATGGCCACCTGTCAGAAGTGTTTTGATTGTGTGTTCCTGCATGGTAGGGGGTTGGACTGGATGGCTCTTGGAATCTCTTCCAGCTCTATGATTCTATAATTTCAGCTCTATATTTGGAGGTAGTTTAACATACAGTACTTCACCCCATAATAGTCACATACCACCTTTTTTCCCTTTTGGGGGTTTGTGTTACTATTATGCAGTGGCAACTATTATGCGGTAAAAAAAACCTTTGAAAGGTTTTTTCACTCCATATTAGTTCCTTTGAGGGTGCAGCCATGCGAGCACATGAAGCATCACCCGCCCAAGTGGCTACCCCATGCTGAAATGAAAAAAGGGACTGGGAGCTGAGTCAAGTCTCACAGCACCAAAAGAGCAGTTGCACCCTGAATTCCCTTGGCCACATGACTGAATTAGGTAGTAAATATTATAATGGGAAGTGCAAAATAGCAATTTTGACTTCCTCAAAAGGGGCTGCAACTGTTATGTGATGAAATATGGTACTTATGGAGACCTCAAATCACCTGATAAGTTATGATTGTGAGTTTTGAAGATTAAATATAAAAACATCAAAGGTTTAAGATGGAGACTGTGTATAATGCTTATAGCAAGAAAAGTATTTTATTAGCTTAAAAGACTTTGAGAGAACAGCTGAGTAAGTCAGTTTTAAACTCCCCCCCCCTTTTTTTTTTAGAAAGAAGTTTAGGGGGAGCTATGTAATATAATCAATGTCTGGATCTTTTGAGGTATCTCCAGGTTGAGGGGGGGGGGGTGTTGGCCTGCAAACAAGGGAAGCACACAAACGCTTTCCTCACTCCAATGGTTGGGCTTGTCCTATTTCGCCTTCTCCAAAACTCCATTCAACAAGCTTCAGAACAAAGCAGGGAGCATCCTCATTGGTCAAGAAACAGCACCACATCCACAGATTTACATTTAATGGGATGTGGTCATGAAGCAACCCCCAAGGGTAACCATTATTGGCTTAAGCATGACTTTCTCCCCAGGAAGTCTGTGTAAGATCGAAGCCTTTCACTTTAGTTGATGGCAGTGTGTTTAGAAATTGCTTAGAAATTGAGATATAATAACAGACTTGAGCTAGCTCAGTAGCACAGAAAGTTACGTGATTTACCCTTGATGGGTAAATTGACTGAACAAATTCAGGTGTTGCATGAAGAAGCACAATTGGACTTGATAGGTGGTTTATTTTCTTACATACAGTATGTAAACAATAATTCTCAAGTAAAGTATTTTATAGGTCAGATCTATTTTGGAAACAACTTTATTATTCTACCATTTTTAAAAGATTGTTAATTCTGCAAAGATATGCTTTAATGGGAATATTCATTTTTAGTTAAATGTGCATCATATTTTCCAGTCTTTAGATTTGTTTTCATTTTGTTTGGCTCAGCCATATAGTTTCTTTGAAAAATACTATTAATAAATGTGTATATATTTGGCTTTCTTAAAATCAAGTTTTACATAGAATCATAGAATCATAGAATAGTAGAGTTGGAAGAGACCACATGGGCCATCTAGTCCAACCCCCTGCTAAGAAGCAGGAAATCGCATTCAAAGCACCCCCGACAGATGGCCATCCAGCCTCTGCTTAAAAGCCTCCAAGGAAGGAGCCTCCACCACGGCCCCGGGGAGAGAGTTCCACTGTCGAACAGCTCTCACAGTGAGGAAGTTCTTCCTGATGTTCAGGTGGAATCTCCTTTCCTGTAGTTTGAAGCCATTGTTCCGTGTCCTAGTCTGCAGGGCAGCAGAAAACAAGCTTGCTCCCTCCTCCCTATGACTTCCCTTCACATATTTGTACATGGCTATCATGTCTCCTCTCAGCCTTCTCTTCTGCAGGCTAAACATGCCCAGCTCTTTAAGCCGCTCCTCATAGGGCTTGTTCTCCAGACCCTTAATCATTTTAGTCGCCCTCCTCTGGACGCTTTCCAGCTTGTCAACATCTCCCTTCAACTGTGGTGCCCAAAATTGGACACAGTATTCCAGGTGTGGTCTGACCAAGGCAGAATAGAGGGGGAGCATAACTTCCCTGGATCTAGACGCTATTCCCCTATTGATGCAGGCCAGAATCCCATTGGCTTTTTTAGCAGCCGCATCACATTGTTGGCTCATGTTTAACTTGTTGTCCACGAGGACTCCAAGGTCTTTTTCGCCCACACTGCTGTCAAGCCAGGCGTCCCCCATTCTGTATCTTTGATTTCCATTTTTTCTGCCGAAGTGAAGTATCTTGCATTTGTCCCTGTTGAACTTCATTTTGTTAGTTTTGGCCCATCTCTCTAGTCTGTCAAGATCGTTTTGAATTCTGCTCCTGTCTTCTGGAGTGTTAGCTATCCCTCCGAGTTTGGTGTCATCTGCAAACTTGATGATCGTGCCTTCTAACCCTTCATCTAAGTCGTTAATAAAGATGTTGAACAGAACCGGGCCCAGGACGGAGCCCTGCGGCACTCCACTTGTCACTTCTTTCCATGATGAAGACGACGCATTGGTGAGCACCCTTTGGGTTCGTTCGCTTAGCCAATTACAGATCCACCTAACCGTAGTTTTGTCTATCCCACATTTTACTAGTTTGTTTGCCAGAAGGTCGTGGGGGACTTTGTCGAAGGCCTTACTGAAATCCAGGTACGTTACATCCACAGCATTCCCTGTATCGACCCAACTCGTAACTCTATCGAAAAAAGAGATCAGATTAGTCTGGCATGACTTGTTTTTGGTAAATCCGTGTTGACTATTAGCAATGACCGCATTTGTTTCTAAGTGTTCGCAGACCACTTCCTTAATGATCTTTTCCAGAATTTTGCCTGGTATTGATGTGAGGCTGACCGGACGGTAATTGTTTGGGTCGTTCTTTTTTCCCTTCTTGAAGATAGGGACCACATTCACCCTCCTCCAATCTGCTGGGACTTCTCCCGTTCTCCAAGAACTCTCGAAGATAATTGCCAAGTTTAGCATTCAGTTCCTTAACAAACTAATGTTATATATATTTTCTCAGATCAGACAGTGGCTTATTTCCAAGTATGTATGAACCACATTATGTGATTTGTGATTTGAATGGTGCACTAAGACTCTGGAGACTAGGATTTGAATTTCTGCTCAGTCATTCAAACCAAATGGGTAAACTTGGGCAAGCTTTCACAGCCTCTTATGAAAGCTAAAGTAAATTATCTTTGAGAAAATGAAATAAGTCAAAGAAACCATTCTTCAGCAACAACACCCAAACTCCAAATATGTAATACAGGTGTGCTCTAGACTAGGAATTCTTAGATATCAACCACAAATTATCAGGAACATGGAAGTAGCAGTTGAGTGAGTGTAACAAGGACATCCTGTTATAGATATTTATATCAACACACATGGGCCTAAATCCTGTTAATTCTGACTAGAGCAGATTCATTGGATCAGTGAGATTTACATACATGTTATCTCATCATTCAACAATTGACTGAATAGGTCTGATCTAATTAAAATTAACCACCTCATCAGACTAGGTGATCTTAGCGTCTACCCCATCTGGAGGACTGATGGGCTCGCTGCCCGTCACACGACGCAGAGGAGCTTCTTGTGGAAGCCCCTCCTCCAATGGGAGGGAAAGTATCGTCAGATGTTTCCCACAGTTGTGACGCTTTCCCCATGTTATAGGGAAAGTGTTGTTGAGAGAGAGCTGAGTGTGGGGCGACTCATTCACCCCGCTGCTCCCTCTTTCCTCTCCAGAAGCCCAACACAGGATGCTTTGCCAGGGCTTAATGGCAAGGTTACAGGATGCCAACTGTATGGTGATGAAAAAACAACAGTCTCACCCCCCCCCCCCCCCCATGTGACTGTACCTTGGAGCAGCCCCAATAGTGGCTATAATGCAATGAAATACAGTATGTGAGCACTGAATCCTTAGAAAGTAAAGATTTCATTGCCTCAGCCACCCCTGTGGACAATTTTGGATTTTGGGGTATTTTGGAATTCAAGATACAAGGTGCAATGGGATTCAAAGTGGCTAACAAGGTGGTTCGAATCCAGGGAGCGGGGTGAGCTCCCACTGTTAGTCCCAGCTTCTACCAACCTAGCAGTTCGAAAACATGCAAATGTGAGTAGATCAACAGGTACTGCTACAGTGGGAAGGTAACGGCTCTCCATGCAGTCATGCCTGCCACATGACCTTGGAGGTGTCTACGGACAACGCCGGCTCTTTGGCTTAGAAATGGAGATGAGCACAAACCGCCAGAGTCGGACATGATTAGACTTAATGTCAGGTGAAAACCTTTACTTTTACTAACAACACATATAAAAGCAATAAATAATAATAATAATAATAATAATAATAATAATAATAATAATAATTACTGTGCGGTTTTCTGGCATTGTATATTTCTGCCGCTTCTGTGACTGTTCATTTGGGTTTTGATGATTCCGTAGCCCACTTGTCGATGGATGTCCAGAATCAGCAGCATCCACCGCGGTCCTTTTTATCCTGGGCGACGACCGAGCCAGTATAGACTTCGTTTTGGTTTGATTCTCCATAATGCTAATGGGTTAGGTGCTCTTGGAAAGTATTGGAAAATGAGCACGCAAAGATACTGTGGGACTTCCAAATCCAGACTGACAAAGTTCTGGAACACAACACACCAGACATCACAGTTGTGGAAAAGAAAAAGATTTGGATCATTGATGTTGCCATCCCAGGTGACAGTCGCATTGACGAAAAACAACAGGAAAAACTCAGCCGCTATCAGGACCTCAAGATTGAACTTCAAAGACTCTGGCAGAAACCAGTGCAGGTGGTCCCAGTGGTGATGGGCACATTGGGTGCCGTGCCAAAAGATCTCAGCTGGCATTTGGAAACAATAGACATTGACAAAATCACGATCTGCCAACTGCAAAAGGCCACCCTGCACGAATCATCCGAAAATACATCACACAGTCCTAGACACTTGGGAAGTGTTCGACTTGTGATTTTGTGATATGAAATCCAGCATATCTATCTTGTTTGCTGTGTCATAATAAAATAATAATAATTACAACAACAACAACAACTTTATTCTTCTATCCCACCCCATCTCCCCGAAGGGACTCGGAGCGGCTTACATTGGGACAAAGCCCAGTAAAACAAAATTAGAATATATCACCATAAATTACAATTGCATTAATAATGAGTTGAACATATAATAACATATAAAACAACATAAAAACAGTAAATTCAGCAACAACTTGTAACCCGTATCTGAGCAAAGTGGGCGTGTTCAGAGCAAAGAGGTCGAGGCAGGGCTTGTGCAACATACTACAAGGGTGGGGCTGGTAGTAAATTGCAAAAACGAGATATTAAGTTAGGGCTAAGCGAATTGTTGAATCAATTAGTCAAAAGCACATGGGAACAACCAAGTTTTCAGGTCTTTCCGGAAGGTGGCCAAGGTGGGCGCTAATCTAATCTCTCTGGGGAGGGAGTTCCAGAGCTGGGGGGCCACCCAGAGCCCTCTCCCTCGTCCCTACCAACTGTGCTTGTGATGAAGGTGGAAGCAAGATACAGATTTAATACAGATTTTAAATACAGATTTAAAACAATAATACAACTTTTAAAAACGTTGATGAAAGTATAAATATAAAAGTTACTTAAAAGCAATTAACCTATTCATACTGTTAAAACATTAAAATTAATTTAAAGAATGTAAATCATAAAGCAGTGCAGCACAGAATGTTTTTTAAAAAAACATTGTCTTCAGTTCCTAAAAGCCTGATGACACAAGAATGTTTTCAGTGGCCCACATAATTGAAATACATCAAGAACAGTAACTGAGCACATGCAAAAATGCAGAGAAATAGAATGTGAATATTAGTACTGTTTCATTTTCATAAATAATACTAACAGCTTAACCAATTGAAGGGACTGGCTCAGTTTGACTGATGGGAGGGGTCCAATTGAAGGAAGGATGCAGTAGAGCAGGGGTCCCCAAACTTTTTAAGCAGAGGGCCAGTCCACAATCCTTCAGACTGTTGAGGGGCCGAATTATCATTTGAAAAAAATACAAACAAATTCCTATGCAAACTGCACATGTCTTATTTGTAGTGCAACAACAACAACAACAACAAAAGAACAATACAATATTTAAAAATGAAAACAATTTTAACCAACATAAACCTATTAGGATTTCAGTGGAAAGTGTGGGCCTGCTACTGGCCAATGAGATAGTCAAGTTAATTAGAATTGTTGTTGTTGTTGTGTGCCATCAAGTCATGTCAGATTTTGGCCGAGCCTAAGTCTAAAATTAATTATTTATTTACTGCATGTATTTACTACATTTATATCCTACCCTTCTCACCCCGAAGGGGACTCAGAGCAGCTGTATGTACATACAATATATTATATTATTAGCATAACACAATATTAGCATTATATATTACTATATTGAACTATATCATTATACTATTATATAATATGTAATATATAACATATAATTAATATTATTATATGGTATTACTATTAGTATTATATTATATAACATAAGATTATTATCAATATTATATGTATATACAATATATTATATTATTAAAACTAATAAAAAATATTATATTATAAAACTGAGGGCGAGGGCCAGGTAAATGATGTTGGAGGGCCGCATCCGGCCCTGTTCCGTCCCCCAGGACGATGGTTTGCCTTACCTATTGGTCGTTTGTTTGTTTTCCCTCCTTTGCATTTTGTTTCAGCCTCTGGCTGCAAAAGCCTAGGAAAAGTGGTTTGGAGTCTGCAAGAGCTGGCTGCAGTTTTCTTTGCAATGATTGGTCAAAGAGTACAACATCTTAGGACCGCCCTTTTTACCAGGGTCTAGTCTCCATTTTAGAGTTTCATTCTGGCTATAGTCTTCCAACGTGCTGGAGCTGTGCAAGGCTAACTGGGACAAATCATCCTCAAAACCAGGCCAATCTAAGCCTATCCAAATTAGATAAGTATTGAATTATACTGATCTGGAATAGGAAATCTAGTTAGAGGAGCAGGGTTATTCCATCGCTTCTAGAACTAATCTTTGCTGTAAAGATAGGGAAGGAAAGAGTTTCTCCTTCTAATATAGACAGCGTGATTAGGGTATAGTGGTTTTATAATCACCTTTGCCTTCTGGAACCAGGGATAATTCTGCAACTAAAACCTATGGAAATTTGTTTCATTTTCTGCAACTTTAAGATCTGTGCCAGGTTTACAACCTTGTATGAATAAACATCCTTTTTTGAAGTTCTCCAGACTCAGTCGTTCAATATTTTAGGACAGCTTATAGGGATTTGCAGTTCGCCCGGATAAAGGACGGCACGTTTCAGCTTTATAGTTTTTTTTATTGTCTGGCGGACGGCACAGTTTTGAGGACGATCAGCGGTTTTTCCGCTTCAGCTAGCTTGCACGGCCATAGAGACTTTGATTTTGTGGTCTGTTGCAGTGAAAGCTTGCTGCCAGGCCGAAAGGCAAGTGAGAGAGTGGGGCTCCATTTCTTCAGCCTCTGCAGTATCCTGCTCTTCAGCTTGCGTGTGTGCGCGTAGCCCTGCGGCTGTTTCTGCAATTGCACGGCTGTGCAAAACCCAGCAATCTACCCCGAGCTCCTTCGGTGGCAGGCATCGAGCCGCGGAGCTCCAGCAGTAGGTCCTGGGCTTACACGGAGGTGGTGAGTCCAGAAGCGCTCGGCCGGGACGGTCGCCTGGCGGTGGTGACCTGCCTCATTGTCCTGCGGTGGTGACCTGCATCATCGTCCTGCGGTGGTGACCTGCCTCATCGTCCTGCGGTGGTGACCTGCCTCATCGACCTGCGGTGGTGACCTCCCTTCACAGCGGGGAGGAGGCGTCTTTTCTCTCCTCCTTTCCAAAGCCAGCCTCGGTGCTCCTTCGGCGGCAGGCCTCGAGCCGCAGAGCACGAGGTGCTTGAAAATTTGGCGAAGTCGCCATTTTGGCAGTTTACGTCACTCGGGCAAGGGAGGTATCAAGTGGCAAGTTGCTGTCAGTTGGCATTTTGCAGCTTGCCCACCAAAGTCTGGCGCCAAAGGTCACAATCTTTGTAAAGTATAGTTACTTAGTGATATATATTGCTATGGTTAAGTGCTGTGAATTGTATTATATATTGAATTTGCCTTTATTGTAAATTTACTTGCAGGTATATTGCATTTGCCTTTGTTGTAAATTTACTTGCTATTAAGAATACATAATGTCTATGCAATTTCAAGATGATGCAGATGGTATACCTCCTTCTGAGGCTGAAAGTAGGAATGAAAGGCCCCAAAGGATAAAGCACCCTTCAGCCAAGATGCTAGCCCATCTAATAGATGAAAAGGAGCTCCTCCATGTGAGGTTAGGTTCGGCATGGGAGCGAATTGTAACATTAATGGACAGAATTGAGAGCTTGGGTATTACAAGGGTGCCATCCATATTACAGACAGACCTTGAAGAGACCTTCGGTATTTGGAGGGGTTTGGTGTCTAAGATAGTCCAGGTCCTGGAGCGCATTAACGCCAAGGATTCAGAGTTAGAAATAGTGAGTGTCTTAGCTGACACTAATGAGAAAGAAAATAAGGTGAGGGCAATTCTAGATGCCTTGGAATTTAGTTCTCCATCTGTTAATCTAAGGTCTGAGCCAAAAGGAAATCAGTCTTCCTTATGCAGCCATGAGACCAATCTTTTAAAATCACCTGCTGTGGCACTTAGTCTTAAGTCCAACCGCTCTAGCCAGGTATCTAAGCTAAGGGAGTGTGCATCATCTAAACATAGCCACTCTAGCAAGTCTTCTGCTGCTGGGAGTGCCATCTCTTCCCTAGCTGCCTTGCACATTAAGGAGGCTGCACGTCTAGAGCTAAAGAGCAAGGTAGCGGGGGCGGAGGCTGATGCTAAGGCAGCTGATCTCACCCTTCCCTTTAAAGAAGAAGAGCAACGACTGCAAATAGAACAGGCCCGTAGACAAAGCGAAATGCAAATGGAACAGGCCCAAAGGCAAGGTGAAATAGAAATGCTTAGAATAAGGATGGATGCTACTGCCAAAAAGGTAAGGGCTGAGACTTTGGCCAAGGCCCTAATTGAGCCACTCACAGAAGAAAATGTAAGTCAGTTGCCGAAGCAGGACCCTTCTTCCAAGGTGCTTGTGCATCTTAATAGCTTAAACAGCCAGTTTTCGGATGAGGAACAGGAAGACTTCTCTCCTTACCCAGAGCAGGGCCCCAAAGTCACTTTTGAGTTTCCTGCAGAGCAGAGCGTCATAGCGGGGAGCTCACCCTTGCCCGAGCTACCTGTGCCTCCTGCTAAATCCCTAGGTCAGTCAATCAGGGCCTCAAGGCCAAGTGCTAGTTGGCCCTTACAGACAGCTGCACAGGGAGCCACCGATTCGTCAGTGGTCGATGTCATCCCTCCAAGAGGCCAAAGGTTGACGCAAGGTGCACGGTGGGAGTCCACTCCACAACAGCAAACTCCTCAATTGTTCCCTTCGACGCCAGAGTCCCAGCTTGTCTCCATCATCAGAAGCCCCAGAAGAGATCTTAAGGACAAGGGTGTCGAAAAGTTTTCGGACAAGCCTGAGGAATTTCTTCTCTGGAAGGCCACCTTCCAGAGAGCAATCAGAGACTTAAAGTTATTGCCTGAGGAAGAACTGACTCTTCTGGCTGCATGGTTGGGCCCAGCCTCATCCTCACAAGTTAAGAAGATCTACGCAGCCCACGTAGCCGATCCCGACAAAGCCCTGGAAAAGGCCTGGGCCAGGTTGCAGCAGAGGTATGGGGCCAGCACAGAGATTGAAGCATCTCTTATGGACAAGCTCCAAAGGTTCCCAGCTTTGAAACTCAAAGACTTCAAACTCTTGTGGGACCTCAGCGATCTCCTTACGGAATTAGAGTCGGCCAAGGAGAATCCAGAACTGCCCGGTTTGAAGTGCCTCGATCAGCACCTGTCCCAGAGGCAGATCTTGACCAAGCTGCCCTTCACTTTGCAAGAACGCTGGGGACAGGAGGTCTTCAACTACAAGGAGGCCCACTCCCAGGCATACCCTCCATTTTCTCATTTGGTCCAGTTCATCACCAGGGCGGCCAGAGAAAGGAATGATCCGCAGACGGGCCTCCCCACCTTATACCAAGGGACCCAGCCAGAGAAGGCACCTAAAGTGGAGAAAAAACCATCCAGAGAGGCCAAAAGACCGGTTAGTGTTAAGGCTGTTGAAACTCAGCACAGGGCCAACGAATCCAAGTCAGAGGTGAAGGAGGTGCTCTGCCCCATTCACCAAAAGCCTCACAGTTTGGCCAACTGCCGGGAATTTGGCAAGAAGCCTTATAAAGAAAGACAACAGATTGTACAGAAGCTGGGCATATGTTTTAGGTGCTGTGGAGCAACTCCTCACTTTGCATCCAACTGCAAAGAGGACGTCAAATGCGCAAGGTGTAACAGCCTTAAGCATTGCACCGCGATGCACAACTCTGACGCTGTCTCCCGCGCCAAAGGGGACACGTCTTCCAAAGAAGGGTCATCTACTGAAGCCACCAACATGCAGACCGCGTCACGGATGCAGGAGGATGCTCCATCGGTCGCCTGTACTGAACTATGCTCTGACGTGCACCAGTTCAGAGTCTGCCATCCCATCTGCCTAGCAGATGTATATCCAGCCAGAAGACCTTGGCTTAAAAAGAGACTTTACGTGGCTTTGGATTCACAAAGCGACGCCTCCCTGGCGACTCCAGAGTTTTTCCAACTGTTTGACATAAAAACCCAGACGGTCGACTACACCATGTCCACCTGTGTAGGGAAGAAGAAGTTGCAGGGTCGCATAGCATCCGGCTTTGTTGTCTCCTCTTGTGACCAGAAGAGACTGTTCGAGTTACCAGACCTCATTGAGTGTTCCTCTATTCCCCGGAACAAAAGGCAGATTGTCACCAGAGAAGTCGTGGAAGCCCATCCTCACTTGCGAAGGCTGAAGAACGCCTTACCTGCTTTCCGTCCAGATGTGGACATTGCCCTTCTGCTTGGTGCGGACTGTCCGAACTTGTTCTATGTGAACGACCAAGTTAAGGGACCTCCAGGGGCGCCCATTGCTCAGCTGCTACCACTAGGCTGGACAGTTACAGGCCCAGTGTGCATAAATAGGATGCACCCTCCATCGTCGGTGGGCACTCGTCAAGCGCACGTGCTTCAAGGCAGTCGCCCCACACTAATGCATAGCTGTTTGAGTCATATCTCGGTCTATTGTCAGGGGATAACACCAGAGTATTCTTCCATCTTTGAAGTCTCCGAAAGGGATGAAACTACAGCGCTTTCCAAAGATGAACAGAGGTTTTTAGAGATCATGAACTCTCAAGTTTCCCGGAGTCCAGAGGGAAATTGGATAGCCCCTCTGCCTTTTAAAGTAGAAAAACCCACTTTGCCAAACAACAGGCATGTGACAGAAAAAAGACTCTGGTCACTGAAGAAGATAGGATGGGATCAAGAGCTGACCCCATCGGTGAAAGCAGCTTGGGCAAATTGGACTTCTCAAGCTGAAGGACTGGAAACCATCACAGTTCCCAGACAATTTGTTCCCTGCAAGGCGATGATAGAACCCACCACAGAACTTCACATCTTCTGTGATGCATCGGAACGAGCCATAGCAGCTGTGGCATACATGCGACAAAAGGACAGAGATTTTTGTCACGCAGGATTCATCATGGCAAAGGCTAAAATAGCTCCTATGGGAACTTCAATACCCCGGCTGGAATTGTGTGCAGCAGTTCTTGCTGTCCAGCTCTGGCGCATCATCCAGCAAGAGATAGGAGACTTGTTTCAAGATGTCCATTTCCACACGGACAGTACAGTTGTGCTTGGTTACATCAACAACACAACCAAAAGATTCAAGGTGTATGTGGCTAATAGAATCAACAACATTCTATCCAGTTCTACGCCTAGCCAGTGGCACCACGTCGCCACCAGCAACAACCCAGCTGACATCGCTTCCAGAGGAGCTTCAACTCAACGAGTGTTAAGTTCAAGTTGGCTGACAGGCCCCAGATGCTTGACTGAAGTCAATTTTCCATCAGCCTTTTCTCCCACCGATAATACAGAATTGCCCGAGTCCGTTCCAGAGGTGAAAGTTTGCAAGATGACCACAGAAATCAAGATGGGCCAAAGATCTTGCCTGGAACCACACCGTTTTGAATGTTTTTCGGAGTGGCACAGTCTTCTTAGAGCAGTTGCTAGGCTTATACATCGTTTAGCTTGCAAAGATAGTGAGCCTTTACAGGTCCAGGATATGATAAAGGCTAAGAGCGTCATATTCAAGTCAGTACAGAGATCTGCTTTCAAGCAGGAAATAGCTAGGCTAGAGCAAGGGCTCAACATCCCTAATCAAAGTCTTCTAAATGAGTTAAACCCATTTCTAGACAAGGAGGGTATTTTGAGAGTTGGAGGAAGGTTAGCCAAAGCTAAACTCAAGGCGTGCATAAAAAACCCCATCATCATACCCCCTAATAGTCACACTGCATTGCTGCTCGTTCGGCATCACCATGAAAGGATCCATCATCAGGGTAGAACTCTAACTGAGGCAGCCCTTAGAAATGAAGGTCTGTGGGTAGTTAATGCCAAAAGGTTGGTCAACAGTTGTATTTTCAAATGTGTTAAATGCAGGCGCCTTAGGCGAAACTGTCAAAGTCAGTTGATGGCAGAACTACCTCAGGATAGGACTTTGACAGACCCACCCTTTTCCCATGTGGGAATCGATGTGTTTGGTCCTTGGGAGGTTGTCACTAGGAAAACCAGGGGTGGTGTTGTAAATAACAAGAGGTGGGCAGTTTTGTTTACTTGTTTAGTAATACGAGCTGTCCATATAGAAGTCATAGAAGGGATGGACACTTCATCATTTTTAAACGCATTAAAAAGGTTCATAGCCCTCAGAGGGCCAATTAAGTCAATTCGGTTGGACTGTGGCACCAATTTTGTAGGTGCGACCAAAGAACTCAATTGTGTGTCTAGGTTTGGGAGAGACCCAAAGGTTCAGAACTTTACGAATACTGAACAAATTATGTGGACTTTCAATGTTCCTCACGCCTCCCACATGGGTGGTGTTTGGGAGAGGATAATTGGTATTAGTCGCAAAATCCTTAATGCCATGCTTTTGAGTCATAGGTCATTGACGCATGATGTTTTGGTGACACTTATGGCTGAAGTTACCGCAATTATCAACAACCGGCCGCTGGTTCCCCTTACCAGTGACCCTGAGAACTTACAACCACTGACTCCTGCACTTATTTTGACACAAAAGGTGCCAGGATGGAAGGACATCATGTTGCCAGTTCCGGACGGAACTCACCGTGCCCTGTGGAAACAGGTGCAGTCCTTGGCCAACCACTTTTGGAAAAGGTGGAAAGCTGAGTACTTAAGCCAGCTTCAAGCTAGAAGAATCTGGCAAAGCCCACAGGACAACATTGAGGTTAACAACGTTGTGTTGTTAAAGGACAAAGACTTGCCCCGCCATGCATGGCCTATGGGCATTATACTAAAGACCTTTCCTTGCCCTGACGGTAAGGTTAGAAAAGTTCAGGTAAAGACTCATAGTAAGGACAAAATGTCTGTCCTAGACAGACCAACCAGCAATCTCGTGTTGCTTATCCAAAGTGTGTAAGTTTTATACTGTTGTATTGTCATATGTGCAAAGGTGTTTGTATGTTTTTGAGTGGTAAATTCCCACATCCTGGGAATTTAAGCGGGGAGTGTTCCGTCCCCCAGGACGATGGTTTGCCTTACCTATTGGTCGTTTGTTTGTTTTCCCTCCTTTGCATTTTGTTTCAGCCTCTGGCTGCAAAAGCCTAGGAAAAGTGGCTTGGAGTCTGCAAGAGCTGGCTGCAGTTTTCTTTGCAATGATTGGTCAAAGAGTACAACATCTTAGGACCGCCCTTTTTACCAGGGTCTAGTCTCCATTTTAGAGTTTCATTCTGGCTATAGTCTTCCAACGTGCTGGAGCTGTGCAAGGCTAACTGGGACAAATCATCCTCAAAACCAGGCCAATCTAAGCCTATCCAAATTAGATAAGTATTGAATTATACTGATCTGGAATAGGAAATCTAGTTAGAGGAGCAGGGTTATTCCATCGCTTCTAGAACTAATCTTTGCTGTAAAGATAGGGAAGGAAAGAGTTTCTCCTTCTAATATAGACAGCGTGATTAGGGTATAGTGGTTTTATAATCACCTTTGCCTTCTGGAACCAGGGATAATTCTGCAACTAAAACCTATGGAAATTTGTTTCATTTTCTGCAACTTTAAGATCTGTGCCAGGTTTACAACCTTGTATGAATAAACATCCTTTTTTGAAGTTCTCCAGACTCAGTCGTTCAATATTTTAGGACAGCTTATAGGGATTTGCAGTTCGCCCGGATAAAGGACGGCACGTTTCAGCTTTATAGTTTTTTTTATTGTCTGGCGGACGGCACAGGCCCCCGGGCCTTAGTTTGGGGACCCCTGCAGTAGAGGGAATAAAAAGGAAAGGAAAATTGTCAGAGACAGTCTTGCCAATCAACCCAGCATGGATTAAAGGATCCTAGTTTGAGCATTTGCATAAGAAACACACACACATATGGCAAGAGAGGGAGAGAACTAAAAAAAAACCCAAGTTAATGGTACTAAGGAGTATAAACACAGCAAACAACACAGTGGCAGAAGAAAACCAGCTGAATAATTAAAAATAGTATTTTTTCTTATCTGTTACATTTTTTATTTTTTATGTTTAATGTGGTTGACACTTTATATATTTTTCTTTCTATTTTTCAGGTAACTTTCTTAGGTTTGAATTAGATTGTAAAAATATGAATATTGGTACTTTTGAACAATAAGAATCTATGACCTTTGAATGTGGTTCGCTGCCCTAATTGATGTACTATAGATTTTTATACAGAGTATTATAGAACCTGGAATCAAACTAATTAGTAGTTGAGACTCATTGTATATATTAGCTTCATGTTTATTGTAAATTCTGAAGAAGACTATATAGTAAAGGTAAAAGTTTCCCCTTGACATTAAGTGTAGTCAAGTCCGACTCGGGTTGGTGCTCATCTCCATTTCTAAGCTGAAGAGTCGGTGTTGTCCATAGACACCTCCTAGGTCATGTGTCTGCCATGAGTGCATGGAGAGCCGTTACCTTCCTGCCGAAGTGGTACCTGTTGATCTACTCACATTTGCATGTTTTCTACTTTATCACCATTCCTTATTCCATACGACAGAGCACTTTAATGGAATCTGTCCCGTTGTTCCTCCCTTATTCACTCTGATTTTACCTATGGACCCTTGAGCTTTGCACTGGTCACCTTTTGCCATGCGTAAAATTGATGCTCAGGCTTTTAAAGTAATTGTTTTGTTATGTCGTTTTTGTTTACTGTTGAATGTTTTAATTTTACTGCTACATTTTGTGTATGTAATGCTATGCTATGTCATTGTTTGGGCTTCTCCCTGTGTAAGCCGCCCTGAGTGCCTTCGGGGAGATTATGGCAGGATATAAGAATAAAGTGTGTATACACACACACACACACACACACACACATATATATATATATATTAAAAATTCTAACTGCTAGGTTGGCAGAAGCTGAGATTAACAATGGGAGCTCACCCTGTCCGTGGATTTGAACTGCTGACTTTCCAATCAGCCAGTGCTGCAGCTTAGTGGTTTAACCCACTGTGCCACTGCAGCCCATGAAGATTGTATGGGTGGATCTATATTGTAGAATGAGTGTAGTTTGACACCACTTTAACTGCCATGACTCAATGGTGTCCTGTGATTTGTAGTTTAGAGAGGCACCAATATTCTTTGGCAGAGAATGCTAAAGACCTTTGAAAATAATAAAACTGCAAGTCCACCATGTGAGTACAACCAGCAGGAACATAAGCACTGGGAGAGGTGTGCCCAGCAAGTTCAGCACTGTGTATATGTCTCTTCAAGTTGCCTCTCAACATATGGCAACCTCATAGATTTCATAGGGTTTTCTTAGGCAAGGAATATTCAGAGGTGACTTAGCCAGTTCCTTTCTCTGAAATATAGCCAATAGCACCTGATGTCTGTTGGTGATCTCCCATTAATGTAGTAACCAGGGCTGGCCTTACTTAGCTTTCAGGATTAGATGGGACCTGGTGCTTTTAGGAAATCTATATATATAAAAGGATAAAAAAATTGGCCTAGGACAAAACAACAAAACTACACATCCCAGAAACACTAAACTTGGCAGCACAACCCCTCATCCATGCCTCTACGTTCATACAACAAAAAGAAAAGAAAAATAAAGTCCTAATTAGAGGGAGAGGAATAATTGTGTTTTATCCAATTGCTGCCAGTTACAAGGCTAAACTCTGCCCACTTGGTCTCCTAGCAACCTACTCAGCCCAGGGGACAGGCACAGTAAGGCCTCAGGCCTCTTCCACACTGCCTATAAGATACAGATTATCTGATTTTAACTGGATTATATGGCAGTGTAGACTCAAGGCCCTTCCACACAGCTATATTACCCATTTATAATCTTATATTATCTGCTTTGAACTGGATTATCTTGAGTCCACCCTGCCAGATAATTCGCTTCTGTGTGCATTTTATACAGCTGTGTAGAAGGGGCCTCATATAATCCAGTTCTAAATAGATAATATAAGATTATAAATATACAGTAGAGTCTCACTTATCCAACATAAACAGGCCGGCAGAACGCTGGATAAGTGAATATGTTGGATAATAAGAAGGGGTTCAGGAAAAGCTGATTAAACATCAAAATAGGTAATGATTATACAAATTAAGCAACAAACATCATGTTATACAACAAATTTGACAGAAAAAGTTGTTCAATGCTCAGTAATGCTATGTTGCAATTACTGTATTTACAAATTTAGCACCAAAATATCACAATGAATTCAAAACATTGACTACAAAAACATTGACTACTAAAAGGCAGACTGCGTTGGATGATCCAGAACACTGCATAAGCGAATGTTGGATAAGTGAGATTCTACTGTAATATGAAATAATTACTGTGGTAATCCAGTCCAACCCAATTCTGCCATAGAGGACACAATCCAAGCACGCCCAACAGATGGCCACCCAGCCTCTCAATACTAATACTATTAACAACAACAACAACAACAACAACAACAACAACAACATACAATCCTAAGGTTTGGAGTGACCCCTAAGGATCATCCAGATCAACTTCCTTCTACCATGTAGGAGGACACAATCCAAGCACTCCTGACAGATGGCCATCCAGCCTCTACATAATAATGATGATGAAGATGAAGATGATGATGATGATGATGATGATAATAATAATAATAATAATAATAATAATAATAATAATAATAATAGAAGCATAGAATCCAAGAGTTTGGAGAGACCCCTAAGGGCCATCCAGCCCAACCCTTTCCACTATGCAAAAGGACACAATCCAAGCATTCACAACACATGGACAACGTATAAATACTATACAATACTACACAGGGACATAGACCCTCTCTACCCTCACAACTTTCACAGTACACAAACAACCAAATGCATACTAAACATAAAGACAACCATACAACAGACATTCAATACCACCACTACTTCAACAAGTTCTCACCAACACCACCAGACAACGCCACAGCAACGCATGGCTGGGCACAGCTAGTTTACTATAAAGTTCTGTGTATGATGTGGGTGGGGGAGCATAGATTTGGGAATAGTCAATGTAACAATGCAATTGCATCATGTTAAATGTTTTATAATAAAAGAAAAAAAATTAAAATAGATGTATTAAGGAAATGGTGCAATACTGCCCCTCCATCTATATATATAAAAGAGTGATGGAATTCGGGCACCGAGCAAAACAACAAAAGTAAAGGGCCCCCAAATTTGACAACACATCCCATCATCCACGCCTTAAGGTTGAAACAACACAAACTCACTTCACGCAGCTCCACATGGAGAGAACCCACAACGCCCCATTGGGAACCATTGGGAGCCATGCCGGGAGGGAGGAAAAGAGAAAACATAATGGCCGCCGCAAGAGGAAAGGCAGGCAATGGGAAAAAGCTGTCCCCTGGGTCCTAGCGCCCGCCCATCATCCGAATTATTTCTCTCCATATACTCTTCCTTCTACAATATCCAACCGATTTTAACACTCAATATTTTAAAGATATGCTATCAACCATGACAATCAACACAATCTGACTCCTAATATTTTAACAAGCTTAAAATCACAACACCAAATAAAAAACAACACTCTTCAAACACAGGAATGCCAGACACTAAACAATCACGGAGAGCTAACACCTCCCACCATCTGCCATGCAGGACACAATCCAAGCACTCCCAACAGATGGCCACCCAGACTCTCAATAATAATAATAATAATAATAATAATAATAATAATAATAATAATAATAACAACAACATCATCATACAATCCTAACGTTTCTAATATACCGATGATAACGTACTCTATACCCATTCAGAAAACCTACAACATCTCTTGCACAACTACAATATCCCGATGATAACGTACTCTATACCCATTCACAAAAAAACCTACAACATCTCTTGCACAACTGCAATATCCCTATGATAACGTACTCTATACCCATTCACAACACCTACCACATCTCTTATACAACTCTAATATACCGATAATAACATACTCTATCCCCATTCAAAACACCAACATCTCTTATACAACTCTAATATACCGATGATAACGTACTCTATACCCATTCACAACACCTACAACATCTCTTACACAACTCTAATATACCGATGATCACGTACTCTATCCCCATTCAAAACACCTACAACATCTCTTATACAACTCTAATATACCGATGATAACGGACGCTATCCCCATTCAAAACACCAAAATCTCTTATACAACTCTAATATACCGATGATAACGTACTCTATACCCATTCACAACACCTACAACATCTCTTATACAACTCTAATATACCGATGATAACGTACTCTATACCCATTCACAACACCTACCACATCTCTTATACAACTCTAATATACCTATAATAACATACTCTATCCCCATTCAAAACACCAACATCTCTTATACAACTCTAATATACCAATGATAACGTACTCTATACCCATTCACAACACCTACAACATCTCTTATACAACTCTAATATACCGATTATAACGTACTCTATACCCATTCACAACACCTACAACATCTCTTATACAACTCTAATATACCAATGATAACGTACTCTATACCCATTCAGAACACCTACAACATCTCTTATACAACTCTAATATACCGATGATAACGTACTCTATCCCCATTCACAACACCTACAACATCTCTTATACAACTCTAATATACCGATGATAACGGACGCTATCCCCATTCAAAACACCAACATCTCTTATACAACTCTAATATACCGATGATAACGGACGCTATCCCCATTCAAAACACCAAAATCTCTTATACAACTCTAATATACCGATGATAACGTACTCTATACCCATTCACAACACCTACAACATCTCTTATACAACTCTAATATACCGATGATAACGTACTCTATACCCATTCACAACACCTACCACATCTCTTATACAACTCTAATATACAGATGATAACATACTCTATCCCCATTCAAAACACCAACATCTCTTATACAACTCTAATATACCGATGATAACGTACTCTATACCCATTCACAACACCTACAACATCTCTTATACAACTCTAATATACCGATGATAACTTACTCTATCCCCATTCACAACACCTACAACATCTCTTATACAACTCTAATATACCGATGATAACGGACGCTATCCCCATTCAAAACACCAACATCTCTTATACAACTCTAATATACCGATTATAACGTACTCTATACCCATTCACAACACCTACAACATCTCTTATACAACTCTAATATACCAATGATAACGTACTCTATACCCATTCAGAACACCTACAACATCTCTTATACAACTCTAATATACCGATGATAACGTACTCTATCCCCATTCACAACACCTACAACATCTCTTATACAACTCTAATATACCGATGATAACGGACGCTATCCCCATTCAAAACACCAACATCTCTTATACAACTCTAATATACAGATGATAACGTACTCTATACCCATTCAAAACACCAACATCTCTTATACAACTCTAATATACCGATGATAACGTACTCTATACCCATTCACAACACCTACAACATCTCTTATACAACTCTAATATACCGATGATAACGTACTCTATCCCCATTCACAACACCTACAACATCTCTTATACAACTCTAATATACTGATGATAACGTACTCTATCCCCATTCACAACACCTACAACATCTCTTATACAACTCTAATATACCGATGATAACGTACTCTATCCCCATTCAAAACACCAACATCTCTTATACAACTCTAATATACCGATGATAACGTACTCTATCCCCATTCAAAACACCAACATCTCTTATACAACTCTAATATACTGATGATAACGTACTCTATACCCATTCACAACACCTACAACATCTCTTATACAACTCTAATATACCGATGATAACGTACTCTATACCCATTCACAACACCTACAACATCTCTTATACAACTCTAATATACCGATGATAACGTACTCTATACCCATTCACAACACCTACCACATCTCTTATACAACTCTAATATACAGATGATAACATACTCTATCCCCATTCAAAACACCAACATCTCTTATACAACTCTAATATACCGATGATAACGTACTCTATACCCATTCACAACACCTACAACATCTCTTATACAACTCTAATATACCGATGATAACTTACTCTATCCCCATTCACAACACCTACAACATCTCTTATACAACTCTAATATACCGATGATAACGGACGCTATCCCCATTCAAAACACCAACATCTCTTATACAACTCTAATATACCGATTATAACGTACTCTATACCCATTCACAACACCTACAACATCTCTTATACAACTCTAATATACCAATGATAACGTACTCTATACCCATTCAGAACACCTACAACATCTCTTATACAACTCTAATATACCGATGATAACGTACTCTATCCCCATTCACAACACCTACAACATCTCTTATACAACTCTAATATACCGATGATAACGGACGCTATCCCCATTCAAAACACCAACATCTCTTATACAACTCTAATATACAGATGATAACGTACTCTATACCCATTCAAAACACCAACATCTCTTATACAACTCTAATATACCGATGATAACGTACTCTATACCCATTCACAACACCTACAACATCTCTTATACAACTCTAATATACCGATGATAACGTACTCTATCCCCATTCACAACACCTACAACATCTCTTATACAACTCTAATATACCGATGATAACGTACTCTATCCCCATTCACAACACCTACAACATCTCTTATACAACTCTAATATACCGATGATAACGTACTCTATCCCCATTCAAAACACCAACATCTCTTATACAACTCTAATATACCGATGATAACGTACTCTATCCCCATTCAAAACACCAACATCTCTTATACAACTCTAATATACTGATGATAACGTACTCTATACCCATTCACAACACCTACAACATCTCTTATACAACTCTAATATACCGATGATAACGTACTCTATACCCATTCACAACACCTACAACATCTCTTATACAACTCTAATATACCGATGATAACGTACTCTATACCCATTCACAACACCTACAACATCTCTTATACAACTCTAATATACCGATGATAACGTACTCTATCCCCATTCACAACACCTGCAACATCTCTTATACAACTCTAATATACCGATGATAACGTACTCTATCCCCATTCACAACACCTACAACATCTCTTATACAACTCTAATATACCGATGATAACGTACTCTATCCCCATTCACAACACCTACAACATCTCTTATACAACTCTAATATACCGATGATAACGTACTCTATCCTCATTCAAAACACCAACATCTCTTATACAACTCTAATATACCGATGATAACGTACTCTATACCCATTCACAACACCTACAACATCTCTTATACAACTCTAATATACCGATGATAACGTACTCTATATCCATTCACAACACCTACAACATCTCTTAGACACCATTCATACTTACCTACAACAGACAAAAACACCCAATAATCACAAATATTGTATATTCACAACCTTTAGGAAATAACATCCCCTAATGACGCAGCGTCTTCAACCGCTAACCTACTCAACTTCTCCAATTAAACGTTTGAATTCGAAAAACGGAGTCAACCCCCACTATTACCCCACCTTCTCCCAACCCAACAGTTCCACAACATCCAAATATCACTACATCCAATATCATCCTAATAAACAACCAAATATCAGTACTCCTCTGACACAAAACTAACAGCGCTCCATACAGTCATACCACCCACATGACCTCCAAGGACTCTACAAACAATGCCACCTCTTCGACTTACAAATACACATGATCACCAACCCACACACTCACACACGACTGGACTTAATATCAGGAAAAAACCTTTACCCTTTACCTTAACTACCTCCAATTCCTCAATACTTTATTTCCCATACCACCAGACTTTGCCACAGTAACGCGTGGCCGGGCACAGCTAGTATTCTATAAATCCTTAAGGATTTTATGTGCTCAGGGGGAGTAGATTACCCCCCATAAAATTATCTCTCCCTCCCCTTAAATTTCTCATCATTTTGCAATTTTTAATATTTCATAGAATGTGGTACCTTGCAGTGTTTCTGGCACTTTAAAGTGACTTCATTCAAACCTCTTGGAACTAAGTTGGAACTTACTGATATTGTGTTATATCTCATGTTTGAATGTAGTGCATCAAGGTTGAATCCAGCTCCTGTTTTTATTTCCAACCACATATTGAGTGTGTAGTGCTTCACATTTTCTAAACTGTGATTCATTCTGAAAGAGATCTAAGAATCTTCACAACCATGTTTGAGACAAAAATGATAGACTGAAGCTGCTAAAGAAAGAAAGGAAAAGAAAGAAAACCAAGCCCACAAAACAAAAACCCTTTATGGTTGAATTGACAGGAACTTCCCTGTTTTCTTTTACAAGGCATTTGATTACATTTTATGAGCTGACAGACTTGATCCTCTAAATGCTCAGTAGCTGAAAGATGCACATTTTTCCATAATAAAGGCATTGTTTTTTTCTAAAAGAAAACAATACAGATGTTTTCTTCCTGGAATCTTTGCATTTTAAAGCCATTCCACATATCACACAGAGAAATCCCTGTTCAGCCATGAAGCAGTGGTAGATATAGTCTTCCATCTCAAGATTACACGATATTCCTCTGGATTTCAGTCTCAACTTTAAAATTGTGCTATCCATGGTGCTGAATGCTGCTCTTCACTGTAGACCAGTGATTCTCAACCTGTGGGTCCCCAGGTGTTTTGGCCTAAAACTCTGAGACAGTGTATCAGCTGTTAGGATTTCTGGGAGTTGAAGGCTAAAACATTTGAGGACCTACAGGTTGAAAACTATTGCTGTAGACCAAACTTTATTTATTTATTTATTTAAAACATTTATATTCCGCCCTTCTCACTCCGAAGTGGACTCAGGGCGGAGCACAACATATATATGACAAACATTCAATGCTGGAGCATAAAATAAACCATAAATATACATGAACACTAAAATCAGTTATCTTCAAATTAAAACCATTATTTAAAACCATCGTAAGACAGCCGCATTGTATTTGGTCAGAAGGGTGAAATTTTCTATTGCTGCTGTTATTGCACTGCCCCAAAGGCTTAGTCCCACAGCCAGGTCTTTACCATCTTTCTGAAGGAAAAGGGAGGGGGGGACTGATCTAATCTCACCAGGGAGGGAGTTCCATAGCCGGGGGCCAATCACTGAGAAGGCCCTGTCTCTCGTCCCCAACAATCGCGCCTGTGACGATGGTGGGACCGACAGCAAGGTCTCACTGGAAGATCTTAATCTCTGCGGTGGTTGATAGAGGGAGATGCATTCGGACAAGTAAACTGGGCCAGGGCTTTATAGGCCAAAGTCAGCACTTTGAATTGTGCTTGGTAGCTAACTGGCAGCCAGTGGAGATGATGCAGCATGAGAGTTGTGTGCTCCCTGTACGCCGCCCCAATTATTAACCTGGCTGCCTCTCATTGGACTATTTGAAGCTTCCAAACAGTCTTCAAAGGCAACTCCACATAGAGCGCATTGCAGTAGTCTTTCCTAGCTGTAATGGGAATGTGGACCACCATGGCCAAGTCTGACTTCCCAAGGTATGGACGCAACTGGCGCACAAGTTTTAGTGGTGCAAAAGCCCCCCTAGCCACCGCCGAAACCTGAGGTTCCAGGCTCAGCGATGATACTGACCTATACCTCTTAAATCTGCTCTGTATTTTAGCCTGAAGTTTAAATGCTACTGTCCAAGTTATGTTCAATGCATTTAGGAGCTTGGGTTCAGCACCCTGGATAGCACTTTTGAAGTTTGGAAAAAAACTGTAGAGTTTCTCCCTTTTTAAAATCCGTGGATGTTGGATTCTGGAAGCTATAATCCAGACAAGTAACGTTTTCCAAGCTCTGTTATGTTTCTGATCCAAGCAAAAGCCGTAATCCTCAGCTGTCTCTTGTCAAACAATTGCAATGCAATTGTTAGTTTCAATGCAGTGATCAATATTTATTTATTGCATTGCCACTTAAGTATATGTCTGTACAATTACAAAGATAAATTCCAGCAAGCTGAATGTTTATCATTCTAGACAACTTTTACAATACAGTAACAAGACAGGCACAACGGAATATGCATAGATCCTAATATCAACTGAAGTAAGCCAATAAAAATGAAATATATTTTAGTGGCCAGTAATTGTCAGTCTTTCATGTGGAGAACAGGCCATTATTTCACATGGTTATGGTTTTTGCTTTAAAGGGGGTGCCTTTAAATATGAAAAGGCCACCTCTGCATCTGTAAGAATATAAAAAGCAAATGTGACTTAATCAGTGCATTGATTTGCTTAACAACTCCAGGTATCCTGAGCTCTTGCTGTTGGCAATGAATACTTAGCACCATTTGAAGATGCATTTCCTGCCAATTAGAGCTTTACAGAAGTGGTTTAGCTCCTTTGAAGAATACCCATAAAGGAATCTATATTTATGGTTGCCTGCCATCTGGGTTCGGGAACAACAACACACACATCTATTTATTTCTCTTAAAAAGTCTTTGCTTTTCCTCCAGAGAAACATGCAGGAGTCGGGAATGAAATACAAATAACATTTATATAGGACCTTTGAATACGCAAAATGCTTCTATATCTAAAATCTCATGACATCTTGCCTTGAAAGGTAGAAGAAGAGGGAAACAATACTACCGGTGGATTGTTTGAATTGCTGAAGCCACCACCCTGACTTTGTAAGATCTAAACAGGGCAGTTATTAGCCAGGGAAGTCTCTCGTTCATAGGGTTGCTATATATTGAAGTTGACTAGATGGCCATTAGCATAGCTCAAAGCCAGTATAGAATTGTCATTATTTTAGTTGTGCAGTCAATATGAGAACGGGAGAAGAGACTAAGGCTATTCCTGGTGAGCTTATAGTTGAAACAATTATCACTAATGGGAATGGAGCAATGCTTCAATTCCAGATTTTGATCTGAATTTGAAAGGAGCTATCCAAGATGCTGACCCCTCTTACTCTCAACTGGAAATGGATTGACATGGAAGCCAATAGGCACCACTGGGCTGAAAGGAAATTTCAGTTAAGGTTCCTAACTGAAAACTCATACTCGTATGTTACTATAAAATCTACGCATTCACGATCTCACAGGTTTAAGGGAATCACATCTTGGTTCCAGATATTGCAAGTGTCTGCTATAACTTAGCTCTCAAAGTTATGGTAGATAATCAAATCTTCGATTGGCTATGAAATTCACTGGATAATTTTCGTTCATATCTTTCCATAATAGTCAGAGTGATGTTGTGGTTTGCACACTAATATGAATTTGGAGACCAAGGTTCAAATCCCTGCTTGGCCATGGAAAGCCACTGGGTGACCTTGGCTACATCACACTGTCAGAGCCTCAGAAGAAATCAATGGCAAACATTTTCTGAACAAATCTTACCAAGAGAACTCTGTGAAAGGATCATCATAGTCAGAAAAGGTCAAAAGCTCAACAACAAAAGTGGTTCATGCACCATTGGCATTTCTAGTGCTCTTATGCATGACTTCACCCTCCCTCCAATAGTCTTTGGCTTGATATGACCCTTTCCTATGTCTGAAGCAGTAGGTACTTAATTCTCATGTGGTTTCTCCTCTCAGTACATTTATGTAATTATAAAAGGAGTAGCACTGTTTGTCCTTCCACCCACAGCAAACTCTTGAAACCACAAAAGCTATGAATCATCATCATCATCATAAGCAATCACTTGTGGCCAAGTATGATAGTCTTCCAAAAGCAGAGTCTTAGTGGTAGGTCCGTAAGTGATTGTGAAGACCTCTTCTGAATTGATAGTTTAGTGGTATAATGGTAACATTACACCATTAAACTGTATTGCTGGCATTACAGAGGGATTAATTTGTACCTACTGTTAGAGCACTTTGTTTTTTCAATGTTAAGTGAGAGCCCAAGCTCTTTCTTTGAATGAGCACAGACTACGTTATCATCAGCATATTGGAGTTCTATAACATATGTTGTTGAGATCTTATTTTTGGCTTTCAGACTACTGAGGTTAAAGAGCTTGTCCAATATGTGAAAAGCTTCCTATGAATAAGTTGTTAAAAAAAAGGTTGTGGCAATAATGCATTTCTGTTTGATACCTGATCCCAATTTAAATGGGTCACTTTGGGAGCTGTTGCTGTCCAAGGTCATGTCATCATGGAGGAGCTATGAATGGGGGAGCCTGATTTCATGACCTAAGTTCCTGCTACTGCAGCCTCTCCTAATCTGTCACCTTCAAGATGTTTTGGAATACACCAGCTATCATCCTCAGCTAACACAGCTGAGTCACAATATAAATTTAAACTTCTTCTATTGTAGTTAATCTTCACAGGAAGATGACAACTAATTTAATACTTTCCTTGTTTCCTTGGAGGAATAACAGTGGATTCAAGGGAACACATGGATCCTTCTCATTTACTTTTGCTTTAAGAAGCAGGTTCATCTACATTCTTAAGCACTTATATTAGACATGGGGGTGGGGGTTGCTTTCACCATATTCAGAAACAAAGCTACAGCACTGTGTGTAACATTCATAGTTCACATTCATTGGAGCAGGATCAAAGAGCCGGGTGGAATTCCATCTGAAACTTGAGCAGCAAAATCCCTGACAACTGTAAGATCATTTTTGATAAACAGTCAAATATTAAATTGTGTTGGACAATTGTAACATTAGAGCCACCGAAGGATTTCTCTTCTGGCAACTTAAGACAAGCCTTTGACCTGCTGTCTCATTATACAGACCTACATTGCCCAAATCGTGGTGTATTTCTTATCCTAGGGCAAGTACAGATCTTTTTGCAGAAGTGGGAATCACAATTTCTAAAACACCCCAGATTGCATGGCTTTTGCCCATACTGATTGCAACATTTTTGGAATAGTTTAAAAAGTACTTTTCTAAGCTTTTATCTGGTCAGATTCCCCTCAAACAAGATGTCAGCTCCCACAATATTCCCATAATAGTCTATTTTGTTTTTTAATAACAAAATAACTTTTGTCATTTCCAGTCCCTATTGCTCCATCAGACCTTTCATCGGTCAACTGTGACCCTTGTATTGAGAGTAGATAGCATCCATATTGGGGTTACTAGCACCTACATGAGGAAAACATTAGGAAAACCTTTTCAAGACAAAAAACCGAGCCAGAAAGGAACTTGAAAATATGGCTTATGAGAGGTATTCCAGATATTTACCACACATTGGAGCTTCAGGCTAGCAATCCTATACAAACTTACTTGGGAGTGAGATTTATTGAAAACAATGGAGCTTACTTCTGAGTAGACATGCCTAGAATTGCACCAAAAATACGATGATTCATCACCCCAAATCTGCATATTTGTGTATCTAGAATAAGCACAGTGCACTCAGGTATGTGTTTCCTTTTACTTCACTTTCTTGGTCAAATTTCCTGTGTATGCAGATTACATATAATCATGATCTCATTTTATATCACTGGATGGAAATCTCTTGGAAGTAAATTATCCTTGATTCTGGAGGCTGCATCTGGGTGTTATGTTGACCGTATTTACAATGCAAAGCAGACAGAATGCCTTGGAAAAGTATCTTTCCACTAGAATTTCTAGAATTTCACCTGGTCGTGCTTTTCAGGGGGATGCATGTAGCTTTAGTCCAACATTCTGAAATTAATCAAGCTCAGAAAAGTCAGGTTTTGGACTGCAAACATCAACTGTATCATTAATTTTCAGCTGAGACAGTGGTGCAAATTGGTTGAGCAGTGTCTGAGTTGCCAATCACAGCTGTAAGTTGTAAGATATATATTTGCGACCTGAGATAATAGATGACTTTTTTTTTCTAGAATCATGGTAGCTGCCAACAAGTGCCTGGTGCAAAAGATATGGTATTTTCATACAGCTCTATATACATGACCACAAACAAGCAAACAAATGATTTCAGTAGTTCACAGTTACCTTTGTATTTACTCATTTCTAATTGGTTTATATCCCACCTTTTTCCAGAATGGAATTCAAGGTGGTTTACAATAGATTTTTTTTAAAAAAATCTGTATTATTAAAATATGCTAAAACATATTAAAAGCATTTTTCTTATAAAAGATGAACATTTTAAAATATTACATATAAATGCAACTTTGACACATGCACAACCCCACAGCTCTGTAATTAAAAATTTGAGATTCAAAATCCTGAAAAAATAAAAAATGGTTTTCACCTGCTGGCAGATTGAGAGCAGGGAGGCAGCCAACCGTACTTCCTGTGGAAGAGAGTTCCACATTCTAGGTACAACCACAAAGAAATCGAATAAATGGACAACACCATTATAACATTGTGTAGGACTAAGATTATTGGCTTTCCAACACAGCAATAAGATACATACAGTTAAGACTGTTCAGGACTTTTGAGATAAACCTCTGGCAATTTAGTGAGAGCTGGCCAGCAGCCAATTCAAGGGGAGAATTTTATTGGTCCCAGGCTGAGCCTGCTGTTCTGTATGGAGTATAAAAAGCAGTCAACAACCATGCTCATATTAGAATCCCCCTTCCCTTACAACATCTGGTTTGTAACTAATAACCTCCAATATTTCACATATGAAAGATAGGAAACATACATTCCAGCAACATGAGAGTGTGGTTAAGATGGCAGATATTTTTAATGAGGAGAAACCTATAAATTGGGAGATGATGCAGCAGTTTGCTTTTGCCCCAGCCTACTGAAAAGAGCAAGATTCTGTGTCATCCTGCCCTGAATTAACTGGGTGCAAACTACTTTAGCAGGTGGAACTCAGGCCCCTTCTACACATTGTCCACATTATCTTCTTTGAACTGGATTATATGAGTCTACAATGCCATATAATCCAGTTCAAAGCAGATAATCTGGATTTTATATGCCAGTGTAGAAGAGACATCAGTTTTCAGTAACTGAAGTAATGTATTGACAAAGGAAGAGAGTGAGAGAAACGGGACGTTAGAAAAGCATCTTAGGCCCCATCTACAATGCCAGATAAAATCTAGATTATCTGCTTTGAACTGGATTATATTAGTCTACATTGCTATATAATACAGTTCAAAGCAGATAATCTGGATTTTATCTGGCAGTGTAGATGGGGCCTTCGAAATTGCCCTTGTTCAATCACGACAGTTGTAATGTATCACTATTTGGGAGTAACGTGACTTCCCAATACCTGAAAAATAAATGGTTTTAGAGTTCTTGTTTAGCTGATAAAAGTACAAGCTTTCTGACCTTTAAATAAGGGGCATCCCTTTAAATAAGGGACATCTGACAATCTTACCTCATCAATGTCTCTAGCTGTTGGACTGCTAAACCAATCCCTTCCCATCAAAAAAGAATTGTTACCCTATGCTCTCTGTTTTTTGAGCATGTTCAGTTCTCATTATTTAGCTATTTTAGGGCAGGTTCCTCCCCCCCCCCTTTTTTTTTTTTTTTTGAGATTGAATTGCAACTCATAAGATTTCCTTGAGCATGCTTTTGTTTCTCTAGTGGCCCCATTTTGGCTACAATTCTGTTGGCACTCATCACTTGGGCTTTATTTTAAAGAGATTTACTAATGCTTTGTAGATACTTTGGCACCAGAATCTCCCTCCCGCTGTCATTTTTCATGGGATGGTTTTCTTATAATGATTTACGCAGCAGTTATTTTACTTTGGGAAAACATAAGTGCCTTACTCATGGTAAAGTGTGGCTGCCATGTCATGCCTCGAACTCATGACATATATGAGAGGTTTCATATATGCCTCTGTCATAGACCTACTTATAAATTGATGACTGCAGGTGCAGGCAAGCCAGACTTGTCACTTCAGCAGAGTTTGCATGCAGGAAAATATGTGCAGGACAGTAGTCCTTGCCAACTGCATGCACAGTAGTGAATGAAATGATCACGTGCCCTCATTATGTTTGTAAAAGGATTTCTATCTCTGCAATCCAATAGATTCCTCCAAAACATAGAATCATAGAATCATAGAATAGTAGAGTTGGAAGAGACCTCATGGGCCATCTAGTCCAACCCCCCGCTAAGAAGCAGGAAATCACATTCAAAGCACCCCCGACATATGGCCATCCAGCCTCTGCTTAAAAGCCTCTAAAGAAGGAGCCTCCACCACACTCCGGGGAAGAGAGTTCCACTGCCGAATAGCTCTCACTGTGAGGAAGTTCTTCCTGATGTTCAGGTGGAATCTCCTTTCCTGTAGTTTGAAGCCATTGTTCCGTGTCCTAGTTTGCAGGGCAGCAGAAAACAAGCGTGCTCCCTCCTCCCTATGACTTCCCCTCACATATTTATACATGGCTATCATGTCTCCTCTCAGCCTTCTCTTCTGCAGGCTAAACATGCCCAGCTCTTTAAGCCGCTCCTCATAGGGCTTGTTCTCCAGACTCTTAATCATTTTAGTCGCCCTCCTCTGGACGCTTTCCAGCTTGTCAACATCTCCCTTCAACTGCGGTGCCCACAATTGGACACAGTATTCCAGGTGTGGTCTGATCAAGGCAGAGTAGAGGGGGTGGCATGACTTCCCTGGATCTAGATGCTATACCCCTATTTATGCAGGCCAAAATCCCGTTGGCTTTTTTAGCTGCTGCATCACATTGTAGGCTCATGTTTAACTTGTTGTCCACGAGGACTCCAAGGTCTTTTTCGCACATACTGCTGTCTAGCCACTGCCTGGCATCCCCCATTCTGTATCTTTGCATTCCATTTTTTCTGCCGAAGTGAAGTATCTTGCATTTGTCCCTGTTGAACTTCATTTTGTTAGTTTCGGCCCATCTCTCTAGTCTGTCATGATCGTTTTGAATTCTGCTCCTGTCTTCTGGAGTGTTAGCTATCCCTCCCAGTTTGGTGTCATCTGCAAACTTGATGATCGTGCCTTCTAACCCTTCGTCTAAGTCGTTAATAAAGATGTTGAACAGAACTGGGCCCAGGACGGAACCCTGTGGCACTCCACTCGTGACTTCTTTCCAAGATGAAGATGACGCATTGGTGAGCACCCTTTGGGTTCGTTCGCTTAGCCAATTACAGATCCACCTAACCGTAGTTTTGTCTAGCCCACATTTTACTAGTTTGTTTGCCAGAAGGTCGTGGGGGACTTTGTCGAAGGCCTTACTGAAATTCAGGTATGCTACATCCACAGCATTCCTTGTATCGACCCAACTCGTAACCCTATTGAAAAAAGAGATCAGATTAGTTTGGCATGACTTGTTTTTGGTAAATCTGTGTTGACTATTAACAATGACCGCATTTGTTTCTAAGTGTTCGCAGACCACTTCCTTAATGATCTTTTCCAGAATTTTGCCTGGCATCGACGTGAGGCTGACCGGACGGTAATTGTTTGGGTCGTTCTTTTTTCCCTTCTTGAAGATAGGGACCACATTCACCCTCCTCCAATCTGCTGGGACTTCTCCCGTTCTTCAAGAACTCTCAAAGATAATTGCCAGTGGTTCTGAAATAACTTCCTTCAATACTCTTAGTTCCTAGTTCCTTCAATACTCTTGGATGTAGCTGATCTGGCCCTGGGGACTTGAATTCGTTTAGAGAGGCCAGGTGTTCCTGGACAACTTGTTTCCCTATTTGGGGTTGGACTTCCCCCAATCCTTCGTCCATTCCATGTTACTGAAATTGAAGATGGCTTTCTTTTTGTGAGAAGACCGAGGTAAAGAAGGCATTAAGTAGTTCTGCCTTTTCCCTGTCCCTTGTCACCATCACCCCATCTTCTCCTTGCAGTGGCCCTATCGCCTCCTTGTTCTTCCTTTTTCTACCAACATAAGCAAAAAAGCCTTTTTGTTGTATTTTTATGTCCCTGGCAAGCCTGAGCTCATTTTGTGCTTTAGCCTTGGGAACCTTTTCCCTACAGGAGTTGGCTATATGTTTGAATTCTTCTTTGGTGATTTCTCCCCTTTTCCACTTCTTGTGCATGTCACTTTTGAGTCTTAGCTCAGTTAGAAGATCTTTGGACATCCATTCTGGCTTCTTCGCACTTGTCTTATTTTTTTTCTTTGTTGGCACTGTTTGCATTTGTGCCTTGAGTATTTCACTTTTTAAAAACTCCCATCCATCCTTAACTCCTTTGTCTTTTAATATTGGCATCCATCGAATGCCGCTCATTAATTCCTTCATTTTTTGGAAGTCAGCTCTCTTAAAGTCCAGAATGCGTGTTTGACTTGTCTTAGTTTCAGCCTTCCTTTGTATGGCAAACTACAGGAGCACATGGTCACTTGCCCCTAAGGATCCGACCACTTCGACTGTATTGATCAGGTCTTCCACATTTGTTAAGATTAGATCAAGAGTAGCAGATCCCCTTGTTGCCTCTTCTACCTTCTGAACCATAAAATTGTCCTGGCTGCCAGCAAAGCCATGGAGTAGGCCTTAATAGAGGCTCTAGCCTGTGCTCGGTCGGAGACGCTGCGAGTTTTCCTCCAGCAGCACTCCAGTCCTCTTCTCATACACTTCATCACTGCCAACTCCTCAGAGAACCAAGGAGCCGACGTGCCTCTGCGCAATGAGAGAGGACACTCAGGGGCGATAATATCTAATGCCATAGACATCTCACTGTTGTCAGCCACAGGATCATCAACCTCCATGACAGGAAGATCCCTAAAGAGAGCTCAGAAAACTGTCCAGATCCATAAGCCTCCTTGGGCAGACCATCTTAATCGGTCTACCACCCCTGCAGAAGTTAGAAGTTACGGTTAGTCTTAAGCTGATCAGATAATGGTCGGACCATAACAATGGAAGAATGTTTTGCACTTCCACTCCAACCACTCCAACGTCAGCAACAAAAACTGAGTCGAGTGTGTGCTCCGCCTGATGAGTGGGCCCTGATATTACCTGGGACAGCCCCATGGTTGTCATGGCAACTGTGAAATCTTGAGCTGTGCCTGTTTGGGTGGCCTCTGCGTGGATGTTGAAATCTCCCAATACTATGAAGCGCTGGGAGACCAACGCCACATTTGAGACCACCTCTCTTAGCTCCGACAGGGAGACTGCTGTGTCGCAGGGTGGACAGTACACCAGCAGAATCCCCAGACTGTCCCGGGTACCCATCCTCAAGTAGACACACCCGAACCAGATTGCGGAACAGCACATCTGACCAGGGATATGGACTGCCGAAAGACCACCGCAACCCTTCCTCCCAGCCCCCTGGGCCTGGCCTGCTGGTGCACCCTAAAGCCTGAAGGACAGAGCTCATCCTGTCAGGTCTCAGTGATGCAGGCCAGATCCGTCATCTCATGCCTGAACAAATCATGGATGATGGATGTTCTGCCATTGACGGATCTGGCATTAAGCAGCAGGACCTTCAGCCCGGGGGGTCTGTCATGGAGGCTACCACATCTATCCTTCTCCAGGGTCGCAAAAACTTTGTTGCACTTCTCCCTGGGATAAGAGTGACCACCCTTCCTCCTCCCCCACACAACCTCTATGGGTGTCAGGACCCAGGCTACAGAGCACCAATAACCATGCGCAGAGGCCAGATTCTATCTAATATCTTTATTAAAGGAATATATAAAGTCAATAAAAACAAGTGAAGAATATAGTTCAGAAGTAGACCTTTCAGGAAAGGTCAAATATAGTCCAGGAAAACAATGTCCAATATGTGATATTAGAGTCCAAAGTTATAATCCAATAACCGAAACACACACTCTGCCAAGCAAAGTGTGGGGAAATGACAGGGTCCTTAAGTCCAATGGAGCTTGACAACAAGGCTGGAAGCAAACTAGATTCTTGGCAAACAAGGCTTGATACGTGGCAACAAGAGGCAAGAAGCAAGAACGAGGTCCGTGGCAAGATCCGGGGACAAGGCAGGCTTGGAACTAGAACAAGGTCCGTGGCAAGGTCCTGGAAACAGGGAACTGGAGTAGCGTAGTCCACACACGATCTCACTCCTGAAGCTGACGAATTGACTCCGCAAGGATTTCCTTGCGGGTAAACACCTATATAGGATCTTGTTTTCCCGCCAAGGAACACTTTCCCTGGGGAACAAGAAGCGAAACCCATACTGTGTCCAGATGCATGACTCCTTAAGATTTCCCAAGGGAAACAGGCTTAATCAGCTAATTGTCTGGCAGCGATTCTGGCGCTTCAGCGATTCGCCTCCCTAGCGCCTCTATCTCGATTATAATTATCCCGGCGAGAGAACGGGGGAGATTTCTGCTCAAGGCTTGTTTGGCTGACTTCTTGTGGGCAAACATCTTGCAGGTGCAAGGGCTACAATTCTGGCTGAAACGGTGGGAAACCCAAGTTTTCCTCTTCGTCTGCCACAATAATACTAGGAAGGGGACTGTGGAAGCGTCTTCGGGGCCAAAACCCACCCAGTCAATGAGATACTGAAGGCGGCGGCGGTGGAAGCGAGAATCCAAAATGTCCTGAACCTCGAATTCCTTCTCCCCATCCACCAAAACAGGAGTGGGGGCCGGCCGGTCTGCATTGGGACGGACACCATCCGCCGGAAGGAGCAGGGAGCAATGAAACACTGGATGGATGCGCATAGAGCGCGGAAGTTGGAGTTTGAAAGTCACGGGGTTAAGTTGCGCCACCACTGGATAGGGACCAATGAAACGGGCATCTAGCTTCCAGCAGGGACGGTGGGAGGGCAAAAAGCGAGTGGACAGCAGAACCCGATCTCCTACCTTGATTTCGGGGCCCGATTGGCGATGGCTGTCAGCGTGGCGTTTATAGTCCTCCTTGGCTTGGTCCAGTTGCTGGAGCAATAGTTGTTGCACCGCTGTGAGTTCCTGCAGCCAGTCCTCCGCTGCAGGGACTTCTGAGGTTTCAATGACAGGAGGAAAGAAACGTGGATGGAATCCGTAGTTTGCAAAGAACGGGGTTTCCTTGGTTGAAGCCTGGACACCGTTGTTGTAGGCAAACTCTGACAGAGGTAATAGGGAAGCCCAATTGTCCTGTTGATAGTTTACATAACAGCGAAGGTATTGTTCCAAAGTGGCATTGGTACGCTCCGTTTGCCCATCTGTTTGGGGATGGTGAGCTGAGGATAAACGAGAGTCTATGCCCAATAGTTTCTGTAGTGCCTTCCAGAATCGAGAGGTGAATTGAGATCCACGGTCAGTGACCAAACTCTTGGGCAATCCATGTAACCGGAAAATATGCTGAAGGAATAAATCTGCAGTCTGTTTGGCCGTGGGAAGGCCATCACAAGGAATGAAGTGGGCTAACTTGGTGAAAAGGTCCACCACTACTAGGATCGTGGTATATCCAAGGGAGGGTGGTAGGTTGGTGATAAAATCCGCAGAAATTATCTCCCATGGACGAGATGGAGTAGGAAGGGGACGCAGTAGCCCTGAGGGCTTCTCCCTTCTTGTCTTGGAACGCTGGCATACCGGGCAGGTATTGACATATTTCTCCACATCCTTGCGGATCTTGGGCCACCAGAAATCTCGTAGGATCAAATGCATGGTTTTAAATAGCCCAAAATGCCCTGCTGGCTTGCAGTCATGACATAGGTGAAGTGCCTTTTCTCTGCCTGGTCCTGGAGGGATGTAGACATGATTCCTGTAGCATAGTAGCCCATCCTTAAGTGAGAAAGGGAAACGTAGTCCTTGGCGAATTTGATCTTGAGCCCAGGTATCCGCCTGTTGACTGTCTCTAATTTCTTGAGCACAAAGGGGTCCTGGAGTAGAGGGAGTTGGTTCAACTGCAGTGGATTTGGTGTTTCCCACTGTGAGCGTGGCAAAGTTTTCGGGCTGTAGCAATTGGGATTCGAAGGTCTCTCTGCGCTCTGCAGCATACTCTGGTTTCCGTGATAGAGCATCTGCTTGCTTGGTCTGAGCTGGGGTTACATAATGGATCTGGAAGTCAAAACACTCAAAAAATAAAGCCCAGCGCTGCTGCCTCTGATTTAACTTGCGGGCAGTTCTTAGATGTTCCAAATTACGATGGTCAGTATGAACCTCAATGGGAAATTTGGCCCCTTCTAACCAATGTCTCCAATTTTCAAAGGCTGCCTTTATGGCCAAAAGTTCCTTCTCCCAAATAGTGTAATTTCTCTCTGGGGCTGTTAGTTGACAGGAGTAAAAGGCACAAGGATGAAGATGTTCTCCCACTGGTTGCATGAGTACAGCCCCAATTGCCACATCGGAGGCGTCAGCCTGCACAACAAAAGGGGTTTTAGGATCAGGGTGCTGTAGAATTGGCTGGGACGTGAATAACTTCTTTAGTTGCTGGAACCCTTTCTCTGCTTGCTCCGTCCAGCGGAAAGGCTGTTTTCCACGGCTGCAGCTGGTGATTGGGTCAGACCAGCGGGCAAAGTCTGGAATGAACTTGCGGTAGTAGTTCGCGAACCCCAAGAAACGTTGCACTTCTTTCTTGTTGGTTGGCGCCCGCCATTCCAATACTGCTGAAACCTTTGCCGGGTCCATGGAGAGCCCTAGTGGCGAGACACGGTATCCCAGGAAATCTACCTCTTGTAGATCAAAAGCGCATTTTTCCAACTTGGCATATAGTCCATGATCCCGCAATCGTTGTAACACCATTCTGACGTGTTTCTCATGCTCCTATTGTGATCTAGAAAACACCAAAAAATCGTCCAAGTATATGATCAAGAACCGATCTAGATAATCCTGGAAAATATCATTGACAAAGTGCTGGAACATTGCGGGAGCTCCGGATAAACCGTAATTCATGACTAGGGACTTGAATAATCCGAATTTAGTCTGGAAGGCAGTTTTCCACTCGTCCCCCTCCCTGATGCGAACTAGATTGTAAGCCCCCCGAAGATCCAGCTTGGTGTAAACCTTGGCCCCTCGAAGCCGGTCTAATAGGTCCGAGATCAAAGGCAGGGGATAGCGGTTCCGCTTCGTAATATTGTTCAATGCTCTATAGTCCACAACCAAGCGTAGGTCCCCTGACTTCTTTTTCACAAACATCACCGGGGAGGCAGCTGGGGATTGAGAGGGTCTGATGAATCCCTTGCGAAGATTTGACTCTATGAACTCCCTGAGAGCTTCTTGCTCTGGTTCCGTCAGGGAGTAGAGGTGTCCTCGTGGGTTCGGGGCCCCCTCCACCAAGTCAATGGCACAGTCATATGGTCTATGTGGGGGTAGTTTCTCGGCTTCCTTTTCATTGAAAACATCCCAAAAGTCTGAATATTTCTTGGGTAAGGTGATGATGGGCTCAGCATCTGTGGCATGGCAGACCTTGGCTACTAGACAATGGTTTTGGCAATATTTTGAAGCAAACTGTAGTTCTCTGTTGGTCCAGGAGATGTTTGGGTCGTGGAGCGTCAGCCATGGAATTCCCAAAATCACAGGGAAGTGGGGCACCTCGGTAATAAAGAAGGAAATCTCTTCCAGGTGTTCCCTTATCCACATCCTGGTGGGTTCAGTCCATTGACTTACTGGACCCGTCTTTAGAGGACGGCCATCGATAGCCTGCACCACCCGGGCGTTCTTGAAATCGTGATATTGTAATCCCAGAGAGTCGGCATACTCTCTATCGATGAAATTGTTTGTTGCTCCTGAGTCTATCATGGCATGGATCATGACGGGTCCTTTTTTCGCTGACCACAACGTGACCACTAGGAGAAATAGGACCCCAGTTTGCGGCTCTTGAGTGGGGTTCTTGACCGGGTTGGCGAGCCTCTCTACGCCCGGTCGCTGGCTTCCCCCGCCGGCTTTGCGCCAGCCGCCTCGGTCGTCTCCGTCTCCGCGGAGGACGCCACCGCCAAGCGAGCGGTGGGCTTTCTCTTGGCTGGACATTCTCTGGCGAAGTGGCCCCCGTTCCCGCAGTACCAACAAAGGTTTAAACGTTGGCGACGGGCCTTCTCGGCAACATCTAATCTGGGACGCACATTGCCCAACTGCATCGGCTCCTCCTCGCTTCCTCTGGGGTATGGGGCTGGTGGTGGGGGTCTCCACACTGGACGTGGCTGAATACTGGCGGGAGAGGGAGGTTTTACTCCTGCTCTTCCACTCTGGCCTCGGAGCCACTGTTTTTGTTGGCAAGCAGGACTTCGGCTCGTAAACATTGGTCGATAAGTCTCTCAAGAGAGTTTGGAGGCTCCACCTTGGAGATTTCTTCCTGCATCTCGATGTTGAGACCCTCACGGAACTGTCCTCTGAGGGCTATATCATTCCAACCGGTGTTTTGGGCCAGCACTCGGAACTCGGCTATGTACTGGGACAATGGCCTGTCCCCTTGGAAAAGGCGCCGGAGTTTATGGCCGGCCGCCTCTACATTGTCCTCGATCCCCCATGTCGCCTTAAGGTGATTCAGGAAGTTTTCCGCGGAACTTAGGTGCATGGAGGCTTCATCAAATAGCGGCATCGCCCAATTGGCCGCTGGCCCTTCTAGGAGACTGTAAATCCACACCACCTTGACGTCTTCTTGGGGAAACTCGGCTTGACGGGCTTCTATGTACGCCTGGCATTGGCGACGGGAAACATGAACCTTGGAGGTTTCTCCAGAAAACTTGGTTGGTAGCGCTAGGGCAGGGAGACGGGCTCTGCGTTCCTTCAAGCCCCGTATTTCTCCCTCCTGCGTATGGAGTGTATCACGGATTCTGTCTAATTCATCCTTGGAAATGGTGTAGCTGAGTGGTTGGGCTTCCGCCCCGGTTCCTGTAGACATCCTGGCCTAAGGTTAATTGGTGCTTAGGGTGGCGGAGTCAAACTGTCAGGACCCAGGCTACAGAGCACCAATAACCATGCGCAGAGGCCAGATTCTATCTAATATCTTTATTAAAGGAATATATAAAGTCAATAAAAACAAGAATATAGTTCAGAATTAATATTCTTCCTTCTTGATCCTCATATATTTTCTCTGGGTTTAGTTCTCTATTTATATAGAACAGCACCCCATTGGTTTTCTTAACATTGCATGAAGTAAATAATTGACCTAATTTATCTTGGACTAACAGATGTTTGTCTCTGGATACAAAGTGGGATTCCTGAATACAAGTTATATCTACCTTATTTTTATATAAGAAGTGAAAAACCCGTTTCCTTTTTATGCAATTATTCAGCCCATTCACATTCATGGAGATGATTTTTAACCCCTGTGCTTTCATTTTTGTTTATCTCCTCTCTCCCCCTCCCCCTCTCCCCAAAAGATGAAGAGGAAAAAAAAAACTCTCCCCGATCTTCACTACTGTTTAGAAGGAAGAATATTAATTGTCAAAGTGAGGTTTCAGCATAAACATATTCTATTAGTAGGGATCTATGCATCCAATACAAATTCAAAAACATTTTATAAAAAACTATCTAACATCCTAGCTGAAGTAGGGGAGAAAGAAATGCTGTGGTTAGGGGATTTCAATGGGGTAATGGACACAAAAATAGACAGAAATAACAAAAGAAAAAAGGACTCTAAAGAAGGAAGACTTCCGGGCATCCTACAAAGAGACCTAAAACACTGGGATTTATATGATTTATGGAGGATACAAAAATTAGACAGAAGGGAATATTCTTATTATTCCCATAGACATGGATCGTCATCCAGAATAGATTACATCTTTGCAACTAAGGAGTTGGTAACCAAAACAGAGAAGGTGGAATTTCTCCCTAGAGTATTTGCAGACCACAATCCGATGTTGCTACAGCTAAAAGGGGGTTTTTGGGAAAGGAAGCCTTGGAGATTAAATGACTACATATTAAAAGACCAAAAAATTAAGGAAAAGATCAGGCTAGGAATACAAAATTACATTAAAGAGAATGGCAAGGAGGGCATAGCGGTAAAGACAGTCTGGGATGCAGGAAAAGCCGTGATAAGAGGTTTACTAATCCAACAACATGCCAACTGGTGTAAAAGAAAAAACAATATACAAGTACAGCTGCTTACCAAAATCAGAGATAAGGAGAAAGAATTAGAAAAGTCCAAGGTGGATAGGAAAAAAGTACAGTAAGATCTAGCAAAAGCCCAACAGCAATATGAATTATTTTTAACAAATGAATTAGAAAGAAAAATTATGTACAAGAGATATAATTTTTTTGAAAATGCGAATAAACCTGGCAAGCTCTTAGCGTGGCAGGTGAAAGATCATAGGAAGAGACCACTAATTGCCAGGATAAGAAACAAAGGGGAGACTATCTCAAATATAAGAAAGATTCAAAAAATCTTTGAAGTCTATTATAGAAACCTCTATAAAAACACGCAGACAGATACAAAAAAAAATATATCAGTACTTAGCAGATATGAAGGTCTCCAAACTTTCTGAAAGCATGAAATCAGACTTGGATAGACAAATTACATGGGAAGAACTGAACTCTGCCATTGACAAGGCCAAGCTAAATAAAACCCCAGGTCCGGATGGTTTCTCAGCTCTGTTCTACAAGTTGTATAAAGAAGAGCTAGGCCCATTACTGCTCTCAACTATGAATCAAGTGCTCCAAACAGGAGAGATGCCAGAGTCCTGGGAGGAAGCCACAATAGTTCTGTTACCCAAACAGGACAGAGATATGGAACAAGTGAAGAACTATAGACCTATCTCATTAGTCAATAAGTTATTTGCCGTAATCTTAGCAAACAGGTTGAAACAAATCTTAGTAAAAATAATACATGGGGATCAAGCAGGCTTCCTTCCAGGCAGACATCTGAGCCAAAATGTAAGAACTGTGTTAAATATAATAGAATATGCCGAACAAGACCCAAGCAGAGAGATTGCACTATTGTTTCTAGATGCAGAGAAAGCATTCGACAACGTGCGGTGGGAATATATGTTGAAAGTGTTGGAGCTCTTTGGAGTGGGACAACATTTTAGAAGGGCCATAGGAGCCATTTACTCTAGACAAAGGGCCAAGCTAAAAATAAACGACGAAATGACAAACTACATAGAAATTCAGAAAGGGACTCGACAAGGGTGTCCCCTGTCGCCGCTACTGTTTATTTGGATATTAGAAATTTTGAACATCAGAATTAGAGAGACCAGCGAAATCAAAGGAGTCAGGGTAAAAGGATACGAATTTAAAGGGAAGGCTTTTGCAGACGATTTGGTCTGCTTCTTAAGGAAACCATTAAAAAGTACATGCACATTATTTGAGGTTATTAACAAATTTAGCATGGTGTCGGGCTTCAAAATCAATAAGGAGAAATCGGTTTTTCTAACCAAAAATTTATCCAATTGTGATACGGCTGACCTAGAGAAATTGTCTAACTGCAAGGTAGTGCCAAGAGTAAAATATCTTGGACTATGGTTAACTAACAAAAACAGCAAACTCTATCAAAATAACTATGACAAAACGTGGAAGGAGATAAAAGGAGACCTTGAAAATTGGCAAAGACTCCAACTTACCTGGCTAGGGAGGATTGCTGTGATTAAAATGATGGTGCTACCCAAAATGCTGTTTATGTTTCAAAATTTACCAATTATCAAGGGGGTAAAGGTGTTTGAAAACTGGAAGAAAGATTTGGTTAAATTCATTTGGAATGGGAAAAAAGCTAGAATTGCCTATAGGAATCTTATTGACATGAAGGACAGAGGGGGCCTGGCACTCCCAGATCTCAGATACTACTATGAAGCTGCTAACTTTAGCTGGCTAAAGGACTGGATTAAATTGGACAACAAAAAATTACTTAATTTAGAGGGACACAATTTAAGATACGGCTGGCATGCTTATCTATGGGATGAAAAGGACAAGGTGAATAAAGAATTTAAAAGGCATATTATAAGATCCAGTCTCCTAACAACGTGGAAAAGATACAAGAAGGGGATAGAGCCCAAAACCCCTCTGTGGCTGCGCCCACTTGAAGCAGTCTTGAGACCAGCCACATGTAATGAAGTAGGAACTTATGAGGAATATTTAGTTAAAGAAAGAGGGCAATGGGCACTTAAGGGCAGAGAAGAATTAGGGTTAAAAGACTGGTTCAGTTTTTACCAACTGCATGATAGATTTAGAAAGGATGCGGCAGCGGGATTTGCATCCAAAAAATCCGAGTTAGAATGTATCTTAGACAGAGGCAACAAAGGCTTACTCTCAAGGCTTTATAAATTTATTCTAGACTACAACCTTGCAGACAACCAAATAAAAACCGTTATGATCTCTTGGGCCAGAGATTTTGGTAGAAACATAGACCTGGAAGAATGGGAATATCTCTGGAAAAAGGGGTTTAAATTCTCTCTGGCCGGCTCAATCAGAGAGAATATGTTTAAAATGTTCTATAGAACATATATAACTCCAGAGCTTCTGGCGAAAATAGAGAAAACAGAAAGAGGGGCCTGTTGGAGATGCAAGAAAGTAAAAGGAACATTTTTCCACATATGGTGGACCTGTAATATAGTTCAAGAATTCTGGATAAAAGTGGTGAAAGAAACAAATAACATGATTACCAATAAGGTCAAGAAGAACCCCGAGACATGTTTATTAGGTCTATTTAGAAGGCGTATTAGCGCAGGAGATGAAGAAATTTGCCAATATTGTTTTGTTGCGGCAAGACTAATAATCGCAAAAACATGGAAGGGGGAAGAAGAGCTAAGTATTAGAGACTGGAGAGACAAACTGGTGGGATATATCCAAATGGCCAAGCTGACAAATAGTAACAGAGGAGGAAATAATGAGGAGTTTGCAAATAAATGGAGGCTGGCACTTGGGTATTTGGAGAAGAAGACAAAGGTAGATTTGATGACAGCCATAAAGGGGATTTAGCGAAAGAAGATACAGGGGTAGTTGACGGTCAGTTACGTGATACTTACTGAGGGGTATCGGAGGTCTGGGGGGTCGGGTTCACGGGTGAGGGGCAAGGGGGACAAGGATAAGTTAAGGTACAACAATGGTATAGCAAATCTGTGTTCATCCATTAGTTTAGCGACACTATAGTGCAAATTGTTATACCTGTCTGTATATATTTTTTTATTTTACTTTTTTTTTCTTCTCTTTTCTTCTGCGGTTGTATATGGATACATGTTACTCTATTTTTTGTTTTTCACCTTTATTAATAAAAATTTTAAAAAAAAGTAAAAGTAAAAAAAAAAAAAGAATATAGTTCAGAAGTAGACCTTTCAGGAAAGGTCAAATATAGTCCAGGAAAACAATGTCCAATATGTGATATTAGAGTCCAAAGTTATAATCCAATAACCGAAACACACACTCTGCCAAGCAAAGTGTGGGGAAATGACAGGGTCCTTAAGTCCAATGGAGCTTGACAACAAGGCTGGAAGCAAACTAGATTCTTGGCAAACAAGGCTTGATACGTGGCAACAAGAGGCAAGAAGCAAGAACGAGGTCCGTGGCAAGATCCGGGGACAAGGCAGGCTTGGAACTAGAACAAGGTCCGTGGCAAGGTCCTGGAAACAGGGAACTGGAGTAGCGTAGTCCACACACGATCTCACTCCTGAAGCTGACGAATTGACTCCGCAAGGATTTCCTTGCGGGTAAACACCTATATAGGATCTTGTTTTCCCGCCAAGGAACACTTTCCCTGGGGAACAAGAAGCGAAACCCATACTGTGTCCAGATGCATGACTCCTTAAGATTTCCCAAGGGAAACAGGCTTAATCAGCTAATTGTCTGGCAGCGATTCTGGCACTTCGGCGATTCGCCTCCCTAGCGCCTCTATCTTGATTATAATTATCCCGGCGAGAGAACAGGGGAGATTTCTGCTCAAGGCTTGTTTGGCTGACTTCTTGTGGGCAAACATCTTGCAGGTGCAAGGGCTCCAAGTCTGGCTGAAACAGTGGGAAACCCAAGTTTTCCTCTTCGTCTGCCACAATAATACTAGGAAGGGGACTACATGGCCCATGAGACATCACAATGGGGTTCCCCCGGCTCTGGTCCACACCAATCGGGAAGACTGGCTGGGCAGAATTTACAATTAAAGGCCCTAATCAACTCTCTGACAAGAGAGAGGACTCCCCAGTCCTATCCTGTATGGGATGTACAGATGATTCCTCTGAAAAAGGCAGGAGGGAGTCGTCTGGGGTGGATGGCGGGCTGTTATGAGGTAGGGTTTGTGGGTGAGATTGAGAGCAGGGCTGGGTAGGGGTCAATGGAATTTGGGGGGTTGTTAGGCAAGTTCCTGAAAATGGGGAGGAAAGTCTGCTTACGAAATTAGATGTACTATTTTTATTAGCATAAGTGATGCTATGAGAGCGTAGTCTCAGGCCGGCTATAAGGGGGTGAATCAAGGAGTCCGCACAAAGCTTCCTAACATTTATGCCCCATAGATTAAGCTGAGGCCTGAGTGCTAAGAGTTCTGTAGTCAGTGAGTTGTCTTCGGTGGTAATGAGAAGACGTGTAGAACGGTCCCTGTATTGAAAGTATCTATGAAGCCAGTTTATGTTGTCTATTTGGACTCTAGTTTGGGTTCTAGATAATATTTGTGTTAGCGACTTTTGGACTGTTCTTCTTGAACCCCATCTGCCTCTATTTAACAGTGAGTCAATAACTTCGAGTGCCAGTTTATTTGGGTGTAACTGGCATCGAAGGATGGTAGCCGGTGGCCGGGCATTAGACTCTGTTGTTATCATTTTGGGATCTTTTTGAACATTCAGAACCAAGTCCAAAGGTCCATCCCCCCTTTGTTCCCTTCCCGCCCACAGAAAACCACTCTCTCTACCACTAGCTCTGGTTTCTACCATGGCTTCCACCAAATACTCTTTTTGAGTTTCTCTTCTCTCATCCCCCAAATCCAGTGTGCAGCTTTCTTTGATGTAATTTGCAGACCCACCATATTCCTTCCTAGAGGGGCCAAATTGTATGGGGTTTTTTACAAGAAGTGAAATCCCTTTAAAAAGATGATCTAATTTATCATTTATCAACTGAAATTGTTGTAATAGGAGGCTGAATGATTTTGCCATAAGATCGCACAATAGGGACAGTTTGTTATTCCTATGAGAGTCCATCAGTTCCATTATCTTGCTACCGGGGCCGGCCCCACCATGGAGGCCACGTGAGGCCGTCAGGCTTCCCCCGCCCAGTGGGGACCATGGGCTCGCTCGCCGGTGAACAGGAAGGCCTGTTCGCCGACGAGTGAGCTCCACATGGCCGCTGCTGGCTGGGAAAGGCCAGCCAGGCCAGGGTGCACTGGGCAGGAGGTGGGGCACCGTCGGGGCGGTGCCCCGCCTCCTGCCCAGCATGCCCTGGCCCCGCCTCCTGCGCTACTCGCTCTGACCCCACCTCCCATGCTGCGTGAGAGGCGGGGTCAGGGTGAGCAGTGCGGGAGGTGAGGCCAGGGCGCGGGAGGCGGGGCCCATCGGCGCGGCGGGAGGCGTGGCCATGTGCCTCCCGCGGCACATGGCCACGCCTCCCGTGGCACCGGCAGGGGGGCGCTTTTCCCCACCCCCGCTTAATATTAAAAATTATCTCCGTCCGGCCCTGCTTGCTACTTTCCATATCTACTACAATCCTCACAGATTCCAACCTGTCTTCTTCTACAAACTATACTTCAGTGCCTTAACTTCCTTCTATACTAAATGCCTCTTCTGCTATTCATTATAAGCCTTATCTTCTGATTACCAATCACATACATACCCTTACCAACTCCCACTTACTAAAACCCTCTACAAACTCCAATCCAAAATGACTCATAGGAAAATAAACAAAACCTGTCCCACTCCAACCTCCCCCAGTCCTAGCACCTTTCCCCAAATATTGCACTCTAACACAGTATCCAAAGAAACCACCTCTTAATAAAAGAGTTCAGTCTTGAGTGATGATGACTGAGCAGAACAAGATGGTGGCAGTCTAAAGGGCTCAAACCCCCTCACAGTTCCAACCATTTCCTGGTGGCCCTAATAGGGGGAGGAAGAAAAAAAGAAAAAAAACAGTCAACAAGGGAGGGAGAAAAAACATAAAAAGGGGGGAGAAAGGACGACAATGGCACCAGATGGCACAGTGCAAAAGGCCACCCTCAGTTTGCAACAGACCCCGGTGAAGGCCACCTCCCGGTCTGGAGTAAGTAACCATTTTTCTCCAACTGTTAGACTGTAATTCCCATTCCCCAAAGTGCAGGTTAGAAGTGATGCAAGTTACAGTCAAAGAATTGCTTGAGGATCACACATCACCTGGGATTATATCCAGTGCTTCCAGAACAAGGAGTAAAATTTGGTAATGTTACATTTTTGGTCTCTTTCTGGAGGATTCTGGGAGCTGTATTTCATACAAAATAAACTTCTCAAGCTCTGCAACAGCAGGTGTGTATGCAGCTTCACTTTGTTGACACAGTTGGCTTGTGGTATGGATAGGTTCAGTGTCATTTATTCACAGAACTCGGTTTATGTGAAAGAGCCCTTACATGAAGAAAAAGAAATGGGATGTTACCACCACATCAAGAGGAAACCTTGGAAAGGCAGCTGTAATCATAACATCCCCTTAATTCAATTGCAAAAGTAGGCTTTACCACTTCCTTTCATCCTCAGGACTGAGTACATTAATCACTTTTCCCTTTATGCCTTTACATGGGCTGCATGAAATATTACCCCAACTTTTTATCAATTTAGGATCACAGCTTTTGCTTGTACTCCCTTTTTTATTATTCTGATGCAAGAGAATAAGGGAAGCCAGTTATGCACATTTCTTGATTCTAAATTGAGTGTAACTTCATTGGCGGAAAGACATCCATACCACTATAGACAACTCAATGAAAACCTACTGTTGACATCTAACCAACTAAACCAAATGGACTGATAGGATGCAGGGGAAGGAGACAGAAAAATAACTTGGAATATTCTAATGTCATGTAAATCAACAATAAATGCATATCCTGTATATTTTGCTTTGAACCTTACACATGGAAGGGCAATTATAAATCTCCTGATAGGTGATGAAACGGGAAAAGAAAAATAATTTGAAGGGAGGTTTAAAAGGTTAAGATTGTTTATAAAGGAAACAAACTCCAGAGGATGTGTGTTAAGAGATAAAACAGGCAGCGGTGATGAGAAGGTAAACTACAGCATACCACAAGCATGATCTGGAAAAGCAATCCATCCCCCTCCCAAAAAAAAAAGCCCTCTTAACCTTGTGGAGAGATAATTTAACATACCATTAAATCCCCTCCCTAGATATAAATAAAAGGTACAATTGCTTCATTTCAGTTCAATAGTGCCCAGGGATTGAAATGTTTGCTGCACATACAGTTAGGGGTGAGTCCTTTCCTGATAAGGATTGCCGGTAGTTTTGAAGCTTTTGTATTACACTTTTTAAAAAAACTCTAGTCGTTTATGTAGTACATTTGTACACATCCAGTTTGCTGGGACGGCAGAACTGGCAGTGATCCCATTCTGGTTTCAAAGTGATGTTGCTCACAGCCAGATGACACAATAAGCCAGTAAACTGTATTGCTCCTTTTTTGCAGGAGAAGTGGCAAAACCTGGGGTAGGAATCATCCATGTATCATTGACCCAAGAAAACAGGAAAAGAGCTGGAGGCATCCCTGCTCATCTCCCTGCTCTCTAACATAGGGCAATGTTGAGGATAATTGCACTACTTAAAAATACTGTATCGTATTTATTCATGTATAAGTCTAGATGTGTACAAATACAAATGACTTCTTCACACAGCCCATGGGGGGGCATACTGTTGCACCAGCAAAAGGAAAGGCGTGCAGGGTGCCTCGGAGCACCCTGGGTACTCACCCTCCTTCCCCCATCCAAAGCATGTTGTCTGTCATCCTTTCTCCCATTATATGGGGGGAAAGGGAAAAAAGTGCTGAGAGCTCCGTCTGAGCTACCAAAAAAAACACTTTCCTCCCTGTTGTGGTGGAGAAAACGTCTTCTGATGCTTCCCTATCCACTTTGGGAGGAATGTGGGTGAGGCCTGCCAAGCGTCATCTGATGGTGCTTGGCAAGTCCTGTTCAAGCCCTGGGCAAAAGCGCCAAAACGGGACCAGTTAGCCCCATGTGAAAAGATCCAAAGATATGGTGGGAACTGTAGTTTAGAAGTACTTATAAGCAATCAATTACGGGCAATTCCCAAGTTACAAACATCTGACTTACAAACAATTCATAATTAAAAGGGGAGGGGGTGAGACAACAGGAAGTGATAGATATCTACCCTCCAGAAGGGAAAATTACCACTGAAAGAGTATTCATGGGGAAAAGGTGTTGCCACTGAAGCTGTATCACTAATCCTTGTTTCCACAACAAGCCAAACTTTTCAAAATCCAATCATGACGGGGAGAGAAAGTAAGGTGAAATCTTCTGAACAGGGGTTCAAACAGCAAAACAAACACCACAGGGGTATCAACCCTTCCCTATGCTATCCAAACCTAAAAAAAATTGACTTGAGTTACACTTGAAAAATGTACCTGCTCTGACTTACATAAAAATTTAACTGATGAATAAACCTGCAAAACCTATCTTGTTCATTATTTGGGGACTGCCTACACTTGTAATGAATTCTTTCCTTGAATAATAGGGTAAAACATACTGAGTATGACATAATGATGATTTTATAATTACTGTGTTTCTTTAATTCCAAGACACACTTTTTCCTATATAAACATCTCTAAAAATGGGGTGTGTCTAAAATCACAGATGTATCTTATGTATTTTTGTTGGTGATGGTGGTACTTAAATTTGGACACACCTTACAATCAGTGGCATCTTACAGTTGAAGAAATATGGTGGCCTCACGAATGGTAGAGGAGAACTATTGCAGGGTTGCTGCCATATGGGTTTTTAAAGTAATAAATTCAACCATTTTAATAGCTTTGGAAAAATAAAAAATATAATGATAACTCACTGTTTTTTGCTCTTAGAATTATGATGGTAATTAATTATGGTAAAACTAACTTTCCAGACACTGGTTGAGACCCACCAACAGCAACACATCACATAGTCTAGTACTTAATGAATTGCTTATATCAGGAAGGCCATCAGACCTGAGAGTTGAAACTACTCTAGGGTTTTTGTAAGACTTCTTGCTGGCTACTCTATTTTGCTACTGTGGTGATTGTTGGCCCTTTGCCACAACTATGATTGGGAAGCTCAGGATGATTGAAGATTGCATCACCACAGTTCCTCTTGTTTTCCCCAGTGGTCCAACTGTTCACAAAGATCCCCTTTTAAAGCTGGTGGCTAAAGTAATGCCATTAGTGAAATTGATTACAGTGACATTTCCAACAGCTTCACAGAATCCATCTTTGTCCTGAAGCCTAATGAAACAAAATAATGTGACAAATTGCTATGTGACTCCTGAGAGCACCAGAACATGGCAAGCCCCAGAGTGGATTTTTTAAGGGACAAGAGAATCAGTCCCACCATTATAAGAAATGAGTTGAGAAGGGCTAAAGCACTATGAAGGAAATGGAACATTATAGAATATACACCTTCACCCATACAAATTGTATACACTCAAAGAACCCCTTCTGTGGACTATACCTGCATTAATTGACTAACCACATCCAAGAGAGAATGCTATAATGGAATGAAAAAATCATTGTACCCAACAAGAATGAATGCAGTTTGGCATCACTTGGCTCAATGTTATGAAATCCTAGGATTTGTAGTTTGGTGAGGGACCAGCACTTTTTAGCAGAGAAGGCAAAATACATTGTAAAACTACAAGTTCTAGTATTCCATAGCATTAAACCATGGCAATTAATGCCAAATTGCATTAACTGTACAATGTAGATGAACCCTGTTTTACTGTTGCTTAGTTCTATTATGGAGCCCCTGGTGGCATAATGGGTTAAACCGCTGAGCTGCTGAACTTGCTGACTGAAAGGTAGGTGATTCAAATCTGGGGAGTGCTCCTGCGGTTAGCCCCAGCTTCTGTCAACCTAGTAGTTCGAAAACATGCAAATGTGCAAATGTAACTCAATAGGTACCACTGCAGCGGGAAGGTAACAGCACACCATGCAGTCATGCCGGCCACATGACAATGGACGTGTCTACAGACAACACCAGCTCTTTGGCTTAGACATGGAGATGAGCGCCAATCAATAGCAATGGCTATTTACAAAACTCAGCACAATCCAGCAAAGCTATGTACATTTATTCATTGTTACTTTCAGCAGCAGAACAACCCCAGATGCCCAATTGAAATCAAAAGGAGGGTGCATCCAGACAATGCACCCACTTGGATATTCGTGGAGGGGGGGGGGGCTGTCCAGATGATGCCCCACAAATTCATGAAAGCTTTCACCACAAAGCAGGAAAACCCTGCTTTATGTCGAATTAATTTATTGGTGGGTTTGTCTGATGCCTCCTTGGAAGGTGTAGGAAAAACTCACTATGGCCACTGTCTGGACTGACCAACCAGAGGTCCTGGGCTTTTGAAGGTGCCATCTGCACAGCCGTCTCATGTTTTCCAGGCTGAATCAGACCCGGGAAATGCAAGAGGGCCCAATCCTCCCAACCCCCCCTTTTAAAAATAAAAGAACATACCCAGCTTCCATTAGCATGGTGCTGGAGTTCTCCTGGCAACAGGAGAAAAGGGAAGGAGGAAAATTGCTCCCCCCCTTCTCCTGGTGTGTCATTCCTATGTGCCAGGAGAACTCTGGCACCATGCTAATGGAGCCCAGGTAAGTGCTTTTATTTTTAAAATGGTTTTTTTTTTTTTTGCAGGGAGGTTGTGGAGGGGTGGGGGCTATCTCCCTGTTTTCCCAGTAGGTGATGGGAAGACATGTAGACAGTGCCCACAGAAAGTGGTATCCAGACTACAGTCTGCCCCAACTCGGGTTTTTGGTTTTTTTTTAACTTCGGTCAAAGCAGTCTGGAACTGATCGGAGATAAAGAATATTTTTTTCTGGATTATGACTACTGTTTAGAGTTTATTGTATGGTTTCATTGTACTGAGTTTAACTTTTAAGTTGTTGTTTCTGTTTGTTTGTTTATTTATTGGAGTTGAAAATGCTATCAGAGGGGTTTTTTTATTATTATCACAAGTGTGTTCCCAAGATGAAAATACCCAATTATGTATCAAAGTGATTTTAATAATATTCTCTGGTTCAATGTGAACACTATTTCTTTTATAGTTGCTCGAATATGATGCTTTCAGTAAAGGCTCTGACATTATACACATTTGTGTGGAAGACCTATTGATCTCTAACAACTTGTGCATTGTTCAAGATTGCATTTACAGTTAAGATACAATTATATGCAGTTCTCTAGAGGTTGTATTGTGACTTCCCTGATTGCAAAAAGGTTTTTTTGCAAATTAACTCTCCAGCTAAGGGTAAACTGATTGCTTTACTTTCTTTCCTTCCACACAAACATCTGTTCTTACTTAAGTGTGTCCAGATTTGCAACTTGCAGTTAACATTTTTTTGGCACCAGGAGCAGCGTCTTGCAATTATGCTAAGTCTAGAAAGGAGAAGATTTGCTTTTACAGCAAAATTCATAAAATTAAAAGAAGGGGGCTTCGCCCAATTTATTAGCTGCAACAAGGCTTCTAAGAATGCAGACGTCTGGTCTGGTGAAACTTAACAGATTTCTGTTCATGGCTCATACACACTTTTGTATGTGCACAAATGACCACTTTGTAAAGGGACCTGTGCACATTAAAATGAAAAAAAAAACTTGGGAGCCACCTATCAATAAATGTTTGTGAATATGTGCATGGGTGTATTGACTGACAAGATTTTCCCCATTTTAATCACAGTATTCACTGGTATCTGTTGACAGTGCATATCTTATACTTTAAGAAAATGGCATTAATCTTAAATCCCTTCAGCATAGTGTAACTTTCTGAATGAAACCTACACTCTGTGGATATGATGTAGGATCTTGGTGATAAAAAGAATCTTTATGAACTTTCATTTTTTCATACTTTAATTTGCTAAATTACTACAATCTTAATAGTCCAGGTAAGCTAAGCAAGAGATAGGATTGTGGCCTTAATCATACAAGCAGAAGGCCTAATGATGGTAGACGGCATCATTGTGACCTGTAATTTGAATTGCTGTAACCACCATCACAACAACAACACATTTTGTGTATGATCAGGAAAGTAAATTAGGTATTGGTTGTAACTGAATGACTGCAAATTCCTGCCAACATCCTGAAACTAGCAGACATGACTCCTATTGAGGCGGGAGGTTAAAGAACCCCAGGAAATACCATATATGGGCAGAGATGGCGACGGCTAGCGACCCGGGTGCATAAACTCACAGAAACATGTGATTTCTGGGAAATCATGTGTTTCTGAAGAAATGAAAGCTAAAGATAAACAAACAGCGCATGCGCACGCAGGCGCTCTGAATGATTGTGAACACGGCACAGAAAGAGTGCGGCCGGACCGCTGGTCAGCACTGATTGGGTCCAAGTCAGGCAGCGTCACAACTCTAAGCCAATGAATTTGCTTGTGGGCGGGCATAACCCGAACCCTGTAGTGTGTATAAATATTTACTCAGCCCGCCACTGGGGGTTCTCCCTGGGAAAAGCACTTATTTTGTGCGAGGGGGAACCCTAGTGGCCACTAGCCAAATAAAACTGCTTTCTTGGAATTACTCCAGTTGTCCGTCTCCAATCTCTCCACTGCGCTCAACAAGGACCGTAGCACAAAGGTTCCGCTACATTTTCTGGTGACCCCGACGTGATTCCACAATAAGACGGGCCAGGAGGTCGGAGACGGATCCCGTTGGCGGGACGGTCCCAACTTAGCGGTGGGGGCCGGAGGCAACTACCGTGAGACGAGAAGGGGCCCCTGAATATTGCAAGACCGGCTGCGGTGCTTGCCTCTGATGCCAACGCCGACTGACGGTGGGAGCTGCAACACCAGCGAGGTTCCATAGAAACCAGCCAGGAGGAAAAGGATCCAGGGAAAAAGTCCAGGGGCGAAGGTTGGTCCGACGTCTACAGAAATCTGGCAGTGGTTGCATGAGACATTAAGGGAACACCGGCGCCGGGAGGGACACAAAAAAGTTCCCAGGGAGGTAGAAAGGGGCTCTGTCTTGTGTTTCCTGACGCATGCCGTTGAGTGTCCGGGTGCCCAGGCCAAGACAGTCCCCTCTATTAGGCAGGATGGGAGGGAAAAATTCAAAGTGGAAGAATAAAGTGGAACAGTGGAAGAATATTGTGCTGTGAATCATCCGAACCAGTGGGTCTATATTGCTACTTGGGAACGGGTAGTTAGAGAAGATCCAGGTTGGGTTCGACAGTGCAGGAATGGCAAATGTATGGTGGTGAAGAAGGAAGGGAAAAAGAAGGAAGTTTTCCAATCCAATGAGGAGGACTACCCAGATTTACAGTTGAGTGTACAGGCTAGACAACAGGAATTATTGCCGCCACCCTTGCCACCGCCCCCACCCCAGGGAACAGCCCCCGGTGCACCTACACTAGGAACGAGACCCCCACCCTACTCTCCAGAGTCAACCGAAGCAGCCAAGAAACACTATCCTAGCCTAGAAAAATATCAGGAGGAAACAAAGGAAAAGAAGAGGTCACAACGGATGCCCAGTGATGCTTCTCCGGCACAAACTCGGAGACATGGAGCTCCGGTGTGGCCTGGTGATTCACCGACCGGACCGGCCCTCCAGATGCCCTTGAGAACGGTGCCTGTGATGAACAACAGGAATGAGATAGTTCAAGCATACCAAGTAGTGCCTTTCAGTAGTAGTGATATTCTGAATTGGAAGAATAATACTCCACCTTATAGTGAAGAACCCCAAGCTATGGCTAGGCTATTGGAAGGGATTATGGCAACCCATAATCCCACCTGGCAAGATTGCAGACAATTGTTGAATATGTTGTTCACATCAGAAGAGAGAAGAACAGTGTTGAATAATGGGGTAGCCATAGCCCAGGTTGGGGCCCCACAAGATGGTGATGCAGCCGAGTGGGGAGCACAGAGGTTTCCTGTGGAAATAGATCCCCAATGGGACACCGCAGAAGAAGGACATTTGCAGAGACTGAAAGGATTCCAGCGTATATTGGTAGAAGCGGTAAAGAGGGGCCCGCCGCGACCCGTCAACATTATAAAAATTCAGGGAGTGGTACAGGAAAAATCTGAGTCACCAACAGCCTTTTTGGAAAGGCTGGAGGCAGCATATAGAAAGTATAGCCCGTATAATTTGGAGGATGAAAACGGTAGGAGGGCGATTCAACAGTCTTTTATCAGTCAAGCGGCTCCTGACATCCGGAGAAAGATTCAAAAGCAACCAGGATTTCTAGGAAAGACTATGAATGAATTGTTGGCACTCGCAGATCAAGTTTATATGGCAAGGGACCAGGTAGAAGAAGAGAAGAAGGACAGGAAGAAGAAGCAGGAATACCAAGCATTAGTTACCATGATGGAACAGAGTGCAAGTGGACAGAGAGGAAGAGGAGGATATGCCAGAGGGGGACAAGGAGGAAGAAGAGGGCCCCCTCGGAGGTTAGGTCGAGACCAATGTGCTAAATGTAAGAAGTTTGGACACTGGAAAGGTGAATGCCCAGAAGGAAGAGAAGGAAGTCAGGAAGGACTGAGAGAAAGAGGAAGGCCTGAGAGAGGAAGAAACCCAGGAAGGGGAAGAGGACGTGGAAACTACGTACCTTTTCCTGCGAGAGAGGTGATAGCTGCAGCAGCTGTGATGGAAGAAGAATGGGAAGATATGGATGGAGGAGAGGAATGAGGAAGCCAGGCTCTTGTTTTGTTGGACCCCGGGGAGCCGATGGTCACACTTGAAATCGGGGACCAACAATTGGACTTTTTAGTGGACACAGGTGCCGAAAAATCAGTAGTAAATACAAAAATTAGTCCACCAACTCGGGAAACTACGAAAGTAATAGGGGTGTCTGGGAAGACCCAGAAGTGCCCCTTCCTCAAGGAACGCACCTGCAATCTGGCCGGACATCAGGTCAAGCATAAGATGTTATATCTTCCAGACTGCCCAGTCCCTTTGTTGGGAAGGGACATTTTATCAAAATTACAAGCACAACTCCAGTTCATGAAGAATGGACAAATGGAAATATCATTTCCCATGGAAGAGGAATGGAGACTGTTTCAAGTTAGGATTTTTACTGAAGAAATACAATGGCCATGGCATGAGACTCCTTTAGTGTGGGCAGAAGATAATCCTCCAGGATTAGCTAAATGTGTTCCACCGGTGGTGGTGGAAGTGAAAAGAGGAATGGGACCCATATGTAAGCCACAGTATCCCGTCAGTCGAGAGGCGGTGCAGGGGATCAGAAAGCATCTAGAGCGACTTCTGCAGCATGGGATATTGGTACCATGCAGTTCCCCGTGGAACACGCCCCTGCTCCCAGTCAAGAAACCTGGAGGACAAGGAGAATATCGCCCAGTTCAAGATTTGCGGGCTGTAAATCAAGCCACCGTTCCCCTAACCCCGGTAGTGCCAAATCCATACATCATGATGAGTCTAGTACCAGCATTTGCCAAATGGTTTACTGTATTGGATTTAAAGGATGCATTCTTTTGCATTCGATTGGCCCCTGTATCCCAACCGATCTTTGCTTTCCAATGGGAATCTCAGCAGTCAGGGCAAAGGACCCAGTATGTTTGGACACGCCTTCCTCAGGGGTTCCGGGACAGCCCGACCATTTTTGGTCAAGCCCTGGCCAAAGACTTACAGGATTTTGTAATACCTAAAGAAGAAGGAATTTGGCTTCAGTACGTAGATGATCTGCTTATCGCTTGCCGGACACTAGGGGGCACTAGAGAGCATACTTTGAGATTACTCAAGAAATTGGAAGAGAAGGGTTACAAAGTGTCAAAGAAAAAGGCCCAGTTGTGCTGTCCCACAGTGAAATATTTGGGGTTCCATCTGACCGAAGGAAAGAAGATGTTAGGAGCTGAAAGAAAGGAAGTTGTGTGTGCCATCCCCACTCCCAGTACCCGGCGACAGGTGCGGGAATTTTTGGGATCAGCAGGATATTGCAGACAGTGGATCCCCAACTACGCCGTGTTGGCTAAGCCGCTGTACCAGGCTACGAGAGGTGGAAGAGAAGATCCGTTTGAGTGGACAGAAGAATGTCAACAGGCGTTTAAGGCATTGAAAGAAGCATTGATGTCATCTCCAGCATTAGGACTGCCCGATTTGGAAAAACCATTCACTCTGTTCGCTGCAGAGCGGGAAGGAACAGCGGTTGGAGTATTGACCCAACCACTAGGGTCATGGCAAAGGCCAATTGCCTACTTGTCAAAGCAATTGGACACAGTGGCTCGTGGATTGCCACCTTGCCTGAGGGCTGTGGCAGCATCAGTAGATTTAATCAAAGAAGCGAATAAATTGACCCTAGGACAGCCACTGACAGTTAAGGTGCCCCATAGCGTTAAGGCACTGTTAGACACTAAGGGACCGCGCTGGCTCACAAGTGAGAGGTTAATGAAATACGAGGGATTGTTGTGTGACAACCCACTGGTGACCCTGGAGACTTGCTCCACTCTGAATCCGGCCACCTTGCTCCCGACTCCAGGAGACACCAAGATCCATCAGTGTGCCCAGGTGATGGATGAGGTATTCTCCAGTCGACCGGATTTGAAGGATGTGCCACTGACTAAGGTGGACGACACTCTGTTCACAGATGGAAGCTCCTTTATGGAAAATAATCAAAGACACTCAGGTTATGCGGTTGTCCGGTGGGGGGGAGAGACGCTGGAAGCAGGGTCACTGCCCCCGGGGACTTCTGCCCAGAAGGCTGAATTGATTGCCCTGACCCGAGCGTTGGAATTGTCAAGCGGAAAGCGGGTTAACGTCTACACAGACTCAAAATATGCCTTCACTACCCTCCACGCACACGGAGCACTGTACAAGGAGCGCGGGCTCCTCACGTCTGGAGGAAAGTGCGTGAAACATGCTGGAGAGATTGTGGATCTCCTGGAGGCGGTTTGGAAGCCAAGGCAGGTGGCTGTGATGCATTGTAAAGGGCACCAACGTGGAGACAATCCCGTAGTGCAAGGAAATAGGCAGGCTGATCTGGCAGCCAAAGAGGCAGCTAGGCTGCCCTATATTGAACATCAGGTAATGGCCCTACAGGTAGAATTAACTGAACATAACATTACATATACACCAGAGGAAGAAGAATGGGCCTTAAAGGAGAAGGGTCAGTGGTCAGGAGAACTCATAGTGATGCCAGATGCCCGTGTCTACGTCCCTAAGGACTTGGCATGGCACTTAGTCCAACACATGCACCAAAACACACATTTAGGAAAAATGGCATTGGCAAATCTGCTAGGACGACAGTTGTATATCAATGGATTACATAGCCTAACGGCAGCAGCAGCCCGAAGATGCTGGACATGTATAAAAAATAACCCCAGAGAAGGACCCCTCAAGCCACCAGGAGTCCAACATGTGGGTGGGGTACCCTTTGAAGCTTTAGTCACTGACTTTACAGAAATGCCCCCATACAAAGGATACAAATATTTACTGGTGTTCGTGGACACATACACAGGATGGGTGGAGGCTTACCCTACAAGGACTGAGAAGGCTGTGGAGGTTTCAAGAGCTCTAATGAAAGATGTTATTCCTAGATTTGGCATACCGTTAGAAATTGGATCAGATAATGGCCCCGCATATATTCAACAGGCCGTGCAAGGATTATGTAGAATTTTGGGCATAAAATGGAAGTTACATTGTGCATATAGACCCCAATCTTCTGGAAAAGTGGAAAGAATGAATAGGACATTAAAGGCTCAGCTTGGGAAACTTTGCCAAGAGACAGGATTGCCGTGGACGGTGGTTTTGCCCATGGCATTATTAGGAATCAGATGTACACCACACAAACGGACAGGACTCTCCCCTTTTGAAAGACTCTATGGATGACCCCCTTTGAACTTGAAGGGAGCCTTAGAGACAGGAGCTGAGCAACACCTCATAGGAGAGAAACAGACATTGGCCCAGGTTCAAGCTTTGGGCAGACAAATGCAGCAGTTAGAAAAATACATTTCTGAATTGAACCCACCATTCCCTACCACACCTCTACATTGTTTTTCACCAGGTGACGAGGTTTTGGTCAAGGATTGGAAGATTGAGCCATTGGGACCCAAGTGGCGAGGACCCTATGTTGTGCTCCTGTCTACCCCCACTGCAGTGAAGGTGAAGGAGATTAAGCCGTGGATACATTACACTCGTGTAAAACTAGCGCCTGAGGAGTGGCGGACGGAACGAGTTCCTGGTGAGGACCTGAGACTCAGGATCATCCGGCAACTCCCTGAGGGGTCAACAAGGCCATGAAGCTGATCCCTTCGGGTGCAACGGAGCGTTGGTGGTCAAGTATGTCGCAGCATGGCCCAACAAAGGCGCTCTCTGGGAGATGGTGGCTAGACATTTTGAGAGGAAAAAGTGGGAGACAAGTTATGAGGAGGGGAGGAAAGCATACTGTGTTTGGTATATTGTTTGTGTTAAGTTTTGTTTCCTTTTTGAACAGGGTACGTGCCAATTGGATAAAAAGACATGCCAATTATATGTTTGAGCAGCACGGGAAAGAGGTAGCATTAATATATGAACACCCCCTCACCATAGGAGATTTTTCATTTCTTCCCGATTTAATTGATGAACCACAGATTATGTTGGAGGGGTTGTCCAAGGCTCAGGAGGGTCCACCTACTGTGTTTTCTAGCATACCGCAAGAAATAAATCAAACTCGGTTTCGACGGCTTAGATACCATACCTCCACCAGGGGTTTGTGCTTCTGTTGTGGAGGATCGGGAATATGGAATTCTGAGTGGAGACACTGGGGAACTAGGCAGGCGTTCTTTTCCCGATTAGGCAATTACTCCCATTGTCGAGACCGGTTCTATCTACATGGACGATTTAATACATCTTATGTCTCGCGATTAAATCTAACCGCAACCGAGTGGGCTAGCATGTATCCAGATTATCCTACATTTAGTGTGAATGATTCTATTGAGGGCCTAAAATCTTATATGAACATACTGCAACAATTAACCCAACTGAGCCTAGGTCAAAGCCTCTGTCCGTTATGGCAAATTAGGGATCCAAATCTATGGTTTTTCTTTGATAAATGGGCCACAAATTATCACCCCGGCAACTACCAGTGTGTCCGTGTGGGTTATTTGACATTCCCAGTTCAGGTCTTACACAAAAGGCATCAGCGCCTGAAACGGGACATTGTGCAAACAGGCCCTCTAGGACCAGAATGCTCGGATGAGGTCATTATTAACAAGGCCCTGTCAGGTTCAGAAGCCTCCCGTGTAGGAGGAGGCCTGATCACAGGCTTGTTGACCCTGGGTGCCTACCCAGGGATTGTAGCTCAAGCAAATCGTAGAAGTGTTCTAGGCCTGACTTGCCGTCTTGAAAAGTCCATAAATGCCACTGGCAAAATTTTCCGGGAAATCCAGTCTGAAGTAGAAGAAATCAGCCAGATGGCCCTACAGCATAAGCTGGCCCTTGACTACCTACTGGCGGCCCGGGGGGGTTTATGCGCCATGGTCAGAGGGCGTTGTGTAGTGAAATTTCATAACTTGAATAGTACTATTGAAGATGACATCGAGTCATTACAAAAGTTAATTTACAATAATGTCCAGGAGGTAGGAGGTTGGTCTCCCTTCTCCTGGGTGACTAGCTGGTTACCCTCAGTAGAATGGTTGAAGGACATATTGTTGGTAGGGATTTTAGGATTGTTCATTGTTCTCATAGTTATGTGCTGCACTCCAATAATGATGCAAATGTGTACTAGGTGTGTCACACAATCTTTACCTGGAGAAAAGATAGCCATACTCCAAGCCAAGCGGGATTGGATGGAACCATAATGCTTTGCTTCAGCTTTTGTACATGCGCTTCGCAAAAAGAAAATGGGGGAGTGAGGCGGGAGGTTAAAGAACCCCAGGAAATACCATATATGGGCAGAGATGGCGACGGCTAGCGACCCGGGTGCATAAACTCACAGAAACATGTGATTTCTGGGAAATCATGTGTTTCTGAAGAAATGAAAGCTAAAGATAAACAAACAGCGCATGCGCACGCAGGCGCTCTGAATGATTGTGAACACGGCACAGAAAGAGTGCGGCCGGACCGCTGGTCAGCACTGATTGGGTCCAAGTCAGGCAGCGTCACAACTCTAAGCCAATGAATTTGCTTGTGGGCGGGCATAACCCGAACCCTGTAGTGTGTATAAATATTTACTCAGCCCGCCACTGGGGGTTCTCCCTGGGAAAAGCACTTATTTTGTGCGAGGGGGAACCCTAGTGGCCACTAGCCAAATAAAACTGCTTTCTTGGAATTACTCCAGTTGTCCGTCTCCAATCCCTCCACTGCGCTCAACAAGGACCGTAGCACAAAGGTTCCGCTACACTATGAGAAGAAAGTCTCAAATGTGAAAAGTGGCTTATCAGCTCCATGATTGATAAGTTTTGGAATGAAATCTGATAGGAAAGAAAAATAAATGGCAATCAGAAACAGTTATTGTGCTCAAGGAGCTATATGTCTTCCTGATTTCACAGCATATCTAATTTTCTCCCTTCCCTTCTGTTACAAATCCAAGAAGTAATAAAAGAAAATGGCCCTAAGTAAGTACAGTAGAGTCTCACTTATCCAACATTCACTTATCCAACATTCTGGATTATCCAACACATTTTTGTAGTCAATGTTTTCAATACATCGTGATATTTTGGTGCTAAATTCGTAAATACAGTAATTACTACGTAGCATTACTGCGTATTGTCACTAGGGATATGAGATGTGTAAATTACAGTAGGTGACACTTTTGGGGAGACAACAGTCAGCAGAGTGGTTACTCACAATCCCTCCAGCCACCCCATCTCCTGGACAGGATGCCATCTGCTGTAGCCACTGGTGGGAGTGGGTTGCTGATGCTGCTCAGTGGCCTTTTCCAGATCAAGCAGGGCTGATAGCCAGGCTGTGGAAGGCAGAAACAGTAGTGGAGGTCATGGAGTCACCCCCACTTCCTCTGAAGAAGGCATAGGACAGGCAATGACAGGGAAGAGAGGGCAAGGCATGTAGTGCTGTGCCGGGCACCTGGGCTGGGATGGGGGTCAGGGGGCTGAAAGGAGAGAGCAGAGTGGCCCTTCCCATGAAGTCACTCCAAGACCCCCTGCCCCTGTCTTTGGTCATGAATAGCCAGTATCATGTTTTAGTGGAAAGCGTAATCAGTATAGGGAAATACTGTTGTGTTCAGTACTCTTTATACCAGAAATTACTGAATATGATACCAAAAGATTGTTGATCTGTGGCTTATTGTTAACTTTCACAGTTCTATTCCTAGCTTCCTCACCCTGTCCTCATTGATTAAAAATGCAATACAGCTTCCTTTTTTAGAATCGTTTGGTTTGATTATTAGTTGCATTATTATGTTAATTTTGGTAGCATTATTATGACTATTTTCTGAGGATTTAGGCAAAGCATTCTGCAAACTGAAGAACCAGCATGGTTGAACTACAACCAGAGTTAAAATGCATGGAAACGCACTGGGTAATCTTGGACAAATTACACTTTTCTAGCCTCAGAGGAAGCCAAAAACTAAACTTCCTTTGAACCCCTCCTGGCTTTAAGTACAGAGTTGGAGAAGACAATAGCCAATCAAATATATATCTGATAAATTGAACTATCTATGAACTAGCTATCAAATTTTGTTCTCTCCGTTAGTCTGTAAGAGACCGTTTACTCATATTCCAGACTAACATAGCAATGTCTTTGAACAATATCCAACTAAAGAAATATTTTCTGATTTCTTAGATTGCATTTGAGTGACTCTCACTAAGTAACTATAGTTGATGGACAATGGCCACATCTACACTGACCACTTAAGATGGTGGAAAGTGGCATCAGCACCTAGATGGCTGTAACACACATGGTGGCTGATACACCTTAACCCAGGTTTAGCTAAATTGGAGAAAACTCAATTCCTGAAGCAGGAGTTGGTCTCTCCCCCCAATTAAGAACTGACCAGACAGCTGCAGCAGGTTCCTAAGAAGAACTGGATGCAGCTATCCTGACAGCCATCTTGCACTCCCTGGACTCACTTAGTAGGACAGCTCCCCAGGACAAGTTGGTGTCTGGGGAGGATGGTGGCAGTTGTGGTCCTGCCCAGCTGTGCCAAGATGTTTTTGGCATGGCTGAGTTGGGAGAAGTCCCTGCTGCACCTGAGGCAACTCAAGGAGTCCCTGTCAGGCCACAAAGTAAACACCCATTCTGGTCCTCTTTCTGGTCAGTGTGGAAGGTCTCAGTGTCTCCTATGTCTCAAATGTTAGCCCTAAAATCTCTGGTCCCTATATTGTCCTGACTTGACAGTCCTTACTAACCCCCCCCCCCCCATAACAGCTGATGTGACCCATTTAATAAACTTCTCTCCCCCCCCCCTTCCTCCCTGGATCTGGCTGTGAAAATCTTGTATATGTATATTTGTGTGTGTGCGGGGGGGGGGGGGATTAGTCACATGGGAAGCCAAAGAACCCAGCAGACAGCCTACATTTAAACATTTCATGAGTCATAAGCAGAGCTGTCAAATTAACTAGTGGCTTTTCCTAGCCTGTGCTTTTAACAGCAGCGTGATAATACAGAAATCAGCAGGTAAACATTTTCAATACATGGTCTCAAGCAAACAATAATTTTGTCTATTTAGCCCTCTAGTATTGAATCAAACTCTGCAGAACTATTAGTGATATAAACACAAAGCCTATAATGTGTGTGGTTTTTTAGTATGACTCTCAGAATCCTGTTTGGTGCTGTCCATACTGGCTAGGAATTGTAACGGCTACAGTCCAAAAAAAGTAACTTTTCCATTATCTGGCCACTTTAGTAAAAAGAAGTTTCAAAAGGCTTTAAACATAAGATTCCATTTATGGGACAAGAGTATGGAAATAAGATAGGTTGCAAAGGGGGTGGGGTAAATGTATGTTCAGTATACTTTCTGCACCAAAGTTAGGGAAAATTCTGAAAACAAAATGGCAAAATATAGCTGTGATAAAACACAATGCAAAATCAGAGCAGATTCAAACTAGCCAGCCACTGGGGACAACAGAACTATTTGGACTTGAAAATCTCTAAAGGAATAAGAGAATTAAGTGATGAGGAATTCTATGAAATACAGTAAAGCACCTTTCCAGATCTTGAATCCATGTGGATGCAACACCAAGTATGTAGGAAGCTCCAGCTAGGAAGAACAAATCCATCTCATTGCCCCCAACAAGATACCTAGTCATCCAACTCATCATTTACTGTAAATTATTTAAGAGGGACCTTTATTTTGGATTGACTTGGAGTAGAAAAGCAATCCAGGAGCTCCTCAGTATCATATTTTGCTCTAGCCATGATGACATCAAAAGCATCCTCATTCCTTCCTGAATGCTCAATTACAACTACAGACCAGTGGCACTCACTTCCATCATCATGCAACACCTTGAAAAACTGGTCTGTGGGCATATCATTTCTTGCCTTACATGTACATTTGACAAGCATCAGTTTGCATACATAACTAATAGATCTATGGTGGACATTATAGCCATCACTCTCCACAATGATTTCATTAATCTGAAACTATGTGAGGATGCTTCTTGCAGATTTTAATTCTGAATTTAGCACAATCCTTCCATCTAGACAAGTGTCTAAACTAATGGATCTTGGGCTTTCATATTCAATCTGTTTTTGGATTATGAACTTCTTGTCTGGACATTCCCAGAGGGTTAGATAAATCATATCTCTTCAGCTCTTATTCTCAACACTGGTATGCCACAGGGCTGTGTATTGAGTGCTCTACCCTTTACACATGTGAGTGCACCTTTGTTCATCATAGTAACATCATTGTCAAATTTACAAATGATACAACAGTGAAGGGGATGGGTCTGCCTACCAGGATGAAGTGGATCGGCTGCTTTCATGGTGCAAGGACAATATTTTGTTTCTTAACATCAATAAAACCAAGGATCTTATAATAGAGTACAGAAGGAATAGATCAGAAATTTAACCTTTGGTTACATACATAGAGATCGAATAGAGCGGGTGGCCAATTTTAAATTTCTGGGCATTATTGTTAAGGAATACCTGACCTGGGATGTTCATACTGTGGCAATGGTTAAGAGGGCCCAGCAGAGATTGTATTATCTGAGGGCCCTTCCAGACAGGCCTTATATCCCAGGATCTGATCCCAGGTGTTCTGTTTATCCCAGATTATTTAGCAGTACAGACACATATAATACTCCAGTTTAAAGCAGAAAACCTGGGGTCATATCCTGTGATATAGAGCCTGTCTGGAAGGGTGCTGAGATCTTTAAGAAACCAACAATTGAATGAAAAATTGCTGCTATAGAGTTCTAACCTATTGCATCCGTGTATAGTTTGCTAATTGCAAATCCAGAGGGTTACCACTACTGCCCAGACAATTATCCCTTCTTTGGATGAACTGTATAATTCCTGCTACCTTAAGAAAGCTCAAAATATTCTTAAGGAACCATCTCACCCTGAATATTCTTTTTTTGAGTTGTTACCATCTGGCAGATGGTATAGGGTGACAAAAACAAGGACAAATAGGCCGAGAGATAGCTTTTTCCCTAGAGCTGTAACTATATTGAACTCTGGTTTCACACTGATGTCACATTAGGAGTTGTGCAATAGTGATTAGAATGTGGGAGTGGCATTTAATTTCATTGTACGATGTACAATGGCAATAAAGTTATTCTACTCTATTATTCTATTCTGATCTACCACAAATTAAAAACCCTAGCATAAAACAGTAGCCCATGTCCAGAAGCTGTCCAGTCACTCACCTGAGATCTCAACCAGACATTAATATTTGCATTAAATTTATTGTTCCTGAATATCATGCAATTATCTTGGGGGAAAGGTCCAACATACTAAGGGTGCCGTTGGGATTTACTTCCATAGTGGCCTCAGAATGCCCCTTTTGCTCAAGATTGTGGGGGATCTAGTCAACATCTTCATGTCAACATCTGCAATCTGGTAGCCCTCAACCCCCCCTCCCCCCAGTTATGTCTTCTACTTTCTTATGGAATTGCTGTGCAAATCCATTCAGTTATGAGCAGTTGGATACCTCCATCTATAAACACCTTAAATTGTTCTCAGAGACGTTGCTAGAGATACCAGCTGGGAAGTTAGAATTAGCAAACTTAGTTACAGGTTGCCAAAGCCTGGATGACATGGCTTAGTTTTCCCCAGATTGACCTATTTGCTGATTATACCGAGCAACAAAACCGCAGGGAGAAAGTGTTCCATTGGCTACAGAAGCAGCTGCCTCCACCAGCCCTTGCCTCCGAAATGGGAAACAGGGTCCTTAGAAGCCTTGCCATATTACCCCAGGACATCACTCCCTTAGATCCTGCATGCATGACTAGGGGTCCTGTTCTTAGTTATGCCATCCAGATGGTCTTCACATGAAAGGCACCGTACAAATTGAGGTCTTTTTTTTAACCCACAGAGGCCCCAGCTTCCCTTGGAGTGGAGCTCCATAGTTTATAGCCGGTCAGCTAAGCTGGCTCGGTCTGGTGTTGTTTGCAAGAGATGTGGGGAACTGAGAGATGCTTTGTGCATTTTCAGCTACAAGGCCAATGGAGATAAAACAGGTTTAGCAGCTTCCTCACGACCTCTCTGTTGCAGTGAAAGCTTCAGCTGTCACCTTTTTGCCTGTAAGCGAGTTGTTAAACGTCACAGAGACCCAGCAACAAACAGAAACACATTTGAATGTGATTTTCCTGCTTCTTAGCAGGGGGTTGGACTGGATGGCCCGTGTGGTCTCTTCCACCTCTATAATTCTATGATTCTATGACTAGTATTGAAATTCTATGATTCTATTACTAGTATATGAAATGATGTATAAATGTGCATAAATATATAGTATATGCAAGGTTCAGATAAACAGAATTGGGTCATAGGCCAGGTATCACCTGGCTGATGCAGAACTAATTATTTAGGAAAAAGAAGAATAATGCTGTGATACACTGCATGCTCCTTTTGAAAAAAAAATCCAACAAACAGATTGACATTACAAAGAATTAAGGGCTGACTAATAAGATTTGAAGTTTACGGGAATCATCCTACTACTATCAGATGAGATTTAAAGATCTGTCTAGACTAAGAAATCTGTGAGCACATCAAAATACAATTAAATTAGTGACATGTAAACCCCAAATGAAACATAAAGGGTTACCTGTATTTGCTGCATTTTTTCTAATTTCTTACAGGTTAAGTATTAACATAGCAAAAATATTTATGCTACTTAAATTTATGGTTAATGTTGCTAGGAGCAGAGTCAATATGAAAAGGATGGCAGGACAGGTTGAATACCCCTTAACCTAAATGCTTGGGACCAGAGGTATTTGGTATTTCATTTCTGTTTTGTTTGGATGTCTAAAGAACTGTGTTTACAAATATATACATGATGAGACCCAGGTTTAAACACAAAGTTCATTTATGATTCACAAAAACATTATGCACATAGCCGTAAAGTACTTTTATACAATATTTTAAACATTGTTGTGCATCAGAAAGGAAAAGTGTCACTGTCTCAGCTACCCATGTGGACATTTTTGGATTTTGGTGTATTTTGGAATTCTGTATAAAAATGTTCAACCTGAAGTACATACAACTCCAAGCCGGAACACTGAGCTGCTAAGGATCTTGTGTGTGCGCTCTTTTTCCAAAGCGATATAAATAAGGCAACCTTGATCAGACAACATTAGGAAAAGACATTATTGTACAGCTAAAATGAGTTATGAATATCTCCAGCATCAATCTGAAATAAAATCATGTTCAAAATATCTAAACGTCTCCAATGCCCCCTTTAAAGATCTGGATCAAAGACCTATTCTTTCTCTCTCTCAATAAAATGCTATTTAGTTGAGCATGAAACAGAAAGCTTCCTCTAACAATGGTCGGATTAAGGAGAAAAATTGGGAGTTTGTAACATTAATAGAAGCCCTGGGTGGCACAGTGGGTTAAACTGCTGAGTTGATGAACTTGCTGACCAAACGGTCAGTGGTTCAAATCCAGAAAGTGGGGTGAGCTCCCTCTGTTAACCCCAGCTTCTGCCAACCTAGAAGTTTGAAAACATGCAAATGTGAGTAGATTAATACGTACCACTCTGGTGGGAAGGTAACAACGCTCCATGCAGCCATGCCAGCCACATGACCTTGGAGGCATCTACGGACAACACTGACTCTTTGGCTTAGAAATGGATATGAGCACCAACTCCTAGAATTGGACACGACTAGACTTAATGTCAAGGAAACCTTTACCTTTTACCGTTAATAGCTGCATAGAAGAAGGTATAGGGCTACATTAAGTATGTGGCTGAACTCCCTGGACAGAATGTCTTAATCTCTCCTACATTGTCATAGACTAGGACAGAAGCAGAGGCACATGGCTTTCAAATGATGGTGCACTACAATTCCCATCAGTTCTAGTTGAGATATCATGTGGATGGCTGTGCATTACCTACCTCTGATGTAGGGTTCCATAACAAAGTTGCTAAAACAATATGGTAATATTTCAGGTCACCTTTGGAATATCGGTTTGAAAGCAGATCAATCTGAAAGCATTTGTTCTTTTAAAAGGATGCAAGTTACTACTTGTTAGCCATAATTTCTCTGGAAAAGGCCTCAAAACAGCCCTAAACAGTTAAGTATATAGACAAAAGGGATTGTTAGCATGATCCATTTTCCCAGTGAAATATTTTTCTGTGTACCCCACTTCTCTAAATGAGCAACAGTTCCAGAGGTCCAGTACTCAGACAGGTCTGGTTTCCTTTTATATCTATATTTGCATGTATTATTTATTCACAGAAACAGAGAACAAATGAGAGGAGGCTCTTAGGGCTGGCCTTCCAAAGGTTGATGAACCTCCGTTCCCATCATGTCTCACTTTTATTCAGGCTGCCCAGCATTGATGAGAACAGCCTGGCTTCAGTTCAAACACCTCAAAATCTAGCCAAGGTTTTCTGCTCTTTCACATCTGACATCAAGACTTTCTGTGTCTGACTTAATTTCCCCTCACAGAGGGACACCTGCTATATTACCTCATTCTTAACTTAGTGATGTTGTTAGGGAGTGTCAGACTTTGGGTTACTTGCTTTGGAAAAAGTCTTCTTTAGATGGCAACAGTAAATCAGCAGCACTGGGGATGCCCAGAATCCTGCTCTGAAAATACCAATAATTGGTACAGATTACAGGGGGGGGGGGGGCGGGATGGTGGGTTACGTATTAAGAATATTCTCCAGTGTATCAAAAAAAACCAACTAGCTAGTATTTACCTACCAAATATTGGTCAATAGTTTACATGTACAATTATGTGTAGTCCCACCAACTGGCAGCTGTATACTAGTGGAGATGAAGGAAAGGGGACACAATTCAGAACATGGAGAAGTGGCTGGTCTCAGTTAGAGGGAAGAAGAAAGAAACGACGGTGCTCTCTTAAATGGAATGCAGCTGTATTTTCCTTCCCTTAGAGCTCAGAGTACCTCATGGTACCTCAGAGTACTTCATGGTCTAAATTGTCTGCCTTCTTCTAATAAGAACTGCAGGGGATCCTACTGCATTGTAACACTGGATGTCATAGAAGGTTTTGCATGCAACCCAAGTACAAGAGTATAGCCTCTTTTGTCAAAGGGCCTCAAGTGCATGTAAATCATTAACAGGATGGCATAGCCTGTCCAATCCTAGCTGGGCTGTGGGCCACCAAATCTCTTCCACAACTCAGTTTTATATTATTTATATTATTATCTCTGCTCCTATTGTTGAAATCTACATGGCCCATTTCATTTCCTCCCACATTCGCTGAGGAAAGCTGCAGTAGTATGGTTGAGATGGCAAAGGTTATACAGTAGAGTCCTGCTTATCCAAACTTTACTTATCCAACGTTCTGTATTATCCAACTCAGTCTGCCTCCTGACCAGATACACAGCTAGGCAGCAACGCGTAGCGGGCCAACATACCCAACAACAACACAAGTGCAGCCACACTCCCAAACAAGTGGCAGACTTGTTGTAAAGCATGATATTTTGGTGTTTAATTTGTAAAATCATAATGTAATTTGACGTTTAATAGACTTTTCCTTAATCCCTCCTTATTATCCAACATTTTCACGTATCCAATGTTCTGCTGGCCCGTTTATGCTGGATAAGTGAGACTCTACTGTAGACGAGGAAAAAAAAACAGACAAACTCAGAAAAGTTGCAGCAGTTTGCTTTTGCCAGAACTTACTGGAAATGGGAAAAATTCATCTTTCTTGGGCTTAATCAATTATAATGCAAACTACTTTTGCACTTTGAAACCACTTTGGATCTATATACTGAAGACAAAGAGGAATAGTAAAAGGAAGACAGAGAGAAAACTCCTTGCCACACATGCTTTGCTGACATCAGAACTGGGTGTCTGCAAAACCAGGAAGAAAAATGGGAGTCATGAGTCAGCAAGGAACCTATGGCTATCTAGCAGCAGTGGCAGTGGCAGTGGCAACATGACCATGATGTATTCCTTTCCCCAGTAGTGATGACTGCAGGCGATGGCATTGGTGTCCTATTTGGACATTGAATTAGGCCATTTCAGACCCAATCCAGCTGTCCAGACTTCTTTGAAGCCATATAATGCATCAGAGTTTCCAGCAAACTTCAGAATATCCCCGACTTGAAGAAGGGAAAGCCAGTTTAAAACTAAAACCTTCAAGATACTCATCAGAAGTACCTGTGCATTGTGAAGACAGTATTTCATTTGCAGTGAGTCCAGGATTTTTGTCTTGTGTAGACTAACCTTGAGATGTTTTAAAAAAATTAAAAATGCAACAACAGAAGAATATTTAGTCTTGACCCTGCCAAAGTGGAACAGCTGGATGGTATACTATTATGGGTCCTTCCAGACAGACCCAATTTCCCAGGATCTGATCCCAGGTTTTCTGCTTTAAACTGGATTATATGAGTCCCCACTGCCAGATAATCTGGAATAAACAGAAAACCTGGAATATAGAGCCTGTCTGGAAGGTCCTAGTATTTAAGAAAAGGATTGCTGTATAGTTGAACCCTCCGTGGAGCAGAATCCACTTGCATTTAGACAGCTAGTAGAACAGGAAAAGACATGCTCAAATCACTTTTCATGTGAAGAGACTCTTTAACAGAACTGAGGCAAGCTTTCTTGACCATCATTGAGAATAGCACAATTCCAAGAAGAAGATATTATTACACATTTGTTTCTTTTTCTTCCCTTATCATTTCTGTCAGTTTTCAAAAACAAGGGTAAATTAGGCAGTGCATTGTACCTGATTCGAATCCTAAAAATAGATCAAGGAAAACAACAGTAACAAAATACAGATGGAGGCACAAAGATATCAAGACTATAGATGGAGGTATATAAGTAAACCGGGATTTCTGTTAGCATTTCCCAATGATTAACCATCGTGCTTATAGTAGCCGCAGTCATTGCTTGCTTGAGGTACCACACTGGTGGGGAATGTTCTATTGCTCAAGGGAGTATAAATCAATTTGCAGTCCAACTTCTGTGAGGAAAAGAGGGCATTGGTAGGCAAAGGCTGGAACGTATTAAAATGGAGTGTTATGTCTAATCAGTAGAAATCTGCTCGCTGTGGCTTCTGTTTCGCTGTGCAGCCTGGCAACTCACTTGGGCAAAAAGTGGCAGACTGAAATTTCCCTTATTGATTTTGAACTAACAAGCCAATCCCCTGGATGATGGCTAGAGGAACCGAAATGAGTTTGCTGTTCTCTTAGCATTCCAAACAAGACCACAAAACATATATTTTTTTGGAGCAGATACAGCACAACTGCCCTTGATATCACAGGGGGTCTTGAGTAAAGCTGTCCTTCTTAGTCACAATGCTGCACTTAGGCCACAAGAGAGCTCAGCAGCTGAAAGTAATTTTTTGGCAACCATCCCACATTTTTCAAATTCATTCCCCTCAGAAGTGCAGTTAAGCTTCCTCTCAGTTATCTCTGAGAAGTGCTGCCAAACACACCTCTTCTCCTAGATTGCACAGTGGTTTGTGTATGAGGCAACACAGCCATGTGTTCCCCCACATAGCATTCCTGTGCCCTATGCTGAACAGACATTAACAGGAGAGGCCTTTTGTAGCACTGTCCTTATCCTGGAGAAAGGCTGGCCTATTGAATTTCTACCAGTGGACAGAACTAGACACTGAACCCTACTTGTATTCTAAGGTGATGCTCTGCTTCACACAGTGTGAGTCTGGTGCTGGATGATCTCTCCAAGTGCATTTGGGAAGGTTGTGTTTCTTGTAGTACTGCCAGTTGGCAACAGTGCCAAAAAAAGAACCATAACTTCCAAATGTTACTATTTACCACATCTGCATCAATGAAAAGGGCTTGAGGGCAAATAACTTTCTTCTTCTCAAAAAGGGCTGGGCTGCTCATTTTCCACAAGAAAAATTCCAGTCACCTACTCATTTAAATTGGTTAACTCATGTAAAATAATATTCGTTTAGAACCTCCCAGTGCTGAACTTTCAACTGGTACTGATATGTAACAGAGTCAGCTGAGCAGGAAAGGAGACTGCAATCATCATCATCTTGACCAAAAAAGGACAGCATATCCATAGGGACTCTATTCCTCCAAGTCAGAGGAGGAAGCACAGCTGTTGGCCTGACAATATTTCCCATGATATTCTCATAAATAAGCTAGTAAAATGTGTCTTAGGCATAGGCAATGCTGCTCTTAGGTGGATGTGTAATTATTTGACTGGCAGAATCCAAAGGGTGCTGATCAATGGCTCCTCCTAATCCAGTGGGGTAGCAAAGGATTCTGTCCTGGGCCCAGCACTATTCAACATCTTTATCAGTGCCTTGGTCAATGGAATAGAGGACATGCTCATCAAATTTGCTGATGACACCAAATTGGAAGGGGTAGCTAATGCCCCAGAGGAGAGAGCAGAATCCAAAATGACCATTACAGATTAGAGAGATGGGCCCAAATAATAAAATGAATATCAACAGGGAAAATGCAATGCACTACAAATAGGCAGTAAAAATGAAATACATAGATATAGGATGGGTGGCACCTGACTTGACAACAGTATCTGCTAAAGGGATCTAGGAGTCTTACGGTGCATCTATGCCAGGCATGGGCAAACTTTGGCCCTCCAGGTGCTTTGAAGTTCCACAACTACCAGCTGCTAGGAATTGTGGGAGTTGAAGTCCAAAGCACCTGGAGGGCCAGAGCTTGCCCGTGTCTAATCTACACTGTAGAATCACTGCAGCTTGATGCTCCTTTATTTGCCGTGGCTCAGTTCCACTCTACAACCTCTGAAGGACTAAAAATTCCCAATGCCTGCACAAAGTCGCCCATCCACAATGGGATGCTTTCCAGGTGCATTGGATTACAGTCCCTACATCAGGAATTGCAAGGTGGAATAGCCTTAAGGTTATTGGGCCTTTCGTTGAGGTTTAAGAGCATCTCTTTAAGCCAATTTCCCCCAATTTTTCTAATTCAATGTTGTTTCTGACATTTTGGGTCCTTCTAATCATACATTCCTTTATCAGTTCTGATTCCATTTCCATGTTCAGTAATACTTTATATATTTTCCAATAAGTTGTTCTTTGTTAGTACATAATTTCTTTTCAAATTCTGATTATTCTCTTTCAAATCCAGTATTTTTGCTGCCTAATGTAAATCTTTCTTTCAGTTGCCTATATCTGTACCACTGTAGGTGAAGTCCTGCCTCCACCAGTTCCTCCAGCAACAGCAAGAATATCCCTGTGGGCAATTCCAACTTTATGGCCCCGCATGAGGGTCTGCCTCCAAGGGCAAATGAAGAATGGGCAACTTGGAAGTCCCTGAACAGACTCAGAAGTGGAGTTGGCAAATCAAAAGACAACCTGGCAAAATGGCACTACCTAGAAGAATCCTCCACCTTGTGTGACTATGGAGCAGAACAAACAACTCTGCATCCATATGCTTGCCCACAATGCCCTACCTCATGCACAGAGGAAGAACTGTTTAAAGTTATGGACAATGCAGTCACTGTTGCCCATTTTTGCTCTAAAACTATTTAGCTGCTTATGTTCCCTTTATTTTATCAGTTGTAAACTTATTTATTTATACAATACTTTTGACACAAAATAAATAAAATCAATTCCTCTTGAGTTTTAATCTGTGTTTATCATCTTCATATATTATTAAATTCTTGTATGTAATTCATTGCTCTCTCTTATCTAATTTTGTAAAACACTTCTTCTGTTGAAATTGCTAATGTAGTTTTTGGGCATAAATAATTTTGTACTCACTCCATATCCTTAGTATGGCTTATCGTATAAAATGGTGATTAAAGTCTGCATTTACTTTTGCTTTTCAATACCATATATAGACATGCCATCCAAAAGGTAGATCATGGTCTTCTAATTTTAATGATCTGATTCTGTGGTGGCCCATTCATGCTATGCCATGCACTGAAAAATTTCAGAGTATATAACCTTTATGAAATAGGGGAGTAGAGAGTGGAAATGAAAGCAAAGTTGGAAATGGCTATTGGGGGTTTTTTTATGCAAATTGAAATAGAAAACCTTACGGTGTTGATAGAAATGGCCTTGCTTCTAACTTGCTAGATGTTGTGCTTCTTATATCTATACAGGCAGTCCCCAAGTTACAAACATCTGATTCACAAACAACTCATAGTTAAGAATGGGGTGAGGCAATAGGAAGTGAGGGAAATCTACACCTTGGAGGGAAAATTCTCCCCTGAAAAAGTTTTCATGGGAAAAGATGTCTCTACTGAAGCTTGATCACCAATCCTTGTTTCCACAACAAGGCTTTTTTTTTTCAAAATCCAATTATCACAGGGACAGAAAGTGAGGTCAAATCTTCTGAACAGAGGCACAGACAGTAAAACAAACACCACAGGGGTATTTTCCTTTCCTTGTGATAACCAAAGCTTGTGTTTGTGTGTGTGGCTGGAGTTACACTTAAAAATTTACCTATTCCAACTTACAAATTCAACTTCAGAACAAATCTACAGAACTTGGGGACTGCTTGTACTTCACAATTTCCCCTAAACTAAATTCAGTCTGTTTAGTCTTCCAGTTCTATGCAAAAAGCTAAATGTGCTCTGGGAGATTGATTGACAGGTCATCTGATTTTTGCCCCCCAATGCTTTCCCTCCGTAGCCTCTTCCTGGAGCTGAGCCAAAGATAATTTGTTGCCGTGAATGGCTTATTATGAGACTGATTAGGCTGCATGTTATTGAACTCATTGGCAAGTGCCACCCTTCCCTGCTTTCCACAGACTTAAAGATGGGACACGTGCACACGCATATACATGGGGTGGCAATCTAAAGAGTAATCATATGAGATGTTTACTCTGAAGGGGGCCCTGCTGCTCAGGGAAGGGTGGAAGGACAAATCCCAGCACTTCATTTTGTTTTCTTCAAACCCAGCTGAAAACTCAACCTTCAGAATTAGTCTTCCACTTTTACTAGAGCACTTGATTGCTGCCACCATTCATAATGGATTTATATCCTTTTTTTTTTTTGGACAAATTTCCACAAAGTGTACTCTGCACACACCTAGAGGCCATTATTGCTTCCGCACATTCCTTATGTATTTAATTATTATTTATTAACTGCATTTCTATACCGCTTTTCTCACTCCTGCGGGGACTCAAAGCAGTTTACAACATAATAAATGGCAAAATTCAATGCCTCACATATATATAAAATTGTATCACATACCTAAATCAAAAACATATAACTGTCGATTAAACTATAAAAACACCAAACATAGACATAAGCATGAAACATGTTATTGCAGCAATTAACATAGGCCCCTTATCTCCCCACCACCACCACTTCCCATCTCCCTCTCTATAGAGTTTCAACACTTCTTTGTATACCCTTCCTGCTCCCCAGCCCACAAGACACAAAGTTATTTAGGTATAGATTGAGTCCAGAATGGGGAGGGTAAAAACATTCTGGGCCTTCGTGGGGGGATGGTAAATGTGATATGAGGTTCTTGGGGGTGGCAGGGGGACAGTCTTATCTGATGTTGACAGTAGGTTACTGATCAGTTTGATAAAAGTCCAGAGGAACATAAATTTTATTAGTTGTGGTGGGGGGGGGGGAGGTGTGTGGCTGCCATTGAGGAGAGTTGGTCTGCAGGCTGTACCTTCCATTCTGGAGAAGCCGAAGTCTCCTTCCCTCCTTTTTACCTCCTCCTCACAGGCCGTTGTTGGGGGATGGTGGCTGCCACCGAGGACACCTTCCACTCTGGAGTATTTCCTTTTTATTGCTCTGGTTGGGGGTACAAGTTGAGCATCCCTTATCTGGAATTGCAAATTGCAAAATATTTGAAAAATCTGAAATTGTCCATATGCATGGCTGAGATAGTGACACCTTTGCTTCATGAGGGTTCAATGCATGCCAACTTTGTTTCATGAACAAATATATACAAATTACCTTCAGGCTATAGGTAATAAGGTGTACAGTTATGAAATTTGCCAGACATCACTTTTAATCTGGGTTGTATTCTACTATACATAGACAGATACCTATTAGTGTGTGTGTGGTTTGGGGGGGGGGGGATTTGGTTAGTGGGTCTATCCTGTAACACAAGAGCATGCAAAATATGCCCTAGCATCTATTTGCTCCTTCATTCTCCTGACAGCCTCTTGACCCAAGATAATTTCTCCTCCCCTTTTTGCCATGTGATGGCAGAAAGGACAGCGGGGCAATGTGAGTCGCCACCCTTTCTGCCATCTGATGAGGGGAGGGAAAAGGTGCCAAAGCATCCTCTCTCATCCCTTTCATATGATGAGGAGAGGAAGGAGGGCACTCGGGGCACCACGAACTGCCCTGTGTGCTTTGCCTTTCACAGGCGATTGCCGGCGCAATGGCACAGCCCAAAAGGGTCAGGTGAAGAGGTCTTTAGATTGCAGACTCCAATGATATTACCTTCTGTGCTCTCTATTCTTCTTTTATAATTGTGTGTATGTGTGCGTGTGTGCAGTAGGGAGCATCGTGACATGTTTTGTCCACATGTTGTGTGTGATATAGCCCTATGAGAAAACTCTGTCCTCTCCTTTTCTCGCCATTCATTGCTGACAACACATACTCATTTCCTGACATTTTGAAAGAGTTGCATCTTTTTGCCATTTTAGAACTACTGTTTGTGTGTAATAATGTCTATATATGTTTTTTCCCCAGTTTAGAACCAAAGCAATGTTCTTAAATATTGCTTTAAGAATATGGCTCTGTTGCAGTGTATGAGACTAGCAATGAAATATGCTTCTCAGAAGACATGATTAGAAATTGCCATTTCCATCAATTTCATCTGAGAATGTCTGCTCTCTTGACTTGTCAATTTCACAACCTGGTCTAATCTGACAATCCAATTTGGTCAATTTCACAATCTGACAAGACAATGTTACATCTTGATTTCTCTGTCTTTTTAGTTGGCTCTGTCTGGAACTAGAAATGTACATGTGGTAAAAGGATTGAATTCCCTGAATTTGTTTCTTGGATAAGAAGCCTCTTATTTCTCAATTGTACTTTTCCTGTCAACAACTGCCCAAAATTCTGCTAATTTTCTTTTCTTAGTGAATGGGCTTTCTAAGAAAATAAAAAAGATGGAATAGCAATGGGGAAACACTGGAAAATTACAACTGGAGAAAACATCTGGGACTATGCAAATATACATTAAACACCACATTTGGAAGCACCTTGAGTTGGCAGAGTCCTAAGATGGTAGAACAAACTGACAAAGAACTTATAGCACATAAACCCGCAGCATTTGCACAGATACTAATCCTGGCAATTTACCAGGATGGCCACTCTGTAACTACAATGCTTCACCATTCAGCCAAACTTCTATAGAGAAGGAAACTCTGTCTTTGTTTATCTCTACAGGTTTTTAAAAATGAAAATGAGCCTTAATTACTTGGGATTGGCTTGTGGGGGCAGGAGGGGAGAAGAGCTGGACAATCCCATCCCTGGCATGCTGGCACAAAACAGATTGGGCATATTACACAGGCAAATGGGCTGATAACTGCTTGCACATTGCATTGTACAATAAGCGATAACTCTGTTTCTGTGCCAGTTTGCCATCTCTGTGCAAGAAAATCCATGTTCCAGATTACTCTTTGAGGTATTACTTCTTTTAATATCTCTAAACATTAAAAACATTGCAGCCAGAAGAACGGTAATACACAAAGAAGAAAAGTTCTAAGATCATTTCCTTCTGTATGATGTGAGGACTTTATCCTCGTGGTTGGATGTAACTTTTTTTTCAGACTGGAGACTGTGTACGTTTTGTATGTTTCATATGTTTTGATATGGTCAAAACTGACTAATCAATAAAGAGTTGTATAAACTACTCCTGGAAAATTTTAAAAAATCAGATTGGAGACTGAACCCAGAACCTTCTGGACAATGCACACATTTTCATCAGGTGAACAGATTGCTATGTCATTCTGCTGCATGTGTAGATCAAGCCACGACACATAAGTATATTTGCACACTACATCCTGCAAGCCTGGTTCTCTTTCCATAAAGGAAACAAACCTTAGAAAGGCCCCTAAACCTCCCCAGTGCCCAGAGGTGGGGGGCGGGAGGAGAGTTATATTGGCTGTAAGGAAAGGCAAGTGTATACATGCATAATGCATTCCATTTGTAATCCAAGAAGCACATATTCATACACACACGCACAGAGGCAGACAGGCACACACTCACAATCTTTGCAGTGCACCTGCATTCTATAAAAGGAAAGAAGCGGCATTGTGGATGCAAAAAAATACATAACATAATATTTATTGTTCCTTTGTACAGGAATATAATTAATGTTTCCATTCGAGAAGAATTAGTGAAAGAAAAGGGGGAGGAAGGAACTCAGAGGAAAGATCACATATCTGCCTGGTTGAAACAATTAGTTTTGCTTTGCCTGAGATCTAAAACATAAAGGACGTGGGATCGTTGTTGACTGGCTGTGTCAATCTATAAAGTTGCTTTGATCCCTTTCAGCACAGAAAATGACTAACAGAGACTGGAAAAGTGACCTCACAGCACTGCAGAGCGGCTCTCCTCACACAAGGGAGCACAGTCATAAAGCATTATTGATCTGAGGCAGCCTAATAAAGATCAAGAGATAGCAAGCCTTCACAGAGGAGCCTGATTCAGCAGGGCTTCTTTGGGCACCAGACACTTGAGGCCTACAGATGCCAGAGCCTTGTCTTTGACCCTTTTGCCACAGCAAGCTCTAAGGAGACAGAAACAAATGCTCTCTTGCACAGAAACACACATAGGTCCCGTTTGAATGTTGGTGATGGTTTGTGCTGGCAGGGCTATTGGTTGCATATGACTGACTCCATATTTCCTTCAGCACAAAGCCTCAGCTAGGTGTGAAACCCCCATTGTCATCCTTGTCAGACTCAATTGTTTTAATTCCTTGTTACAAACTGTTCCTCATATGACTGCACAGCTCCTCATGCCTTCACTTGGTTAAATGTTGCTCCAGAGCTCTGCTTTCTAGCCTGCAAGACCAAGGACATACTCTTTGAAAGAGTTGATATATATACTTGCTATTGAGCTTTCCTGGGATTTATATTTTGGAGATTTGTTCTTGATTGCAGTTATGGTTTTTGCAGAAGTTAATGGCAGGTACACATTACATTTATTATGTTTACATTTCTGATTAGATTACGCAACTCAGCAAAATCTGCTTATTTTCAACATTAAATAAATACATAGACAAAGGATTGTCAAATAAAAAAGTTCTGCATGTGTTTTTATTTTTCAGCTGGAAAATAAGATAGCTAAACCACTCTACATCTTCGAGCTAGTTGCCAGCTCTAGGGGTGATTGCAGAGGGCTACTGAAGCAAGAGAGCTAGTTCATAAATTTGTGCAGAAGACACATAGACATCAAATAAGAAAAACACCACCCAAATCACTACAAAAACAGTATGGTTGGGAATCCCTTATACCCCATACAATCCCCAAGCATGAAAACTGGCCATATGAGGGATAATTTCTGAAACCAGAAATGATACAACATTACTTCCAGTTGTGCTGAGAATGACTGTTTCTCTTTCATTGCACTCTTTTTCACACTGTGAGGAACTCTACTGGAAGCAGATCACTTATATGCCAGTGGGACTGTAAATATTAGGGCTATGCAAAATTAACATTAGTCCTCATAAGTTGAATCAAATTCGTGACATTCGTACTTAAGACATGATATTTGACATCTGGGCATAGCCTCCGCCAAACTTAAGAATTTAAACTTACCCAATACTTTTTCATTTGCATTTTGTAAACCTCAGAAGCCTCTCAAAGTCAGTTTCATTTTCAGCGCAAGCAAGCAAAGCAAAGCAAAGCCAGAGGCTGCCATTCCTCTTCAAATTAATGGCCTCTCACCATTAGGAGGGGGAAGCAGCAGGGAAAAAGGAAAGTTCACTGTGAAACTAAGGAAACACAAAATTCTGGGAAATGTAATTTGGGAAGGCGAGGAGGCCTATGCCAGAGAATTCAAAAGGACTTGCCCCAAAACTACATTTCCCAGAATTCTGCTCAGCATCAGAAATCCCCAGTCAGGATAGGGGAGAGACTGACTGATACTTCTAGTAAGTAAATCTCTGTGCTGGGCTGGGAAGAAATCCCTAAACAGAAGTTATATTGGTTAATATGAGAGACATTCAGTGAAATAGTTCTGGCTTTTGTTAAAAAACGAGTTTTTTACTTTAAAAAAATTCCCTAAAATCAGTAGATGTGTGAATATTTCTGAAAGCTTGGGGCATTATCCCCTGTTACCTTGTGTCATTGTCTAGAAAATTAAAAAAATATAACTTGCAGTTTTTTAAAGAAATTGCTGTTTATAAAAATTTTGAAAATTCCCCAAAACTTCTTGGATAAGTGAAATGTTCTGAAACTTGATGAACTAATAGTGGTAAATGTGTTCTAACATTGTAGCAAGTTTCACCCCAATAGCTGTACAAATGAGAGAGAAAGGAGCCCCTGAATTCCCCCACTTTCACAATTACTATAACAAAAAAGTAACAAAATGTAATTGCTCTCATTATAGTAATGAATTTTTCACTATCTATACTTTAAAGACACTTCAGAAACAAAACGCCAGTGCCCCCAAATTTTGTAATGAGTTTTGAAACATTCTTTTTCATCAGTCACACAGCCCTAGTAAATATGTTATCCAGATTTGGCCTTTTATGGGGTAGGAGTTCAGAACCCTGGGTAGCTCATTTCAAGTTCAAACTACACCCCAGAGTGGATGCATTGCAATGGAAGTCATCAGCCATCACAGATTAACACTATTGCTTGAGGTTTGCCCTTCATGAGTGTTAATATAGTTCATTGTCAATTTTTATCATGGCAAGCACACTGGAAGGTGTAACTAACATCAATCAATGATTTCTCCAGTAGAGTGGGGAAAAGGTACTCAGCCTGTAATAGTCATTTTAGAGTTTACATTAATGCACCAAAATAGACTTTGAGTTTTCCCCAGCACTACTTTTATATTTCTTTTACTACTCTAACAATCAGCAGTACAAAACAGAAGAGAAATTCAAGGTAACTCTGTTCCCCATTCCTTCTAGGCTATATGATCCATAAAATAAAGACCATCATGATAATCTCATACTAATATTTCAGCAACACTCCATATTTACAGGCAAAGTGAAGTCTGGTCTCAACTTGTAGAAGCCTTCATAATTAGAAAACCAGATTTTTCTATCTGAAGGACCATCTGTCTGAAATATATACATGTGATTGCAGTATATGGCTCTCCAGATGCCAGACTGCAATTCCCAGCAGCCTTTTCCTGCATATATGATGAAGATGAGGAGGAGGAGGAGGAGGATGCATAATGGTGTTATGGTTCAACATCAAAAGCACTGCATGTTGCCTAGTTGTACTCTTGACCATACTCCTGCCTGTTTTACATGGTCAGAGTTGTGTGGCTAGGTTTTTCAACCAGATGAAGAGTAGCATGGGAGTATCAGAAAAGAACTTTGGCTTTACAACATTCTGGCATTGCTCAGATGTTCTTATAGTGCCAAAAAACAACCTTATTTCCCCAAGTATTTACACATCTTCTGATCTATTTTCTTCTGGCTTAGGTATTAAGTTTTTATACTGTTTTTATGGATTTACTGCTTTTAAGTTATTTTTATGTATTAGTAATTTTTGTGGTTTCTTTTGATATCCCATTGCAAAAAATAACTTGTTTGAAGTCAGGGTATAAAATGTAATATTAAACAAATACATAGCTGAGAATCCTCTTTCTATAAACTTTACAGAGAATATATTGGCAGTCTTGTATATATCTAACAATCAGCTTAAAATAAATGATCAAATATGTGGGGAATCAGTGACCACTAGCTTTAATGCCTAAAATGATGAAGGGAAAACATTTTTTCTGGCACTTTTACTCCAATTATTTCAGCATTGGTTAGTCTTAAAATAATTGTTTTACCTCTCTTCTTTTTGCACTGAAACAGGCAAACATGGCTACTCATTTTTGGTTGTTAAAAAATAACTTTAATGCAGAATCTCACTAAAAATGCCTCAGACATTTGCGTAAAACAACCCCAATGACAAATATGCTTCACTTTTAACTATGTCAGGTGAGCATTTGGGGTTTGAAGTTAAATTGGGGCCTGCCAAACCAAGCTCTGTTTTTAAAGGAAAATTGTTCTAATTCTAGATCATTAGAACAGCTTGAAAATCCAACCAATGGGCAATTCTCTATCTAAGCTAAGTACATCAAACATTATAAAAACCAAAGGAGTTCACTTAAACTCTACACTTGTCATTTACTTAAACCATTAAACTCTCCCCACTAGCCCAACCAAGCAGATTAAAGGGATATAAGAAATATGAACACATTTTCTAATCAACAACAGAAAGGATGCCCAGGCACACTGAAAAAAAACTTTGTGTAATAGTCAACCTCTATGGGAATTTTCATTGTTGTGAAAAGGTTGTTTGTGCAAAAAACAAGGGGGAAGAACTGCACAAAAGCTGTTCAACATACAGTTTTCTGTGCAAAATATTCTTTTCTACACAAAAATGTTGTGTGAATTTTTTTACAAAAGAAGTTCCAAGTGTGAAAAAGCTTTTTAAAAACCGAAGCTTGGAGAAGATTAAGAGCTGATACGATAGCAGTTTTGATATATCTGAAGGGTTCTCATATAGAAGATGGAGTGAGCTTATTTTCTGCTTCTCCAGATATCAGAATATGAATCAAAGGATTAAAATGAAAAGAAAAGTGGTTGCACCAAAGTTCTAGGAAGAACTTCTTGACTGTAAGAACTGTTTGAACCCAGGGTCATTCATAACACTATGTAACATGATTTTTGTTCCTATGTTATAAATGTCATTTTCTAATTGATTCTATCATAAAAACATGGAAAAAGTTTATTAAACTGCAACAACATCTTTTAAAAATATATATTTTATTGAGTAATTTTGAACATAGAAAGAGTGAGAACAATATTGAGTATAGAGAAGTGAAAAGGGAAGGAGAATGGTGTGAAAAAAGAGAAGAGAGAAAAGAGAAGAGAAAAAATAAAAATTTAAATTAAAAAAAAGAAAATAGAAAAAAAGGAAAAGAATATATATATAAATTCTGGCTTCTTCCTTTCGGTTTTATTAACTATAGTTTATTATTTCTTCTTTATATTTAGTCTTTCTTTCCCTTTTTGTTTCTGCTCTATTATCTGCATTCCGTCTTCTATATTTGGTATGTAATTTTAATATATTCTTCTAAACATAACCAGTCTGTCATTTTTGTACCTCTCGCATTGTTCTTCTTTAATAGGTAAGTTAACCTATCCATGTCCTTTATTTCCATAACTTTATTTAGCCAATTCTCCTTAGTCGGTAATTCTTCTGTCTTCCATCCTTTCGCAAAAACCATCCTGGCTGCTGTTGCCACATATGTAAGTAATATTTCTTTATTGGGGTCTTTTATGATTTCCTTTTCATATATTCCCAATAGGTATGTTTCAGGTTTCATTATATAACGAATTCCCCAATTTTTTTAAATCTTCCAGAATTCCATGGTTTTATTGCATGACCACCATATGTGGTAATATGTTCCTTCTTTTTCTTTACATTTCCAGCACCTATTGTCCAAATTTTTATACATTAATCCTAATTTTTTAGGAATAATGTACCACCTATGAAGCATTTTGAGCCAATTTTCTTTTAAGTCCATGGCATAATTAAATTTTTAATTTTCTTTGCCATATTTCTTCCCATTCTTTCATCATTATTGGTCTGCCAATGTTTCTGGCCCATTTCGTCATTGAGTTCTTTATTTCTTCCGATTCAGTAGCCCATTCCAGTAGCTTATTATAGAGTTTTGGAATTAACTTTTTTCTCCGTATAGAGTATACTATCCCAGAAGTCTTTCTTTTCATTACATCCAATTTTCTTGTCTTTATTGTAATGTTCTTTAATTTGTAAATATTGGAGCCACGTTATCTGTTTATAATTTCTTTTTATATCATCATGTTGTCTTAAATTCCAGGAATTACCCTCCTTTATCAGCAATTCTTTATAGGTTGGCCACTTCATCCAGCCCAACAATCTTATTTAGTTTGCTTCCACCGGTGCCACCCATAATGAGATCTTTTCATAAAAATAATGTTTATATCTTTCCTATACCCGTAAAAGACTTGATCTCACAAAATGATTACCAAAATTCTTCTCTTTTATGGACCCCCATACCAAAGGTACAAGTGCCAACCTTTCCTCAAATCAAATCCTTCTAACGTCAGTAATTTAGGCTTCGTCAATTTCATCCATTCTCTAATCCAGACCATGGAACAGGCTTCAAAATATAATTTAAGGCCTCCCCTCTTTTTAGAGTCAGTCATTATTGTAAATTTTATCCTGGGTTTTTTCTCCTTCCATATAAATTTTGTCAGATCTTTGTTCCATTCTTTAAAAAGTTTTTTGCTTCTTATTATTGGTATATTTTGGAATAAATATAACATTTTTTGGTAGTAAATTCATTTTAAAGACTGCATTTTGTCCCAACAAAGATAAGTTTAGGTTTTTCCAATTCTCCAATTCTATCTTTATTTCTTGCCACTTTATAATATAATTATTCTTTAAGAGTTGATTATTTTTAGCCGAGATCAAGAGGACCCAACCCTGGCTGAAATCCCCATCATTATGAAGGGAAAATGTGAAGACAAACTGTAAATTCATTATAGAAACACATTTCTTGAGCCAACAATCTCAAGTATTAGTGTGAATTGATGTGTTTCCTGGCTTGATCTCTGCCTAAGGTCCCTTTCTAGAACACGGATTCATTTTGGCCATTTGCCTTCAGCTTCTTCAGCTTGTTAGGATGCCTGTAACAACAAGAGCTCCAACACCATGTTTTGTTTTGTTTTTTTCGACCGAACCAGACCATGTGGCTGCTGGTTGTGGTTCCTTCTGCTCTGTTCAGGAGCATGCGGCGCAGGGAGAGGTTGCCATGTGCTCGCACAGGGTTTCCCTGTGTGAGCCCTGCCTGTTGGCCCAATCAGAATATTAGAAAGCCTTGACATATCTTACTCAAACTGTGTCTATTTAATGGGGCGAGCACCTCCATTGCTCAGTTGCATCCTGGCTCTAGAGAGAGATGTTTCAGTCCTATCGACGCTCTTGTTTTGGCTTGGCTCAATTTTCCTTGATTTTCTTGATTTTTTATTTAATGGGACTTTATGTTGGAAAGTGTGATGGGTGGACAAATCTATTCTCTTAAAATAATATCTTGGATGTAAGATCTTCCATGGTCTCTCTACGTTCTTTGTTGTTGCTATATGTTATCAAGTCAATTCCAATTAGGTTTGTCATCTTATTCCTCTTAGGCTGAGAGAATATGATTTGCCCAAGGTCACACAGGTGTTTTCAAAGCTGAATGGGGATTCATGCTGTGGTCTCCCAAACCCTTAGGCCAACATTCAAACTATTACACTCTGCTGACTTTGTGCCTTCCTCTGCAGCTTGTCTACCCATCCAAATAAATTTTGTAAAAACTTTTATGGATGCAGAGGTCCAAAGCTCTGAATCTACACTGAATACTTCCTTCATGGCAGATGCTTTGAGTGCAGACATGAATAATCACCTAACAATCCAATAATGAATAGCAAAGTGGGGTTTTTTGTTTGTTTATTTTAGAAAGTAGCAGAGGTAGGTGGAATCTTTCCAGTTGGAATGGTGTGCCTGTAACTGTTTGATGATAACAGAGCATTCTGTGAATGGGAAGTATGTGTGCCAATGAGACCTCAGCAGAAACACTTGAATTGTGTCCAGTTTCTTTCACTTACTTTTCCATTTCTTGATGACGACATAAACACATCTGTAGTTATTCTGATAAACTTAACTTTGTCACATAGGTTGTGAAAGGAAAACCAGTGTGATATAGTTTGAGTACTGAACTGGAACAGGGGGGATGGAAAGGAGTAAATCAAGATTCTTCTAGTCCCTGCTCAGCCCTAAAGCAATACATGGTCAAGAAAACCTAGACTCATCCCAAATCCACTTCTAGTTTGACCCTATAATATTCATTGACTTTACCATCGGCAAAGTTGAGGGATATGCCAAAGCTTGCTGAAAACTCTAGAATACCGTGTTCATTCTGTGCCGTGAAAGGGGATGGATTATGGCAGTGTCACTCTCAGCTGGCCACAGAGGTCCACCGACATGCCATTCTGATCACCCTTCTCCTTCTTGCTGGTCAAGCAGGAGCCTGTGTTGATGTCAGAATGAAGTGTTTGCAATAGACATTAGTTGAGATGGAGCCCTGTCACTGGTTGGGAGTAGCAGTAGCAACAGAAAAGGTGAAGTGATGGCATAGCAGTATCTATGACATCTTGGACTGCTGGACCATGTCAACCACAACGTGGTGCTGCAGTGGGTTCAGCTGAATGCATAAATACTTCAGACTAACCCAGATTTAGCAGCTAGTGTAGACTCACTCTATGTCACTCTACTCTGTTAATCACTTTCTTTGTCAGATAATGTATAGATGAGAAGAGTCATCTGCATTGCCTTGAATTCTGTCTGAGAGAGACTGAGAAGAATTTTCACGGACACCCGACACTCCTTCAAGCTCTTTGCTTCTAAGGGTTGGTGGACTGCCCACAACATGAGTAAGTCTTGTGGTGAGGAAGCAGGATACGAGCAATGTACTTACCCATAGCATTAGCATTTTAATAAAGAAAAAGGTACTTATTCACATATGTTGTGGGAGTGTTCTGAATTTTTTTAAAAATGGCTAATGATACAAGAAAAAATTCAGGAATTATTACAGATAAAAATACAAATTAATAATGATTTGCTACTTTGGGGAGTGTTGGATGAGTTGAGTATAAAACCCAACTGCCAAGAGTTATTTAAAGTAACAATAAGAGCAGCACATGCAGTGATCGCTAGAGGATGCAGAGACAAATCAAAATGGACATTAAGTAATTGGAATGATTATATGTATGATCAAGTGTTGTTAGGCATTACAGGAATTATGACTAAGCAAGTAACAAGAACGAACAAACTAAAGGACATTACAAATAGATGGAAGGCCTACAACTGGGTGAAAAATGGAGGAGCCAGCGATTACATCAAAAAAAAAAATACAAAGATTTTACCTGTGGCTGAACCTGCAAGATTAATAGAAATATACTGTGGTTGAGAAGAGAGGGTGAGGGAGGGAGGGAAAAATATAGGATGATCTGGAAGGCAAATGTTAAAGAAAGGGAAGTACTACTGTTATAATTATGAATATAAAACCCAATAAAAAATTAAAATGTACTTACTCGTAGGACCAGTATCTGCACTTTCACCTCCCTGCAAAAGCAAAAAGAAAATAAACAAAATCGTCACTTAAGAACTTCCAGGAAGAGGAAATGCATCCTCTGTGCAAGAGAAATACAACAGAGGTGGACAAAATGTATATATGCTTGTTTATTTATATGAATATAAATTGAAATAAAATATATCATATATACTCATGTATAAGTAAACCTCATGTATAAGTTGAGACCAAAATTATGATTTTTGATATGATCATGGAAGCTCATTCCACAGGGCCATTCCACAGAGAGAGGAAAATGTCAGAGCCACTCCAAAGCCTCTATCACCACTGTTTTCTTCCCCAGGCATTCAAAAGGCAGAGAGAGAAGAGGAGATTGGTGCTTCTTTTGGAGTCTCCTGGGATGGACTAAGCTCTTGCCTTTATTACTCTATTTAGAGAAGGGTATGATTCCAGGTTTTTTGGTACCAATTAAGGCACAATACATTAACTTGTGAATAGGTTGATCAAAAATATCATCGGTCAAGTTTTGACTACAATTTCTAAACTTATGTAGTATATCTCATCCTAGTAAGAAGAACAGCACCCCATGCCTGGTTACCTTCTCAAGTTTAACATTGATCACTACTGTGGTTAGGATTTCAATTAGATTTCACTCACATGCTGCTGTTTAAGTGTTGAAGCTGAACTTCAAGATCTCTTTGCTCATTTCTCTTTAAACATAAGCCTTCCCGAGGTTATGAACTGAAGCTTCCAGTGTCCTCCCCACTGAATCATGGGAGCCGCAGTCCAATAACTTCTGAAGGGTTACAGTATTGCCACCCTGGAAATAGAGAATCCTCTCAAATGGAGGACTGTCTTCTTACGGCCTTTCAAAAACCATAGTGAGATGGCGGATTGCCCTCTAAAATGTGGTGCATGACAAACTGACTCAGTGTTTTCTGAGGATTCATTGCAAACATGGAAGTGATTCACCTCAAATGCAAACAACTGAAACACAGAAGAACAGAAATCAAGGCAAGTGCTGATCATTCTGATATTAATATGCATATATTTCTAAGCAGCAGTGTGTAGGATAAAAAATAAACCCAGAAAGGTTTATTTCCTAGCAAACGTTTGAAGAATTATGAAAACAGGTTGTCTGACTTTTAATGATTTATTTATTTATTTCGTGTCAAAAGCATTGGTACAGCAAATACATTTCAAATAATGGAAATAAAATAAAAAAGAAAAGAAATCACAAGCAACTAAATAGTTTTGGACCAAAAGCGGGCAACAGCAACTGCATTGTCTGTAGCTTTAAACAACTCCTCCGTACATGAGGCAGGGCATTGTGGGCAAGCATACATATGCTGAGTTGTTTGTTCAGCTCCACAGTCACACAAGGTGGAGGATTCCTCCAGGTAGTGCCACCTTGCCAAGTTGTCTTTTGATCTGCCCACTCCGCTTCTGAGTCTGTTCAGGGACTTCCAAGTGGCCCATTCTTGGTTTGCCCCAGGAGGAAGACCCTCTTGGGGGGCCATCCAGTTAGAATTGCCAGGTTTAGCTGCCCAGAGGGACACCCTTGCTGTTTCTGGAGGAACATCAAGAGGAGTGGTGGTTCTTATGAAGCCCTTCCTTGATTTGAGTCTGGTGGGAGGAGGCTGATAGTCATGCAGTGGGTGGCTTTCACAATGTTTGACCTTTTTTCTCTCACCGTTAGCAGCAACTTCCCGTCGCACGTCAGGAGGGGCAATGCCAGCTAACTTGTAGAGTTTATCAACAGGTGTAGGTTTAAGGCATCCTGTGATGGTTCTGCATGTTTCATTCAGTGCTATGTCCACCTGCTTTGCATGGGCAGACTTGTGCCAAACAAGACAGGCATACTCTGCAGTTGAGAAAGACAAGGCCAGGGCTGATGTTCTTATTACTTGTGGGTCTGCTCCCCATGCACTGCCAGTCAGTTTCCGCAGGATGTTATTGCGTGCAGCTACTTTGTGCTTGGTGTTCATGCAGTGTTTCCTATATTAACATAGGTGTTCGGTCTAAGGTGACACCAAGGTATTTAGGATGGAAACAGTGTTCGAGCTCTTGGCCTTCCCAAGTAACTTTCAGTTTCCTGTTGGCTTCGCGGTTACGTAGGTGGAAAGCACACACTTGTGTCTTGGCAGGGTTAGGCTTCAGGTGGTTCTCTTTGTAGTAGCTGGAGAGATCTTTCAAGGCATTGGTGAGTTGCTTTTCAACTGTTTCAAAATCTTTTGCTTGTGTTGTAAGGCCAAGGTCATCAGCATATATAAAGCTCTTTGTGAGTGGTGGTAGTGGCTGATCGTTCATGAAGATGTTAAATAAGGTTGGTGCAAGAACGCTGCCTTGGGGTAAACCATTCTTTTGCCTCCTCCATCTGCTTTTCTGGCCCTGAAAGTCCACATAGAAGCTGCGGTTTTCTAAGAGGGTCTGGACAGTTTTTGTAAAGTCAAAGTCCCGGGTGATATGGTAGACTTTATGCAGCATTTTTCTATGTTGCACCGTGTCATAGGCTGCCGTAAGGTCCACAAAAACTGTTCCCGTAATGCAGCCTTTCTCGTAGCCTTCCTCGATATGTTCAGTCAGATGAAGAATTTGACCTGTACAGTTTTTCCCTGGTCTGAAACCTGCTTGTTGTGCAATAAGCTTGGGTTCGATAACAGGTCTTTATCAAGACCATTGCTAACGATTATGTCTATTAATATAGAAGGTTTGTCACTTGCTAAGGAAGAACTATTAGCCAAAATGTCTGAGGACATCTCATGTGACATCCTATGTATACAGGAAACACACAGAGACATTACAATGAGAAGACCAAAAATTCTTGGAATGCAGCTGGCAGTGGAACCACCTCACATACAATATGGCAGTGCCATTTTTGTACGATCCGGTGTAGCAATTTCTGCAACTTCCCTCACAGAAGTGAACAACATTGAAATCTTATCTGTGGAACTTGATAGTTGCACCGTATCATCACTCTATAAACCACCTGGGGCTGATTTCTATTTTACACCCCCAACCAGTTGCCACAATCATGAAGCCCATTTTGTTGTGGGAGATTTCAATAGCCACAGCTGTGTCTGGGGCTATGACGAAGATGATAGAAATGGCGAAGCAGTTCTAACGTGGGCCGACAATAGTAGAATGAGCCTCCTTCATGACAGTAAATTACCACCATCATTTAATAGCGGCTGATGGAAGCGTGGTTATAACCCTGATCTGATTTTTGTAAAGGAAAGCATAAGCCACCAATGCACCAAAAGGGTATTAAACCCAATACCTAACTTTTAATGATGACAGTAAGCTTTATTAACCCATACACAATTTGCCTTTTACATCTATGTGTTTTATAGCTTCATTTGAAAATGGAAGCACCCAATTATTCCGGATTGGAAAGACTCTGTACAAATATACAAAAGGCAGGAACAAAAAGGGTGTTTGGCATGTAAATTTTTTAAAGTCCATTCCTGGGGGAAATAGAGGAGGGAAATCTTAAGAATACTATGAAAAGAGACTGAACAAACCTTTAATCCTCTTCAGGTCACACAGCTGGCAGAGCGAATAATGGCAAGGGGTTTTTCCTGCCCTTTCGTTCAGCTAAACCAGTAACATGACTTGAAATGAGCTAAAGTAAAGAGAAAAACCAAGAAAGGAGGTGGAACTTTTCTTCTCCCTCCTCCTATTTCATGTTGACTAGTCAATTTTGCATATGTTTACTCTATAGTTGCATCTAATCCTATTTGTCTCCAATTCCTACATGCCAGTGGAGGGAAAGATATTCTGTATTTCTGAGTTCTCATAATAGCTTGCAGGGCCGTAGCCAGAAAAAAAATTCGGGGGGGGGGGGGGGGGGTTGAACCCCTAGCACCCCCCACCCCCGCTACAAACCTGTCAATATCTGCTTGAGATAGTGCCTGGATGGACTCTTAATGTTTTTCGTCTCATAGATTTGGTTAACCAGTTAAAATTCATGAGTAAACCAGGTTTTTTTTTATAACCTGAAAAATTTCGGGGGGGGGGGGTGAACCCTTAACCCCCCCCCCCCCTCGCTACAGGCCTGATAGCTTATTAATGTAACATGAATTGTCTGTGATTGTTATATCCTTGAATTAAAGGGAGAGCTTCTGCCTTCTCTTCCTACCTTCCCCCTCACCCCAAATTTGATCCCATCACCTAATGCCCCTGTTCTTTTGTGAGTATTAGTGTGAAAACCATCCAATCATGGCAGCAGATTCCCCGTTCTGCCCAATTCAACACTAGACTGAACACGATAATTAAACCTTGGGGGCTTGGTGATTTTGGACGAAAGCAACATTTAGGCCCCTTTCCTTTGAGCTCCCATCTTTTGCTGTGGGGATGCTTTTTCATTACACACAGTTTTGCAGGTAAACATGTCTTTTAAAAAAGGACTGGTGTTCAATTAGCACTCAAGATTATGTTGGAAATGAGCCAAGTTGCTTAATGAGTGAAGCATTATTACATGGAAGGCGAATGTCACATCACTCACTATTTCATCCTGGTGACCTTGCTAGAAGAAAATTTTCCCTCCATTTACATGAAGTGAGATTTTATTTTAGTTTGGTTGCAATACTAATAAGCATAAAAATGATGGAAATGGAGGTGGGGAGTGATTGCAGCTGGATAACGAGAGTTCCAGTTTGTGAACTATGCTCCAACATAGAATGAGATGTTCTATTCATGGAATCATTCTTAGAGTTGGAATGGGCCTTACTGACCTTTGAGTCCAGTCCTCTGCTCAATGAAGAATCTCCAGCTTACGGGAAAGGTAGCTGCACTGATTATTTTTGAAGAAATCCAGAGAAGGGCAGCCCACTGCCTCTCTCAACAATTAGTACCATAGCCAAACCACTACAGTCAAGACGTTCTTTCTAATGTTCAGTCGAAAGCTACTCTTCTGTAACTTCAAACCATAACATATCTCTTTGACTGTGTGTAGGACATAGTGGAGGTGCTAGCAAATACAGCATTGCGAGAGAAATAAAATCTATGGATGCTTAACTCAGAAATGTGGTGACACAACTCTATATTATCAGAATTACCTGATGGTTATCAATCACCAAAACTGATTGTTGTAATACATAGAGACACAATTCAGATCCAAATGAACATGTTACACTCTTATGACGTAGAGGGCCCAGATTGAGAGGCCCTCAAGAAAGGGTCGGAAAGGAAAATGCCTGCTTTATCATGGACAACTCATGTAAGCTCTCTCTCCCCCCTAAAACCCATTTCTCATGTGCAAGCACAATAATAACAAAAAGCAGCTTGCTGGCAGTGTTGTTTACAAAATCTACAGCAAGAGTAGATTTGTCGTGTTGTACGGCATTCCACCAAGACCACTTTTAATCAATTATGCCACACAGGATAATGGCCACAAATGACTGGAACAGATACAGATTTAAATGTCAAATGTAAATTAGCATAGAATTTTATCCTTGTAGATTTATTGATAAAGTACACGTAAGCTGGGCTTATGGGGAATTTTTTGTGGTTATAAGCAACCACAAAAACATGTTATAAAAAATAAGAAATTTGGGGTGAATCCTCATTTCAGGTGAAATCACCCAAAATCAGATTTCACCTGCAAACATTTTATAAATAGTCATTTTGGTGTCACCTCCTCTTATGGTATCACCTAATGTGGTATTCACTCCCAGTATTACCCTAATGTTGTCACTGCAGAAATCACCCTTGGCAGATTCGTGTCACATCTTTGTGCATGCTGTCTCAGTTGTTCGAATTGGCATCCCCGCTAAAACAATTAAGGGAATCTAATATGTTTTCTCCAGTGAAGGAGGGTTCAGTGGGTAACTCTCAGTGTGCTTACCTTGGGCTCTGTGTATTTCCTACTGGGGAAGGGGAAGACATCTCTCATGCCTTGGAATTAAAGTGTGATGCTTGGCTCTGCTTGATAATGTGCCATGTGGCTGTTTCACGGTTTGCAAGTGTTTCCTAGAGGTTATGTGGAGCTGCTTACTTGCAAATGTTGTTTTTGTAAAGGCTTATGGGGATGAGGGAAAGAGGAAAGTAGAGGAGAAGGGTTCAAACCAGCCAAGTCAGACACATGAAACTAGTTAATGTATCAACAACATGTTTACAAAATAAGACTCCTTGAAAGCCCCCAATCTTTGCTGCTTGTACGTTTTCTTCTTCTTCCATAATTGTTTCTTGGGTGTTATTCCCATATGTTTCCAATTTATACCTTCAAGTTTTGTCAAGTGGACAGCCAAAGAAGTTTAGAAAGAAACCCTTGCTATGGGTTGGATCCCTTATTTGTAAATAATATCCATTCAGAAAATTTCCTCCACCTGATGGGAGAGCTTCCTCTGATACAATCCATCAAACAAAAATACATAAAAAGGTATAACCATAATAAAACATAAAACATCAATAATAAAATCCCTGATATCCTCCCATACAATGTCTCAAGAACTTTGATGGGCATCTGGGACTCTTGGAATGCAACTGTGAATATTCCTCATTATTGGGAAGCAGGGAAACCACTGCCCCACACCCCACATCGCCCACAACTCCATCCCACAGGGCAAACCATTGCCACTTGGCTTCCCCTGCACTTTCCATGGTTTACTGAATGATAACACGGAAAACCACTTGTGTTCTCAAGGCTCCATCCTAAGATGCTACCAGGATGGAGTCCCACCGGAAGTAGCCCTGTGGCATGTGATGGGCTCAATCCTGGTTCCATCCTAGAATCATCCTAGGATGAAGCACAAGACCAATATGATGAGGTCCAAAGTCATCAGTGAAACAGATGTTTTTAATGATCAAGATTCAAAGCATGGTGTCTCTAATTAAATAGATCCCAGGCAACTCAAATGCAACCAATATTTCTGGGGAGAGTTTGTGGAGCCATTGCCAGTTAAAGGAGATCACCTTTTTCCAACCTGGTTCCTTCCAGATGTATTGAACATGCACTATAATTCCCACCAGTTGAAGAACTCTCTAATTCAGGCTCCCCAACCTACATGCCCTTCCAATGTATTGGATTATATTGCACGCCACCCTGGTGGGGGTTGTAACCCAGTGCCTCTTGGTGGTCTCCATTGATGAAGAATTTTTATAATCCAGTTTTCTTTTGAGGATAATTCTTTATTTTTCTATTTTTGTGCACAAAGTAATCTTGCTGCTATAGTAATTCTCTCCTAGAGTTTTCCCTGCATATATGGCAGACCTCCTCAGAGGTTTGTTCAGAGGTCTGACTTATTGACTTATCAGCTGATGTAGCATCAAGATACTATGTGTTGTGTGTCCTAAGTGAATATTTCTAGTGTTCCACCTTGACAAGGAGGGGGAGGAGAAGAAGGAGCAGTGGAAAAACATGGGAGTTCTGGCAATGTCTGGATCTCCAATAAAACTCCTTGAATTAGGCTGGACACAATAAAGGCCTTGTCTGGAAACATCCTGAGGTATGAAGTTTCTGGTTTAATACCAATTACTGCCATAAACTCTGCAGGTGGCCAGCCCCTTCCTCCTACCTTCTGTCCTCCTTATTCACATATCGGGAGATAACATTACACAAGGAATGCAACTGTAACAATGCTCAAAAGCATTGCAACATTGTTAAGCCTCAGTAATATCACTTTGACCAAAATATATTTTTCTTGGGACAGCTCACACTGTCCATTTACAGTTAAGGGATCTATACCAGTACTTCCCAAAGTTGTGGTCTGTTGATCAGTGTCTACCCCTAAGCCATTGGCTGCTGGTCTCTGGTAAATTTGTAGGAAAGACAAAAACAGACACAAATATGGTAGCTGCCCCTGGTGCATCTGGGAAAAAAAATGCTGGTTTCCTTCATTAGCTTGAGATGCACTGACCTCCATATGGGTATTTGGAAATCAGAGAATCTTAATGGAAAGAGGAGGATCTCTATTTTTGTAAATCCTCATATGAATGCTCAGTGAATCACAGTTAGATGTATTTCAGTATTCTGTGGGTTCTTGGTATCAGCTGGGTGGCTAGGTGAGTCACACACACAAGCCCCATTTTAAGGCCATCATAAACTGGAAATGACTTGAAGATGCATGACAACAACAGCCTTTTGTCTTCCCTAAGAAAATGTTTCAGTGATAATGTAAATCTAAATACTTTTTCCAATGTACAGAATGAATTTCCATTTGTGGTTCTACTAGTAAATCACTATCACCCTCATCATAAATCACCCTCTAACACAAACATACCAAAAGCCAGTGTAGTGGTTTGATCATTGGACTAGTACTACAGAAAACAAATACTTCCTGTGCCATAGAAACCCATTGCATGACTTTGACCAAGTTACACTCTCACAGCATCAGAGGAAGGCACTGGCAAACACTCTCTGAACAAATCCTTCAAAAAAATATCCATGATCGCATTAGGATCTCTATAAGGTGAAAATGGCTTGAAGGGACTCAACAGCAGCAGCAGCAGCAACAACATCAACAGCAAAGAAAACAGGACTGGACTGTAAATTTCTCCCATTTGGCTTCTGGACATTGCTTTCCAGACCTTTGCAGCCCAGCCTTTGAAAAGGAAAGGAATGCACAACACTGGGTTGTCACCCTTCCCTTGCTTATCTCTCAAGAGGTTTTTGTCTTTAGTGTAGACTGTTGACTGAAGTCACTGTTGCACAGAGGAATCTCTGAACACACAATGGTTGTCTGAAGTGAGTGACAGTGTTGGCTGCTGATCAGGCGATAGGTTTTTTTTTTTCATAAGGAAGGAGCCTTTGCTGAGCAATCCTTTAGCCTGTGTTTTACTTTAAGGAAACCTTCAGTGGGTTATCTCCCAGGCTTACATCTAATTTACCTCTCACCACCTTCTCTTCCACCCCAAGTACCCTCTTATCTTATGTAATCAGGATGCAGGCATTCCTACCCCTACATCCAATTCCTCTTTACAGCCTGCTTTCAGGAGTGTTACTATTTGAAATACATACCATAGATAAAAGGGCTAACCATCCCAGCTTCAGGAAGTTGCTTTAAGTAGGAAGCAAATATTCAACTTACTTAACAGCCCATATACGAACTCAATTACATCCTTCATTTCTCAAGATATGAATTAAAGAAGGCTGGGCATTGATCTGGAATTAAGCAAACCTCACTTTAAATCAGCCTGCCATGGGATTTTATTAGAAATAGTAATTAGTGGTTAACATAGCCAGGAATATGGTGTTGGGAAGCTTTAAAATGTTGCACTGGATTGGGACACATATTTCTCACATACTTGACACTGAATTAAAAAGCAGTTGCAGATCTACAAGGCACAGGAAGGAGATGCAGAAAAGTATTTTACTTTAAAAGTTTTATGGGAGGAAAATGTTACACACCTTCCCTTCTCCACTGAGCTAACTGCAGCCTCCTTCGTTTTTTAAAGGATCCGAAAAAAATTACAGTGTAGCTGTTGTGTACCCCAAATCTTTAAAACAGATACACATTCTTTAACATAAATCCAAGAAATACAAGTAGGCACCAGAAGACCTTTTTAGTGCAAGTACTCTTCCTATGTTGCCATGCAAAATGTAACGTCTGTATAACAACTTCTCAGATGTCCGGCTTTTCCCCTTACTTTCGTACAGAGGAACAGATGTTGCTCTGCTTTTTATTACTTTAATTTATGAACCTTGCATATGCTGAGTTTTGAAACCAAAGCCATGGAGAGTTCCACTTCTGCTTGGAATCATTTATAGATAACTTTTTTGGTGTGCTTTCCCTCTTGACATTTCTTGGATGGATAATTTGGGGCTATTTTTCCTCTTCCCCATAGCTATAAAGAACATATTTCTTATTCATCAATTTGAATATAGTTGGTCCAAAATAGAAAGTAAAGAAAGTAGATTGAATGATGGAATCCACCATTTACAAGAATATGCAAACTTGATATTAGGAAAGGAAATCATTAAAAACAATAAGGGATCCCTTTGTATTTGTAAACACACCTGAGGCTGGATCTACAGTACACTATACTCCAGGTTCTGATATCAAATTATCTTCTTATCCCAGATTATTTGACAGTGTAAACTCATATAATCCAGTTCAAATCAGATAATCTGGAATCAGATACTGGGATATAGGAAAGTGTAGATCCAGCCTGAGAGAGATCTGGATTAAGGCTGGGGCTAGATCTATACTGCCATATAATCCAGATTATCAAAGCAGATAACCTACATTATCTGTTTTGAACTGAATTATATGAGTCCACACTGTCATATAATCCAGTTCAAAACAGATTATCTGGATTTTATATAGCAGTCTAGATGGGGCCTAAGAGAGCAATGGGTTTCTAATAGTCTCTTGGCTAATCTGACAATTTAAATAAACTAAGAAAATATATGTTTTGAAGACAACTCCTGTTGAATTTACCAATTTATAGATTTTGTCTGTCCCTATCAGTTTCCAAAGGTGAAGGAAAATGTGTGAATCCCTAAACAGATTTATGGTATAGTGAATTCACATATTTAGAATAACAAGCCAAATTCAACATTGATTGAAAAGATATGACACAAAGCCACAGGGTGTCAAATTGAATTCAATAGCTAGCTAGAAGTTAAAAAAAATAGCCACTTTATATGCTGTATTATATTCTGGAACATGTTTTTGAGTCCAGAATACACTTTTTAAAATGGGAGTGGGGATTAAATGAGCCTCTAAAAAAGTTGTTGGACTACAGCTCCCAGAATACTTTGCCAATTACTTTGCTGGGCAAACCTACTGGGACTTGTAATTTAACAATAATAATAATAATAATAATAATAATAATAATAATAATAAGAACAACAACAACAACAACAACAACAACAACAACAACAACAACAACAACTTTATTTTTGTATGATGCCTCCATCTCCCCAACAGGGACTCGGAGCGGCTCACACAGGGACAAGCCCAATACAGTTTTAAACAGTTAAAACACAAGCATCACATTTAAAAACAAATTAAACAGGTCATAGTTTAAAAAACATAATTAAGACCAGGAAATATAAACAATAATCCACAGCATTAAAAGATCCAATATGGACATAAATGGGCAAACAATCAAACTGATAAAACGAGTGTCTATATCATAATAGAACATACATGAAATAGACAAAGCAAGTAGGGAAGATAAATATGGGATGGAAATCAAACTATAATGAGACAGAGCAAATTTCGATGTGGGTAAGGGCCAGGATATAACGGATTTGTCTAATCAAATGCATGACAGAACATCCATGTTTTTAACTGCTTCCGAAAGACATTGAGGGTTGGTGCTAACCTTATCTCCCTGGGGAGGGAATTCCAGAGCCCCACCAATCACATTTGCGAAGGGGGAGGAAGTGACAGAAGAGCCTCCCCAGAAGATCTGAGAGATCGCACAGGTTCGTAGGGAAAGATGCGGTCACGAAGATAAGCTGGTCTCAAACTGTTTAGGTTGCATAATCCCCACCTTCTCTTTAAAGGACAGATATGTTAGTCTGTTGCAAAAAACCAACAAGGAACCTACAATGTGTAAAGCAGTTAAAAAATTCTGGCATATAAACCAGGGGTTTGGGAATCGGTATGGCTGACCTCCAAGGATGATAGGAGCAGTACATTAGGCTGGATTGGTGGAGAGGCAACTTGTAGTTGCCCATCACAATTCCATTCTTCTCAAAAGATATAGTGAGTATTTCTCAAGGGACAAAATAAGGATTCTGCTCAACAACCTCCTTTCAGAGTTAGTTGAGCTGATCTCAGATGGCATGGGATTGATAGTGGGACGTGGTTGTGGGTAGTATGGACAGAGGGAAATTAACTGTCGGCGGTGCTGTATATTTTGCATTTAATCCCCTTGATCTTACTGTCTACAGTCTTTCTTCTACCAACACCACACCTTTAGATATATATATATATGGAGTAGTACTTCATGTCTCTCATGAACTGGGATTCAGGACTGGGATTCAGGACACAAAAATATTCCATAATATATTAGCTAGTCTTTAATATGTTGTTATTTGTAGTTGGCTTATTTTTTATAAATATAACATATGCACCTGCAGATATTATTCAATTTTAGTATTCAAAATTATGAATATGCACATGATTATCATTCCATCTTAATTGCTATAACTGTGCATAAATCTTGACAAAGCAGCTTTCAATTAGCTTAAAGCCATGTGTTTTATAGTGCCGGATTATTCAAGTCTTGCATTTTATATACTACAACAGAAGACTAATAGAAGACTGGTTTTGTGCCATAGGCTCATACGATATATTTTTGCACAGTCTTTCTCTGTCAGGCCTCCTGCCTACAAAACATTCACTTTATAGGGGTTTCCTTCCTTTTACTGGTGATCAGGAAAAAAATCAGCAAAGTGTTTTGCTACAAATTAAAGATACTACCAAAAAAAATTTGAATGCAAATGTGTATGATGGCTGTGATTACTGCAGCTTTGATGCACCTAATGCTTGGAGAAAAATTCCCATAGTTTTGTCAGTGTCATGGCCAAATACCACCAGCAAAGCAAATTGAAAATATAACAACTCAGGTCCCTTCTACACTTCCCTATATCCTAGAATCTGATCCCAGATTATCTGATTTAAACTGGATTATAAGAGTCTCCACTGCCAGATTGTCTAATTTGGGATCAGATTGTGGGATATAGGGGCAGTGTGCAAGGGGCCTCAAGTGTTTCTATGAGCACATCAAGTAGTGTTTCTACTTATTCCTATGAAAAGGAAACCATGAAGCATAGAACCTTAGAGACACTGCATTCAGTGCTTAGAATCATAGAATCATAGAATAGTAGAGTTGGAAAAGACCTCATGGGCCATCCAGTCCAACCCCCTGCCAAGAAGCAGAAAATCTCATTCAAACCACCCCCGACAGATGGCCATCCAGCCTCTGCTTAAAAGCCTCCAAAGAAGGAGCCTCCATCACACTCCGGGGCAGAGAGTTCCACTGTTGAACACCTCTCACAGTGAGGAAGTTCCTCTTGATGTTCAGGTGGAATCTCCTTTCCTGTAGTTTGAAGCCATTGTTCCGTGTCCTAGTCTGCAGGGCAGCAGAAAACAAGCTTGCTCCCTCCTCCCTATGACTTCCCTTCACATATTTGTACATGGCTATGATGACTCCTCTCAGCCTTCTCTTCTGCAGGCTAAACATGCCTAGTTCTTTAAGTTGCTTCTCATAGGGCTTGTTCTCCAGACCCTTGATCATTTTAGGTCCAAACATGACCATGAAGTAGATGTCTACTAACATATGAAAATAATAAAGTTGCTTCTGAAGAGAAAGGGCCAGGATATGACTCAGTGGCTAAAAGGGAATGCACTGGGTTACGTTACATTTCTTTTAAATGTATTTCCTTCACAACATCTCTACCAGCAGCCAAGGCTGTATGAGAATATCAGATGGAATTCAGGCTTATTTCTTCTGCCAAGAACCATCTAAGAAAAAGGAAGGAAACTGAATTATATCTTATCCTTTGTCAACATGGATCAACACAGAAAAAGATGTTGTCAATGTTGGGATTAAGAACATGTGAAGGGTTGTATTGGATTAGACGAAAGATCTAGTGAATGTAGCCTGCTGTTACACCAGAGATAGCTGATTAACTCCATCTCAGGGGTGCTGTGAATCCATTCTTGTTTTTAATACAGGGATTTTCAGGAGCTATCCAAGGTACTGAACCATATCCTCAAAATTGGTGCAGGGCCCTGAACAGCACATTATCAACCTGCAATAAAAATCAGAGCAGACTCACTGCACCCTGGTAGGGAACACACCAGACTCCACTGGTTCCCACCACAGACAAATGTACACTTTAATGGGAGGACAAGCAGGATGTGAGAGCAATAACAAACTTCCTGTTCTCCAGCAACTGGTATTAACTGCCTCTTTTCCTGGAGGGAATATATTTAGTCATTACTTGGAGTCAAAAATAGTATGATATCCTGTGAAATTGTCAAGTTGGTCTATACATCTATACATCTTATGGTAAGAAATTCCTTAGTTGAACTTAATTAAACTATATAGGAAGTAAGACAAACTTCCCCATTCTTTAGTTTCCACAAACGGCCCTGGTGTTATTCTTCTGGGTTTTTAAAGGTATTTCTGACATGCTACCCGAAAGTGAAGCTATCTACAGGTATTTCTTGGCAAGATTTGCTTGTGGGGGGTGGGGGAGGAGTACCATTGCCTTTCTCTGAGACTGAAGAGTATAACTTCTACAGAGTCACTCATTGTTTTCCTAAGGCCAAGCATATACTTGAAGCATGATATCCTTCAGCCCTCGTTCAATACTAAGACCAACACACTCTATAATAGGGTCCATGTAGTCATACCGGCCACATCACCTAGGAGGTGCCTATGGACAACGCTGCCTCTTTGGCTTAGAAATGGAGATGAGCACCAACCCCCAGAGTTGGACACGACTAGACTTAATGTCAAGGGAAAACCTTGACCTTTCCTATCAGGAGTTTTGCCACTTCTCTACTAAGTCCAGCCACATATATCATTTCCAGCAACTTAGCTCTGTAGAGTATTTATTCTGTTGCAGGTAAGGTTATCCTATACAATAATGATGCATTTGATTTTGGAAGCTGCTGGCATTCACTTGTGGAACCACTAGTGGTTGTAGAACACTATGAGAGTTTCATTTAAACTCAAAACAACACGCCACAAGCTGTGAGGCGAGGTAGGTAAGAAATAAAATTATTATTATTATTATTATTATTATTATTATTATTATTATTATTTTGCCATTATAGTCTTTGGTTACTTGGCAGGTAGTACTGATTTCCTATAAAACAGAATTTATAAGTTGAAAAAGATATAACTGAAAGCACCACATAGGAAGAATGGAAGCAATGGTTCTCCTACCTATGCTTTACTCCTGTACCTCCCAACCACTCAAAAAACTTTCCAAACGTTTTTTTAAAAAATTTGGAGGCAACTAGTAAAAAATAAATGCAGTAGCTTTCTACATTTGATGGTGGGTTTTTTTGTGAATTTGATTATTTAAGATAAATATGTTTTCTCTAGGAATCTCAAGGTCCTCCAGTGCTGTGGGCAGCTTCTGCTGGATGTTGGCTATAAAGTCATGTTGGAGAATTTAGGGAAGTGTTTTCTCAGGTAAAAAAAAAATAGTTTTTTAATCGTGGTTTTCCAATTTTTCCAGGGTCCTGCACCTCTAACTCTAGTGAATATGAAGGACCCACTGTGATTATGTGTAATTATAGGACTGTGGCCTAATTGAATAGTGGAAGAAAAATATCATAAATGCTAGCTCATGTTGTGCCTTGTACTCAGTTGTGGTTGATGATGAGGTACACAGGAAAAGATTGTGTCTAGTGCCACATGTTAGTGGCTTATAACACACATACAGCACAGCTGGCCTGTATTATATGTTCCAAGATGCCCACCAGAAACTACAGAGAATAGCAAACTCTTTATTTCAGCTATACTTTGTACCACAAGCATAGCACAGAACTCCACAGGAGGACCTGGAGGGGCCCAAAGGCACTTTCAAGAGGAAATTGTTTTTGGAGAGTGAAAGCATGGCTATCAATTCATGGAAAAGGGAATAATATTGTATGATTTTAAAAGTAATTAAAAGGTAACTATTTCATTTACTTCTGATAAATGGAGAAGCAAAGAGTTACTTTAACATGTAATAGTCATGGTAATCAACTACTTTGTTGGAGTGACATATTCTGTCAGAGGTCATCTTCAGTCTTGGAGCACTACCAGGAAAAAAGCCCATTGCATAAATTGCAAGCATGGGTAAACTGTGATCCTCCAGGTGTTTTGGAATTCAACTCCGACAATTCCTAATAGCTGGTAAGCTGTCTGGGATTTCTGGGAGGTGAAGTCCAAAACACTTGGAGGGCCAAAGTCTGGCCATACCTGACCTAGAGGACGTGGTTGGAGAAGTAGATGATGAGAGAAGGTTTCAACCCTTACCTGCCCATTTTTGCTTTCTACAAGTGACCCAGTTCAGGGCTTTACATGAAATCAGTGTTGACCCAGTTGTTAGGAAAAGATTATTGAAGCTGTGGACAAGAAAGGTCAGACCTGTTTAAAAATCATATATCCTTGGCAAATATTTATTTTTTTCAATTTAAAAAGTGTTCAATATTTCCCCTGTGTTCCTCATTCTTCTGATTCTTATTCCCTGAAATGGGGAGCCTTATACAGTGGCATATAAGCAGTTTGAGAGATCAAGCGGGTTTGACGTTCTGCCTTAAAGCAGAGTATGTTACATGGTTTCCAATTTCCCTGTCTGCAGGGATTTGACAAGAAGGCAACCAGTTTGGGGGATTTCCATTTTTCTTTGAAGAAAAGCATAACAGAATCCAAAGACACTCCCATCCTAATGCAAAACGTCTTTATAGAAGCAACTTCAAATAATGTAAAACCCATAGCAGAACTTCTTGAAAGCAAAACAGAGGCACACAGCACGACGATTTAGGAAAAGACAACACTCTGAAACTGCCTCCTATTAATATGCTGGTCTGTTTTCTTCTACCCGTCTGTCATATGTCTCATCTCATACCTAAGTCTTAAATATAACTGCTGGGGAGTTCCATTAAAATTGCTGAGTATTAGGACTACAGTAACTATTGCATAACAAGCCCCTTTAAACAGTCATCTCACTCCCCCAGATTTTATCCTGTTTCAATGAAACTCCCTAACAATGATATTTCAGTCTGATCAGACTCCCATGGAAGAGAGACGTTTTATCTTCTGCTTCTGAGTAGTTTCTGATCATTCTGCATGTTTTTTATTCTTTTGTTGAGGCTCCTTACCCCTGGATCTTTGCCTGACATCCAGTCTCATTGCCATTGGTTAGGTGTCATTCACTCATGAGGTGCAGGACTTTGAAATGTTCTTACTTTGGAACAATTGTGAAGAAACTTCCAGTTTCCCCCTCTTTTCTTCTCTCTTCCCCATGCCATTTTTATAAATTTCTAGTGCATGTTGCACAGTTCTTCTGAAGCCCACATCACTGAGGGATGTTTTGTGCAGTCTCTTTGAAGTTTGTTTTCTCCTGCCAATCTCTCCAAGGGAATCGTAGCTTCATACCAGCTGGCTTATAGAGAGAAGCTTCACTTTGTTTTGGTACAAGTTCTGTAGCTTCAAAGATCTTGGCTGACATTGAAAAAGTTTCCATACTTGGCTAGATGCCACCAATAAGTCAATGCCATGGAGGAGACTCTTGTGCAGTGAATTTGGGAGAAAAAAGACTTGCGAGCACCATAGGTGTCTGGAGGTCTACAAATAGCTAATTGTTGTTGTGTCTTCGAGTCACTAACAGCCACGACCCTACCACAAGATTTCTTGAAAGATTTGTTCAGAAGAAGTTTGCCATTGCCTTCTTCTGAGGCTGAGAGAGAGAGAGTGATGCAGCTTTGGTCACCAAAGTGGATTTCTGTGGCTGAGTGAGAATTTGAACCTTTGTCTCCAGAGTTGTAGTCCAACCATTATACCATGGTGGCTCACAAATGGTTCATGCCTATCATAAATGATTCTGCATGGGATTAGAAAGGCCTCCCAAATATGGGTTTGGGTTGTTTTTCTTTTTAACAAAAGGTTTATATGCCATCCAGTATCCAAGGATCCTAAGGTGGTATACAGTCACATCAATTTGAAACGAAAGGTACAAGAATAATTTAAAGAGACAAAAAGCTAAAGCAATTTAAGACCATTTAAAATTAAATACACGAGTGGACATGAATGAAATCAATTAAGCTACAATGGATATGAACCTGTGTTTTCACTTGGTACTGAAATGACATCAGTGTTGGTGCCAATTGGGTCTCTAAAGAGGGATGTTCCACAATCAAGGCACCGGAGAAGAGAACGCCCACTTCACTCTCTCCCCACCTTGCTATCACTGTCCCTCACTCATTCAGGCAGGAGGGATATTGTTTGAGAGCATCAAAGGGCAGGATGTTTTCAAGTAGTAGCTGGGTTAGTCTCTTGCAGCTAAAAAAATGAAGTGAAAGATGTGGGGGAGAACATGGCAAGACATTTCAAACTTCTGAACTTATCACAGGGTTTTCCTTTGCTTTCTTCTGAGGCAGGAAAAGTGTAACTTGTCTAACATCACCCAGCATTTTTTTTTCCATTTCTAAGCGAGGATTCAAGCCTAGTCCCCCAGAGTCCCAGTCCAATATTCGACCATTACACCATGCTGACTCTTCACTTTTAAGACTAACTTGTGTTAGGTTTAACATAAGCTTTCATGAAGTGGGTTTATATATATGAAAACTCATGCTAAAATAAAAACCAGTTTGTCTTTAAAGGTGATGTCACTTCTCCTATTACAAACATTTTTAAAACATGTAGCTAAAATGTATAAGATGTGAAAAAGACTTCAACATCAGTATTGTTAAAAGCACAATTAAAGACAGTTAAAACATTAAAACACACTTAAAAGCTTTAAAAAAAATATTTACACTCACAACGTGTATATATGTATGTGCTCTTGGATTACCTGTTAATTTATGGCTACCCCCTGAATTTTATTTTTCAGATAAGGAATACTCACAGGTGGTTTTGCCAATTCCTTCTTCAGAAGCGTAGCCTACAACACTTGGTATTCATTAGAGTTCTCCCATCCAAATATTGACTAGGGCTGATCCTACTCAGTTTCCAAGGTCAGGCAAGATCTGGTGCCTTTAGAGAATGTAGGAGACACATACTACAGATTCATGATTAAAATTCAAAGGTCTGTACTTCCTGTTTAAAAAAATATGGGTGCTTCTACACCAGGCATGGGCAAACTTCGGACCTCCAGGTATTTTGGACTTCAACTCTCACCAATCCTAACAGCCCACCGAAACACCTCGAGGGCCAAAATTTGTCCTTTCCTGATCTACACTGTAAACAAAGGAGCCCCAGTTTGGGAAACTGTGCCAAGGCCCTCAATAATTTATCCCAAATTGCTGACAAGGCAATTCTGAACCTTATTCTTTTGTGTAAAAAAATTATAATACATAAGACACAGAAACACAGTATTCTGAAACACAATTTGTATTTAAGATCTTAACTAAGTTGGATCCAAATCAGTCTAAACTGAATTTGCAAATTTGTCTCTGAACAAAATTGTACATTCCTAGCAGAAAATCTTCCATAACTTGAAAAATTACTTAAAACTTCATCAGCATTATTGTTTTATGAGTAGGACAACATAATTGGTTAATTTTCAATTACAATTTTACAGAATCCTTTATGCTCCATTTTCATCATTTTTTTATAAAAATGATAATTTGATGCTGCTGGCCTGTGATAAAATATAGCTTCTTCCTCTCATGCTGTCATCATATCAGCACCCACAACCGAGAAAGAGACAGCATCACAAAGCATAGCATTAAGCAGCACTAGAATCATTTACAATGCCTCTTCCACCATTCAGTGAGACCACAGCTTCAAAATGGTAAATGTTATTTTAAAAGTTTTAATTTTAAAAAGCAAGAAACTAGTAAGTCTTAGGAAGTTACTTCCTACCCTGAGCCTTATAGCCAAGATCCAAGTTATAAACAAGATAGGTTTCTGTAGGTTTGTTCTTAAATTACATTTTTTGTAAGCCGAGAGAGATGCATTTTAAAAATGTAACTCCAGCCATGTTTTAGCTTTGAATAGAACAGGGAAGGGTTAAGACCTTTGTGGCTTCTTGTGGAAACAATGATTGGTGAGAAGGCTTCAGTGGAGATACCTTTTCCCCATGATAACTCTTCCAGGAGTGGATGCCCCTTCTAAGGCATAGATTTTTCTCATTTCCTCTTGTCTCATCCACATTCATAACTATGAATCATTTGTACATTGGATGCTTGTAACTAGAGGACCAGCCTTCTCCAAACTTTATTTCTTTAGATGTTAAATTACCATTATGCCAGCCTACATTTCTATTGGTTAATGGTTTTATGATTTGAGATAATGGGAGTTTTAGCCCTACATTGTTTTAGAGCATCAGATTAAGGCAAATTATTAGAAATGGAAGGTGGTCTTTTGATTTGTCGTTAAAACTAGTTGGATCATCTGTTGTGATTATACTTCAATTAAAGACCAAAGTACAGGGTGTTTGAAAAAGAACTCCCTATTCGCCATTTAAATTAAATGGTGAATAGGGAGTTCTTTTTCAAACACCTTGTATAATAACAGAATCCTTAGAGCTGGAAGAGACCACAGAGCCATCCAGTACAACCCCCTAAGATGCAGCAATAGCACAATCAAAGCACTCCCAACAGATGAGCATTCAGCCTCTCCTTAAAAAACCCCCCAGAGAAAAGTGATTCCACATTGCACCAAGGTGGAAAATTCCACTACTAAGCAGCTCTTATTATCAAGAAGTTCTTCCTTATGTTTAGGTGGAATCTTTTTTTCTTGTAGTTTGAATCCATTACTCCCTGTCCTAGTGCCTCATCACAAGGCCAGGCGAAGCCACGGAGTAGGCCTTAATAGAGGCTCTAGCCTGTGCTTGGTCAGTAGTGCCATGAGTTTTCCTACAGCAGCACTCTAGTCCTCTTCTCGTAAGCTTCATCACTGCCAACTCCTCAGAGAACCAAGGAACTAAAATGCCTCTGCACAACGAGAGAGGACATTTGGGGACAATCGTGTCTAGCGCCCTGGTCATCTCGCTATTATAGCGATCCACCAGGACGTTGACAGGATCGTCAGTCTCCATGACAGGAAGATCCCCAAGAGACCTCAGGAAACCATCCGGATCCATTAGCCTCCTGGAGTGAACCATCTTAATCGGTCCACCACCCCGGCAGAGGTTAGAAGTCACAGTTAGTCTTAAACTGATCAGATGGTGGCCGGACCATGACAATGGAAGAATATTTTGCACTTCCACTCCAACCACTCCACTGTCCGCAACAAAGACTTAGTTGAGTGTGTGACCAGCCTGATAAGTGGGCCCCAATATTACTTGGGACAGCCTCATGGCAACCATGAAAGCTGCACATGTTTTAGAGGCCTCTGCGTGAATTTTAAAGTCTCCCAGCACTACTAAGTGCTGGGAAACCAGCACCACACTTGAGACCATCTCTGCTAGCTCTGGCAGGGAGACTGCTGTGTCGTGGGGTGGACGGTATACCAGCAGAATCCCCAAGCTGTCCCGGGTTCCCATTCTCAAGTGGGCACACTCAAACCCAAAAGATTGCGGGGCAGTGCACCTGATCAGGGAGATGGACTGCCAAAAGACCACCGCAACCCCTCCTCCCTGCCCCCCAGGCCTGGCCTGCTGATGCACCCCAAAACCAGGAGGACACAGCTGGGAGAGATTCATCCCACCCAGCTCATCCAACCAGGTCTCAGTGATGCAGGCCAGATCCGCCCTTTCATCCATTCATTGTATTGAGCCGTTGCAATTAAAGTGGTATCAAAATACATTAATTCTACAGTGTAGATGAACCCTTAGTCACCAAATATGGTACAGTATCTTCCTTTATGAGAAGGTTTATTCCTACTATACAAAATCCTAGAATACTTGTAAAGTATCTACACAAACACAAGATGGTCTATGTACAAAGAAAATATAATGTCCAAATAGCATATATAGTATTATATATAGTATTATAGTATTATTAAAGCTTTGTATGGGGCACTTTTATTTATTTCTTTATTTCTTTATTTATTTATTTATTTCATGTCAAAAGCATTGCATAATAGATAAATTTAAAAGTTATGAAATAAAGGAAATCACAAGCAGCTAAATAGTTTTAGACCAAAAGTGGGCAACAGCAACTGCATTGTCCGTAGCTTTGAACAACTCCTCCTCCGTACATGAGGCAAGACATTGTGGGCAAGCATACATACGCGGAGTTGCTTGTTCTGCTCCACAGTCACACAAGATGGAGGATTCCTCCAGGTAGTGCCACCTTGCCAAGTTGTCTTTTGATCTGCCCACTCCGCTTCTGAGTCTGTTTAGGGACTTCCAAGTTGCCCATTCTTGGTTTGCCCCTGGAGGAAGACCCTCATGACTTGATTTGATTACTGATGACTTGATTACTGGGAGGAGGCTGATAGTCATGCAGTGGGTGGCTTTCACAATGTTCGACCTTTTTTCTCTCACAGTTAGCAGCAACTTCCCATCGCACGTCAGAAGAGGCAATGCCAGCTAACTTGTAGAGTTTATCAACAGGTGTAGGTTTAAGGCATCCCGTGATGATTCTGCATGTTTCGTTCAGTGCTATGTCCACTTGCTTTGCATGGGCAGACTTGTGCCAGACAGAACAGGCGTACTCAGCAGTTGAGTAAGACAAGGCCAGGGCTGATGTTCTTATTACTTGTGGGTCTGCACCCTATGCACTGCTAGTAAGTTTCCGCAGGATGTTATTGCGTGCAGCTACTTTGTGCTTGGTTTCATGCAGTGTTTCCTATATGTTAATGTTCGATCTAAGGTGACACCAAGGTATGTAGGATGGAAACAGTGTTCGAGCTCTTGGCCTTCCCAAGTAACTTTCAGTTTCCTGTTGGCTTCACGGTTACGTAGGTGGAAAGCACATACAGTAGAGTCTCACTTATCCAACACTCGTTTATCCAACGTTCTGGATTATCCAACGCATTTTTGTAGTCAATGTTTTCAATACACTGAGATATTTTGGTGCTAAATTCGTAAATACAGTAATTACTACATAGCATTACTACATATTGAACTACCTTTTCTGACAAATTTGTTGTTAAACATGTTGTTTTGGTGCTTAATTTGTAAAATCATAACCTAATTTGATGTTTAATAGGCTTTTCCTTAATTTCTCCTTATTATCCAACATATTCGCTTATCCAACGTTCTGCCGGCCCGTTTATGTTGGATAAGTGAGACTCTACTGTACTTGTGTCTTGGAAGGGTTAGGCTTCAAGTGGTTCTCTTTGTAGTAGCTGGAGAGATCTTTCAAGGCATTAGTGAGTTGCTTTTCAACTGTTTCAAAATCTTTTGCTTGTGTTGTTAAACCAAGGTCATCAACATATATAAAATTCTTTGTGAGTGGTGGCTGTGGCTGATCGTTCATGAAGATGTTCAATAAGGTCAGTGCAAGAACGCTGCCTTGGGGTAAATCATTCTTTTGCTTCCTCCATCTACTTTTCCAGCCCTGAAACTCCACATAGAAGCTGCAGTTTTCCAGGAGGGTCTGGACAGTTTTTGTGAAGTCAAAGTCCCGGGTGATATGGTAGACTTTATGCAGCATTTTTCTATGTTGCACCGTGTCATAAACTGTCGTAAGGTCCACAAAAACTGTTCCTGTAATGCAGCCTTTCTCATAGCCTTCCTCGATATGCTCAATCAGATGGAAAATTTGACCTGTATAGTTTTTCCCTGGTCTGTAACCTGCATGTTGTGCAGTAAGCTTGGGTTCAATAACAGGTCCTAATTGATTTAATAGCATCCTCTCATATACTTTATATAGATGACATAAGAGAGAGATTGGTCGGTAGCTCCTGGCATTGGAGGCATCTTTACCGGGTTTTAAAATGGCAATGATCTTAGTTTTCCTCCATACTCTGGAAATCTGTTTGTGTGCCAAGCATTGATTATAGAATAGTTTTCAGCTTTGGGCCCCAAGTGTTTAATTTGCTACATCATTAAGTCATCTAGGCCAGGTGCTTTTCCAGTTTTACATCGCTTGATAGCTTCTCTGAGTTCTTTCAGGTTTAGAGGAGAAGACAACTGGTGGGTTTCAAGTTCTGGCACCCTGTTGATTTTCATCTTTACTCTACTATGGTTGGTTTTCCCATTCTGAATTAGCTGGTGAGCTATCTGGTCTGGTGTTACTTTTGCATGTCCATGCTTGACCAGAGAACTTTACTATATATGTTATTTGGATATTATATTTTCTTTGTACATGGACCATCTTGCATTTGTGTAGAAGGTTTATTCCTACCCTTAGACAGACTTCCCTAATAGTCATGTACGACAATGACCAAAATGATCCAAGGATTGGAAACCAAGCCCTATGTGGAATGGCTGAGCGAGCTAGGTATATTGAATTTGGAAAAAAGAAGGCACAAAGGGGACATGATTGCTATGTTTAAAAATTAGAAAAGAATCTTTAAGCAGAGGCTAGATGGCCATCTGTCAAGGGTGCTTTGAATGCGATTTCCTGCTTCTTGGCAGGGGGTTGGACTGGATGGCCCAGGAGGTCTCTTCCAACTCTACTATTCTATGATTCTATGATTCTATGTCACATGGAGGAGCGGGTGAGCTTGTTGTCTGCTGCCCTGAAGAATAGGACTTGGAGCAGTGGGTTCAAATTGCAGGAAAGGGCACTCCACCAAAACATTAGCAAGAAATTCCTGATGGTAAGAGCTGTTTGGCAGCGGAATATGCTGCCTCGGAGTGTGGTGGTGTCGGCTTCCCTGGAAGTTATAAAGCAGGGATTGGATAGCCACCTGTGAGGGGTGCTTTGATTGTGTGTTTCTGTCTGGAAGAAGGAGACCTTGGGGTCTCTTCCATATGATTCTATGATTAAGAGACAGGGATGCAGGATGTGTGTGTGTGTGTGTGTGTTCAGGTGGAGAGATAGTTGGAGATGCTTGGGCTTTTCACACCAGCCTTACTTTTACAGTCTCCTTCATATATGTAGCCTCCATGCCTGGGTAGGCTGCTTTTAAGTTTAATGACACCGTAATACGAAACAATCAGCATCCATCTTGCAGCAAGACTTCAACAGCCCAACTTCAAAGGGAAACCACGGCTTCTCCTCCCTGTCCAGCCTCTTTGCTCACCAGCTTCAGGAAGCAGCTGGATTGCTTTGAACTCTGCTTTAACTTTACTTTAGGGCGGGCATAAGCCCTCCCCACTATTTACAATGAAAACGAACATGGAAAATATAAAAGGAGCCCTTAGAAATGAGGTTTGGGAGGGATGGAGGGCTGAGTAGCAAAGCAATGCAACAGACCCCAAATGTGGATGTTTTAGTTGGAAAGGGCCAAAGAATGTTGGGGAGGCAGAGAACAGTCCTGAGCCATCACATTCCCTAATGTAAGGATGTGACTGATATTACATTAAATACATCATTGTATTCAGTTCTTTTAATTCCCCATCTATTTCCATTTTTTTAAATTTACTTTATTTTAACCCACATTTCTCTCAATATGAGAACTTACATATGCAGTCACTATTGCTTTTGGTCCATATTGAAGTATTTTATGCACTCATCCATTTGGGGACAAAAGGCTTAAGAGAGGCGGTAGGTTTAGTGAAACATCAAGGACCTTAATTTTTAAAAAATTTGATGTATCCATAATCTTCTCTCTTTCTTCCAGTGAGCTCAATGCAGGTGCCATAGATTTTTCCCTTCCCTTGATCCTCACATCAAGTTTGTGAATGAATACAGTTTGACATGACTTTAACTGCCATGTCTCAATGCTATGGAATCCTGGGAGTTGTCATTCAGTCTGGCAGAGAAGGCTAAAGGCCTTGTAAAACTACAACTGTCTTGATTACACAGCATGGAGCCATGGCCATTAAAAAGTGTATCACACTACATAAATTCTATATGCACCCTCAGTGACCTATCAGAGAAGCAGCGACATCCAAGTTAAATTGCTCAATAGAAAGCAAAAAAAAATCTTCCTTTGCAAACTCTTTATTAGCTGAGCACTGTTGATAATGATCCTATGCATGTTTGTCCATTACTCATCACACAAAATATTTATAACAAGAGAGATACTAAGAGGTACCAAAGATGACTGGGGAAAAAGAGGAAGTCTTTCAGCATTAAGCAATTGCATCAAATGCATCATTGATAATTCCACATTGCTCTTCAAAACCAATGTGTGTGTATATGTGCCTTCAAGTCATTTTTTAAATTTTTCATGACCCCATGAATTTCATGGGATTTTCTTAGGCAAGGAAATATTCCGATGTGAATTTACTAGTTTCTTCATCTGAAATGGGGCTTATAGCTCTAAAAACTCTTCCACACAGCTGTATAAAATCCACATGGAACTGGATTATATGGAAGTGTGGATTCAGATAAAAACATATTATGGATTATCTGCCTTGATATTCCAGGTTATATGGCTGTGTGGAAGGGCCCTACGTTTCTCATTCATGCATTAACCAGGGTTCAGATCAGATGAGATTTACTGTCTTTGAGACATTTGATGATAGCCTCTGCCAAGTTGAAGGTAGGTAATTCCAGGACTTTGGGAAAATGTTCCATTTCCAAATTTTCTATTTTTAAAATAATGTTCCTGTCGCGACCATCAATTGGGGTTCTAAATATGCAACCCCCTTTCTTAGGAAGCTTACCCCTCCGGTAAAGAAGAATATGCAAAAACAAAACTGTATCTTTAACAAAGAAAAGGTTTATGTAAAAGTTTTTAAACTTAGCAGAGTCCTTGGATTCTTCAGCAGCTTTCACACGATGAATAGCAAACAATAAAGTTCTTATCTTCAGCAAGATGTCACAGTCTTGTTCTTCAGATGTTGCAGCAACAATACACCTTCGGCAACTCCAACTTGGACAAATCAACTCCAGCAACTCCAGCTCAGCATTCAACCTCAGCAATCCAGATTTAAACTAAAGTACTTGAACCCAGCCCAAAAACACAAAAACGGGCTTAAAATGGCAAAACAAACAAAGGTAATTAGTTACAAAGCCCCAAAAACCTGCCCAAAGCCCAGAAGTACAGCAGCAATTCAAAAACTAAAGCAAAAAACCCAAACCGGGCTAAAGCTCTTCGCCGCAAGCGGCACAAACAAACAAAGCTGGAAGACGCTGAAGAATTAGCGGCAAGCCGCTGCAGAGTCGAAAGCCAGGCCAGGAGTTAAAGGAGCGTAGTGTTGTAATGAAGTCAAGCCGGTCCGGAGTCGAGGCAAGGAAACAGCGTCAGGGTTGAGAACGAAGCCAGCAGCCAGCAACAGTAGACAGCCACGGAGATGAGAATGAAACCAAGCCGAGTTTGGGAGCGAAGAGGTATGCCTAGTTGAGTTCCAGTCCAAGGTCCAAAGGGTGAAGTCGTCACAAGAAGGTCCATGCCATGGGATGGCACAAAAAGCCAAGACAACGAAGACAAACAGCAGCTAATGCAAAATAGTAATAACAGTGCAGTCCAGGAAAACCCACACAATTCCAGCCCTCCGTTGTAGAATCATCCGGATCAAACTTACATCGGTTGCAAAGTCCCAAGCCAGTCTTCAGAATCACATACAGGAAACCCAATGGTGCCCAGCAACACCTTGCCACACGCAAAGAGTAATGGCCAAAAATCCCCAATTTATGTAGGTTTCCTTGGGTGTTCAAACTTCCAATGCCCTAGGGTCAGGTGTCCCAAGTTCCTCATCAGAATCTGAGCTCCAAACAGCCAACACCCTAGGATCAGGCGTCCCAAACTCCTCATCAGAATCAAGATCGCCCTGCCCACACCCAACTCTGTCCACACCTGTGGAACTACCCTCATTCCTCCAGACAGACCATGTGGGATCTACTTTTGAAGATACCCAAGCCTCTCCAGCGTCCACAGCATCCATGGGCCCAGACTCTTCCCCAAGATCCTCCGGAGCCCGTGCCCAATCTATGCCAACTTCCTCCCCACCACCGGTTCCTCAGCAACCATTTCCACCTCAAGATCCCCTTCCAAATCCCCACATGAATCCTCCTCGGAAGACTCCCCATCAATCTCCCTGATTCTCTTCCTGTGCAAATCTTCCAGTGAGCCCTCCTCGCGAGGATTCTTCCTTCCTCTCCTGATCCCACCATTATCACTCACAGCCTCAGAAGACTCATTCACAACAAGACATTTATATGCTCTGCTTCTCCAGGTAATATATGCTGTGTCTTTCTGTACAATTAACTGAGATATACATGTACCATTTGTGCAATAATGGTAACACAAAATTTGAGGTTTGTGACATAGAAAACATGAAAGTCTTACAAATTTTAGGCACAGGTTAGAAGGGGATATGACAATATTTGGTTTAACTATATGACCAATTGTGTGTGTGTGTGTGATTCCAGTGCTTATAAAATTTAAAGGCTGGTCCGATTACAGGGGTACTTATAATTAATTGATCACAGTCAGTTACAGGTTTCTTTGTATTTTTTAAAAATAATGGCACAAACCTGTCACTGAAGTTTGGCACAGGTTTAGAGGTGACAGCACATTTTCAGATTTGTAGTAAACACAGCTACAATTAGGCACAATTTTGTTTTTTGTTTTTTCCTTTCATTGTAACTTGACTGAAGCAAGAGAAAAAACTAAAAATGCCCTGGGTGAAGGCAAATGGCCAAACAATTACAATATCAATGGCTGGTAAATTGGCTTCATTCTGTGTCTTAGTAAAGAGCAGGAACTAGATCAAAAAAATAAAATAAAACTCTAAGCTCAGTGGCAGAGCCCCAGGTGGTGTGGCACAATGGGTTAAACCCTTGTGCCAGCAGGACGACTCAAATCCAGGGAGCAGGGTAAGCTCCCATCTGTCAGCTCCAGCTTCCTGTGGGGGAAATGAGAGAAGCCTCCTACAGGATGGTAAAACATCAAACATCTGGGCGTCCCCTGGGCAATGTCCTTGCAGATGGCCAATTCTCTCACACCAGAAGTGACTTGCAGTTTCTCAGGTTGCTCCTGACATACACAAAAAAGCCCAGTGGCATCACATATATTTATGAAGCCTAAAATATGCATATGATTTTGTTTATTTGTATATTTGTTTAAGATTGAGGTTGAAATACTGTCTTTCTTTTTTATATAATTCATCTATATTACTCAGTGTAATAGAAATAACAGAAAAACTACTTTTGCTCAGCCTTAACATAAACGCCAAAGTGAACTCAGACTGATGGAAAGCTCTATTTATGAGATAATTCTGGAAGATGAAACTGCTTCAACCTTCCATGTATTTCCCAACCTTCTTATGTTGTAAGAAGATGATATCTATCAATTCAGTGCCTCTGCATTGTAGAATGAATGCAGTTTGACTCCACTTTAACTGCCCTAGTTCAATGTTGTAAAATCCTGGAAGTTGAAGTTTGACAAGTTCTTTAGTCTTCTCTGCCAAAGAATAAAGGTGCCTCACCAAACTACAACTCCAAGGGCTCCATAACACTGAGCCATGTCACTTATAGTGGTGTCAAACTCCATTCATTCTACAGTGTAGATGCATCCATGATTGCCTCCCTGGTACAACAACTTTAAGGCAGACACATTGAAATATTACATGCTGCCCAATTTATTCCAGTGCAATAAATCAACCTGTGAATGCATTCATTCTGAATATAGGGATCAGTATAGTATCCATGCATAGTATCCATGTTCAGAAAGATGCTTTGAAAACCTTGTGATGGGTTTAGAGCAATAAGACTTGACGGTCTTATTGCCAGTGGGCAAGAAACTCTGTTCCAAAGTTTATTCCAACTTTAGAGGAGCTATACAAGATGCGCAGTAGTTCTCAACCTGGGGTCCCCAGATGTTTTTGACCTACAACTCCCAGAAATTCCAGCCAGTTTACCAGATGTTAGGATTTTTGGGAGTTGAAGGCCAAAAACATCTGGGGTTTCCTGGTTGAGAACCATTGTGCTAAGGGCTTCCAAACCTTGGACAGCTCCTTTAAAATTTGAAGTAAAACCCAGAAGGGATCCACCACCGCACTGCGATAGAGGATTCTTCTTTTATTTGTAGGCAGGCTGGATGAAGTAGGATCTTCTAATAGAATTCAAAAATATGTGACTCAGTTGGTAAGGCAGATAGGAATAAGAAGGAAATGTTTTCTCAATAACGAAGTAAGATATACAGATCCCTGTATATGCATGCCTAGGGCCCGTAGTTTCATTTATCCACTCCCAATAAAATATACCACCACTGGGTATATTTTAGGCCCTCCTGTGTGATTCTATTGTATTTGGGGGCTGAAAGTCCTTCATTTTCCTAGGATCTACATCAATTACAGTGTTGCATGAATTCTGAAAATGCTTCCCTCGTGGATATAGGAGCTGTACTGTAATAATAAATACAGTCATCCTATACAACATCCTGTAGGATATGGAGTGTGAGAGAAGATTGAAAGAACTGATTGGTTCATTTAATATCCTGCCCTTTTTCTCTGGACAAGGCCCAAGAGGTCTGTTCCTCTCATTTGTTTCACCACTTTGGAAGCAGAACAAGGATATTACTACATTATATAATGATTTTAACTGAACAGGAGATAACTTCACTCCTTTTGCAATGTGGCTGGGACTGTTTTCGTTACTATCAGGAGCTATGGCTCACTAAATAAAGGAAGAAAAATATCACAGGAAGGAGAAATGTCTCAAGGCAGCCAGCTTCTGCCTCTTGATGTTTTGTGGTACATAATCAAGAGAAGCTAATTTATGCCACAGACCAGAGATTTGTAACATTTGGGGTTTTCCCCCCCTTCAAAGGCAGAATAATTAAAAAGCAAGTGTTTTGGTGATGTTTACAGTTAGGCAAGGAAGTTCCTTCTAAAAATACTAATTTGTCACTTTGGGGATTTTGAGATTACATCGTTAACTTCTTTCTTTTGGAAGCAAGTTTCCGACCTTTGTTTTGCACTTCTAGGGCATGATGTTGAAACTATAATTTTCTTTCTTGTCGTTGTGTGCCTTCAAGTCATTTTAACTTAAAGTAACCCACAAGCAAACCTATCATGGGTTTTCTTGGCCTGAGAGTATGTAACTCGCTTAATGGTTGAGCAGGATACCGAACCCTGGTCTCTAGAGTAGGAATCCAAAGCTCAAACTATGATACAACACTAGCCTTTTCTATAAGGTGGCATTTAGAGCTGAGTTGTATGGCTTTTGTAGGGCACTTTCTGATGCATAGAGATTATTTGCCATTAAAGGGAATTGATCCTAGGCTCACACTGGAAAGACATTATGTAACAGGATCTGGCTTGAGAATAAATTAGATTTATTGATTTAAGAAGGCCTTTTTTTAAAAAAGAGAAAGAAGAATTAAAAAAGAAAAGCAAATGATTCCTTATAAGGAAACACGGAGCTGTCTATTGGCTTGCCTGATTACAATCATGGCCCATTAACAAAGGAATAAACTGGTTTAAGCATATGAACACATTTACAAGATATACTGAGCAGTACTAAAATAAAAGATGTCATAAATTGTGTGCCGCTGTACTTTGCGAGCAGTCATTTGCCTCTCCTGTGAACCTTACAGTATTTTAATTGCTAAAGCTGTTCTGTTATCACAATCTCATTCTTGGAAAGCAAAGCCAAGTTCACCCGTAGGTTATGAAGGGAGCTGATAATTTTTCAACACACTGCTGCTATTAGATTGGATGAAGTGCTACAGGATGACTAAACACTGAAATGGTAGGGATAGCAAATTAAATTAGCTTATTCCTCTAGCCTACAATTTCTTTTTGCATAAATGTGTGTGTGTTTTCCATGATAGACAGGCATAGCTAAGCATATAGGGATAGGCTTGAAAGACAAGTGATGTTATTTCTCAGAGTGCATCTGCACTGTAGAATTAATGTGTTTTGACACCACTATAACTGCCATGGCTCAGCACTATGGAATCAAGGGAGTTGTAGTTTTACAAGGTCTTTAGCCTTCTCTGCCAAACAGTGCTGGGGTTTCTCCAAACTAGAATTCCCATGACTTGAAAGCCAGTGGTATATGTTCCAAATAAAGATAGACTTTAAAATATCTTCAGCAGCATGGTTAGAAGGAATGAAGTTGTATTCAAACCTCAGGAAGGTGCAGGTAGTCAAAAATAGTATTGCACTAGATGGACTTGCTAGACCAACTTCTAGTAGGCATCTCTAAGTTAAATGAAATATAGTTTGCACCATGAACTGGAGTCTAGTAAGTGATGTTTACCAGACATCCTGTAGAAGGGAATAGTCCAGGAGCAATACACACCAAAGCTGTAAAACAATGTAAAGTGAACTCGGGTGCCGATGCTAAGATTGAGATGTAAATCTTCCTTTTTGCCCGACCACTGTGGATCAAACAGAAGATTAACACCGCGGGCACATTTGTCATTAATCTGCATAGCAATCAATTGAATATTTTTATATTCTTTTCCTTTCTTTAATCTCACATGAGTATGGCCTTCCCCAGTGGCCCTGACAATGTTAATTCATGACAGTGAAAAAAAGGGGCCAGGAAGAAAATCAGTTCATTTACAGTGCAGTGTTGGAGAAGAGTTTTACAGGCACTGTGGCCTAGCAAAAGGAGACAACAACAACAACAACAACAACAACAACAACAACCTTCGTTTTATATTCTGCCCTTCTCCCCTAGGGGACTCAGAGGGGATTATAGCATTTTTACATACATAGGCAAGCATTCAATGCCTTTACAGTCATATACAATAGGACAGACAAACACAAAGAGACTTCTCCTTTCATTTCTGGCTTCTGGAGGCGGTACTCATCTCTGGCTCTGGGGATGTGTTTTTCTCTCTCAATTTTCAAGCCAAGGAGCCTGAGTTGTTACTTTCTTGTTGTGTGTCTGGCAATCCCTCTGGATGGATTGTCACCTTGCCGTGGTGAGGGGGCTTGCGTGTTCCGATGAACCTGTGGGCACAACCACTGGAGTGATGCACTCCCAGGAGTGGCCTCAGGGGAGGTTCCAGACCAAGCACAATCCGAAGACCCAAAGACCTCAACGGCGGAGCAGGCGGAGGATAACATGGTACATGTTACAACGGCTGTGAAGGCGGAAGAAGGCTGCAACAGACTGAGAAGCCACTTTCGTTGTGTTAACCACACCACTGCTGGAACCTCACTCTGTGAAGACTGTGTGTTGACCGGCCGTGCACCGATCTCCACACATTAAAAAAAATCACGCACAGGCGTCTTCCAACAAAAATAAAAACAAACCTACAAAAGTCCCATGGCGATCAGCGAGTGGCGACGGGGGCAGGACTGTGAAATCTGGAAGCCCCTAGTCACAGACTGGCACATGGGCGGTGGATATGGACTCAGTCGTTCAACCTCAAGGACCGAGGCAGTTGAGTAGTCCGGCAGCTGTATCCATGACTGAGCAGCCCTTTTTAGGATCCGCTCTGCTCACCCCACACGGGGAAGGGGCTAGAAAAGGTGCCCTAAACATAGTCTGCCTCTCCTACCCTGACTGGACTGCCGCGTCCAGAGGGGTCACCACTCTGCGGCCAAAAAAAGAAAAATGAACTTTGGAACATGGAACGTACAGACATTGTTAGATAACACTGACAGCGAACGCCCCGAACGCAGGACTGCTATCATTGCAAGGGAGCTGGGACGCTTTAAGATCGACATAGCAGCCCTTCAGGAGACCCGGAGAGCAGGAGAGGGACAGCTGAAGGAAGAAAAGGGAGGCTACACCTTCTTCTGGAAGGGACTGCCTGAAGAAGAGCGAAGAATACACGGAGTTGGCTTTGCGATCAGAAACGACCTGGTGAAGCACCTGACTGAAGCACCCACCGGCATCAATGAACGACTTTCAACCTTCTGAATTAACCTTGCCAAAAGCCAACAGGCAACCATCATATGCGCCTATGCACCAACTCTAGATGCTGACGAAGACATCAAGGAAAAATTTTACTGTCAGCTGGACACCATCCTATCGGGGATACCTAAGGAGGACAAAATCATCCTCCTGGGGGACTTTAATGCAAGAGTCGGAAGGGACTCTGACCTGTGGCCAGGGATCATAGGAAAAGACGGGGTCGGAAACAGCAACTCGAATGGCATCTTGCTTCTCACCAAATGCGGAGAGCACAACCTTGTCATCACCAACACGCTCTTCCGCCAGAAAAACAAGCTCAAGACATCATGGAAGCATCCTCGGTCAAAGCATTGGCACCTCTTGGACTACGTTATCACACGTGCCAGAGACCGCAGCGATGTGCTTCTCACAAGAGCCATGACAGGTACTGATGACTGCTGGACAGACCACAGGTCAATCCGATCCACGATGGCTATCAAGATCATCCCCAAACGCAGACTCCAAGGAAGAAAAACAAGGCGCAAAATGAACACCCAAGCCCTTCAGGAGCCCTCCAAACGAGCCCTTCTCCAAACAACACTCAAAGATCATCTACCCACAGAACACCCCGAAAATGTTGAGGAACATTGGAACAAACTGAAGACCTCCATCATCACAGCCTGCGAAGAAAGCATTGGATACCTAACTAAGAAACATCAACACTGGTTTGATGATAACGACAAAGAGATCCAACAGCTGATTGATAACAAAAGGAAAGCCTTCCAAACATGGCAGAGAGACACCAACTGTGCTGCCAAGAAAAAGATCTATGCCAGTGCAAAAGCTGAGGTCCAAAGAAGGACCAGAGAACTCAAGAACATCTGGTGGAAAAAGAAGGCTGAAGAAATCCAACACCTTGCAGATACCCATGACGCTCAGGGATTTTTCAAAGCCACAAAGATCATTTATGGACCAAGAAACCATGGCATACAGCCTCTACGCTCATCAGATGGAACCAAAATTCTGAAGGACAAAACATCAATTGCACTACGTTGGAAAGAGCACTACCAGAACCTGCTGAATCGCAGCTCCAATGTGGCCGAAGAGACCCTCTCACAAATCCCGCAACAACAAACCAGGGATGAGCTTGCAGCACTGCCTAGTTTGGAAGAAGTCAGCAATGCCATCAGCCAACAAAAAAACAACAAAGCCAGCGGACCTGATGGGATTCCTGCTGAAATCTTCAAAGAGGGTGGACCTGAGCTGATACAACAACTCCACCAGCTCATTGAAAAGGTATGGATGACCGAGAAAATCCCAGCAGACTTCAAGGATGCCAACATCATCACCCTTTTCAAGAAAGGGGACAGAACAGACTGCGGGAACTATCGTGGTATCTCCCTTCTAACCTCTGCCGGGAAAATCCTTGCAAGAATCCTTGCAAACCGCCTTCTCCCTGTCTCAGAAAACACCCTCCCAGAATCCCAGAATAGCTTCCGTCCCTCCAGAGGAACAGTGGACATGATCTTCACTGCTCGACAGCTCCAAGAAAAATGCAGGGAACAAAACCAACCTCTGTACATGGCATTCATTGACCTTGCAAAGGCATTCGACACAGTGAATCGCAGCGCTCTCTGGACCATCCTCCAAAAAATCGGGTGCCCTGACAAATTTGTGAACATCCTGTGGCTCCTCCATGATGACATGATGGCAACAGTCTTGGACAGCAACGGCTCCCAAAGTGACCCATTTAAGGTGGAATCAGGTGTCAAGCAGGGATGTGTTATTGCCCCCACCTTATTTTCCATCTTCATCGCTATGATACTTCACCTTGTTGATGGGAAGCTTCCCACCGGAGTGGAAATCATCTATCGGACAGATGGCAAGCTATTTAACCTCAGCAGACTGAGAGCCAAAACCAAGGTCACCACAACTCCAATATGCTGATGACAACGTAGTCTGTGCGCATTCAGAAGAAGCCACTTTAAACACCTTCGCAGAAGCATACGAGAAGCTCGGCCTCTCACTGAACATAGAGAAAACCAAAGTGCTCTTCCAACAGGCACCAGCTAATCCCTCTGCAAAGCCAGGAATACAGCTTAACGGTGTAACATTAGAAAACGTTGACCATTTCCGCTACCTTGGCAGCCACCTCTCCACAAAAGTCAACATCGACACTGAAATACAACACCGCCTGAGCTCTGCGAGTGCAGCATTTTTCCGTATGAAGCAGAGAGTGTTTGATGACCGGGACATCCGTAGAGATACCAAGGTGCTTGTTTATAAAGCCATTGTCCTCCTAACCCTGCTCTACGCCCCCGAAACGTGGACTGTGTACAGAGGTCACACCAAACTCCTGGAGCGTTTCCATCAGCGTTGCCTCAGGAAAATCCTGCAAATCTCTTGGGAAGACAGGCGGACAAATGTCAGCGTGCTTGAGGAAGCAAAGACCACCAGCATTGAGGCGATGCTCCTACACCATCAACTCCGTTGGACTGGCCACGTTGTCCGAATGCCCGATCACCGTCTCCCAAAGCAGCTCCTCTACTCCGAACTCAAGAATGGGAAACGGAATGTTGGTGGGCAGGAAAAGAGATTTAAAGATGGGCTCAAAGCCAACCTTAAAAACTGTGGCATAGACACTGAGAATTGGGAAGCCCTGGCCCTTGAGCGCTCCAATTGGAGGTCAGCTGTAACCAGCAGTGCTGCGGAGTTCGAAGAGGCACGAACGGAGGGCTTAAGGGAGAAACGTGCCAAGAGGAAGGAGCGTCAAGCTAACCCCGACCGGGACCGCCTTCCACCTGGAAACCGATGTCCTCACTGCGGGAGAATATGCGGGTCAAGAATCGGTCTCTTCAGCCACCTAAGAACACACACCCAAGATACCAAGGTTGGAAGACTATAGTCCTCGAACGACGAGGGATCGCCTAAGTAAGTAAGTAAGTCTGGCAATATTGCCTGGAGCATTTCTTTGTCTTTTCCTGTCAAAGCGGTACCTATTTATCTACTCACATTTGCATGTTTTCTAATTGCTAGGTTGACAGGAGCTGGAGCTTACAGATGGGAGCTCACTCTGTCTCATGGTCGGCAGTTCAGTGGCACAAGGGTTTAACCCATTGCACCACCATGGCTTCCTTTGAATGGGTCTTTGAGCAAATCAAACCGGACTTCACATTAAAAGTGAAGAGGACTAAACTTAGGCAGTCATACTTTGAACATATCATGAAATGGCATGACAAATGGAAAATACAATAATCCTTAGTAAATTGGAAGGCTTTAGAAAAAGAAGGCGACTGTATTATAAGGTGGATGGATTGAGTCAATCAATGAAGCCATAGTCCTGACCTATTCAGAGCAGCTGATGAACAAAGTGATTGGAGGTCTCTTGTTCATAAGGTTACCATAATTCGAAAACAACTTGATAGCAGATAACATCACTGGCTGTGCTAGAAAACAATATGTGAATTTAATCCAACATATCCAGACAACATAAAGTTGTAAAAGGTTTATTGGTTTTTTTAAAAAGAAATTTAAAAACTATAGGATATTATAGAAGTCTTAGAGCAAGGATAAAAATAATGCAGGCTTCCAGATGTTACTGGACTGCAACTCCCATCAGGCCAAACAGTACAACCTATGGAAAGGAATGTTAGGAAATGCAGTTGAACAGCAGCAGTTCTCTAAAACGGCCACGCAGTTCCCATCCCTATCTTACATAAAACGATCCAGGCATTATCTAGTAATCTTTAAGTAGTCATTGGGCTTCCTGCCAAGGAACCTGCAGCAAATAGAAAAGGCAGTCTTCATCCATCAAATTCTACAGGTGTTTTACTATTAAAGGGAACAGTTCACATTTCAGAAAGAAAGGAGGGCTCGCTGTCAGCAAATCTCCAGATACCTTTTAAGTCCTTTGCCGGTTTAAAACAGATCAGTAAGATTGTCTGTTTCTTTTGAGAAATTACATAGAATATCCACATTAAAACACACACATACATATGGAATAACTACCATTAAAACTGACCAACTGGCAAAGTAAGGACTTATGGAGGAAGGTGCGGAGAGGAGAGATAGACATTTGGTGTGTGGACTCAGTACCAAACAAATAATTCAGACTAAACAGAGATCACATACCAAATAAATTTAGGATTACAAAACAAGAGCTCAGTATGAATAGATTGCTTATGTTAAAGGGAAAGACTGGCAGTGGTAACCGTGCAGTCATCCACTCAGGAATGCTGCAAATGTTTTAATTAAAAAACTAGAACCAGATGATTGCAGACACAACTCACCCACTGAAGCCCTTTCTATCACATTGATTCTAAGAGAGAAGCCAAGCAAGGGCTCAAGTTTCTTCCACTTCAATATTCTTAAGATTGGACTGATCACATTCAGAAGGGGTTGTTTTACAGGGAAATGCTCAGTTCCTTGCTCCAATATATTGAATATTTCAGGACAAAAGTAGCTGAAATGTACTGACAGTGCCCAAGTCTGCACCTAACACTCCTCAAATGATATGGAATTGATGTAGCTCGACACCATTTTAACTGCCATGGCTCAATGCTGTGGGCTCCAAGGATGTGTCATTTGGTGAGGCACCAGTCCTCTTTGGCAGAGAAGACTAAAGACCTTGTAAAACCACAACTCCCATGATTCCACAGCCTTCAGTCATGTCAATTAAAGTTGTGGCAAACTAAATTAGTTTTACAGTGTAGATGCAGATGTCAATTCAATTTCCAATAAGCCTTTATTAGCATATATGTATATGAAGGCAGTGTAAAATGCAGAGTATATATACAATAGAAAAACAATAGAAAAACTCTGTCAAACATTCAATTTGCAGACTGCTTGTCACTGTGAGGCAGCAGTTAAAAGCCTGGGAATTTAAAAGCATGGTTACTTTGTCTGTCTCTGACTGGTGTTTCATAAAATCTATAGCTTGTAGTAGCAAGTTTGATCTTAGTTCCTGGTAGAGTGGGCAGTGGAGAAGAATACGTGGGATGGAGTCCAGCTGTCCTGAGCTGCAGAGACAGAGCCTCTTGTCGCTCGGTAGTCTGTTGAACCTTCCTCTATGAAGCGAGGATGCATTGGCCAAGCTCTGCAGTTGTTGGTGGTCCATTGCTAGCAGCCTCTCTTTAATGAGGGTAAAAGTCTCAGTGAAAGTTAGCATATTTAAGTAGTTGCTATCCTAGCCCAGTTTCTCAATCTTTGCTAGGACTGTTGTGCACCTTTTTGAGTGGTGTAGTTCGCTCAAGGTGAGTTGGGTCAATGAGTTACTGGAGCTATGGAAGTGGCTATGTAACCAAAATGTTATGATGGTTAACCAAATGGTGGCCTCTATAGAGCATTGGCCAGTTTCTAAACATAAATCTGCATACAGTACGCCAAATAGTTTGTGCAGAAATTTTGAATCAAATGATCTAATGGCACTGTTATTTGGGGTGAGCCAGATAGGGGCTCCATAGAGTATTTGTGCTCACATCTTTGCTTGGAAGACTGGCAGGGCTGGGGAAATATATTGGTTGCCCCTGAAGTGGTAGAACCTCCTGATGGCACTGATACCTGATTAGGCCTGGGCCAGTGTGTATTTTAAATGAGGGGACCATGACAACTTGTTGCTAAACCAGAGCCCTAGGTATTTGAAATTTTTTACTAGATGCAGATGTAAAGTGCACACATAGTTAAGCACTTTTAATGTTGTTTTCAACAGTAAAGACCATGCTGACAATCAGTTTTGAGAAAGAAGTAGGAATTTTTTATTTATCTCTTTTCTCTAGTTGAAGTTGATAGGATTATTCATTAATGTATCAATAATTGTAACTACCGGTTAAATCATCTGTTGATTCTCATTCTATGCTTTCTTCTCCTATTTTATGTCCTCATAACTCTACTCTCGCTCCTTAACCTTCTAGAAATGTACTGACATTATGTTTTACTAAATTTACTTTTGCCTTTATGGATCCCCTGATATTAGCATATTAATATACTGGATATTCTTTGGTGCCGTTTTTAACAACAACAAAAAAACAGATTTAAGAAGTGGAACAAAACTCAACTGCAGGCATGGAATCTGTGTTCAAAATGCTCCAATTTAACAGGAAACATATCCCCCCCCCCCCAATGTGGCTATGCAATAAACAGTCATCTTAATACCTTAGCAAGATAGAAAACAACTTCACATAAACCACAACAACAATTCTGATCTGTTAGTCAAATTGTCGCTATGCAAAGAGAAGAACATCATCTGGAGCTGCAAATTGAATTACAATGGTTCTCTCATTTATATAATCAGCTTCTGGAATTTTGAATTTTTGTATGCTGAACGCTGAGATAATGTTACGAGGAAGTAACACTCACATTTTCCCCCAAGGGAGAGGAATAATCGGATCCATCAAAACACACTACTTATGGGAGATGGCGAGATTATGTGTGAATTGCCTCAAGAATGTTCTGATGGATGTGAAGCTTTCATGCTATTGAAAGAAAGCTATAAGATGTCCTTGGCTGTTTCACATATTACTAGGACTTTTTTCATTA